>NW_027411866.1:68958868-69586368 GCF_047663935.1 Musca autumnalis | reverse complement strand
TCGGGTTTAGCATTAATTTTGGGAGACAATGGGGTTGTGTCTCCGACCCCCTACATATTTGGAGCCAAAATCCCGGACCCCACACTCTTTTTAAATAGGTTATATCTTGAAACTCTTTTGAATACATTATTTTTCCAAAATTACTGAATCTAATTTCATGAAATTTTAGAAAATGTTCAGGAATGTCCTTGGTCTAAAATGCTATATATTTGTTGATGAATTTCGGGTGCCTATTGTTTTATAATCGTTATATTTGCCAAACTTACCTTGCGTTTACAAATGCCAGTATTGGCAAGACAATAGCAAAAATTCAAACCTTTTTCACAAATACATTTAAAATTTTTTAAATATGTATAGAGAAAAGTAAACTTTGAAACTTTGATATTGTCTTGCCAATACTGTCTGTGTGTAAACGCATAGTTATGAATACATGGGCTTGCAAATTAATTTTTGAGACAACGGTGGTTGCGCCTCTGATCAAGAAAAACGATATATTTACAAATTTTCTTAAATGGTGAGGTTCAACGGTCCATCAGCCATGAAAAACTAAAACATATAAGTCTCAATAAGTGGGAGAATTCGACTTTACCATTTTTTTTACTTTTATAATTAGATCGCTTTAGAATGAAGGCAGGGGATATGAACGGTAATAAATCCTAAACAGCATCAATGGGCGAAAAAATACGACAATGTCCGTAGGAGAAAAGAAAAGTTACAGACAAAATATGTTGGTAAATTTAAAATCCTACTCGGTTTGACAATGGACCGAAGAAGTGATGTAGGAAATATTATTTTAGAATTGCCAAGCATAAAGTCTATAAAAAGGTGTCATTAAAACTCAAAACGACGGGCCAGCAACGCGGACCCGGGTCTGTTGGTTAAAAATAAAATGCATTAAATGTCATGATTTTCAAGTATTTATCGAAAACATGGTGTATTTTGAAACCTCAATTACATTTCGAAAATATATATTTGGTTTTGGTTATTACTGTTGTAATACGTGGGTTAGTTTTTTATTTATACATCCAATAATGTCTTACATAAGTGGACTAATTAATTTTTGCAAAAACCTCGATATTTTTATCACAAAAATGTTCGTTTTCTTCGTTCGAAAACAATTACTTGACAAACTGTATATGAATTTACTTTTTTTCTATTACAAAAGCAAGTATGAATGTATATTCATCCATCCAACTTTAAGTTCGTTCCAATGAATAAGGATTTGTTTTGTTAAACAAATACCACAACTCTGCCATTCGAACATCCGTATAGTTCTCACAGGCAATTTCAGTTTATTGAATTATTTGCTTCTTTGTTGTTGTGGGCAGACAGAACAAGGGACTAAAACAAATTTTGTACCCCACCATCTAAAAAAAACAACGTTTATGCTTTACAAGCCGAGGTGACTTTTGAGTTTAAAACTGTGTGTGGCGCCACAAAGTTGCATTTGTACAAGAAACCTCAACATGTGTTGTTCGTAACGTGCTTTGTAGAAAACTTGGTTAAGTATCGCATGTGGAAGGATTCTATCTCTATTGTTTGCCGTGTCTATTGTATTGAGACCGATTTTGTAATTTTCCAATTTGGGTAATAGCTTCTATCGACAGCCTTACCATTGACCACTTTCTATGGCACATAATTTATTTCGTTGGTTTGCTTTGTGGAACATCCTCTTAATGTGTATGTATGTGGGTATGTTTTCGAACATTCATATGTATACATATACTGAAAATGTGTGTTTGTTTTTCTTCACAAATATAATGTTGAAAATAGCTACCGTGCGAGGCATTCACAGACGGCATGTCTCAAGTGTCTGGAAACAACAATCAACCCCAATCCGAAAAGGAAGGGGAAAGTTGTTTAGTGTTGTCCAGTAAGGGATGAAAAACCATATGGCTTTTGTTGTTTGTATGTTCGAATCATAGATATAACAAACATAGAATCAAAAGAATAGTGTGAGGAGGACCTGATTGGTTCATGAAACTCCAATTGGAATTGGGAGGACCTTGAATAGTTTCATTCCACTTTATTCTCTATTAAGTATATAGTTATTATTGTTATTATTCTATGAAATGGGTATAAGAAGAAAATTCCAGTATAACACGACATGCAATTTGTCAGCTAATTGTTTACTGACATACACAATAATTTGAAATGAAACATAGATTTCATATGTGATTAACACATTTCGAAAAATTTCGCAGAAGAGTGTTAAACTAATGCTAGTGGTAAAAACTAAATTATATACATACCTATACGGAGTTTTTCGAACGAATATGTAAGTCGAATAGCATACGATTAGTGGCACTGGTACCTATGTACTATATACACATATGGCCAAAACAATAAGTACAAACATTAGTATGCATATTTTTAGTTCAATTTAGGTAATATATCTATATACATCTATATATATAAAATAGAAAAATGTTTGTATGTTTGTTTGTTTGTTTGTTTGAAATTTATAGACTCAAAAACCGCTGAACCGATCTTGCTGAAATTTTCAGGGTATATTACTACATCGCCTGAAAGTAACATAGGCTATAAAAAGTTTCGAAATTCCGCTCTGATCCGGAGATATAGCATCAGAATCGGAGGTACTTCCAAAAAATTTAAACTTTGTATGCAAATATCTAAAAACGGTTACAGATACAGACTCCAAATTTGAAATGTGTAATGGATTTTGGCCTAAAAATAAATGTGCCAAAATATATCGAAATAGGTCCAGATTTGGATATAGCTCCCATATATATTTTCCTCCGATTTCAAGTATTTGATGTACCAAACACGCTATATATGTCCGATTTCCATGAAATTTGGAATGCGTGACGGAACGTGGCTTATAACAAAATGTACCAAACTATATCGAAATCGGTTCAGATTTGAATATAGATCCCATATATATTTTCGTCCGATTTCAAGTATTTTATGTACCAAACACGCTATATATGTTCGATTCTAATGAAATTTGGAATGTGTGACGGAATTTGGCCTATAAGTAATTGTACCATACTATATCGAAATCGATTCAGATTTGGATGTAGCTCCCATATATGTTTTCGTCCGATTTCAAGTATTTGGTGTACCAAACACGCTATACATACATGTTCGATTTCAATGAAATTTGGAATGTGTGACGGAATTTGGTCTATAACTATATGTTCCATTATACATCGAAATCGGTTCAGATTTGGATATAGCTCCCACATATATTTTCGTCTGGTTTCAAGTATTTGATGTACCAAACACGCTATATATGTCCGATTTCAATGACATTTGAAATGTGTGATAGAATTGGCCTATCTATATATATAAAATTGAAATTGGTTTGTACGTTTGTTTGTTTGTGCCTTATAGACTTGAAAACCGCTGAACAGATCTTACTGACATTTTTAGGGTACATTGCTACATGGCCTGGAATGAAAATAGGCTATATCATTTTTTGAAATTTCGCGTTGATCTGGAGATATAGCATCAAAACCGGAGGTACCTCCAGAAAATGTAGAATTTGTATGCAAATATCTTTAGAACTATTGCAGAACTATTACAGATACAATCTCCAAATTTTGTATGTGTGACAGAATTTGATATAGAAATAAATTTACCAAATTATATTCAAATCGTTTCAGATTTGGATATAGCTCCCACATACATATATTTTTGGCCGATTTCCTTATTTTATGTACCAAACATGCTATTTATGTCCAACTTCAATGAAATTAAAAATGTGTGACGGAACTTGGTCTGGAAATAAACGTGCCAAATTATATCAAAATCGGTTCATATTTGGATATAGCTCCCATAGACATATATTTTCGGCCGACTTCCTTATTTTATGTACCAAACACGCTATATATGTCCAATTTCGCTGAAATTTTGAATGTCTGACGCAATTTGTTCTAGAAATAAATATGCCAAATTATATGGGGATTGGTTCAGATTTGGAATAGCTCCTATATTCATATATTTTAGGCCGATTTCCTTATTTTATGCACCAAACACGCTATATATGTCCAATTTCGCTGAAATTTAAAATGTGTAATGGATATTGGCCTAGAAATATATGTGCCAATTTATATCGAAATCGGTTCAGATTTGGATATAGCTCCTACGTATATTTTCTGCCGATTTCATGTATTTGAGGCACCAAACACGCTATTGATATCCAATTTCAATAAAATTTGGAAAGTGTGACTGAACTTTGTCTAGAAATACATTTGCCAAATTATATCGAAATCGGTTTAGATTTGGATGTAGCTCCCATATATATTTTCGGCCGATTTTCCGCATTTGATACGCCAACAAATGGTCTAGAAACAAATGTGCCAATTATATCGAAATCGAATCATATTTGGATATTGCCCCTATATATATTTTCGGCCGATTTCCTGTAATTTATGCACCAATATGTACAATTTCGCTGAAATTTGGAATGTCTGACGGAATTTGGTCTATACATAAATGTGCAAAATTATATCGAAATCGGTTATAATTTGGATATAGCTCCCTTATATATTTTCGGCCGATTTGCTATATTTAATGCACCAAACACGCTATTTATGTCCAATTTCAATGTAATTTGGAATGTGTGACGGAATTTGGGATAGAAACGAATGTGCCAAATTATATCGAAATCGGTTCATATTTGGATATTGCCCCTATATATATTTTCGGCCGATTTCCTGTAATTTATGCACCAAATACGCTATGTGTGTCCAATTTCGCTGAAATTTGGAATGTGTGACGGAATTTAGTCTAGAAACAAATGTTCCAAATTATATCAAAATCGGTTCAGGTTTGAATATAGCTCCCATATATATTTTCGGCCGATTTCTTGCATTTTGTGCACCAAACACGTTATGTATGTTCAATTTCATTGCAATTTGGAATGCGAGACGGGATTTGGTGTAAAAATAAATGTGCAAAATGATATCGAGATCTGTTCAGATCGGAATATGTCTAATTTGAATGAAATTTTTATACACAAGTACGAGTACTTATAGTTGAGAAGGAATTGACCAAGGCTACAGCATTAAATATTATATCTTTGAGAGACTTCTTAAGAATAATGTTTTAATATGATATAACTAAATCATTATTTGAGTAAAAATTTTGAATACGAGTGGGATTTATCCTAAGAGTAATTTCAGATATCACAATATGTTGATATGTATATGACCTGGAAATAATAAGTCCCATTTATAAAATAAATTACAACTATCCTCAAACCTAAGGTTCTGAAACCTGGTTCTATTCTTAATTTTATTCACTCCAAATCCAATCTGTACAAGAGAAATTAATATTGTAAGAGTATATAACTACCGTAGGAATACTTATAGTCGAAAAGGCTTTAGGAGGAGTGTTACCTCCTGAAACATACAAAAATACCATAGTAGCTCCAAAACAGCCCTGGGTGGGTAGAGAACGCCTTCATATCTCCTATATTTATACGTTAAAATATTAAAAAAGCATGGCATTATATTTTATCTAAGTCGGGGTAGTAAAGCGCACCGGGTTCAGCTAGTACATATATAAAGTAGAAAAATGTTTGTATATTTGTTTGTTTGAAATTTATGGACTCAAAAACCGCTGAACTGATCTTGCTGAAATGTTCAGGGTATATTACTACATCGCCTGAAAGTAACATAGGCTATAAAAAGTTTTGAAATTACACTCAGATCCGGAGATATATATATCAGAATCGGAGGTACCTCCAAAAAAAGTAAATTTTGTATTCAAAAAACTATAGAACGGTTCTGTAACAGTTACGGAATTTGGCCTATAACTAAATGTACCAAAATATATCGAAATCGGTTCAGATTTGGATATAGCTTTTATATATTTTCGTCCGATTTCAAGTATTTTATGCACCAAAAACTCTATATATGACTGGTCTCAATGAAATTTGGAATGTGTGACGGAATTTGGCCTATAACTAAATTTGCCAAAATATATCGAAATCGTTTCAGATTTGAATATAGCTCCTGTATATATTTTCGTCGTTATATATGCCCGATTTCAATGAAATTTGGAATGTATGACGGAATTTGGCCCACAAGTAAATGCGCTGCGGGGTAGCGAAGCGCACCGGGTTCAGCTAGTTCACTATAAAATAAAGTTCAGTTTAAATTTAAGTTTTGCAGCATAAATGACACTTGAAAAATAACTTTTGTGTAGATCTTCAAGATAAACAAACTTCAAAATGCGATATTAAGAAAAAAGTCATAAAAATTGATGGACAAAATAATAAGTACATTTTGGAAATCATTAATTAATATTAGTATATTTAATTGTTTCAAGATAGATTGTAATTTAGGATGTTTATATTATAAATATTTGGCGATTGCTCCTTTATTTTGAAATACTTTTTGGCATATTGCTTAGAAGTTTTCTGTATTTTTAAAAGTTATGTAATACCACATTTTTTTGTAAAGAATTCCAAATTTGATGTTTATTTTGGAACGATTGTGTACCAATACACTGTTTTATGTGTCCACATAGGTTTACTATTGGACTCATGCACAATTGCTGCCTAGGCGAGTCAAGTAACTTTATTATATTGTCCTGTAACCAATCCTTGACATATGGGAATCCATGTTTTGGACCGTTGTTCTGCTGAAAAATCCATATACAAAGCATATTTTCTTCCGTTTGTAGCAACATTGTGTTGTCCAATATGTTTTTGTATTGGAAATGGGTCCCAGCATCTGTAATGTGATATATTGGATGAAGGCCATACTAGGAAAATCAATCAGCCTCACACCGTTAGGTTGCCACCTCCGTGTTTAATTGCATTTTTGTAACCATTATATGAAATTTATTTCCCTTGAGATTTAAATTCATCTGGCCGTAATTGTTACCGAATAAATTTACTTTATTTATCTTTATTTCATTGCTCTAGAAGACATTTCGCCAATTTTATCAAGTACTTTTTCCGGACCAACCCTTCGCTAAGAAGAAGGATCTCGTCAACTCTCGTTAATTATTCTGCTAATTTGGTAGCACCTAGTATTCTACGAGCTATTCGGGTGAATATAACATTACCTATGCCAACAGTAATTACTAGGTCTCTTTAGCGAGAGCAACAATGGAACTATTTATTTTTTGTTGTTATCTTTTTAGGCCTACACCGCACAGTGTTGCCGCTTCCATACAAATAGGGAGTAGACTTATGCCCCTATAGTTAGAGCATACATTCTTACCTCCCTTCTTGTGGACGGGGCACAGGATATTCAGGTTCCAATCGTCGGGTACTCGTTCTTCCTGCCAGATGAATACACCTTATCAGCGTGTCGCCTCCGGTTTTGAACAGCTTGGCTGGTAAGCCATCGGCTCCTGCTGCCTTATTATTCTTCAGCCGATTTATTGCTGTATTTACCTCATCTTGGCTGGGCGGTATACATTCAATACCATCTTCTGGGAGTGGGACTGTGGTATCTTCGTCGTCTTCGCTGCTATTGGATACCAACAGTTTTGACCACAGGGAGGTCAGTGTCCACTGGAGATGAAAGAGGGACCAAGATAAATCCTGCGCTTTGCCATGTTAAAACCGGTCAGGACCGTTCCTTGGTATCTTCCATCCCCTACGTCACCCAGTTTAAATAAAATAATATAATATTTACATTTCATATAATATGTTTAAAAATGTGTGAAAAGAATACCTGAAAAGCGGTTTAGCCACGTGAACTACACTTTTTATATGTCAAATCGATCGTTGGAGTTGCTTGTGAGAAAAAGTTGACGAAAAATGCAAAAATTATAGCTTTGTCGAGGAGGACTTAAATCTCAAGATTATCCACTGAAATCTTGGTGTAATCCATCTGATATATCATAAAGTTCGGATCTCGATCCAGCATATTTGTTTTTCTGCATGGAGAACTACAAAAAACTGCGCTAAAAGCTCTCAAACATTAAAAAATATGCTGTCACAATATATGAGAGATTTACCAACATATGGACCAACATTGGTCCACATTATAATTTTCCCCGTATCTAAAATAATGTCATTTTATTCATAGCCAGTTAAAATTTGCTAAAACGCTGCGTTTTCGCATCTAATTGGATGATTTTAGTTTCTGTAGTTTATACAATATTTGGTTGCAATGGGTAGTTTGTACCCAATTTACCCATTTTAATGGGTATTTACCATTTGGGTATTTACCCATTTCCCATCTCTAACTATTCAAATATTGTCACTGACAATTTGGTTTTCTTAAGACAATATTGTTATTGTTAGTTGTTGTAATTCATGAAAACACAATAGAATCGGACACATTTTGTCTTAAATATTTCAAACTGCTTTTTTCTTGCCTTTTCTTATAATATTTATGTTTTAAAAACATAATTATATTCTAAAAAATTGCATATTATATAAAAATATTTATAAAACAATGCGTATGCTTTTATTTGTTGTTGTCACAAATATGTCTGCGATTAAGAGTAATTGACGTTTTCGTACTGCCTCTAAAGTAGCTACGTCCATATCTGCATTAGGCAATTTTCCTTGCGGCAATTGACAGTTTGGCGGTGATATAGGTGTGGCATATGGTAAGCCTTTGCCTCTCTACTGACAATTGCCTAATGTAGATATGGACGTAGCTACTTTAGAGTCACACGACATAATCAATATGTAACATTTTATATCATATCAATTTATGTTGTTCATGTTTTTCCAGACTTCTGACTTTTGCTAATAAACAATATAAGGGCACTCTGAACTCTAAATTTTATTAAGTTTAGCGTTATCGTGTTGACCCACAGATTAAAGAAAGTATAGAGGAAGAAATCCTCTCTGTGTGTATGTTCGAATTGCCTCAGCCGACTTTGCAGTCATTTCTTAAAATAGCAATAACTATACATTTTTAAGCTATTTATTCAGATAAAAGATAATATTTGGTCAGATATATGTACATCCTCATATAAAAATATATAAGCAAATCTTGCAATTTACCCAAAAATGTGTGCAATTGAGTGAAATGACTGTGATCCTTAAGGACGACCCATAGAAGAAAATAATACATTGCAATTTCTCTGTCCATACAATATAGAAATATAACATTAAATTCGGGGCACAATTTTTTTCAAAAATCATTGTTTATTTTAAAATAGAACTAAAAGAAAACATATAAGCAAACGGTATACTATACCACCGACGTAGCCAATAGGATATTAGCTTATGTTACACATTTTTTAATTTTTGAGTAAAATTTTAAACTGTTTTAAATTTGTTAAGAAAGGAGTAGACCGAAAATCACTTTATATAAGGCTCGCAGAAATATTACTATAAACAATGTTTGGACCAACGCAGTATTCGGTTCGAAAGTTGTCGTGCGCACCAGCCACTACATATGATGGCCGTAGGTGTTCCTTACAGCTTTCGGGCCATTTTCTCTGGAAGTATGGGCATTTCCCTGAATAAACTTGTATTGTAGTAATAGGGGCCCCGAGAACAATTGTTGCAAAAAAGCAAACCGTTTCCAGAGAGGTCTTTTTATTTATTAATTTATTTATTTATTTCATATGTTTACTTATAAATAAATTATTAGCATAAAGGAAGTTAAGCCATGACTACTGAAGTCTTAAGCTTACACAGGTATATTTACTAATTATCCAGAGAGGTCTTAAACTGTACTTCTCTGAAAAAAGTTCAAATACTCTGTGGAATGTTATCGAAAGAGTGGATCGAATCGGTTGATCTGTTCGAGAATTATCGTGTTCTCCAGACAGCCACCCAGACGGACGAACATAGCTAAGTCGACTCCAAATTTTCTGAAACATATTTCTTCCAAACACACTTTGGCCCTATAACCATTATTTCGATGAGACACATTTTGACTAAAGGCTGAGAGTATAAAAAATGTAGATTGGGAATTGTGTTCGTGGATTTTTGATAAAATTCTAGGCGCCAGAATTTTATTTTAAAAGTATTCAAGACTGACAAGACAAGGGTTTTCTTGGTTCCTGATCAATTTATGAGAAAATCCGCGATAGGAAACAAGAATTTCTATAAGAAAAGTCCGACGATTGGACGCCAAAATAGTCTATTGACAGATGCCCGATTGAGGGACAGAATTGGTCATTACAAATCAATTCTCTACTAATCCCATTTTCTTCCATAAATTACTCAATAAAATTGGAGTGGAAAATTGAAGCCATGATTTTGAACTTTTGTGAAGTAGGAGACAAAGTAAAGGTTAAGATATTTCTAAGGTTTTCCGATTATATAATAATTCTTTTGGTCTTACAGAAGTGATATCACTGAATTACATAACATTCACTGTAGTTGTGATTTATTTGATAAATGATACACCCAAAAGTATATGCGATTATTAATATATATATTGTTTGAACATATATTAACTGTGATATGTTGTCAAAAAAGTTCTGAAAACAAGGGGAAAAAAGCCAAGAACCCTTACGTCATTTTAATTAAAAAATAGTAATGAAAATTATTTCATCAGTAATAAAAGTATAAAATAAGGTTTACATCATTGCTAAATAAGAAACTTTCGCTAGCATGAACTTTCAAAATGTTGGTCAGGTGATTGACCCCCAATAATGCTTGAGCAAGTAGCTTTATATCTTTGTTTGGCGATATTGTTTCATCATTTTGAGATGTAATGTTTTCAGATAAATAGAATGAAGAATCCCTTTGTAGATTATTTTGTCCTTCTAGCTCAGTTCCTTGCATATCCTTTTTGTTCTTGAACTGAAAAAGAAACACAAGATCAGATTTTCTACATGACCAATCGTCATTTTTTAAAGCTAAAAATTGAAATTTTTTGGTTTTCTGTCCACCATTTCCGTAAAATCTAATATTTTTTACAAAATCGATCAAAGAAGCACTAGATTTTGATGTTCGTTATACTATTAAGCCCACAAAAATGTATGACAATCGGACTATTAGTTTTCGAGCTAGAGTTGGCACCGCAAAACGCTTTAATAAATACAGGGTTCCGTAGAAGCCCGTTTGCCACAAAACTTCTTTATATTTTTCAACAAATATCAGAAAGCAGATTAAGGTATGCTCTTTCAAGTGAAGGAAAAAAAATCTATCACAAAAGTTTCGTAGTCTTCTAGGAAAAAAATTATGAAAAAGAGTTTTTAATTAGGCTTTTTAACTGTTGATCACCTCTTAAGGCTCTTGAAGAACTCTAAAGGGCTAGGTACATAAGCTGCCTCGCCTGCTTACCTTGCTTTCTTGCATCATTTCTGACATAACAAAAAATTAAAAAAAAATAAAAAAGGCCTAGCCAATTACGAACTACCTTGCTTTTATCTTCTTTATTCTTATGTCAGAAATGCAGCAGGAAAACAAGGTAAGCAGGCGAGGCAGATTATGTTCCCATGCCTTAAACTGTTGGATTATATCCATTTTAAAAGCGGATCATGAATTGCTTATAATTTTTACTACCTGTAGTGTTTATGATTTGTATTGCCCTTTCATTATACCCTCAGCATTTATGCTAACGAGGGTATATACACTTTCATACGGGCAAAATGTGCCTCATCGAAATAAGGGTTTTAGACCCCAAGTATGTTTGGACGAAATGTGTTTCAGAAAATTTGGAGTCGATTTAGCAATGTCTGTTCGTCTGTTTGTCTTTCTGGCTGGCTGGTGTGCACGATAACTCTCGAAGGGATGAACCGATTTGGTCCAAAATTTGGCTTTCGTAATATTTTGTCCAAACTAAGTTTAATTTGGAAGATGGGTTATATCGGTCCACTCCTTCCGGTACTCCCCCACAAAAGTTCGAAAATGTTCGGAAAATTTGTGCGCACCATAACTCTTGAAGGGAGTAACCGATTTGGTCCATACTTTGCACATCGTACAACTTCTACCAAACCTAGATGAGGTTTCAATATGGACTCAATTGGTCCACGCCTTCGGGTACCTCCCACCGAAAATTTCGGAAAAGTTCATTTTATGAACTGCTCTCGAATCGCTCTGATTTTGATTGTAACAACATGTATTCACGGCCCCCATACGGCGGTACAAGTTTCATTAAGTGCAAAACCATACTTCCTGAGAAAATAGCCTGAAAGTTTCAAAAAAACCCCTATGACACCATGTGTAGTGGTTTTAGCGCAAGATAACTCTCGAACGGATCTGCCGATTCAGTCCAACATTTGGCCTTCGTAATATTTTGTCCAAACTTAGTTTATGTTCGAAGATAAGCCATATCCACTCCTTCGGATACCTTCCCCTCAAAAGTTTAAACATGTACGGAAAAAATGTGCGCACGATAACTCGGGAACGGAGTGACCGATTTGGACCATACTTAACACACCCTAATTTATCTACCAGGTATAGAATATGTTCGAATATGGACTAAATTTGCCCACTCCTTCGGCTACCTCCCACACAAAATTTCTGATAAGTTCACTTTAGGACTTGCTGTCGAATCACTTTGATTTTTGTTGAGGCATCTTGCAATCGCTGTCCCAATTACAAAGGTAAAAGTTTTTTTCAGTGGCAAGTCCATACTTCTTGGAAAACAGCCCGAAAGTTGTAAAAACCCCCTATGACACTATATGTAGCAGGTGGAGAGCACAATAACTCTCGAACTGATAAACCGATTTGGTCTAAAATTTGGACTTCGTCATATTTTGTCCAAATTTAGTTTAACTTCTAAAATGGCCCATGACGGTCCTCACCTTAGGATACCTCCCCCACAAAATTTTAACATTTGTGTCCAAGTGCAGTTTAGTGTCTGTTTGGAGATCCTTGGAATTTTATACCGATGATGTTCTTTGTGGTCCTGTTTAATGCCATATTATGTTTTCCGTGGACAAGTCCTTGCTTCCTGGCATACTGGTCCAACAGGTGTACGATAACCCACTGAAATGACTAGTGGGCGCGATATCTATCGAAAAGATATTACTTTCAAAATAAGAACCACTTCCGTAATGCACTATGTCGGTCCATTCCCTCTTCCGCAAAACTTTTGAACTTTACTCTTATTCCACATTTTTGTCGGCAAGTTCAAATGTTCAAAAATTGCCACAAAATTCTGAAAAGACCCTAAATACATTCGATCTGTCCGTAGATAAAAGTTCCAATTCATATAGGCTGAGGGTATAACTCTGTCGGCAAAGCCGACTGATACTTTTTTACTTGTTTTCACATATTTTCTCACAGGGAAAAGTTCCTTCCAGAATATTCTCGTGCAAAAAACCGGCAAAACCTATAAATACTGTCTATTTCTTATTTTTGCCTTATTAACGCTAAGTTCATTTATAGTGATATTTAATTAATTCTCTTTCAAGTTGAGCGGTTTAGACCTAAGAGATACATGAAAAAATTAGGAGTCTACCGAAGTCCCACGCATCCAACCATTATGCTACGTTTCACGGGTGGTTAGGCGATCTTCAGGCATATTTGGATTTTGTTTTTGTGGCACACGAAGTCAAAGCTTGGTAACTGGTATGTATACGCAATTCATTAGGTAAACGTATATGCGAAATTATTTCAGTTAATTGAAACTCCTAACTTTTCCTATAGTCCTGCATGGTAATCCCATTTTTCAATGTTCACATATACTATCCCCTCATACCATTGCTATCGCAAACGATCCGTTTTCGAAGGGTTTTTGATAGTTTTGCGGATATTTTGTTCGAAAACGACACTAGAGAACGAATTAAAAACGATTCATTCGTCGCTCAGTTTGTGGCAGGAAAACCTTCGAATTCGAATGTCGTTAATAATATTATTAGCGAATGAAATATGATAGTTTTTACGATAGTACCGAAAAAGCATTTTTGGAGGAGTTTCCATTTTATGACATGTTTAACTTTATCTGACGTCTCTTGATTTTTCTGTTATGTACCTTTTCTTCTTTGTAATGTTTGCGATTCAATTTAAGTTTATAAACATTGTTGTCTTGTATTTGTAACCAAGCTATATGTTGTGTTTATCATCACTTTTCGTTAATATTATAAGTAGCATTTATATCGAAAATATTTGAAAAAAGCAAATGGGAATTTTTAACGAACTACATAAAATTATTTTTTTAGAACGTAAGAAATTTCCGAAGTAAAAAATGTTTCTCGAAACAATTTTTCTTTTGAAGCAAAAACATTCGCAAAATGTTCGAAAATGATATCGTTTTTAAACTTTTGACGAACAAAAGAACAACGTGCTTGTGTACATCCGAACAACATTTGCCAATCCTTCGACAGTGATATCGTTTTCGAAAGTTGTGCAGGACATTCGAATAATATCCGCACTTGGTATGGGGGGTAAGTTTATAAACATTGTTGTCTTGTATTTGTAACCAAGCTATATGTTGTGTTTATCATCACTTCTCGTTAATATTATAAGTAGCATTTATATCGAAAATATTTGAAAAAAGCAAATGGGAATTTTTAACGAACTACATAAAATTATTTTTTAAAACGTAAGAAATTTTCGAAGTAAAAAATGTTTCTCGAAACAATTTTTCTTGTGAAGCAAAAACATTCGCAAAATGTTCGAAAATGATATCGTTTTTAAACTTTTGACGAACAAAAGAACAACGTGCTTGTGTACACCCGAACAACATTTGCCAATCCTTCGACAGTGACATCGTTTTCGAAAGTTGTGCCGGACATTCGAATAATATCCGCACTTGGTACGGGGGGATGGTAAGTTTTATTCCTACGTCATTAGTACTTGCTCTTCTATATCAGAAGATTTTTGATCATCAATTATTGTCTACTAATGTTTTGACAAGTTGATGGTGGCTCAGAACGCTAAGACGCCGGCTACCTTGACACTCAGTTGTCGGGGACCCAGGTTCGAATCCCAGCCTGGCTCATGCTGAAATTATTTTTTTGTTTTTGCCTTATTAATGCGAAGGTCATTTATAGTGATATTTAATGTATCTCTTAGGTCTAAACAGCTCAACTCGAAAGAGAATTAATTAAATACTTTCTATTTCTATCTTGTATTTTGTTGCTAGTTTTTAATGTAAGATTCAGTGGAAACAATATAGATATGGATTTTACTTCATATTTATGTTTTGTAGTTGAGTATTATATATTTAAACGGGTGCCCTTTCTAAAGAAAATGTAATATGCGAAATATACGAAAAAGTAAAAAAATTGTGCACATTTTAATAATGTTTAGCAGTATAGAAATCTACCCTCGGAGTCAGAGCCGGAGCCGTGAAAAAACTTCGTCTGGACCAAATATGGCCAAAAATACCTCGACTCCGACTCCAGACCAAGTTTTTTTTTCACGACTCCGGCTCCGACTCCGATTCGACTCCGACTGTAGATTTCTATACTGCAAAACCCTGGTTATAACAAGACGAGAAACAATATGTTTTACTTCATAAACCGGTTCTATCACATCTTAGTTCACTTTTGTTCTCACGTTAGTTGGATTGGCCGCGGTCAAGGGCCAAGTAATTTTCATTTAAATTTTGCATGTCAAAGAGGAAGATGTAACCTTAATTTATAAGATTGTGTAATGTGTCATCCGGACAAATTTTATATGACCCATTGAAAAAATTAACCATTAATTAATATTCAGTTAATTTTTACGTTTGCACAAAAAATAAATATCAATAGAGTTTGCTAACTATTTTTTGTGCAGCCAGTTTCTGTTAGCGTTATCGCTGACCTAAACATATTAAAAAACTTACAAACTAAAATTGACAGCAACTTCAAACAAACAATAGGATTGTAGTTAATTCTATCTAAAAAAAAGTATATCAAAAGAAGAATTTAAAGTAAATATTATCCCTTACGTTCTCCATGACAAACGGGAATTTTAAAGACCAGATACATCACGTATTTAAATTATATTTCCTCGACTGGCTCTATTTACATCTACAACCACCAAAACTTTCGGCCTTTTTTGTTATAACAAGAAGGTAAATAATATGTTTTACTTCATAAACCGGTTTTATCATATCATAGTTCAATTTTATTCTTACGTTGGTTGCATGGACCGCGGCCAAAGGCCAAGAAATTTTCATTTAGGTTTTGCATGTCAAAGAGGAAGATCTAACCTTAATTTATAAGATTGTGTAATATGTCATCCGAACAAATTTTATATGACCCATTGAAAATGTGAATATGATTGATGATTGCGTGCGCTACCATGTTTATCAGTTTAATTGAAATGGACACCTGCAAAATATCGATTTACATAAACCAAACATACCTAAAAATCTAATTTTAATTGAAATGACCAAATTTCTACTAACAATACAATATAATTCACATATCCTTTGAGAGTGTTTTGCAAAAGTATCAAATTTCATTTAGCTATGGTTTACATTAAATTCATGTTACAGACCAAAATTTAAGGAGCTTGCGATACTGGGTTTCATATAGACAAAGCTATACAACTCGTTACGTCAATAAATCACCACAATAAAATGTTGGCCAAATAGCCACTACATTGTTTAGCATAAAGCATTTCGGTAAGCTTCCCATTTAAATAGCAACCCATTTGCGAATATTAAACGACAATATTACGACTGTTGACTTAGAGTCGAGGATAAAGACGCAATTCAAATACCCAAGCATTCGCGTGGTCGACATACCACACCCACCCTCCCACTTCAAATAAGAATATTGTACACATATGCTGTATTCAAAAACTCAAACACATACATGCATACTGTCTACGACAAACTAACACATACGAACTTTTACCATTCCCATGCGGCTTTCTGTCCCTTATACATCCATCTGGCTGTTTGTCGAAGTGACCGTAAAAAAGAGAATACGTATAAAAAATACATTGGACATGGAAAACAAACCATAGCTCTAACTAGCAACCATTTATTCTACTCCATGCCACACCATTCGCATGAAATCCTTATGCTTTCCCCAACTCCATACGGATCACAGTATTGAGCTGAATGACAAACTTGTTACATTTATTTCTTCCAAACAACCGGGCACGGGTACACATATCTACATGACCACGTACCTTGGTATTCATATGAAAGAATGCGGAAGGACCTCCAACTACAAGCTATACAAACATCCATACGTACGAATGAATGTGTGTGCACGTCTTAATGTTGCCCCAAAACACACAAATTTATATCCATTTGACCCTCTTCAAAGACCTTTTTATAGTCGTTTGGTTTGGTCTTTGTGCCAAGTATATTTCCTCACATCCAAAACCAATACCGAAGATGGCCCTCAAGGCACAGTTAAGTTAAGAAAATGCCAAATGCAACCCCAAAATGATGGACAAAGGAGGAAACAAGAACAAAAACAAACAACAGTTGCAAAGGACACTGGCAATAGCTGCAAAGCAACAAAACACAGGATCAAAATGTATCAGCCACTATAGCAACACAGCACAACACTGTCATGCGTGTGTGTGTATTATAACCATACGTCGATTTGAATAGAACACGGCTAAGAATTTACTCATTGCCTGGTCGGACAAGCTTTAGTCCTTTTGAAACTTCTTCCCTGCCGTCCCATCCAACTCTAGGACACCATTGAACACATCCGTCCGCATTCTATTGTCCGTCCATATAATGTGCGTACACACATACATACATATGTATGTATAACCATGAACGTCTATTTATGTGTATGTATGTTCTTCTAGAAAGGTGGTATGTGTATTTTGGTCTATGGTACCGTATGCAAATATACATAAGTTTGGTTTTTATGATTTTGAAAGTTATAGTGTGGTCCTTAATTTGATGTTTGTTGTTTTCTTTTTGTCGAATTCCATTTCCCTGTTCGAAAGAAAAACATACGAGCATAACCCGACATGAACTTGTTTGGATTTAAATAAATGACATTTCTGGTGATGCCATTCGTGATAGGGCATTATTCAAAAGGTAAGAGGGATGTCCTGTAAGAAACACACGCCAAGGGAATCCACAAGGAAATGGAAAACTGGACAAAGATATAATAAGTAAGTCATGAACATATGTACATATACACTCGAAAACCACACTGTAGTTAACAGTTTATTTCAATTTTAAAGTTTTAATTTTAAATTTCTCTTTAAAATCGAATGAAATTAACGATGCTGCATATGTTTCTCCAACACATCGGGAATCCAAAAATATAATTTTCGCAATTTTTATGCTACTACTAATCCCTAATCATTGTGCTAGGTGAAGTCAAAATCACAAAAGAGAAAAAAATTAGAACCCGCTACCCTGGAACAAATCGTTTACTGGTGGACTAATAAAACAGGTTATGCTGATAAACCTCCATTCAAATTTGTGGAGATCATATTCATATTGATTGTACGTAATGAACTCGGTCGGAACTATGTTGTAAATATTTGCTAAAATACTCGACGTACAGTGGTTCAGAAATCAGTCTTTCTGGCCAAAAATCCCCGTTTTGTTGTTGTTGTAGCAGCATGAAACCTACGTAGAAGCATAGTTTTGAAGCAGCCGCTAGCTGAAACACTATGGTTCCGGGTCAATCCGGTACGAAAGAACTCGCTGCCGTGGGATTACCCAATTTGTTGTTGTAGCAGCATGAAACCTACGTAGAAGCATAGTTTTGAAGCAGCCGCTAGCTGAAACACTATGGTTCCGGGTCAATCCGGTACGAAAGAACTCGCTGCCGTGGGATTACCCAATTTGTTATTGTAATCGATTATCAATTTTCATATGGGATTCCATAGTAAACAAATCGAAACTAAGGAAACCACAAAATTAGGTCAAAATATTAGAAGTTGCGGGCGTGGCGTGGTGTGCTCTTCAAGACGACAATTGTTTTCACAATTTTGGGAAATACGACATTTTTGCAAAATTTCCGAAGAAAGAAATAGCTACTTTAAACTTGTTGTTTTTTAAATTTGAAAACAACAAACATGAGATTAAGCTTGACTTATATACAAATAGTAAGTAAAACACACATCTTAACAAAACTGCACAGAGTGAATCTAAAAATAGACACACAAAGCACCGCGGACAATTGGTTGTTGTTATTTTTCAACAATTATCAAAATAGTTATGTGCATTCTCTGCAATGTGGAGGCACATTACAGTGGGAGTAGTTAATTTGGTTTACATATGCGGCTACAAGAGTTTTTATGTGTTTCGGTTGAATTCGCATTTAAACGAATTCATCAGTCACACGTATTCTTGAGCTCGAGTCGTCATAAAATTGGGGAAGTATTATTTGTTTCAATACAAAGAACTGAGAGAACTGATGAGTCCAAGCGGCGTTGGACGAAACTAGTCTTCTCTGCCATCCCCTAAAGTAATAAATTTTAACTGCAACCCACTTTAAATTTGTTGTTTTTTAAATTTGAAAACAAAAAATAAGAGATTAAGCTTGACTTACCTACAAATAGTAAGTAAAACACACATCTCAACAACACTGCCGAAGTGAATCTAAAAATAATTGTTTTATTTTAATGGTTTGTTAATTGGTGTTTGAAATTTTTTTAATAGATTGGAATATACATATGAAAAACTCAAAAACACTCACATTTTGATGAAAAAAATGAAGAGAACTCAAAATTTGACCTTGCTCTCAATCCTTCGCAATCATAAATTTTAGAATTCCAGTTCTATTATTTGGCCCCATGCCAAATTTAACTTAATGTAAAATTTTCCTCAATCACCTTCTTCTCTTCTTAACCCTACACATTGACACTAATGCCAAATTTAATAATTATAGATAGCTCTAGGTCCAGGGTCAAGGGATAGAACAATCGTGCGTTTATAGTATACATTTTTAAAACCATCTCCATATCTCAACACTATGTCACCTACCATAAAAAATCCGTTGTATTGACATTCCTAATTGCAATTTCGCAATAAATTCAGTATACACGATGTTGGCTATGGCATGAAAACGAATGAACCGATCATCATATATTTTTGTGGACTTATTAAGAACGTAATAATCTTGCTTTAAAACGAGAGACTTTTAAAAATATATATTTAAAAAAATGGTGAATAGCGAATATCAAAATTTGATTTTTTACAAAAAAAGGACCGTCGGTCAAAAAACGCTTTTAAAGGAAAATTCTCATATATAAAGACAAGAGTTTGATGTATTCAATAACCTCACAAAAAATAGGAAGACTGAACACCAAATTTTAGTCATTTTGGGTGGATATTGAGGTCACAACATTCAAAATGCCGAAAATGGTGGGGCTAAAGGAAAGTTATAAGCCCCCAACGAAGACTTAATACCAATTTTCAGCCATTTCGGTGTGAAAATCAGGCTAAAACATCCAAAATACTGAAAATCGGGAGGTACCGTCCTATGGGGGCTATATGAAGGCGTGGACCTATGCAGACCAATTTTAAGGTGAAAGTTGTATGCCCTCAACAAAGACTAAATACCAAATATCAGCAATTTCGGTGTAATAATGAGGCTAAAATCTTTAAAATACCGATAATCGGGAGATACCGTTCTATGGGGGCTATATCAAAACGTGGACCTACACCCAAAATTCTCAGTTGGAATGTTTCATACCTCTGCTGAAGACTAAAACTTTCAAAATACTGAAAATAGGGGCGTACGATTCTATGGGGGCTATATCAAAACGTGGACCGACCAGTTTTTTGTCCTGGAGATTGTAAGTCAATAATAGGTACGTGTACCAAAATTGATGCACCTACAACAACTCCTTCTATTTTGCTTAGTCAAAACAAATTTTCACTATGCGTTATTCGATTTTCGATGCTGCTTTGTTTTAATTTTGAGTGTCTAACTTTGTATACCTGCCACCATAGCATGGAGGGTATATTAAGTTTGTATAAAATTAAACTAATCATTTGAGGCCCTATAATGTATATATCGACACCTCCAAATAATAGTATGCTAAGTCTAAAAAGTGAGTTTTGCAGGAGAAGCTCTCAATGTTTGGAAATTTTTTTGAACTTCAGTACTATGCTAAGTCAATATTTGTTTATAACTTCTGTTCGGATTGACCGATCATTACCAAAATTAGACAGAATTTAATTTAGAGGACGTTCGACACCTCCAAATAATAGTTTGCTAATTCTGAAAAGCGAGTTTTGCAGGACAAGCTCTAAAAGTTTGGAAATTTCATTGACCTTCAGTACTATGCTAAGTAAATATTTGTTTATAACTTATGTTCGGATTGTCCGATCATTACCAAAATTTGACAGAATTTAAGTTAAAGGACGTTAAATATAAAAATGTAAAGAACTTGAAAACATGCTAAGTCGACTTAGCATACTATTGTTTGGAGGCGTCGATATATTCTTGATCAGCGTAAAATTCTGAGTAGATTTAGCCGTTTCCTTCCGTCCGTTTGTTGTAATCACGCTATCTTCCGAATGATTTGAGATAGAGGGCTGCAATTTTATACACATAAGTTTTTTTGGCTGAACTTAGATCAAGTTCGAAGACGGGCCGATGTAGCCCACGTTTTAGTATAGCCTACCTACATGGGACCATCCGATTTCAGATATTTTAACTGTTTTAGCTAGATATTCTGGGTTCGTAGTGTTCAAGAAATTTCTCCAACTTAAAGTGTGGACATAAGATAAAATAATGTTTTTACCCTGGAATCTATCTCCGAACTTTATATAGAAAATATTAATGCGCTTTGCGTAGTGTTACTTTAAGTCGTGCTTTTTGGATTTGCATTTACAAAAGCTCATGCTCATTCGTCTCGAAAGAGAAAAACAACAAAAATAAATTTCATTATTCAACAATTTTCATAATATTAACAACAGCAATTTTCCAGATATTAGCTTTATTCGTTCACATAATATCAAATAGTACCACAATTAGTACCTTTTAGTACTTGTCACAAACTTATTGTTTGAATTTAACAAAAAAAATTATGACAACTATCCTGCACACCATCAGTGTCCAAATTTTCCACATTTCCACAGTTTACAGTTTTTAGTATATTTTAATACTTTTCATACCCTTCTCTTATGAATCCCCACAAAACCAGACCAATCACATACCTACCTCACTTAAAACTATATTTTAGTGAAATTACTAATTCAGTGGACTAGAACTTTTAGGTAACGACATAGAACCACGTTTCGTTTCCGCAAAAAAGATGCCTGAGAGTGTGTTCTTTAACATTGTTCCACAACATCCCATACGGGACAAGGGAGACTTCTCTCATATCAATGAGTGCACCCCGATTCATATTTAGCTCAATGATATGGGACCTACTGCTTATCGCCGAGTCCGAACGGCGTGTCTTAAGACACCACTTATGGAGAAGTTTTTCAAGGCTGAAATACTCAGGAAATGCCGCCAACATTACTGAGGGGTATTTTGCCACCGTTGAAAAATGTTTGATGTTGCTTGGCCGGGGAATCGAACCCCCGACCTTCTGCGTGCAAGGCGGGCGTGCATACCATTGCACCACGGTGGCACCCAGAGAGTGTGTTCTTTCAGCCCATATATACTTTTGTATCCATCCCGTTCCGTCCCTTTAACACTTTTCTAAATGTGTGTTTTCTCTAACCGTTTTCCCATACAAATTATAGATTTTTTACACAAACGAAATTTTTTTGAAATAAATGGGTTTTTATATAAGTTTTATGCAAAATCGGGAAGTAGTTTTTTTTAATTTTTAAACCAATTTTACATTATCGATCGTATCTCTTAACTATTGTCGCATCCCTCACTCGGCATTTATATTAAAATATTTGATATTAAATAAAACTATTTTGTTTCAACACCACAAATGTATGTATACATTTCTATTCCGAAAAGTATTGATAATTTCAATGTGGTTTCGTTTGAGAATTGTGTTCTCTAAAACGTATTGTTTTCCTGGAATCGGAACGTCTTTTAAAAATACTGAAAACTTTTACTACATTACTAAAATCCCTGAAATTCTATAGATGTTACATTGATGACAAAAATTTATATTACATGTTTAAAATGTTCATGATAATTTTCGTGGAAATAAATAGGCCAAATTAAACTTTATAAGCGTGAACGACAGATATTAGACAATACTCGTACTATAAGAAAGTTCAAAAACCTCAGAAATATATATGCGAAAATAACAAAGTTTAAAAAATTGATATCTTTCCCCGATTTTGCTATAACTCGGTCAATTTTATTCGAATAGCCATCAAATTTTATGTGTGATATTTTCTTAGGCCTCTGAGTAGTTTTACCGATTTTCAAAAAGTCGGTTCAGATTTGGATATAGCTCCCATATATATATATATATATATATATATATCCCGAATTTTGCTACAAATCGGCCAATTTTTGAAAAATAGCCTTCAAATTTAACATAGAATATTTTCTTAGGCCCTTTTTCAGTTTCACCGATTTTGACAAAAAATCGGTTTAGATTTGGATATAGCTCTCATATATATATTTTCGCCCGATTTTATGTATTCGATGCACTTAACAAGAAATGTGGGTTAGATATTGATTAAATTAGGAAAATGTGACGTAATTATTATTATTAATTATTCGTAATTGAGTGATATCGAACGAAATTATATATGGAAGCCATATTCAAACCTGAACCGATATTGACCAAAGTTGATATTTTTTTATTCCTGTGCTCTCATAAGTTATTTTGCAAACATTAGTCAAATTAGGTCAACGGTAAATCTGAACAGGGCCCTGAGGAAACATCCCATGTTAAATCCGATATGTCTGAGGAGCTTTCATTACCAAAGGCGAAACATGTCGTGTCACATAGTGGTGGTTGTGTGGGTTCGAGTCGTCGGCTTTCCTTTTTCAGATGCATTATTGATCAAGCTCGACTTATCAAAAATTAAGCGAGTTATAGCAAAAATGGGGTGCTGTATTCAAATCTGGACCGATTTGTGCGAAAATCGGAGAAACTGCGCACGGGCCTAAGAAAATATCACATATTAAATTTGAAGGCTATTCGATTAAAATTGACCGAGTTAAAGCAAAATCGGTGAAAGATATATGTATATGGGGTCTGAAACGATTTTTGTAAAAATCGGTGTAGCTACTCAAAGGCCCAAGAAAATAACACATACTAAATTTGGATAGCCTTCAAATCAAAATTGAACGTGTTATGGCAAAATCGGGAAAAAATATATATGGGGGCTATATAAAATCTGCACCGATATATTTCAGAAGGTTGCAGGGATGGGCAGAATGTTTTTACACATTTCGCTTCGAAAGACATGTCCAATTAACGGAAATAAAGAGCCATGTTGGCAATAGGTGGCAATCAAAAGATATACTCTACGAAATATTAAGAATTTATATTACTTTTATCAAATTTAAATTTGTAATTCTTGATAACGGTACTTTGCATGTCCAGTTAACTTATTGTACTAAAATATGATATTTATAGGCCACCCATCAAATCCCCATCCAAAACTTTTAATGTTATCGACAAAATTTTCAGAAATAATTATTTATTGTCCGTCTAATTTTCATATGATTATCGCTTTAGATTACCTGGGAAATATTTTTCATATTTAAAGAGCTAAACTTCGTTATGGATGCACATATCGACAAAATTCTTTCAGATTCGTCGTACATATCTGATGTGTTTACTGTAAGAAAGAAACGTAAACATATATAAAAGTTAACATCACATTTTTCGATTTTTGTCCACTGCGTCAACGTTTTGGGCACATTATCTGACTGAAGTTGCAGAAATGTGGCATTTAGTCTTCGTTGGAGGTATAAAATATTTCGACAGAGAATTGTTGGTACAGGTCCATTTTTTGATGTAGACCCCATAGGACGGTACCGACCGATTTTCTGTATTTTTTAGTTTTAGCATAATTATTCAACCGAACTGAAATCTGGAATAAATATTCATAATTTATGTAATAAAAGCTTGTATTTAACAGTCTGTTTGGAGACGCATCATTACATTCATTTTCCTACTTCCCCCAATTTCCTAGGACCCGAGAACGGAC
Organism: Musca autumnalis; assembly: GCF_047663935.1. Lineage (NCBI taxonomy): Eukaryota > Metazoa > Arthropoda > Insecta > Diptera > Muscidae > Musca > Musca autumnalis. The sequence continues at coordinate 69,561,541 of NW_027411866.1, read as the reverse complement.
ATTTCAATTTATGTTTTCTTAAATGCTATGCTGTCACGAAACCCTAGTGATATCCGATATGTTTAATCAACATTTTTCCCTATATCGTCATTTTATTTATTCAAGATGTTATCCTAGATAAAACATTTAATGAACCGCTATTTTAATTGCAGAAATAAAACAAATTAAGTTACACATACATATGTATGTACATTAGGATGACCAAAAAACTTTTTTCCTTTTTTGCAACTTCTACCCCCAAATGGTTTCCATTTGATCCAAAAACCTTATATATGAAATTTGATGGCAATCGGTTAACGTTAATTTGTATGGACCAAAGGTTCATTTTCACGAAAATGCTCTAAAAAGCGCAATTATGGTCCAATCGATGATGTGGCTAAAAAACGAACCCTACAAAAAAATTAAAAAAAATATCTGATTTTGATACCCTACACCACCACAATTTCAATAAAACAAACCAAATTTTTCTGCACCAAATTGCGTCACATTTTCCATTTATTTATTTATTTATTTTTTTTTTTTTTGAAATTAAATAGACTTCAATTTGGTGCAGTAAACGTCACGCATTCCAAATTTCATTGCAATCCGATATACATAGCGTTTTTGGTGCATAAAATACATGAAATCGGGCGAAGACATCAGTCGGAGACTAGGAGTCGGAGTAGAGCAATTTTGCTGGTGTCGGAGTCGCAGCTTGAGTCGAAAAATTTTAACTCGACTCCGGGCAAAATATTTCCTACATTTATCAATAAACGTTTTATTCTTATATGAAAAATATATGAACACAAAATGTTTTTTTGGCCCGTTTATTTATATAATAAGAAGACTATGAAAACATGTAGGCAAAAACTTTATTACACTCAGTTAGAGGATGAGACAAGGTATGTATATCGTTTAAATTTGGCATAGAATTCTTATAAAACCGAACTGTATTAATTTCACATATTGTTTCTTATATGGGTGCCACCGTGGTGCAATGGTATGCACACCCGCCTTGCACGCTGAAGGTCGTGGGTTCGACTCCCCGGCCAAATGTGGGCGACATTTCCTGAGTAGGAGTCGGAGTCGAGCATTTCCTGAGTAGGAGGAAATTCATTGAAAAAGGCGAAGCTGGTCCAATCATTTGTTTTTGAAATCAAGGGATCACATGTTTAATAGGGCTTTATTTTTTCAAATTTAACAAAATACCTCACATATTAACAAACGTTGTACCGCCTCTATGAGCGGCGTTGAAAACGCCAATTGTGGGTGTTCTCACTAGAAAGAAGGGCGGTTGGTTTTCTGCTGTGAGCCTCGAAACTATTTCAATAGTGGAAATATTTTCCTCAAGATTCATCCACAAGGAAATATGGAAATGGAAAAAAGGTAAAGAAAATACAATGTGTATTAGAAGTTTGAAGTAAGAACAATAATGGTTCTTCTTTATTGAATATGTGAAACAGGAACGACCGCTTACCAAAGTCAACAGTACTGGTTGATGCTCAGTTGACAAGTGTTTATTATAAAGAAATTTACAATGCAAGTTCAGTAGGGAAATTCAGAGAAAGAATGAGGGCATACAAGGTACAATTAGGGATGCCGAATAGAAATATTTCGAAAAACTGAAAAATAGAAATAGGGTTGCCAGTTGGGGAAATCCGGCGTAAACATCCCGGGCTCCTTGCAGTACCACTGCAATAAAACATGCCTTGACTGTACCGTGTACTCTCTCATTGCTTTTAATGTGTATTAAAAAAGAAATAATTATTAAATGAATAATGAATTATTAAAATTTTGAACTTAAAACTAAAGAATTTGAAGTTGGAATGGTCTGCCATGGTGCTTCCAAGTTGAGGAAATGAATTGCAGCATCGATTGGCAGCTCTCCTTCGGAATATTCCATATGTCGGAATCTGAAAAGGAAGTTTGTGCTTTGTAGGGAGGAAAATACAGTAGTGCTTACGACGTATTGGATGAAGTGATAGTATTTTGGAATAGAATTTCGAATTTGCGCCCTGGAATGAACACAAAAGTATAGAAACTGGTTCCTGAAAATATAATTTTGGAATTGTACTACGGAAATTGTACGATGATATGGAAAATACCTCTTGGAGGTGGAATTGTTTAGTTGTACTTCGGATATAGTACACCAAAGAGGAAGAATGGAATTTGCATTCGGATGGAAATAATGCATGAATCGTCTTCGGAATAAACAATGGTTCCACTGAAGCAACACTTTCTTTGGAATAACACAGCTGATGGGATATGAACGTACTTGTAGCTATTCGCATATAGGATGGAATAATGCATGAGGCTCTCGGAACTTGAAGGAAGCCGAAAAACTGCACACCACCACATGTAGAGTAACCATAGCAATGGTTACGACTTGTGAGCCAATCCGGAGTCAGATGATGTTCTCGTGAAGCTGATGGTAAAATGAAACCAGAACATAGGTCGAATGGGAATACAGCTTTATTCGAAAGTGTAGTGTAAAGTACATCACGCATAATCTTGCTTGAACCAGGATGTAGGTATGGAAAATTATAAGGAACATGGAGAATCCGAATGGCCCAGTACGAGTTACAAACGACAAACAGTGTGCCGGTTTGTAACTGGAATACATGAATTGTGTCACCTGGGTGGTTGCTTGATTGAATTATCTGGGATGGAGTATGATTGGAGTGACGAAATTTGGGTATGTGGATAAGGATTTTTTCCCGGATGAACCTCAATTTTGGAGGAAAATTTGGAAAAGTTGAATCACTCAAGAGGCTCATATTTGGAGTCTGTTTGCCGAAAATGAACAAATACAAATTGGAAACCAGTCGGAATATATTTGGTACAATATTCGCATTAGTGGCGACTGTCAGCACGGAATGACTGTTATTGAAGCACGGAGACTTAGCTAGAAATGTCTCTGTCAACTGAATAAGTTCTGGAATAAGTTTATCATATTCCGTATAGTGTGAAATATGAATCTTATCTTCGCAATAGATGACTATTGAATCGGATTTAGAATACCCATGGAATGGAATTTCGTCTTTTGAACCAATGTGTTTTGAAATGGATTTATCATACTCCATTAAGCCAGAAGCATTCATGTTCTGGAACGGAATAATGGATGCACCAAAAACGAGTTTGGGCGTTATGTCCGCCTTGGTTTGCGGACATAACTCCCAAATTTTTTGGGAGCTATGTCAGACCCCCCTTAGCGTCCGTTTTTAAAATTTAAGTGATTTTTATTTAAATACAATTCTTATTTCAAATGTATAAGAAAAAAATTAAAAATTAACTCTAAGTTCATATGCATTTTTCATTTCATAAAAAATGTATAATTGATTTAAAATTTTTAAGAAAATTAAGTACAAAATAAGTAGTAGCCATCTCAAATCGAACTATATTCAAAATTTGCCTTTAAACCTATTTTAAACGAAAAATGCTGCCTACAGGAAAATAAAAAGTTTTTGTTAAAATTCACAAATACTTTCTGGAAAAAATCGCACGATGTTTTACAAAAAATATTTTCACAATTTAAGAAGATAAAAAGTTTTTGTAAAAATATTCAAATACTTTCTGAAAGACGAAAAGAGCAGCAGGCGAAAATATTTTTGAAAAAAATCGCGCGATTTTTTACAAAAATCTTTTACAATTTAAGAAAATAAAAAGTTTTTGTAAAAATATTCAAATACTTTCTGGAAAATGAAAAGCGCCGCAGGGAAAATAATTTCAAAAAAATCGCGCGATTTTTTAAAAAAATATTTTCACAATTTGAGAAGATAAAAAGTTTTTGTAAAAGTGTTCAAAAATATGTTCACAATTAAAGGAGATAAAAAGTCGAAAATATTTTTGAAAACATAATTCTCGAGATTTTTTACAAATATTCAAATACTTTCTGAAAAACGAAAATATTTTTGAAAAAATAGCGCGATTTTCTTAACAAATGTTTTTACAATTTAAAACTTCTCCTAACTGCTACTTACATAATTTCGGGCATAATTTCGTTTTTAAATAATTTTATGAAATCGGGAGGATTTTGTGGATACTTCGGTAGTGGTTGGCACTTACGCCTTCTCAAATGTATAATTCCGCTTACATTCTAACTTCTACTCTAAAATTTATAACTATGTATAAATTTCAAAATTAAGCAAAGAAATAATTTGTAAATTAAGAAAAAAATCGTTGGGAGTTATGTCCGCCATTTTTTTGGGTGTTATGTCCGCTTTGCTTCACGGACATAACTCCCAACGAATTTTGGGAGTTATGTCCGCAAAGGGCAGCGGACATAACGCCCAAAATCATTTTGGGAGTTATGTCCGGGCACCGAACTTTTGCTAGGTAGCTGATTTGATGAACAGGTATTGTCAGATTCATCGTGGATCATAACATGATGTCGTTTCTGACAGTGGACACATGTATTCTTGGATAGACAATTTCTCACACGATGCGTTTTTGAGAAACAGTTGCAGCAAAGACCTAATTGTTTAATCTTTGCCGAACGTTGTCGTGGATCCAATGAAATTAATGTAGGACACTTTCGGATTGCGTGGGAAGCTGAGGAACATAGCCGACATTTTGGACGTGAACATTTGCTTTTTGTAGGAATCGGAAGATGTGTCGTACTTAGACTCGGAAATATGCTTGGACTCCAAAAACCTCTCAAAACTTGCTTTAATTTCGCCAGACATGTGCAATAAATGACGGAAGCGTTCTGAAATTTCTCGTGAAGCCTATCTAACATCAGAGAATGATCACAAGTTGTATTCGCGTAGTCTTTAACACATTTATCGTGGGCGGATTTCACTTCAGTCCAGGTGGATTCTAGTTCGCTTACGTGGATTTGAACCAGCTGAACCGAAGTGACTGGAATAATGCCACTATTTATACCCGAATTGAGCTGCACAAGGCGAGAAATTTAACTGTTGAATGAATGAAAGGCCATTTTGTGAACTATATGACTTTTTATGAAAAAACGTTCAGTTTCAGAATAATTGAATTCTTAAAGTGTTTATATGTAAGTACGTATTTATGGCAGTAGGATGGTTTAGGAATACAATTGAAAACACTGGAAATTGTATCAAAGGAAATAAATTGAGGTAAGCAATGTGAAACGAAGTCGACAAAATATACGAATTGGAAATAGTGATTAACCTGAAGAATATGTAGGAAAATATTGAAGAAATAGCGTCTTTATAAGCATTTACTTTTACGGAATGTACGTTTTAGCTGCTGCCGCATGGACTACAAGGCAGTACTATTGTAGTAAACCACAAGTGTTAGAAAAGAATCCGGAAAGTATCGAAGAATCAGGAGGAAATCGTTCAGTAATGGGGCAATAGACTTTATATAGACCAGTTTTGCTCTATAAGCGACCCCTAGCGGACGTCGGACACACTATAAATTCGCAACAGGTCACAGAAATTGCAAAGACAAAAATTGCTTCGAAAAAAGTGGGGGGAAAATCACGAAAAATGTGAAAAATTAAAGTTTTTCAGTTATTTAGGTATTTATATAGCGCAGAAAATAATTAGAAAATAATTAAAAATAAAGATTTTTCGCTTATTTTAATAAAATTTAAGGCGACCTCTAGCGGCGGTATGCGACACTACGTCTCCGGCAAAACAAATCTAGTCGACAGTTGGGTAGAACTTTCGAAAGAATTAGCAAAATTCCCGAGAAATTGGAAAAGATAATGGAAAATGCGTTCTTTGGAGGTATTTTGTTATTTTTGGAGCGCCACCTATCGGCGGAAAACGGAGATAAGCGTAACGGTGAGTTGTAGAATTGGATAATAACTCCAAAGAACCTGAAATAATTTCGAAAACCACGAAAGAATTGGAAAAAATATGTAAACAATAATATTTTCCATGTATCTTCGTATATAAACAGCGCCCTCTAGCGGCAATATGGCGAACTATATCTGGGTAGGAATGACGTGTCTCGACCCCCCACTTGTATATACACATTAATATATAATAATATATATCAGCAAAAATGTCTAAAATCGTCTTTTCCATTTCAAAAAAATCAAAAAAAAAAATTTTGATGCTACATCTATGATTTTTGGTACATAGATTAAGAAAAAAATCGTCATTCCAAATCTGTTTTCGTTACCAACTTTGATTGTTGCGCGCAAAAGATATGACCCTTTTAATTATGCTAATTAGAAAAAATTCTAAAAAAATCGCGGCTTAATATACATAGTAAGCTGTTATATCCAATTGTCGTTAACTGAATTCGCACCCTTTGAGAATATGCAAAAAAAATTCAAAAAGTTTCAATGGATTCGCGAAAAATTAAATTTATTAAATAATTTCACGTATTTACAAACATATTTTTGAAACAATAGCGCTTATACTTACAAAAAAATATATAAAAAAATTATAGCAGCATCCAGACATTGTGAGGAATAAAATGAAACCTAAGTCGTGAAGTTTGGAGCTATAGTATTCGTGTTATTTACAAAAATGCAATGAAAATGTGACGAAAAAAATAAAAATTATGTTATTCTAATTTTATTTTTTTATGGTTTTATAGGAAATGTTGAAGAAAAAATGATTGAGTTCTTCGTCATTTTCGTCCAAATTTCACGCAATAATGAAGATATTCCGTTGCAACAACTTTTTCACTTATAGTTTTCCTATTGGCGAATATTTTTAGAACATTATATGAAATCACAAGGAATTCCAATTGTGGCATAACATTAAAATAATGTTATATTGAATATTACAACATTTGAAACGCATATAAACCGCGTAATAGTGAAAATGACATGATGCGCATCCGATTTTCCAAAACAGTGAATCAATCCCTCTTATTTGATATACATTTTGTGAAATTCCATTTGACGACCACGATGTAGCATCAGTTGCATGTTAGGGTGCAAAAAACAGTAAAATGCCCATAATTTCCACGAAGTACATTTGCATTTTATGCGCATCCGATTTCAATGATCACCATTAAAAAATACATCATCCTATGTCATTTCAATGCGATCCATCAAGAACCGTGGATGTAGCATCGCACTCAGTTTTTAGAAAAAATCTATTATATCTCCGGATTCGCGAACGCTTTTCAATATCTGTTTTTGCACATTTTAAATATGCGTTTCGCTCTATTTGTCTAAGTAGTAGTAGTTTTTGCATATTTTCGAAATTTGAGGGGTATCATATCCGCCGATCTAGTGGATGGATTTAGACGCGCAAAGGCTTGTTAGATTCAGAACGTAAAAAAACTAAATTCACGCGGGTTTCCACTGAAATCGAAAGGCATTTGTAAGTTTTGAATCCAAAAAACTGGTTTTTAAAAAAAAAATACGCACAAAAATTTCGACTTTAAGCTGAGATTGATGTGAACCTTTGAAGGCTACACGCCCTAGTTATACATCAAAAAATGTGTAATCGCGAGTACTACAATCTCATAATCAGTTTTTAAACGAGTACAGTTGCGCGTTCCGATTAGAGCAAAAATTCAAAAAACCCAATTTTTCAGTCCTCAAAATGTCAGCATCCGTTTGAGATTGATGCGGTGGTTCTATTAAAAAATCATACATTAGAAATTTCATCTCTGAAGTGTATTCTTTAACTTCTTCTTTGAACATTATACTCTACATTGTATTTTACAGCCACTAATTGAAAACTGACTTAAAAAAACTCGTTTCCTTCAACGGTTTTTTTCTATTTTTTTACATTAATATGACCAAAGCTTCCGCTAAAATTATAATTTTAAGAAATCCATCGGTGAATCGTGCTAAAACAGTTTATTTTACCTAAATGCGTTCAAAAGTTATGCTATATTACAACAATTCGCGAGATACAATACCCCATACCTAGGTTTCAACAGAAGTAAATTTTCTACAAGAAGGCCGATATGTATGTCACAAGCAAGTTATAGTGCGACCATGTAAACGGGCTTGCTGTAGGCTGCACGCATAAACGAAGAGAATAGCAGTGAGAATTTATTGATCACTGTTGAGTGAAAACACAGAATCGATCACTGATTGATGGCTGAACGAGTAAACGACTCAACAGCGGTCAACGAGAATAAATATGTAGAATGAATGTCGTTGTGGGTGTTTATATGAAAACAGTGCTGATGGTTAAGAGACTGCAATGCTGGTTGGGTCTTTACCAACAACAACTACTGTTGTAATAACTGACCGATTGTGGATGGGTAGGAATAAAGTTTATTTATTTATAAAGTTTATTCAATAAACACACCAACAAACCAATAGAAATTGAATTGAAATGCTCTCGCGACAAAGTGGAAAGTGAATTGAATATTTAAATCAGAGTTAGGCAGAGAAAAATTTTGGGTCTCTCTTGTGCTCTCAATGAGCGTAAATTTGTTGTTGTTCACAACGTGTTAGCATCTACACAGGTTGTGAGCGATAACAAATTTACGCTCACTTAGAGCAGATGGGCTCTCTTGTGAGTCACAATGCCTTCCCCTGATTTAAATTGTATTTGGATGTAAGGAAATATAAAAATCAGATGCAAGAAAATTATTATTTCAATGGGAAAAATAATAATTTTCGGGAATGGGAAAAATAATAAATTTCAATTAAAATGAACAATTTAATCGAAAAAGGAATGAATATTTAAATGTTCGAATTTAATTGCACGGAATAAATTTAACGTTTTTTTTAAGAAATTTGGAAATCGAATTCAGAACACTGTGCGCGTAATAAAATTGAAAAATCAAATTGCCGACGGCATAACGCACTAGAACTTTGGACTTGAATATCACTTCTTGTATGCTCTATTGTTTCACTTTAGGGAATCGAATATACAAAGCACAAACTTACCTTTTTGTCGATGAAATATGAAGAAGAAAATGAATGGAGATGGAAGTAAGGATGAACTTGATGAAATCTCAGCAACTCACAAACCGGCTCGAAGGACCAAAATGAAAACGCCAATTGCGGGTGTTCTCACTAGAAAGAAGGGCGGTTGGTTTTCTCCTGTGAGCCTCGAAAATATTTCAATAGTGGAAATATTTTCCTCAAGATTCATCCACAATGAAATATGGAAATGGAAAAAAAGGAAAGAAAATGCAATGTGTATTAGAAGTTTGAAGTAAGAACAATTATGGTTCTTCTTTATTGAATATGTGAAACAGGAACGACCGCTTACCAAGGACAACGGTACTGGTTGATGCTCAGCTGACAAGTGTTTATTATAATGAAATTTACAATGCAAGTTCAGTAGGGAAATTCAGAGAAAGAATCAGGGCACACAAGGTACAATTAGGCATGCCGAATAGAAATATTTCGGAAAACCGAAAAATAGAAATAGGGTTGCCAGTTGGGGAAATCCGGCGTAAACAGGTGTTTTATTCGGACTTGGAGGAGGTTACATATCATTGATATGAAGTTCAGTCAGCTGTGTATTGCTGTTACCTTTTATTGTTCTATCATGACTTGGAAATATGAAAAGCTCAAAACACTCATATTTTGATGCAAAATATTAAAAAACTCAAAATTTTTTTACCTTCACCTTATTTGACCTTGATTTCTTCTGTCCTTGATTTCCTCTGCAGCACTAGACCGACTTTTAATGCATCAGAAAGCTGATTGTGTTATCCGTTCAAAAGTTGCAGAGTTTTGACCATGAAAAAACGATTTTAAACCACTGTGTGGCGTATAGAAATAAGGCCCCATGGAATAACACCCCAGATCTAAAATGAAAATAAGCCCCAAACAGGTATATGGGAAACAACAACAAAACTCTTGGGGCCTAATTTCTTCTTTTTGGGAACTTTTTTATTTGGCGGTTGGCGCCAGATTGTTTTCACAACAAGAAAATCGAAAATTTGAAAAATAAATTGGGAAGTAATTAAAATTTCTATTAGGGCCTTTTTGCACATGTTTGCGCCCACCTGCTATTTAGTGCTTAGCAAAAACCACAGATTGGAGTGCATTTTCGAATGTTGCTATTAAGGAACAAACAAAATTGTTGGGTGCAATTTCGTAATTTTTTTAATAAAAAGAAAAACATTTAAAAATCGCTCATTCTGTCTGGGAAAACGTAATCATAAGACCGTACAATAGGGTGATCCAAAAAAACATATTTTTTGGGTAGGAAACCCCTAAATTCTTTCCATTTGATCCAAAAACCTTATATATGGCATTTAATGGTTATCGGTTAACGTTAACCTGTACCAACCTAGCGATCTTTTTCCATAGTACTTTGTATGGGACTAAAGGCGCATTTTCACCAAAATTCTCTAAATGCTGTGAAAACAAAGACCCCTAGGTTGGCGCGGGTTAACGTTAACCGATAGCCATAATAAAAATTAGGGGGTAGGAAATCCCAAAAAAAGAGAAAATTTGTTTTTTGTGTCACCCTACTTTACAATCATCAATTAAATAAATACTTATTAAAACGGTGCCGTGACATACCTCCTAAAGGACATGACTCGAAAATATATTTTAGGAGTTATGTTCGCATTTGATGTCGAAAAATATTACCAAAAAGTTTTGGGGGTCATATGTCCTTTTTGTCAGTTTAAAGAATTTTGTTTTCAAGTTCAAAGTTGACGAAGCCACCTGACAATCTGTGGGGACTTAAAACTTCAACCCTTGCACAGATACCAAATTCGGTTTCTCGTACTAAATTTGTTTTGCCTTATAAACTATTTTATCATTACAGAAGCCAATACCGGCAACGCGAAGGGGCTTTTACTGATAATTCTCTTCTGCAATATTTTATACACCCATGGCAATTTAAATACTAAATTTCAGTCATATCGGTGGTATATTGAGGTTACAACTTTCAAAATACCGGAAATCGGAAGGTACGGTCCTATGGGTGTATTTGAGGACGTCGACCTATACCGGCACATTTCGGGTGGAATGTTTCATACCTCTATCAAAAACTTAATACCAAATATCAGCTATTTTGGTGGAGAACGAGCTATATGTGGAAAATCGGGAGGTACCGTTCTATTGGACCTATACCGACAAATTTCAGGAGGAAAGTTTTATACCCTCAACGAAGACTAAGTACCATCTTGTGGCCATTTCCGTGTTATAATGAGGCTATAACCTTCAATATACCGAAAATTGGGATATACCGTTCTATGGGGACTATATGAGCGCGTGTGACCTATACCGACAAATTTCATATGGAATGTTTTATACCCCAAGTGAAGACTAACCACCAAATTTCAGCCATTTCGGTGGAATATTAAGGTCACAACCTTCAAAATACCGAAAATCGGGAGGTATTATGGGTGCTATATGAAGGTGTAGACCTATACCGACAAATTTCATATGGAATATTTTATACCCCAAATAAAGAATAACCACCAAATTTCAGCCATTTCGGTGGAATATTGAGGCCACAACCTTCAAAATACCGAAAATCGGGAGGTACCGTCGGGCGTAAACCTAAACCTACCAATTTCCGGCGGAAAGTTGTATACACCCAACGAAGACTAAATACCAAATTTCAGTCATTTCGCTGCGATAATGAGGCTAAAACCTTCAAAATACAGAAAATCGAGACATATCGTCCTATGGGGTCTATATCAAAACCTGGATCTATGTAAATAAACATTTTATGGTAGAAATATTTCTTAGCCTGTGGAAACACAAAATACAAACTTACAAGCGATTCTGAGGTCAAATGGGACTAATATATTCAAAATATCTCATTGTGACGCGTACTATACATATATGGGGCGTTATATGGGGGCTCTACCAAAACGTGAACCTATGTAAACATTTTATGGTAGATATGTTTCTTAGCCTCTTGAAACGCAAAATGCAAAGTTACAACCGATTCCGTGGTCAAATGGGACTAATACATTCAACATATAGCATTTCCAAATTAAATGAAACCTTTTCCAAATTGAATGAAACTTTTTCCAAATTGAATGAAACCTTTTCCAAATTAATTGAAACCTTTTCCAAATTAAATGAAACCTTTTCCAAATCAAATGAAACCTTTTCCAAATCAAATGAAACCTTTTCCAAATCAATTGAAACCTTTTCCAAATTGAATGAAACCTTTATTTTTATTGAAAGAAAAAAGTCACAATATTTTGAAAAGAGAAAGAAATAAAAAATTATATGGGTTTTTAACGATTTTTTACTTAAATTCTAATCTTAAGTAATGATATAAAAATGTAACTCCCTGCATGTTTTCCTTCCTTGAACTTAAACATTTCATCATTTTTGGGCATCAATTAAGGTTATAGCGAAATAATCCTAAAGAGAGAATTTAGGTTTATAAAATTTCTAATAACACTGTGACACAAAATGGAGGTGCAAATCTGGGGCAGAGATAATTCCTTTTAGGGATGAAAGCCCTTGGTGAGTATATTAAGAATCCCGAAGGACATATCCGCCGTGAGTCGAAGTTCCGAGTTATAGCCTGATTAAATTTCTGCGGAAGGCCATGTAAGGCATCTGAAATTAACGTTATATCTTTGTTAACTGTTGTTTTAGCTTATTTATGAGATTACTTGCCTTCACTCAAATCGAATGAGGATTATTTTCGTAGAGCATTTCTACATTCTAACTCGCTTCCTTCAATGTCCTCTTCGTCCCTTATTTTAAGAACCACTATAAAAGTACCACATGATGACGTTTTTCAGCTTCGAAAAGTTCTTCAAAAATGTCGCTCAGAAAATTTTAGGTACGACCCTCATTGACAACTAATCGATTTTGTCGCGTCTTCACCAAAAACTTAATCAGGCCATAACTCGGAAGTTCGACTCACGGCGGATCTGTCCTTCGGCATTCTTAATATACTCACCAAGGGCTTTCATCCCCAAAAAGGAATTATCTCTGCCCCAAAATTTCGGTTCACAGTGTAATAACAGGGGCTAATTGTAGTAACTAATGAAGTGGTTCACGATTTGCTGCTTGGGGAATTCTCAATGGACATGGTCCTTACATAACTGGAGCAGTCCTCTTTATTGAGCTGTTCGATACGATGCTCAATCACGTCAACGGCATTACGATCTATTGTCCACTTTGGCACACAATTTTATTTTTGAACGTTTTTTTCGGATAATTTTTATGCAAAAACTTAATAAGTAAATGAATACACATAATGATAGAATTAAGCCGGTGTAATTTGAAATTTTGAATGCCATATTCAGCAATGTTGAACACAATAATAAAGGTATTTTCAAAAATAGAATTGTGTACCAGATCAGACAATAGATCGTAATATCGTTGACGTGATTGAGCATAGTAACCAACAGCTCAATAAACAGTACTGCTCCAATTATGTAATGAGTATGTCCATTGAAAATTAAACAAGCAGCAAATCGTGAACCACTTCATTAGGTAATACAATTAGCCCCTGTTATTATTAGCAATTTTTTAACCCTTAATTCTGTCTTTAGCATTATTTCGCTATAACTTTAATTGATGCACAAAAATTATAAAATGTTTAAGTTCAAGGAAGCAAAATATGCAGCGAGTTACACTTTTATGTCATTACTTAAGATTATAATTTAAGTAAAAAATTGTTGAAAACCTATATAATTTTTTATTTCTCTTTTCAAAATATTCTGGCTTTTTTATTTCAATAAAAATAACCCCCAGTTTATGTATTTCGAAACGAAAATGTGTGCGCATGAAAGACACCCAAACTTTAGTTTTTGAAATATTATTTCATTTGCTTTTGCTTCAAAACAAAAAACAAATTTGAAATACACACTCAAATTTGGTAGTTTTTCTTCCGCATTCGTTTTCTTATCGACATACATAAACAGGCCCTTAAGGTTTCATTCAATTTGGAAAGGTTTCATTTGATTTGGAAAAGGTTTCATTTGATTTGGAAAAGGTTTCATTTGATTTGGAAAAGGTTTCATTTAATTTGGAAAAGGTTTCATTTAATTTGGAAAAGGTTTCATTTAATTTGGAAAAGGTTTCATTCAATTTGGAAAACGTTTCATTTAATTTGGAAATGCTATATCTTAAAATGACGCGTACTATATATGAGGCCTTATATGGGGGCTATACCAAAACGTGGAGCTATATAAGCAAAATTTGGTAGAAATATGTTTTAGCCTCTGGAGACACAAAATGCAAATTGCAACCAATTCGGTGTTCAAATGGGACAAATATCCTAAAATTTCCTTAAAACGACGACGCGTCTCTTTGTATGGGGGCTATACGAAAACGTGGACCTACATAGCCCGCTTTCAATACCAAAAGTCCTACATACATATAATAGGTTTTACCAAAATTTCATCCACCTACTTCAATCCGTTCGGAAGCTAGAGTGATTTCCACAGACGGAGGGACATGGCTATATCGATGTAGAATTGTACGCTGATCAAGAATATATATAGTTTGTGGGGTCTACAATGATTATTTCGAGTAGTTAAAAACGGAATGACAAACTTAATATACCCCCCATTCTATGGTGGAGGGTATAAAAACTGTGGTTGTTGTTGCGTTATAATATTAGTTTTACCTGTTGTAATTTTACCATGGTTTTGTTAAATTTGGGAAAAAGGAATATTGGTTTATATGCAAAAACCAAACAAATCTTAAAAGTGTTTGTAGTATATCAAAGTAATTGACTATTATCTCAAATAACGATAATTCCGTCCTCAAAGGGAGCAACTCCAAAAAATGAACAGTCGACATTGTTGTTGTATGATTTAGACATCTGTGACAAATTGACAGTAGTATAATAACAAAATTGCAATTTTTTAAAAAGTTCTCATTGTTCTTTCTGCGAGCAGATAATTGAAGCGCATCAGGTAGGGATGTGTGTATTTATATAAAATTTTTGCAGAGCAGGACATTTTGATTCATTAAACGGCAGGATATCTGTCCACAAAACATGCCCTTTCACACCACATTTTCTAAAGGATACACAATAACAACAACAACAAAAATATAGTGCTCTCTGCATTCCCAGGCTTATCATATCGTGCTTCAATCAAATCATAAATAAAATTACGTCCATTGTGTAATGCTTCTAATGTCCATTAGAACTGGGTGAATGTACCAGCAATGGGATGGGATAGGATAGACAGACTGAGTGTGTGTATACGAAGTACGAATTTATGGGAGGAATGAATGAAGCATCACATTATAAAATCGAACGACAGACACAAAAGGATAACCATACAAACATTTCAAAAATATTGATTAAATTGAAAACCATTTTTTAAATTATTGTAAAATTTCACACTCACTATGAAAGGAAGGGATAGACGGTGGCCAAAGAGACCGTACCAGCAAAGGAAAAGGATTGTATGTCATTGTGGCACCCTTTCCTTTTTCTACTGTCACTCTGACTGCCAGTGTGTTTACACAAAAAGATACTCGACACAAGGGGATAGAATATTGAAGGACAGCAAAATACAACATTGAGGTAACCTATGAAAATCTATTCTGCCTCTCTATGGATGTGTGTGCTTGTTCCAGAGTGCGTGGCTGGATCAGCGGTGAAGTCAATTGTAACATATCGAATTTTGCGCATTGAGGGATTTGATTTATTTGCAGTTATTTATAGGCTTTCTCCACATAACCCGTTCATGTCTTTAACGAACGTTAGTTTTTGTTGTCGTACGTGAATATACCTTTAAGCCACTAGGTTGCGTCCCCGCAGAGCTAAACGTACATGCATATGTGTGTTTGTGTGTCACATTTTTACTTCTTGTACACACTGACGTAACATACAAACAAGCACGCAAATACATGAAGCTACCTATTGGACTACTTCAGTCACATTAGATAATCCTAGTTTATCCTGGAATTTTGGTTTCTACCCCTTTTTACCTACACATCTGCAAGCACATGCTTACAAGGCGGTATTTATCGAAGTTATACAAACACGATGGACCATTACAAATCGTTATTGATTTTCACTTTTTCCACAAAGCCAAGCAAATATTGGGAATAATAACGTTGACTCATCACACACATGGCACAAGTTTTGTTTTCATAAAAAAAAACTGTTTTTAACGCTGAAAATATTGGTAAGTGCATAATTTTTGAATGGCGAAGAAGGGAAATTTTAAAAAAGAAATTCAAATGCTTGGAGCTAAGGTCCACCGTTTACATGAAAAAATCGTATTGACCAGTGTTATTTATCTTGAAGTGACTTTATTAATAAACCACTGTGAGTGATGTTTGGATTAAATCCCAAAAAGTATATTTTTGTTGCATGTTTAAAAATAAATTTTCACCATGTCATTTATATCACTGATAAAAAATGATAAGATTAATGGTAATTTCCTCATTACATTCTAATGAACATATTCAAGATACATACATACATAGCGTGTTTGGTACGTCAAATACATGAAATCGGCCGAAAATATTATGGGAGCTATATTAAAATCTGAACCGATTTCAACACATTCCAAATTTCATTAAAATTGGAAAGATATAGCGTGTTTGGTGCATCATAATCCAAATCTGAACCGATTCTCACCAAAAGCAATAACGTTCTTCCTATGGATAAAAAAATCTACACCAATTGTTAGCTGAATTGGATAATAAATGTGACCTGTATGTTGCGAACGGACATGCATAAATCGACTTATAAAGTGTTAACAATAAATAACTCTTAGTGCATTTAAGTATTTTTTCGTAACCCTTCTACTACGAATTTTCAAAAAGCCAGCCAAATCGACCACCTACGCCACAAAACTATCCGTCACCTAAAATTTCAATCAGACATCATTGCTCAGGTATTAAGATACGAGTTCGAGGCAGTTATGAAAATAGGAGTGAATGAAATACGAGAATATATTTGATTAATATTTAGAGAACCGCGACAACATATTGATTTAATAAGTGGTAGCGGTAATGAAACACAAAAATAGCAATCGTTTGATATAAAAAGTCAAAACCGAATTTTTTTAAGATACGAGGCTGAGGAAGTAATGCGTCGATATCCCTAAAGGAACTATGTATGGGACTATCCCGTTTCATTATTCATAATACCAAGACATAATATTCTTTATCACAGAATTGTGTACCGTATAAAAATGTTTTACAGGTATAACTAAAGCGAGGTACACACCATCATTAAAAACTGACAGTCAACGTATTTTTAGGACAATTTTCTGGCAATTAAAAAATTTTGTTTAGCGAAAAATGTTTGAAATACAATACATATATAAAGTATTATTTAGAGATTACGAAAGTAATTACAGTATAATCTCGATAATCCGGACACCACATGTTTTGGCGGTGTCCGGATTATCGGATTGTCCGGATTACCGAGTACCTACAAAAAACACATATTTTTGTGTTTAAACTATAAATTAATTTAAAATGTATTCCATAGAAACGTTTTATTTAACATAAATGTGTTCTTACATAAATTATATGCATAAGTTATTAAAAAATAGAATCTGAAAATACAGTGTACAATGTATTAAGATGTATTTTGACTATTTGAAGTCTGAGCACAAAAACATCATCGGAATCGTGTATTTCTATTGACAATAAGGTGTAATAGCTCCTTTTTCTGGATAAGTGCAGCAGGAAAAATGTAACACCGATGGCACAAATACCCCTCATCTTCGACTTTTCCCAAATAATTCTACAAGTGGTGTCATAAGACTCGTTGTTAGGACTCTTCTGTAAAAAGTAGATCTCATAACATTGAGCTAATATCATTAAAATGAGATAAGTATCACTTTTCCCTTCGGTGATGTTTTTGGGAAAATATATAACCTAGCCTAAAATTTCGAATGGTTTTAAACGACATGTTTTGTAAGCAAGAAATTGAATAGCATTGGAATAATTCTTATTTTCTATTATTTTTTTGAGCCTTGAATTATTTTTCAAATAAAATTTAGAACCACTTTTCTGGTTTTAAGTCAACGATTTCGTCAGCTAGAATAGTAAATTGGTTAATGAATATTTTAAACTATTTTGAACCTTTTGCCTTCCTTCTATTGCATAGTTGTATGTTTAGATATTAACTCGTTCCTTAGCAAACTTATTCACAAAACTGATTCCACACTTAGAATAAATTATTCTCATCTGTAACATTTTTTGACATTTTGGGATAAGTGGTTGAACAGAAGAACCCTTCGAAAACTCGAAACAAAAATATTTTCCCAAGGAATATGTATTGAAAAAATGAATTCCACCGAAGTCCCACACATCCAACCAATATGCCTATGATCGTTCAGCTCATCAGGCATATCGGATGTGAATGGCTAGAAGACAAAGGCTGATTTTGATAACTTCTATTTATACAACCATTATTACAAATAAGCAGGTATGAAGTATTTTTGAAGCCTTTTTTACCAAGTCAACCTAGTATCTTGCCCAGATTCATTTCAATACAAACTCCTTAGGTCATGTTAGCTCGATTAAAGTTCAATTATTTAAAAACTTTTATAAATAATGACCTTCGTCGTAATAAGACAACAATAAATAAAAATTATTTTCATTTTGGCTTTTAAGCCACTTCCATACAAATCATATTCAGCACTTCGAGTTATTTTACGTTTGCCAACACCACTCTTCGAGCACAGCTTCAAAAAATATGAATTATTTTTGTTTACAACGAATTAATTTTTCATATAATATCTAGTTTATGAATAAAAACCAAATTACTACTCTAAACAATAAAAATGAGTAACTTAAATAACTCAATGTAGAAGAAAACGAATGAGTGTCCGGATTACTGAGTCAATAGTGTAAATATTTTCAGTGTCCGGATTACCGCGTTGTCCGGATTAACGAGTGTCCGGATTATCGAGACTATACTGCATTCAGCTAGACTCCGATATTAACGAGATAGACCTCGATGAGTGTCAGTTTTGTTGGTCAATGTGTACTATGCTTAGCACACGACACGACGCACAGTGTTGCCGCTTCTATACAAAAGTGGATAAAAATAGAAGGAGTTGACCTTGGTTGATGAATTTTTGCACAAGTGCTTACGATGGAATGTAAAATTTCAACCTTGGTCCATATCAACTCGAATGTAGCCCCCATATATATCTTTCCCCGATTTTGCTATAACTCGGTCGATTTTTATCAAATAAGCTTCAAATTGAATATGTGATATTTTCTTGGGCCCTTGAGCTTAACAATTTTCACCAAAATCGGTCCAAATTTGGATATAGCCCCAATTTATATACGTATTTCACCGATATTCGTATAAATCGCGCATTTTATGTCCGATCTCTTTCAAAATCAGATTCAAATGAATTTGGCTACACAGAAGAAAAAAGTCGATTCAAAATCAGCACCGTATGTCAACGTGAGCACAACCGTGCTCAATCTTTTTTCCACTGTTGTCATTTTTTTAATCTGACAACGAATTGTGTCAATACGAGCACATGCGTTCTCAATTTTTAAAATTTCCATCACAATCGTGCTCACTTTGACCACGGTACGTTGTCAATTTTCGAAACTGTTGACACCATCTCGTTGTCAAATTAACCATGGCGTGCTTATTTAGACCACAAACGGTGTTGATACACTATCGACAGCGGATGTGGTCAGTTTGACCACGTATGGTGTCATTTTTTCTCTGGGTGTAGTCTGTGTATTTTGACAAAAATTTGTTATACCCTAGACAGGCGGCAGCGTTAATTTGCATTAACTGCCCTAATTCAAATTAATTCGAGCATTACCCACATTGTTAATTCACAAAATCAAAGGGAATTTAAACTGAATTTAGGTATTTCAATATGGCAATGCTGTAATAGAGAGCCCATATTCATGTAGGAGAGCATTCAAACAACAAAAAAACAGTTGTTTACCAGGAAACAGCTGTTTATTAAATGCAAAAACTGTCGTCTGTCATCTTAATGCTAATTAACGTTGCCGCCTGTCTAGGGTATTAACATTTAAATATAAGTTACACATGTTTCAAAAATTTTTACATGACTCGCACAATTTTGTTCTACTAATTACGAATAATTACGTCACATTTTCCAAATTTCATCAATATTTGGCATACATTGAGTGTTTAGTATATCAAATACATAAAATCGGGCGAAATATATATACAAAGCTACATATATCCAAATCCGAACCGATTTTTGTCGCGATCGGTAAAATTTTTCAGAGGCTTAGGAAAATATCGCATATCAAACACATTTGAAGGCTATTCAATTAAAATTCACAGAGTTGTAGCAAAATTGGGAAATGATTCATATAGGGGCTATATCCAAAATTTTCATTCTTATGTCACTATAAGTAAGTGCTTCTACAAAAATTCATCAACCCAGGTCAACTCCATCTATCTGAAAAAGACTCGGCAACACTATCATAAAATAAGAGAAAAGGTATAGTTTTTATATAAAATGGACTATTCATTAAAATATTGATATATCGCAGAAGGAAGCAGATATGGGCAGTAAATTTGCACACATTTCGCTTCGGAAGAGATGTCCAATTAACAGTCATGTCCGTCCATATGTTGAAATACTGCTCGCAATTTTTAAGATTGAGCTTGTGTGGGTTATAAAAAGTTTGGCCCGGCCGAACTTAACGCCTTTCTTACTTGTTTTATATGAATTTTTATTTGAGTTGTATGACTTTTACGAAAAGCCAGTTTTATAATTTTGGAATAAACTTCACATTTGTTGGAAAAAATTCAAGAAATAGTTTTTTGTATTTTTATGGTTACAGAATGTTACAGTTACAGAATATTGACCAGGAAAAAACGATTTTATACCACTGTGTGACGTACAAAATAGTCACCTTCCTACGACAGAGAGTCGACAGAGATATACCCTCAGCCTATGTGAATTTAAACATTCATCTACGGACAGATCAAATGTATTTAGGGTCTTTTCAGAATTTTGTGGCCCTTTTTGAACAATTGAACTTACCGACAAAAATGCGGATTAGGATTAAAGTTGTACTTGAAGAAATGGACCGACATAGTCCATTATGAAAGTCATATATTATCGATAGGTATCGCACCCACTAGTCATTTCAGTGGGTCATAGTATAACATTTGGACCAGTATGCCAGGAAGCATCAAATTGTCCACTGGAAGCATTATTTCGCTGTAAACAGGACCACGACCAATAGCATCGGAATACATTTCCAAAGGAACAGACCCTAAACTGCACTTAAACACAAAGAAAATGCATCGTGCAGCGTACAAGGCACTTATAAATTGGAAAGGTATCTCCGAAGGACTTATTACAGCCACCTTAAGAACAAAATGCAATAATATAACAATAATTCAGTGCTATGGCCCTACGGAGGAGAGTGATCTCACTGAGAAAGAGTGTTTTTACAGTCAGCTGAGCAGTGTACTGGCAAATATAGCTAAGAAAAACATAATACTACTACTTGGGGATTTTAACGCCCAAATAAGCTCAAACATTGATGGGTTTGAACTTGTAATTGGGACTCATGCGCTAGGAAATCGCAACATAAACGGGGAATTGCTGTTAGAGTTGTGTATGAACTTTGACTTTAAGATTGGGGGTTCGCTATTCCCCCATAAGCAGAAACATAAAGCACCTAGTGGAAATTACGAAAATCAAATAGACCACATATGTATCTCAAAGAGATGGTGCAACATATTATGCGATGTTCGTAACAAAAGAAGCGCAGAAATTGGTAGCGACCACTACCTACTTTTAACTGAGATAAAACTAAAATTATTTTATAAACATAATAATCAATCACCTCAGGTGAGAAAATTTGATATTAAAAACTAAAAATGAGCCAAACCAAAAGTATATTTTCAAACAAAGTGAGAGAAATAAACATAAACACCAATGAAACACTGGAAGAAAAATGGAAGCGGTTTAAAGACAAGGTGACAGATATATGCAAGTCTTAGGATTCAAGAGACGGCAACAAGATGCGGAGTGGATGACCAATCTCTCCTGGGATCTTATCGACAAAAGGAAGAACCTAAAGCTTAAAATGCTCAATGAACAGGAATAGGCTGGCATAGAAGAATACAAAGCAACATATAAACAATTGAGTAAGGAAATAAAGAAACAGATAAAACGAGACAAACGATATTAATACAATACAATGGGTAGTGAAGGCCAAAACAGCAAACAGTGGAAACACAAAAGAGCTTTACAATGTCATTAGAAAGCTAAGTGGAAAAGCTACTTCTCAGACTAATCGTACTCCGGTAGAAGACGAAACGGGATGTCTTGTTACAGCGAAAGACGACCAAATAAAAATTTGGAAAAGGCATTTCGAAAAAACCTTGAATATTAGTCAACATCATCAGGAACAATTTCACAAATTAATATTGAAAATCCTATGCGAAATGAAATTAAAGAAGCTATTGATAGCCTAAAAAATGGAAAAGCCCCTGGAAATGACGGTATACCATCAGAATGTTATAAGCCATGCAGCACAATAATGGCGGATATATTATTTCCTCTATTCAAACAAATATGGGAGGAAGAAAGTATCCCTATGGACTGGAAAGAGACAATAATAGTAAAACTCCATAAAAAGGGTCCTAAGACTAAATGTGGTAACTGGAAAGGCATATCGTTGCTACCATCAATATTACAGATATTTAACAAAATAGCAGATCCCTTGGAAAAAATGCTACGAAAAAACCAAGGAGGATTCAGAGCTGGTAACTCATGCATAGATCATATATGCACAACCAGGATTATAATTGAGCAATCAATTGAATACAATGCAAGTTTGTTTCTGGCCTTCGTTGATTACGAGAAAGCATTCGATGCCATTAATAGAAGCTACATCTGGGAAGCACTCTCATCGTAAGGGATACCCAGGAAAATTGTGAATATCAGAAAAGAGCTATGAGGGAACAACGTCTTACACGAGGGCAATGTGAGTGAAGCCTTCGTTACCACCAGTGGAGTACGTCAAGGCTGTACACTATCACCTTTACTCTTTATAACAGTTCTTGGCACAGTATTCGAAAACCTAGATTCCGCCCAACTGGTATTAATTGGAGAATGTTTGACAAACTTGGTGATTTGGAATATGCAGACGACGTATTACTGGCAACCACATTTTCGGATATGTAGACCAAGTTAAATGCACTATCTGAGTAGTCTCTCAAAATTGGGCTTAAGATAAACTGCGGAAAAACAAAGACAATGAGAATCAACGCAAACAATAATACCCCGTTTAAAATCTATGACAAAGACATTGAAAATGTAGACCGCTTCGAACACCTCGGTAGCACTTTATCTATATCGGGAGGAACAATTGAAGACGTTGAAAGCCGCATACGAAAAGCGCAAGGTACTTTTGCGTCTCTTGCAAATATCTGGTCTTCGGAAACGATAGATCTAAAAACAAAAGTAGACATATTCAATGCGTGTGTAAAATCTACACTATTATATGGCTCCGAAACTTGGCTCGTCCCCAGCAACATCACTAACAAATTGTAGATTTTCAGAAACAGATGCCTCCGTAGACTTTTGAAAATATGGTGGCCGCAAACCATATCTAATGAGCGACTGTGGATAGTTACAAGGCAGCATGGAATAGGATCCGATATAACCAGAAGAAAATACGGTTGGCTTGGTCATACTTTAAGGAAAAGCGAGGACGAAATTTCACATGGCGAAACTTTGTAAATAGACTAAGTTTGTAATATGTAAATCATTTATAAACATGTCATAATAAATAAATAAATACAATTTTAGTGACTTTTTTACATTTTGGGGGGAAGTACTGGAAGTTGTGGACCGGAGACCAAATTTCGGACCAAATGCCTTGACCAGCTCGAGTGCTATAGTGCTCTCCAGCACCTACACATGGTGCCATAGGGTTTTTTTTGTGACTTTCAGGCTATTTTCTCAGGAAGTATTTACTTATCCCTGAAAAAACTTGTACCATCGTAAAGGGGGTCAGTGAATGCAAGTTGCTTCAACAAAAGTCAAAGTGATTCGAGAGCAGGTCTTAAAGTGAACTTATCCGAAATTTTGTGTGGGAGGACCTGGTAGATATACTTAGATGTGTAAAGTATAGACTAAATCGGTCACACCCTTTAAGAGTTATTGTGCGTACAATTTTTCCGAACATTTTTGAACTTTTGTGGGGGAGGTACCTGAAGGAGTGGACCGATATGGCTTATCGTCGAACTTAAACTAAGTTTGGACAAAATATTAGCAAGGTCAAATATTGGACCGAATCGGCAGATCCGTTCGAGAGTTATCTTGCCATCCAACCACTACACACGGTGTCATAGGGGTTTTTTGCACTTTTCAGGTTATTTTGTCAGGATGTATGGGCTTGCCCCTGATAAAACTTGTACCGTCGTATGGGGGATTGTCAATACAAGTTGTTGCAACAAAAATCAAAGCGATTCGTGAGCTGGTCCTAAACTGAACTTTTCCGAAATTTTGTGTGGGTTCCAAAGAGTTGACAGATTGAGTCCATATTGGAACCTCGTCTAAGTCTGAAAGAAATTTCACGAAGTGCAAAGTACGGACTAAATCGGTTACTCCCTTCAAGAGTTATCGTGCGCACAAATTTTCCGAACATTTTCGAATTTTTGTGGAGGAGGTACCCGAAGGAGTCGACCGATATGATCCATCTTCGATCGTACACATAGTTTAGGCAAAATATTATAATACTCAAATTTTGGTTCGAATCGGTTGAGCCGATCGAGAGTTATCGTGCGCACCAGCCAGCCAGGCAGACGGACGGACATTGCTAAATCGACTCCAACTTGTCTGAAACGGATTTCGTCCAAACATACTTGGGGTCAAAAACCATTATTTCGATGAGGCACATTTTGCCCGTATGAAAGTGTATATACCCTAGTTATATACCCTCAGCCTATGTGAATTAAAACTTTCATCTAAAGTGTTGGGGATGAGGAACTTGAAGGAATTGATCGACATAGTCCATTTTGGAAGTGGGTCTTTTTTTTGGAATCATTTCTTTTCGATATATATCGCGTCCACTAATCATTTTATTTGGAAAGCGTACAACTTAGAGCTTTTGGAACACTGTGTTAGGAAGCATGTACTTGCGCATGAAAAGCATAATATCGCTTTAAACAGGACCACAACGAGTAGCATCGGTATAAATTTCCAAAATATCTTCGAACAGACCCTAAACTGCACCAAAACAAAAATGTTGAACTTTTGTGGGGGAGGTACCCTAAGCAGGAGACAGGTATGGACCATTTTCGAATTTAAACTAAATTTGTACAAAATAGTAGGAGATCAAAAGTTTTTACCAAATCGGTTACTCCCTTCAACATATATAGCGTGTGTCCTTTTGGTGACATTTTCTTAATTTTTGGCGGAAAGGTACCGGAAGTGCTCGACCGATATAGTCCATCTTCGAACTATAACTAAGTTTAGACATAATATTACAAAGGGCAAATTTTTGACCAAATCGGTTGAACAGTTCGAGAGTTATTGTGCGCTCCAGCCATCCATTGCTAAATCGATTCCAAATTGTCTGAAACGGATTTCATCATACTTGAGGGTTAAAACCATTATTTCGACGAGGAACATTTTGCCCGTACGAAAGTGTATATAGGCTCGTTAGCATAAATGCTAAGGGTATAAAAAACGTGATAAGAACATCATTTGTAGGAATAACTAATTTCCCTTTACAAAAAATTAAATTTCATGTTTTGTTTTGCAGAACACGAGGGCTGAACGATAACTGGCCTAACAATGAACATCCGAATGTATAAAATCAAAAATTGTTTTATTTTTTTCTTAAGTAGTCTCCAACATGATTTATACGCTTTTTCGTGCGATCAAACCAATTGTTGAATCCCCTTTTCCACTCCGATTTATAGACCTCTAAAACATGGTTTTTGAACGCTTTTTCAGCATCTTCTGGCTACGAAAATCGTTGAACACACCTTTTTTCTTGATCAGTCAGGGATGTACGGAGGATAACACATCATGCAGAATGATTCGTCTTCTCTTGTTATTTTTTTCGAATTTCTCAGGAGACTTCTGGCAAACAAATTGCAGTGTACCACTCAGAATTAACCGCCCTACACTTCTGAAGCCGTATAGTCGTGACACTGTCAGTTTTATCGAAGAAACAGGCGACCATTTGCTTCGAAATGCTTCTTACATGAACAACTATCGTTGGATTTGGCTCGCTTTCGAAGATCTGAACGGTCGATTCCTGTTTTGTTTAGGGCTCCTAAGCATAAATCCAAGATTCGTCTGTGATGAATTTATAAACGTCGTTTGAAGCACCGCGATCGTTTTTTTCACGATTTCCTTGCACCAATCCACAAGAACCTCTTTTTGAGCGATTGTCCAATTTTGCTGCATCTAATATGCAATGCAATATCAAATGTTAGTTGGTGGAATAAATGCCCAAGGATGACTCTATCTCACGGTATATAACATGGCGATCTTGCATTATCCGTTCACACACGACTTAATATTTTTCTGGCACAACGTCCGATTTTGGGCGTCCCTCACGACCTTCGTTTTTTGGCCAGTGTCGGCCACAATTGAATTCATTGCACAGTTTTTCATAGTGCTATAGGATGGTCCTTTATCACATACAAAGATTGAGTTTGATCGAAGCACTCTTGCCGTGATCATCCATTTTTTTGCAAAGTGATCACTGTAAACAACGCAACACAAGGTCGTAGGTATAAGCTAAAAACTGTCAAACCGTCCAAAAAAATTCAAATGGCGCCTGGCAATACGCGGCGTAGCCTAGGCCAGATAGTTTTTGTGCAGCCCTCGTACATACATAAATACAAAACATATTATACGTTCTGTCAAAGTGAAATATATTGAACTTTCGATTTTATACGCTCGGTAGTATTCATAACTCCCCGTTTGTACATGCAAGTGACAGTTCGAAAAATACCAATACTCTGGCACATGTTGACTTGCACACCAACTTTAAGGAAGAAGTATGTTAAATTACATTTTTAGACTCCGTTGGTGAATGTCCCATATCCCATATTTAGACATTTTGTAAATTGTCAAAAATAATATTTTAAAAGCAAAATTATAACCTAATATTTTTAACAAAAATAATATTTGAAAAATCTTTAACTGTGTCGATATGACAACATTTTGAACCAAAACGTGGCGAAGACGCTCCATGTGACCATATTGTTTTTTTTTTTTTTATTTCGACAACAAAAGCAAAACAAAACATAACTTGGCATTTAGTTAAAGTTTAGAGTTTCGATGTATTCTGAGAGTTATAGTAAAATTTTATGAGAAATAATTTCGTAGAATATTTTTATTTAAAAAAAATTACCAAATTAATCCTAAAATCTCCTTTAATGACCAACACGAAGGTTAATTCTTTTGACAAAATTTTCTTCTTGTATGTAAAGATGTCAAAGACAACAAGGATTCCAAGGAATCGTAACTCAAATATTTTTAAAATTGTAGAAATGGTGGAAACCACCATATTTTTTGCAAATTGGGATTTAACTTCTTTGGTGACTTATAGTGGAGGACAT
Organism: Musca autumnalis; assembly: GCF_047663935.1. Taxonomy (NCBI): domain Eukaryota; kingdom Metazoa; phylum Arthropoda; class Insecta; order Diptera; family Muscidae; genus Musca; species Musca autumnalis. The sequence continues at coordinate 69,534,203 of NW_027411866.1, read as the reverse complement.
TTTTGTCTTTGACATCATTCTTTTCAAATAATGTTTTCTGGGACAACATTGCCTAAAATGAAATGAAGTACGACTTTAATCCTAAAAGGTGTTTTTAATTTTTACATATGGTGGTCCCGTTGTATGGGGTCTAAACCAAAACATTGATATATTTTACTAATTTTTGGTACGAAGGATTCTTACCTTCCAAAACGCCGAAATACCAATCGCCGAATCGGTTATAAAGTGTCGCTAAATCCCCAAAATATCGTAAATCGGGCGGCACCGTTATATGGGGGCTATGACAAAAGGTAGATCTATTTTCCAAAAAGTGATACAGACTTGTTTTCTGCACTCTCAAACGCAGAAATATGCATTTTAAAGATAATCGGTTGATAAAAAATATAATTTAAACGAATTCATCAGTCACACTTATTCTTGAGTTCGAGCCGTCATAAAATTAGGGAAGGGTTCTTTGTTTCAATACAAAGAACTAAGATAACTGATGAGTCCAATTAGCGTTGGACGAAACTAGTCTTCTCTGCCATCCCCTAAAGTAATCAATTTTAACTACATCCCACCTTAGACTTGTTGTTTTTAAATTTGAAAGCAACAAATGTAAGATTAAGCTTGACTTACCTGCAAATAGTAAGTAAAACACACATCTCAACAAAACTGCCAATGTGAATCTAATAAATATAATTTTCAATATACATACAAACAATGATTTTACTACGCTAATTTAAAACATTTTTCTTTATTTTTTAAAATATTATGAAAGTACTTACCATCAGCTTCCCAATTCATAATAATTCTGGTCTCAATTCTGTATATATATATGCAACGACACAACACAATAAAAAGAGTATATTTTACAACACAAAATCTTTTATATTTTTATACAAAAATGTGCCAAATTTGACACTACACTAACTTACGGCAATTAACGGTATTTACAAAAACTCATTATTTTCGGTTGATTTGATGTGTTTTTTATTATTCTGCACAAAAAAGGATTAACATTTTTAAACTTAAAAATTATAGTATTTGCCAAATATTTCCTGATTGAAACCAAGAAGGTGATACAATAATACAAACTGATGTTTTCATTTGCTGTCAAAACACATTTTTATCAAAAATAAAAAACATATATTTCGCTTCTGTAAAGAATATCTGTGTACAACATCTTTTTTTAAGCTTCGCGAGGAATGTTTTACCGTTTTCTTCTACCTTTTGTGGACATTTCGCGCAAAACAATTGACAACAAATGAACACTACGGCTTGAATTCGCCTTGATATTCACCATATTGTGACATAACATAAATAATACTCAAGTTATTAATAAAAATATAAAGGTAAAATGCTTCGTTTCATCCTAAACATATACATATATGTATAACCTATTATACAACATTTTTCTACATTTAATTATCTAAAACAACAAAGTTTTTTTTTGTACAATCGTTGGCTCGTGTATATTAATATACATAGAGTTATAGCATGTGTACATTTACGAAACCCAGTGGATTTTAACTGTAAAATTTTATTGCGTATACGTCAAATAAAAAGTTACTTCGAATCGAGAGGATGTTAATTTGGGGTGTACACATTTTATTATACTGATGTTCAAGAAATTGAGTTATAAATTATTTTATAGAAAAAGTTAGATATACCCACACATATATATATTGCACGGTCCATCCAATGCGGTGTGTATTCAATTTTAAATGTTGAGTTTTTAATCCGTTTAAACTATATACAGTTAGACAATATTGTAAAAAATTTCATAATATTTGTTCGTTTATGGCAACAAATTATGTAAAAACTATACGGTTTTTTGTGTAAATATCTTGCTATTGGTCCCCAAATAAATATGCAGAGTTTATTTGCGATTTATAAAAATACGGTCAAAAATAAGAATTAACTACTAGTTGGGAGTGACAATAAAGTAGAACTTCTCTACAACGAACTTCCCTATAACGTATTTTTCTCTATAACGAATAAAAATTTAAAACACAACTTTTTCCAACACATTTTCACCTATTTTAACCCCTCTATAGCGAATACTTCTCTATAACGAAGTTTTTTAATGCACAAGTGGAAATTCTCACACAAAATAATCTCTCTATAATACATTTTTGAAGAACGTTATTCATATTAATTTACACAATAAATGTGAAACAAAACTCATTCATCAACGATCTTTTTTATTGGAGTTTACACTAAAAAGGAAAAGCAAAACTCGTTTATCAATGCTATTTGAATAAAAATTAATTAAAAACACGTTAGATTTCCAATGACTACTATGCATAGTTTCATTTCATTGCTTCAAAATGCCTGGTTTGCAATTTTGCCTCGGATTCTCTATAACGTAGTAATTCGTCGGTCCCAACTGCTACGTTATAGAGAAGTTCGACTGTATTGCAAAAATTATCAAATCGATTGTTTCTTGGAGAATTACCAAAGGTGTGTTCCTTAATGAGTTCTCTATTCGCTTTAGACATTTATTAGAGCATTAATGACTTTAGTTAAACCAAAAACAAGTGAGCAAAGGCTATAGTCGGGACGGGGCCGACCATGTGATACCCTACACCACTACCCCTGTGCATAAGCTTTTCACTGGTAAACATTTCTTTTAGAAAATATAAACCGACTACCACCAAAAATAATATGCCTCTTTGTCTCTGGGACCCGCATAAGCAACCAAAATTTCGTGACCATCCGATCAAAATTACGACCTGTAGCTTGATTGCAAAAAAATGGAAGAATTGGATGCATTACCGACTATTGTGGTATCTCCCTTGTTTGACCACCTTCGCCAACTGCTTTACACCAATGTAAAGGTAATATTTTCTTCTTCCATTGACAGGCTTTGTCGTTGGAATACCCCTACTAGAAGCCAATATATTCACAAAGAATAACACTTTGAATTTGTCTCCAAATGAGTTTTTCCCCATTCCGACCCCTAAATATTATCCGGCTATCACCAAAATCAATAGGCTTCTTCCAATGTGGGACCCGCATCAACTCCCAAAAAATTCGTGACGATCCGATTAAAATTGCGACCTGTAGCGTGATTACGGAAAATGGGATGCATTACCGACTATTGCGATATCTCTGTTGTTTGAGTAGCTACGACAACCTACTTTACATCGTTGTAAAGGTGATATTTTCTACTTTCCTTGCCAGGTTTTGCTTTTGATATACCTCTTAAAGAAACAGAGATTTTGGCTTTGAAATAAAACGTAGACCTTTTCTCCAAATAAGTTTTTGCCCATTCCGACCCTTGAATATTATCCGACCATCAACAAAATCAATATGCTTCTTCATCTGTGAGACCCCCATTAACCCTGAAATTTTCTTGACGATCCGATCAATATTGTGACCTGTAGCGTGATTTCTAAAAAAATAGAAAAATGGGATGTATTACCGACTATTGCGATATATCCGTTATTTGGTTACCTACGCCGACCTAGTTTGCATCATTGTAAAGACGGGATCTTCTACTTTCATAGTCAGGCTTTGCTTTTGGAAAATTTTCAACCAAAGCTGTGATATTTGTCAATATAATTAAAATCGCAAAAATGAAAATTGGGGTTTTAATTGCTACTATTGCGATATCTTCGTTGTTTGATCACTTACGAGCACCTACTTTACATCATTAGAAAGGTGATATTTTCTGCTTTTATTGTCAGGTTTTGCTTTTGGTATACCCCATATAGAAGCTGAGATATTGGCTTTGGAAAAAAACGTTGTCTTTTTATCCACTTAAGTTTTTTGCCCTTTCCGACCCCTAAAAATTATCCGACCATCACCAAAATCAATAGGCTTCTTCCCCTCCGGGACCCTCATCAACATCCAAAATTTCGTGACGATCCGATCAAAATTGCGGCCTGTAGCGTGATTACAAGGTTTAGATGGACAGACGGACAGACGGACGGACGGACGGACTGACGGACGGACACACATAGCCAGATCGACTCAGCTCGTCGAGACATTCATTTTGATATATATAAGTATGGGTCTACGACCATTATTTCGATGCGTTACAAACTTTTTGTCCAAAACCAACTTATAATACCCTCCCCACATAGTGGTGTAGGGTATAATTAAGGCTCGGCATGTTACACTCTAAGGGTACTGGTTCCGCAATTTTTATTAAATCTTGATCTTTCGTTGGAGGTGGGCCTTTTTCGAGTTTTTTCTTAAACTGGACCCAAAAAAATGTATAAGGTATTAATCAGTTTAGTGTTGTTATATTACATCAGCAACTTAAACAAATAAGACTAGTATGTCATGATCTGGCCCTTGGAATGATGGTAGTTGAACTTGTTTGAGATTTCTGGATCCCTTTTAATGACTTTCAGAATAATGACTATTAAGTATTTCCTAATGATGCCGGCGGGGATGTCTTCCCACTCATTATTATGTCCGTGAACCCGATTTCGCATACTTTTTTGGTAATGAATATACTACCCAAAAATTCCAGCTTTTCTAGAAGGTCTATAATTTCCAATTTTATTATATTTGGCGGATTTTTTGGAATTTATTATGATAGCAGAATATAATATCTATTGATTTAGTAAAAAGGAAGTCATTCTAATAATATTGAGAGAGGAAATAGAGCTCTGTTTTTGGTCGTTTGAATATACTACACTGAGGGTCTATAATCCCTTCAGTTTCCAAAGGTATATTGATATTTTCAAAGCCAAAGTCGGACTGCTTTGCATTGGTCCATTATCCGACAATACATATTTAGTCAAATATTCATTCTTTGCATACTTGTCTGTGGCCTGTTAATATGGTCTCATGCGTTGCAAAAATGATTAGTTTTATAATACTGATTTCCCCGTTGCAATACATTTTTTGTCACCCGCAAATAGTAGTTAATTCTTATGTTTGGCCGTATTTTTATAAATCGCAAATAAATTTTGAATATTTTAATGGAATATTGTTTTGGGGACCAATAGTAAGATATTTGCACAAAAAAACATATAGTTTTTACATAATTTGTTACCATAAATGAACAATAAAATGAAATTTTTTACAAGTTTGGCCCTTGCAACACATTTTTGTTGTCAAACTGTATATGTACTTGCTATGCTTGAATTATAAACAAATGTATTAAAATTATTCCTTTATATAATCGAATTATTCATAATCAAATCCTACTGGGAAATGTTTGCGGCATTGCTAAAAAAAGGATTGAGCTGAACAAGGGTTGATAATAGAGCACCGTCTGTATGTATGTGGTGTATTTCTGCGTACATATAAATATATTGTTGTACTTGTGTTTGAGTGGGCAAGTGCTGGTCGTTTCTTGGCCATTTGCAGGTCCATTTCAACCCTAATAAACAAAACGGACATTCATCCCCCACACACATACTTGCTTATTACGTCGTAGTTCGTAATACACCACTACACCCATGTTACGCCATGTTGGATGGCCACAACCTGATAACAAAATCTAAACAAAGAACTTGTACATGAAGCCATTTTGAAACTGGACATTGCAACATCAGATGGTCAAATTTCAGATATGTATGTGGTATTCAATTATACTTTTATATTGGGAGAGCACAAAATGGATATAGAAAAATAAAAAACAACAATATTAGCACAGCACGCACTTATCACCGGCCACTCACCTGGCTTTGACAACGTCCAAATATTAGATAAGGAAACAAAAGAGGAAATTGATTGAAAGCTTGAGGATACAACAAAACATGGACAGAACTAACAGAACTTGAAAGAAGATACGGACAATTTAAGCGCGAGTTATGTAATTGAGATGTGATACTAGTTTTTAAGACGTGTTAATTGTCTTACATGCTTAATTAATATAGAATTAATGTAACGCATCTTATAAATGAATATTGTAAGTGCAACTCCCTACAACTTCTTTGTGTGTTTGCAATGTAATTTGCAATTTTATTATATTTTAAATAGACGAATTCTCTCGAAAATCTTGCCAAACAAGAGACGTCAATAAAATTATAAAAATCAAAATAGGTCAATAATAACAACTCTAAATACAAACTAATTAATTCCGAATTTAGCAATTCGTAAAATACATAGTGTATTAAGTTTAAAAATAAATTAATTAATACTAAAAACGATTATTTCAATTATCATTATTATATTACGTCTAAATATTTTTCATCAGACCCGGATGCGTTATAAAACGCAGATTTCCCTTGCCTTTTGCTATTAGCAAATTTTAAGAATTTTTATTCAAATTATTGAGGAAAACAATGCCAGAAAATAATTTCTCGGAAGTGGTTTCTTTCAACAATAGCAATATCAAAACCGATTAACCCTATAACTAGAAATAATGTTGCAGTATTTCTTAAAAATCACGAAGGCCAATTAAGATAACACGGCGTATTAAAGGTGTAACAATGTGAAGCCGCTTTTTTAGATAAAACGGAAGTTAAGCTTTACTATCATGATGAGCTGCTAAAAGTTTGGAGAAATCGTCTACCGGTAATGGAATTCTGTCTGGTGATAACATTAAGAACCCAAAATTGTCCATGATTCTGACTTATGGCGCAGTGAATCTTTTTATAATGTTGCCTTACAATGCTTGCGAAAACAAGTTTTTATCCCTGTTTGGCTTTGATTATTTTTTTTACTTTACAAATATTCTAGAAAAGTGTTGACCAGAAGATTTCCGGTACAGTTCCCAAAAACAACTAATCGATATTCTCACTTTTTCATTGTCCATTTTTATGTTTATCCGGTTCTTGTTCAGAGAAAAACCAATAGGCCTCGGCACATAAGCGGTATTTCTGTAATTTTGTTCTTCTGCATATTCGGTATTGGTTATGTAGACATCAGTAATGCTATTCTCTAACTCTTTTTTTTTGAGTTATCGACAAAAATCGGTAAAATTAAAATAATTATAATTTTTAGTAATTACGATGTTTTTCGGTAAGTTAGCAACGAATAAAACGTAGTCGTCAAATTCTATCGAAAACAAGAGTGCCGTCAACTTTTATTTGAACTTGTTATTCATACTTTTTCGTTTTAATTCTACCGATTTTTGTCGGTAACACAAAAAATGAGGTAGAGAATCGCACTGCTGGGGTGGATCTGGAATATTTACCGTAAATATCTCTTCTTATGCCGCACTCGTAAGGATAACTTTTCTTGTAGGATACATCCGTGTATAAAAACTTTTGAACCGGATACTTGGGTAATAACAATAATAAGAATAATGTATCAATGTCAGCTCCTTTATGTCCTAATATCACAATGGTTCCTTCCTCTTTAGAACATTTCAATTTACAACCACACCACAATCCAATATTTCAATTTTCTATATTATATCTACATGTCCGATCTAGTTCCTCGCAACTGCGAATGAGCAATGTCATTGTAGACCTTATCAGAATAACACTAAAGGCGTATCTTGATGTATTGAAGATGAAGATGGTGTGATAATTGCAAGAGTTGCCGAACACACATTTTTTAATTGAACATCGATCGTAATTCAGAGTTGCAAACTCAGCTGAACGTTTTTCACAGGATAGTAAATTTGGAAATTACCCAATTTAGAAAATCTGTGCATAAATGCCGAACACATTTGCCTAATCACCCCAGCCGAGAGGGTTAAAACATTTTTCAATAATTATCCCTTTTCAGGACATATGCGTAAAGTACAGTTACATCTATGTGTGTTCATAGCCGTATGCGTTCGTAATAGATAGACATTCAAATACAGATACAAACACTCGAGCAGACGTGCTATTACTACCCTACGTGATCATCATAAATTTTTAATCGAATTTAAAAACTCTACATGAACATGCACAAGCAATGATGATGCAGAGAACATAACAAAATAAAAACACAACATCAGCATGTAACCCTAATATTTTGATTTAACCTTTCTCGCAGCACTTTCCCATCTGACATTTGGGAAACATCGAAAGGATTACCGCATCTCAGGTACGTTTATACATTTGCTTATTGGCAATGGGTAAAAGCAATGCTTGTTCGGCGAGCTGAGCAAAGATCATTTTTCATTTTTTCAAGCTATTTCCAAATAAACATAGAGCGAATGTCCTAAAAGAAACACGCAAGACAAAAGATCAAGGGATCAACAATTACTTTTGTGCTCGTTTTACTCTATGTGTGACAAACAGGAAATTTAAGACAGTTTCGAAAAGGAAGCAAGCCTCGTCAAATAACCCTTACGCTGACATGAATGACATTTCTTAACTCTTTGTGCTCGTTGTCGCTCCTGTCCTCGGACGTTAAAACATTAGGTAAAAAATAATATAGGAATCTTATGCAAGCGTACAGCAGTCAAAGAGGGATGAGTTTTTGTCAAACTTTGCAAGGATGTGTCAAACCAAAATTACTCGGTGATTTCGTTGAGATCAAGAAAGTTCAAAAGACATCTGCCAAATAATTAAGAAAGCGTATATACGAGCCAAAAAACCTCTACCTCACCTTTCTCTTCTAAAATTAATTTGATTGTCAATTAAGAATATATACGGATGTGATTTCTATTTAGATTTTCTTTACATTTTAGGCAAAAGGTTATTTCATTTATTTCAAAAGGTTACTGTTAAGGCATATTAAAGTGATTCATAAAAGTAATACAAAAAAGACTACCTTTAAGATACATGTGTTAACACAACGCATTATTCAAGTTGTCAACCTGACCAAAATTTTGGAAGTTCATGTTAACGAACATTTCTTATTTAACAATGAAGTAAACCTTGTTCAGACAGATGAAATAATTTCAATTGATATTTTTCAATAAATGACGTAAAATTTCTTGACGAAGTTCCAATAGTTTTATGAGCACTTTGAACAATAAATCGGAGTTAATATATATTTGAGAACAATGTATCTATAAATAATTGCATATATTTTTGGGCGTATCATTGATCAATTGGAGAACCTCGTCAGAATACTTCAGAAGTTAGCTATAACACACAACTAGAGTATATACATACGTATAATTCAATTCAGTGATTTCAGTTTGGTAACTCCAACGTAGTTTAATATAAGATAATGGGAAACCCTTTGAAATATTCAAAATTTTTTAAAAAAATATGGTTTTTCTTTACAAATATTTATTTCATCACAGAGAACATAGCCAAAGCACTTTGGATACTATAACTACACAGTTTCTTAGAAAATCCAAACTTCCCGAAATAATATCCAAAAACCCCGGTCAAAATTGCGTTAATTTTAATTGTTTAGGTCATTTCCTTTGTTACTTACTGCACAAAATTTCAAAAATACGACTTCAAATGTCCTCTCTAATTTTATTGAGTAATTTATGGAAAGAAGATGGGATTAGTTGAGAATTGATCTATGCAGATGGAACGCTGGGACATCAGGGGTCCTCCTCCACTTGTATTTTTTTTTTTTTTATTGACATGTAGCCTTTAGGCTAATAAAGGTATTTAAGTACTTTCATACTACCAAAATGTGTCTACTTTAATGTGCGGAAAGTTTTTTTAGGGACAATTTCATACTTCCACAATGTGTAGTGGTTTGTGCGCACGACAACTTTCGAGCCGGATACTACGTTGGTACAATATCGTAATATTTTTGTCTTAGATATAGTTCGAAGATGGTGAAAATTTTCGCTAAAATGATTTGGACCAAACTTTGGATTAATATTTTCCCCAAACTTAATTTAAGCTCCTTAGGATACCCTCCTCACAAAAGGTCAACATTTTTGTTTATGGGCTGTTTGATGTCTGTTCGAGGATCCTTTGGAAATTTTTACCAAAGGTACTCCTTCTGGTCCTGTTTACATATTTCCTGACATTATGGTCCAAAAGCTTTAAATTATACGGTGACCTACTGAAATGACTGGTGGGCGCAATATCTATTGAAAGCAATAATTCCAAAAATAAGTTCAAATTCCGAAGTGAACAACGTCGATCCGGCCTATTTCTTCATGTAACTCCTTCGCACCACTTGGAATCATTAATCCAAACCCATATTTTGTCGACAGGGTCATGCGTCCAAAAAGGGCCACATACTTCTGAAAATCTTCTAAAAAAATAATTTTTGGGAAAAAGGATTTTATTTTAAAGTTTTTGCCTTTTTAGGGGCGAAGGCCATTATTTGTGAGATTTAATTAATTTAATTAATCGAGCTTTTTTTTTTATGACCTATGGAGATTACATTGAAAAATTGATATCTAGCGAAGTCCTACACACACACACATCAACCACTATGCGACGATCGTTTCGTTAGCTGGTTAGGCTAACATCATCAGGCATATTAATGTGTTGTTGTTGCTAGACAATTTTCGCCATTTGGAGCTCCTATTTATACATCCAAGATTGCAAATTTTGCATTTGTGAAGTTCAAATTGCAGCTTTTTATTTCCAAAGACGACTCATTTGTCCCCCTTCTATTCCAGAAATCAATTTTTTCAATGTTACATTCATATTACAGTCGATAGCTTTTTTCCATCGTAGACTGTATATATGTCTTTCAAATCGAAAGATTTTTTAAGTGGATTGTGGTTTAGAACGCTAAGACGTCAGCAACATTGTCTGTTAGTTGGCGACGACCCAGGTTCGAATCCCAGCCGGGCTCAGCTGAATGTTTTATTTTAAAGTTTTTGCCTTTTTAGGGGCGAAGGCCATTATTTGTGAGATTTAATTAATTTAATTAATCGAGCTTTTTTTTTTTTATGACCTATGGAGATTACATTGAAAAATTGATATCTAGCGAAGTCCTACACACACACACATCAACCACTATGCGACGATCGTTTCGTTAGCTGGTTAGGCTAACATCATCAGGCATATTAATGTGTTGTTGTTGCTAGACAATTTTCGCCATTTGGAGCTCCTATTTATACATCCAAGATTGCAAATTTTGCATTTGTGAAGTTCAAATTGCAGCTTTTTATTTCCAAAGACGACTCATTTGTCCCCCTTCTATTCCAGAAATCAATTTTTTCAATGTTACATTCATATTACAGTCGATAGCTTTTTTCCATCGTAGACTGTATATATGTCTTTCAAATCGAAAGATTTTTTAAGTGGATTGTGGTTTAGAACGCTAAGACGTCAGCAACATTGTCTGTTAGTTGGCGACGACCCAGGTTCGAATCCCAGCCGGGCTCAGCTGAATGTTTTATTTTAAAGTTTTTGCCTTTTTAGGGGCGAAGGCCATTATTTGTGAGATTTAATTAATTTAATTAATCGAGCTTTTTTTTATGACCTATGGAGATTACATTGAAAAATTGATATCTAGCGAAGTCCTACACACACACACATCAACCACTATGCGACGATCGTTTCGTTAGCTGGTTAGGCTAACATCATCAGGCATATTAATGTGTTGTTGTTGCTAGACAATTTTCGCCATTTGGAGCTCCTATTTATACATCCAAGATTGCAAATTTTGCATTTGTGAAGTTCAAATTGCAGCTTTTTATTTCCAAAGACGACTCATTTGTCCCCCTTCTATTCCAGAAATCAATTTTTTCAATGTTACATTCATATTACAGTCGATAGCTTTTTTCCATCGTAGACTGTATATATGTCTTTCAAATCGAAAGATTTTTTAAGTGGATTGTGGTTTAGAACGCTAAGACGTCAGCAACATTGTCTGTTAGTTGGCGACGACCCAGGTTCGAATCCCAGCCGGGCTCAGCTGAATGTTTTATTTTAAAGTTTTTGCCTTTTTAGGGGCGAAGGCCATTATTTGTGAGATTTAATTAATTTAATTAATCGAGCTTTTTTTATGACCTATGGAGATTACATTGAAAAATTGATATCTAGCGAAGTCCTACACACACACACATCAACCACTATGCGACGATCGTTTCGTTAGCTGGTTAGGCTAACATCATCAGGCATATTAATGTGTTGTTGTTGCTAGACAATTTTCGCCATTTGGAGCTCCTATTTATACATCCAAGATTGCAAATTTTGCATTTGTGAAGTTCAAATTGCAGCTTTTTATTTCCAAAGACGACTCATTTGTCCCCCTTCTATTCCAGAAATCAATTTTTTCAATGTTACATTCATATTACAGTCGATAGCTTTTTTCCATCGTAGACTGTATATATGTCTTTCAAATCGAAAGATTTTTTAAGTGGATTGTGGTTTAGAACGCTAAGACGTCAGCAACATTGTCTGTTAGTTGGCGACGACCCAGGTTCGAATCCCAGCCGGGCTCAGCTGAATGTTTTATTTTAAAGTTTTTGCCTTTTTAGGGGCGAAGGCCATTATTTGTGAGATTTAATTAATTTAATTAATCGAGCTTTTTTTTTATGACCTATGGAGATTACATTGAAAAATTGATATCTAGCGAAGTCCTACACACACACACATCAACCACTATGCGACGATCGTTTCGTTAGCTGGTTAGGCTAACATCATCAGGCATATTAATGTGTTGTTGTTGCTAGACAATTTTCGCCATTTGGAGCTCCTATTTATACATCCAAGATTGCAAATTTTGCATTTGTGAAGTTCAAATTGCAGCTTTTTATTTCCAAAGACGACTCATTTGTCCCCCTTCTATTCCAGAAATCAATTTTTTCAATGTTACATTCATATTACAGTCGATAGCTTTTTTCCATCGTAGACTGTATATATGTCTTTCAAATCGAAAGATTTTTTAAGTGGATTGTGGTTTAGAACGCTAAGACGTCAGCAACATTGTCTGTTAGTTGGCGACGACCCAGGTTCGAATCCCAGCCGGGCTCAGCTGAATGTTTTATTTTAAAGTTTTTGCCTTTTTAGGGGCGAAGGCCATTATTTGTGAGATTTAATTAATTTAATTAATCGAGCTTTTTTTTATTTATGACCTATGGAGATTACATTGAAAAATTGATATCTAGCGAAGTCCTACACATTTTTGGATTTTGGTTGTTTAGCCGGTATTCGATCTTTCAATAGACGCAAGCTTCAATTCACACAGGCCAAGGGTATATCTCTGTATATTCTTTCCTTTACCGAAGACGGAAAGAGAAAAAATTCTAAATATATCGCTCATTTACTCAAAGAGTGGCATAACTCAAAAAATGGGTTTTTTGAGTTAGCAATTTCTTGTGTCAAATTTTTATCTTTTTATCAAATTTTCAAGTTGATATCTCTAAAACTCAACGAGTTACAGTGTATTTTCTGGGAGTTTCTTGCATTTATGAAGCACTAAAACACTTCAAGTCATGTTTGATCTTGCACAGAAATTTAGCACTGATATCTGGCTAGTTCTCTGCCAAATATGGTCCAACTAGTTATTTTAGTTTTTGTGTAATAATTTTTTTAAGTTGGGAAACCAAATTTCAATCGACAACTTAAAGCGCGTTTTTCTCCAAACTTGATCTTTTGAAATGTATCACTTTTTGTGTAAATGAGCGATACGCATCTATTAGAAGTACTTCTTCGTTCGATAGCGTCCTATTTTATCCAAAATGCAATTGCTGTGGGTTACAGTGCGAGATGCAGTCGTTTTAATTCGTCTCTTCTGCTTTTGTTCAAAGAATAATCGGAAGAAAAATTTATTTTTGCCCAATAGATATTTTAGTAGAGATAGTGCAGAATCCGGCTTATTTTCTAAGACTATATATCCGAAATTTATTCGAAGTAATGAAAATTTGTAGCAAGAGACCAGGTAAAAATAATCTTAACAGACATCACTGCGGTGCACAATTTGTATAAAATAGTAACGGGATTAGATTCTTAACACTTTGAGCCACTTAGAAACAAAATCATTTCAACCTGGAAACGCTTCGTGGTCACATACCGGGCTGTCAAAGATATTGCATCTTACATTGTAAAATTTTATAAAAATTTATCAAACGAAGAACAAATTTGTTTCGCTCGACAATTAAAAACCGCTGATTTAATAAGCAGTTTTTTTAATGGATAACACGTGTAAAGGTATATAAATTAATATTCTGATTAAGAATTAAAAGAAGTTAGATTTGGTAAGGAATATTTGATGTAGACTTTTGGTGTATTTTTTGTGTAGTTTGTATTGTAGTTGATATGGTTTTTGGAATAGAACTCTCGGTATTGCGACGTATTGTCGAAACTATATATATGTGATAGAAGGTAATAGTGAGTACTATATGTGTAGAAAATTTCATGTCCGTATGGATCCGAAAACTTATAGATAAATACTTGCAGATAGCGTGGCACTTAAAAATTTCGATATTTTTAATTATTGGTCTAGGCTGGGAGTGGGACTTGTTCATATGACACAATCCGTCAAATTTTATAGTAATTTTTATCGAGTTGTACCAATCATTGAAATCTTTTATCTTCAAGCTCTCTAAATTTAGTAACTGGGACTATAAACACCTACTAAATTTAAAATTCTTAACCTGTAATTATAAAACTTTAAAAAATCGGACACGATCGCGGTATTCTACTTCAAAAACATCCATTAATGATAGATATCAGAATTACTTTTGTATTGAGTTCCAATACTTCTAATAATCTCAGAGATTTCGCATTTGGCTATCACCCATTATGGGGGTGGTCCCCCGTCCCCTAAATTCGTTATAAAAACTCCTTTCCAATATATTTTCTAACTTAACGAATCTACAAATGAAATTTTAGCCAAATCCGTCCACGCATTTCCGAGAAGTTCTATTTCGAACATTATGGCAGACCTGAAGATTTTTTTTGTATATATAAATATGTATATCTGAACCGATGAGAACTATATTTTCCAGACGTGATACTAAATTGAACAGAACTTACCAAATCAAATTTTAAAGCGATCGGTTGCAAATTGTGACATTTGCGCGGCTTAAATATAAAATCGGATGAAACATATATGTAAAAACTATATCCATATCTGAACCGATTCCCACCAAATTTTGCAGATGTGTTTTTCTGCTCATTAAAAATATTAGAACGAAATTTGAATGGTCCAGCTGCTTCCAGTGACTTGCTGCCTCAAAAACCTGTCATTGGGCCCAATGTGCGGTGGAACAGAAATTATATAATTAAAAATGTTTCAAATATATATTTTTTTAATTTTAAACACAATAAAGAATTTGTAATTATGATATTCAAAATAGTTCATTACAAAAACATATTAGAGAAAATATACAAAAATTGAAAACCACAAAGTTTAAGGTTTAACCACAAAGTTTATTGAGCACGAAAAATGACATTTTTCATGAATATTTTACAAGAAATTTACCAAATTTTTTATTAGAAGATTTTCATTTTATCTGATAGATCACACCTTGGGTTACTAACGGATTTTTTTTTTTGTTTTGTTGAAAAATATTGCACAGTTTTCTGACAAATGACCTTCTACGAAACACTGTTTTTACTAAAGCAGTTTGCGGAGCCCACTGTATCTCGTAGTTAAGCGAAAAGAAATTAAAAAATATACTTTCTTAAAAAAATTGTGGACTAACAAAGTCAAAATTTCGATTTTAACTAAAAAATGGACAGTTTTTTCGCCGTAAATCCGTTAATTTTTTTTAAAGTCTCTCACTTAAGTACAAGCTTTTTATATGTATAATAACCTTACAAAAACATACGAAGATCGGATCATCAGGCACTTAAAAATGCCATTTTGAGAAAACCGCGTTTTAAACTTCGATGTTACATACAAATGACAATAAATTTTCTCTTTCTAACGCTCAAATATTAACTAATTTTTGTTTGATTGGCTCGACATATTCTATTCCACCTGTACTTGAAAATGAAGCAATAAAATTTTTTCGTTTTTGTAAAATTTGTAAGTGGCCATAAACCTTTAAGCAACGATTTTGTCTTTTATTGCTGAATTACTCTTACCAAAATTTCCAAAAAAAAAAAAAAACATATAAATCTTGTTCTAGATGTTATTCATAAGCCATAGTGTTGCACGGTATCTGCCAAAAACGTCCAATTAACAGAAATAGACGTATTGCATTTAGTCAGAAACACTACTGTCTACTAAAATTCTATTATACCCTTCAAACCAAATTTAAGTTTGTTATAAACAATGGAAAAAATATTTAAAAAGTATAAATTGTTCATAGTTTTTATAATTTCAAATATTTTGAACAATATAAAGATGTAGTTAAATTCTATCCTCTGAAATACTTTCTCCAATAATTTACATGTTTCTTTACAAATTTAAAAAAAAAAATTAAAAATTTACTTAGAAATGAAAATTATTGTATAATAGGCTAATATCATATGAAAACCCTTACTACGTCGCACAGTGGTTCAGAATCGTTTTTTCCTGGTCAAAAATCTGTAACTTTTGAACGGATAGAGATATTTTCAGCTTTCCGGTGAATTATAAGCGGTCAAATTCGGTCTGGTAGTTACAGAGGAATTCAATGTCAAAGTTGAACTTTTGAATTTTTTTTTTACTACTTTTCATCAAAATATCAGTGTTTTTGTGTTTTTATATCTTCTTATGTATTAAAGATGGTCAAACGCCAATAAATAAACATAAATATACAAAAAAAAACCAAAAAAAATTTTCAAAAAAAAAATTAAATTTTTTTCACAAATTTTTCACATAAAAAAATGCAAAAAATTTTAATTTTTTCAAAAATTATAATAAAATGCTCCTTGGGTTTTCATAAAACTTATATAATTCATATGAAAACTCATATACTCCAAAAAATGTTAATTTGTGTAAAAAGCTGTAATTCATATGGGAATTGGTATGGAAAAACACACATTTTTACCCATGTAATTTCAATACCTTTAAAAAAGTGTTAAACGGACGGAACGGGATGGGAACAAAAGTATATATAAGCTGAAAGAGGAGACTCTCGGGCATATTTCTGTTGAAACAGAACATTGTTCCATGTTGTTCCACAAAAGTTCTAGTCCACTAAATTTGGAATTTCATAAAATTTAGTACCTGAGGAAAAATAAAATAGCTCATGTTGTGTAAACGCCACGGTAATTTGTTTAATTTATTTTTAAAGGCCACAATCCTACCTACCTAACAAAAACACAGCGAACACAATATATATTTTATAGTTTCCGAGAAATAGCTATTTCTTTCTCCAGAAGTTTTAAAAAATTACGTATTTCTCAAACATGGGAAAATTGTTCGTCTTTAGGGGCACCCCACGCCCCCACCTTACAATATTTTGACCTAATTTTTTGGTTGCCTTAGTTTCAATATGTTTACTATCGAATCCCATATAGAAATGAAATATCTGTTACAAAACAAAATTTTGATTTTTGGCCAGGAAAATCGTTTCTTGAACCATTGTGCGTCGGTGGTATACTACATTATATAGTACACTATGTGGCAACAGTAATATTGTTATTTTCCATTTTAAAAAAGTTTTGAGCTACTTTTTTTGGCACATGACGGTTTCACTTATAATCATAAAAAAATGAAAAAAGGTCTTATTGTGTTTGGATTACTTTTTTTACTATTTTATTTTCCACGTTCGTTGCTGATTTTAAGTGACTGCAACTTTCCGTTTCTGTCCACATGCTACATGTTTTTAGCATTTTCTGGAAATTGATATTTGTTTCTTAAAATATAAACTGATACGTGATTCAATATCGTCTCATTAACTACATTTATCGCCGAAATTGTAATTTTACATCAGAGTAAGGCAAAGAAATTTGTTTGGTCTCCCTTGTGCTCTCAATGAGCGTACATTTGTTGATGCTCACAACGTGTTAGCATCCACACCAGGGATGCCAACTGTTCCGAGGTAAAAATCGCTACAGCCATATACGCACCATAGGTCTGTAGTGATTTTTACCTTAAAACGGTTGACATTCCTGCTTAAACAGTGGTTTTTGTACGTCAAAAATCACCACAATTAGCGGGAAAACCATCAACTTGGCACCCCTGATCCACACAGGTTGTGAGCGATAACCAATTTACGCTCACTTAGAGCACATTGTCTCTCTTGTGAGTCGCAATGCCTTCCAATGTTTTACATTTTGAAACAAGGTTCAGCGCCAACATTCATTTAACTTATTTGCTAAAAATTTAGCAAAAACAATTCATTTCAGGATAAAATAATTAGGTTACTTTGCAAAATTTATAAAATAATGAGATTTCAAACTGCTTTTTATTACCCTTCACGACAAAGTCGATTTTTACAAATACACTACTTTGTCGGAGTTTTATCAAACATTTTAAAAAGGCATTACTTTTAAATACACAATAATATAAAACTAAACCAACCTGAACATGAAAAGTGGATAATTTTCCATCACTGCATTACTTTTCAACTTCCCAGCAAAAAATCCTTACAAAAAAAATAATAGGTTTTTATAGAACTTTTTGGTAGCCGTAACTACTTGCAAAACCCCTACTAATCCATTATTTTAACAAGTGAGCAAAGGCTATAGTCGGGACGGGGCCGACCATGTGATACCCTACACCACTACCCTGTACATAAGCTTTTCAATAGTTAACATTTCTTTTAGGCAATATAATCCGACTACCACCAAACATAATATGCCTCTTTCTCTCTGGGACCCCCATGAGCAACCAAAATTTCGTGACCATCCGATCAAATTTGCGACCTGTAGCGTGATTGCAAAAAATGGAAGAATTGGATGCATTACCGACTATTGTGGTATCTCCCTTGTTTGACCTCCTTCGCCAACCTGCTACACCAATGTAAAGGTAATATTTTCTTCTTCCATTGACAGGCTTTGCCGTTGGAATACCCCTACTAGAAGCCGATATATTCACAAAGAATAAAATATTGAATTTGTCTCCACATGAATTGTTCCCCATTCCGATCCCTAAATATTACCCGACTATCACCAAAATCAATAGGCTTCTTCCTCTGTGGGGTCCCCATCAACCCCCAAAATTTCGTGACTATCCGATCACAATTCCAACTTTAGCGTGACTACAAAAAATGTAAAAATTGGATATATTACTGACTTTTGCGATATCTCGGTTGTTTGCCCACTTACGCCAACATACTTTGCATCAATATAAAGGAGATCTTGTCTTCTTCCATTGTCGGGCTTTCCTTTTGGAATACTCCTACCAGAAGCGGAGATATTCGCATAAGAAAAAAACGTTGACTTGTCTCCACATAAGCTTTTTGCTTATTCCGACTCCTGAATATTATCCGACCATCATCAAACTTAATAGGCTTCTTCCTCTGATCAAAATTGCGACCTGTAGCGTGATTACAAAAAAATCGAAAAATTGGATGCATTACCGACTATTGCGATATCTCTGTTGTTTGACCACCTACGATAACCTACTTTACATCGTTGTAAAGGTGATATTTTCCACTTTCCTTGATACACCTCTTAAAGAAACAGAGATATTGGCTTTGAAATAAAACGTTGACCTTTTCTCCAAATAAGTTTTCCGACCCCTGAATATTATCCGACCATCATCAAAATCAATAGGCGTCTTCCTCTGTGGCACCTCCACTAACCCCCAAAATTTCGTGACGATCGGATCAAAATTGCGACCTGTAGCGCGATTCCGAAAAAAATTGAAAATTGGGATGTATTACCGACAATTGCTATATCTCCCTTACTTGGCCACCTACGCCAACCTACTTTGCATCATTGTAAAGGCGGGATATTCTGCTTTCATAGTCAGGCTTTGCTTTTGGAAGCTCACCATCCAAAGCTGTGCTATTCGTCATTATAATTAAAATCGCAAAAATGAAAAGATGGGTTGTATTAGCGACTATTGCGATATCTTCGTTGTTTGACCACCTAAGACAACCTACTATACATCGATGTAAAGGTGATATTTTCTACTTTCATTAGCAGATTTTGCTTTTGATATACCCTTATAGATGCAGAGATATTAGCTTTGAAATAAAACGTTGACTTTTTCTCCAAATAAGTTTTTTGCCCATTCCGACCCCTGAATATTATCCGACCATCACCAAAATACTCATTACTTAGTACGAAATGAAGTAAGAGGTTTTAATTTGTTGCATTACTTTGTAATGAGTCACATAATGGCTAAAGGATCCGAACTTTTGCTGGATTATTACTTTCTAACTATTTAAAATCAATCAACTTAAAGCGATTATTCTACAGTGTGTATTTGTAGAAAAAATAATAGAAATGCAACTTACAATAATACACGCTAGTGGTGATGGATAAATCATATACAGGTGTATATGTACAGTGGAATTGCAATGATTTCTACCCTGATAATTCGTAACTCTAGATAATTAGAAACAAACTGGCGGCGGTCTCTTAAAAATCGCTATAATTCTCGTTGTGGTCACGTCGATAATTCGTACTTTCAAGAATTTGAAGTCTGAATAACATCACATAACACTTAATTATACCATACACTAAAGAGTGGTAAAAGGTATTATATGTACGAAACAGACCCATTGTTACTTTTAGGGATATACAAGATTAATTTTTGGAATAGATTTACGAATATACTTACGTCTGTCCATGTATTTTTGTACCTTGATTACAGATCGCATTTATTATCCTATTCGGTTCAGTTTTATTCATACAGTTATATTTTCGGTCGATTTTATGTATTTGATGCACAAAACAAGTTATGTATGTATGTCCAATTGCAATTAAAATTAACGGAATTTGGTCTAGAAATAAGTTTACCAAATTATATTTAAATCGATTGAGATTTGGATATAGCTCCCATATATATAAAATGTTGATTAAGTTTGGACTGGAAGAAATGTGACGCAATTTGGTCTAGAAAAAAATTCACTATATTATATTGTAATCGTGGTGGTGTGGGGTATCATATAGTAGGCTTCGCACGACTTTGATCCTTTCCTTGCTGGTTTTTAGTTGGCCAAGTCAAAAAAGTGCATGGAAAATCAAATTTCTTTTGCAATTCCAATTGAAAAAAATTAAAATTTTTTTTGCGCGCACAACTGCGATTTTTGGTATTGAGGTTAAGGAAAAAATATCTTATTTGTTTTTATGAGAAAATTTATGCAAAATCGCTTACAGCATTCAATATCTATTCGTAGATGTTTAAATATTTACTAGATTTATTTTTATTTTCGCGAAAATTAAACAAATAATAAAAAAATCTTGAAGAAATCCAAATTATCTTGCCCCAGAGTCCATACAAATACATAGAATCACTATCTTAGTAGATTTATGCATATCCGTCCGTCTGTCCATGTGTTTTTGCAATCAAAATGCAGGTCGCATTTATTGTCCGATTCAAATAAAATGCATTCATGTTTATGTTATCGAAAATTTCTTATTTAACAATAATGTAAACCTTGTTCAGACAGGTGAAATAATTTTCATTTTTGGTATTGAGGTTAAGGAAAAAATATCTTATTTGTTTTTATGAGAAAATTTATGCAAAATCGCTTACAGCATTCAATATCTATTCGTAGATGTTTAAATATTTACTAGATTTATTTTTATTTTCGCGAAAATTAAACAAATAATAAAAAAATCTTGAAGAAATCCAAATTATCTTGCCCCAGAGTCCATACAAATACATAGAATCACTATCTTAGTAGATTTATGCATATCCGTCCGTCTGTCCATGTGTTTTTGCAATCAAAATGCAGGTCGCATTTATTGTCCGATTCAAATAAAATGCATTCATGTTTATGTTATCGAAAATTTCTTATTTAACAATAATGTAAACCTTGTTCAGACAGGTGAAATAATTTTCATTGACTACTTGACGAATTTTCATTAGTTTTAAGGCCACTTTGAACAATTAATATATGTTCAAAACAATGGATCTATAAATAATTCCTAATATGTTCATTGATCAATTGGAGACACTCGTCAGAATACTTCACAAGTTAGCAGTGATATTATTTCGGTAAAGCAAACGTAGTTTAATTTAAGACAATCGGAAACCCTTAGAAATATTTAAAAATTTTAAAAAATAACGTTTTTTGATTACAAGTATTTATTTCATCACAGAGAACTCTTTAGAAATTACAACTACACAGTTTTTTAGAAAATCCACACTTCCCCCGAAATGGATTGTTTAGGCCCTTTCCTTTGTTACCTACTTCCCAAAAGTTCAAAAATATGTCCACTCTAATTTTATTGATTAATTTATTATATATTATATAATAAGATGGGATTAGATAAAGATATTTTGGTGCGCAATCTTTAATATTATCACAATGACATTTTGACACTTTGTATAACGATTTTCTGAAGGCCAATAGTGGTTTTGTTGATAGAGAACTAATGCTAAGCAATAGTGAGTCAATCCATCATGAAATCCCGCACACAATCGAGGGTTCGTTAATGACAAATTTTGTCGCCCACTTTGGCGTCCAAGACAAACGAGGCCACCTCTTTGAGAATTTCTGGTTTCCTATCGTGGATCTACTCATAAACTTTAAAAACGAAATTCTGGCGCCCATTCCAAGGTCTACACATGTATACAAAAACTCATAATCCGAGTAATTCTTCTTTTAGCAAAAATCCATGAACACATTTTTATGCCCTCAGCCTTTGGGTTAATAAATGTATTTACGTACTTTCAGAAGGTGCAGTTTGTTTGTGGGCCCCCTATTACGACAGTTCAAGTTTTTTTCAGGGGCAAGTCGATACTTCCACCATGTGTAGTGGTTGGTGCGCACGACAACTTTCGAATCGGATACTACGTTGGTACCAGGGTTTCGGAGTCGAGGTACTTTTGGCACGACTGCGACTCCAGACCAGTTTTTTTTCACGACTCTGATTCCGGGTCGACTCCCAGAGTGAAATCCTATACCACTAAAATGAATAAAATGTGAAGCATTTTAAACTTTTTCCTATATTTTGGCATATATAGGATAATCTTTTAGTTTTTCCTTACATATTCTTTAGAAAGAACATTCGTTCGAATATAATTCTCAACTACAGAACATAAATATGATGTAAAATTGATACCTATATTGTTTCTGCTGAATCTTACATTGAAAAATAGCAACAAAATACAAGTTGGAAAGTTTTTTTGCCGGTTTTACGGTTTCTTTTTTTTTCTTTTTGCACGAGTATGTTCTGGACGGAATTCTTCCGCGTTAGAAAATCTATAAGCTTTAAAATTATGTGAAAAGGGGCAATACAAATCATAAGGGCTAAATGCGATAAAAATTATAAGCAATTCATGACCAAGTTTTAAACTGGATATAAGCCAATGTGCTTAGCCATAAAAGCTCGAAACTATTAAACCGATTGTCATATATTTTTGTGGCTGATTTCTAAATGTCATTTCGAAAAAAATACGCTGATATCTAAGCAATATTTTTCCGATCGACTTGAAAATTTGACCATACATTCTATACTATTTATAGTTATTATTTTTTTCTGAAATTTACAATTGAGGATCACCCCTTAAACTAGAATTCAGTGCACACATTTTGAACTTTGTTGTCCTTTATTACCTTTACCCGATCCTACATAATATTGTTGGATGAACATTTTTGTACTAAATTTCATCTTATGTTACTTTTTCGGTTCAAGAACAAAAAGGACATGGAAGGAACTAAACCAGATGGACAAAATATTCGACAGAAAGATTCCACACTCTATTTAACTGAAAACATGTTACCTCAAAATTATGAAACAATATCTCCAAACAAAGATGTAAATCATTGTTTTGGTTCAATCAAAAAATTCATTTCGACCTAACTCAGAAATTTCAGTGTATGATCCTATGGGGTTCTTAATATATTCAATATTCATTCCGAAAGGGAATTTTCTACCCCCAGACCTTCCTTGACTTCCATTTTGTGACACAGGGTATTCGGTAGGATCTTTAATAGAAGACAAGGATGACTTCTCATAAAAAATAAAATGAGAAGACCAGTAAGTCTTCTGGCAAAAGAGGTTAAAGGTATAATCTTAATTCGATTGTCATAGAACTTTACTTTTGTTTGCAAAAATTTAAAGGATCAATTGGACCAACAAAATAGGGATGAATAGACTAGACTTCAGAGGATACTAAATATCCTATAAATTGTCCTCTAACTTAGTATAATGTACCGTTTGTTTATATGTTTTCTTATAGCTTTCTTTTAAAAAAATAATGATTTTTGAAAAAATTTTGGTGTGCCGAATCTTATGTTATATTTCTATATCGTAGAAAAAGTTTTGCCCGGAGTCGGAGTCGAGTTATTTTTTTCGACTAAGACTCGTAGACTCCGACTCTGACTCCTGAACCCTGGTTGGTACAATATCATAGTATTTTGAGAGTCTTTGATAAAGTTCGTAGATGGAGGCTTAAAACTTCAAAATTTTTCGCTAAAATGATTTGGACCAAACTTTGGGTTAAGTAATACTTTCCCCAGACTTAGTTTAAGCTCCTTAGGGTACCTCCCTCACAAAAGGTCAACATTTTTGTTTATGTGCAGTTTGATGCCTGTTCGAGGATCCTTAGGACATTTTTACCGAAGGTACTCCTTCTGGCCCTCTTTACAGCGATATTATGTTTTTCGTGGGGAAGTCCATATTTCCAGGCATTATGGCCCACAAGCTTTATATTATACCGTGACCAACTGAAATGACTGGTGGGCGCAATATCTATTGAAAGCAATAATCACGCAATGTAGGTATCCCCATTTTGACACTATCATTCAATATTTTGACACTATCATTACAGTTTTTTTCTTTCGTAGTAGTCGGTATGATTTTATGAATTACGTTATGTATTAACAACAACTCCCGATTTTTTGTTTCACCATAAGCATTGATTATCTAGATTATGATAGTAGAAATAATACTGTTAGAAATATGTGGTATTTTACTAATCATAATACATACTAAAACAGAAATATTCACTAGCGCTTTTAAATGGGTATTCTGGCCATTACTATTTTATCAGTGTCTCTCAACTGGCACACTACACACATCATACAGCTTATCATGAACCAACAGGCACCAAAAAGTACAGCATCAATCAAAAATTTGCCTCGAATGGCCATCACGGAAATGACAAAAGCACAACATGGTATATCCGCATATATTAATCTATGTGTGTGTGTTACTAAAAATTGCAATATGTACACACACCCCTACTAGACACATACTTATGTACATGTAGCTCAATGATGCATGAATAAATATGTATGTATGTGTGTCTATTTATGTTTCCCGTACAGGACTATATTTTATGATAATACGCCATTTGTATTTTTGTCGCTTTTGGTTGCCAATGTTGCGATGAGGACTATTTTTGCAAAACAATCCATTCCAATAAGGAAGAAGACTGCGTTGCCATGGACTAACGAACGGACCAAATCACATTTTTTATGCGAGCTTATCGGTTTGAAGGGAGAATGACAGGACAGAATGCTCGCATTTGATTATAAAAAAGCATGGGGACATAAGTGCTGAATAAGTAAAGCTTCCTACAAGATATGACTGTATTCGAACGTGCCCATACAGCTCGAACAACTGCCAGTCGTAAAAGCAAATGTGTAACAGTTTTCCCAGTACTGTTACATATCCATATGTACCAAAGAAAAAATGAGTTAGATCTTAAAGCAGGTTACATTCCGTATGCCTTCTTCACGTACTACTCGTAGTTCCAACATAATTTTGATTCGTCATCTTTCCGTTTTTGAGAAAACGGCAACTTATTTTCAAATTAACTGAACCCGGTGGGTTTCGCAACCCCAACTAAAATTAAATAAACATGAATGAATGATATTTTATTATATTAATTTTTAAAGTTACCAAATAGTTTGGACTTTATTGCATAAATAAATGGGAAAGGAAGTCATTATTCATCCGTTCAATGCTTTAGATACGGTATTTATGTATGTAGTTGGAAGTGACACTCTCACATGTATCAAGTCTCAAGACTTTTATACTATTTCTACAGCTTTAAATTAGGGTAGAAGGGGGAGGTTTTACCAGTGGAGCACCTACGGGATGCTGCGGGACCACCTTCGGTAGTGTGCGGAATTTGTCGGTTTCGATATAAGTTATTTTTATGTCATAGATATACCGCACTATAATGAAGGAATAGGAAAAATAATTTAACTGAACAAAAATGTATATTATTAAATACATTATAGAAGATATGCATATTATATATGTACTGTTCCAGAACCTGCAAAATGCAAATGTATCGCTCCTTTGAGTGCCGAGTTACATCAACCACACGAGAAAGTGTAAGTGACGTCTAGTTTTTATTTCAAGTTTTCATGTGTTTGTTGTTTTTAACGGTTGGATAATGTCAAAATCCCAAAATTAGGGAGGTACCATTCTAAGGGTATATTGTAGGAACGTTTTATACCCTCAACAGAAACTAAATACCAAATGTTAGATGCCTCTAAAACGCACATTCGTACACAAATTTTAGGGGGTACCGTTTTATGGGGGCTATATAAAAGCGTGGGCCTGTGCAATTTTCTGGCGAATATTTAATACCGCCAAAGGCTTAATTTCAGTCATTTCGATTTGGTAATGTGTCTAAAATCTTCAAAATACCTCAAATCGGCAGGTACCGTTCTATGATGGCTGTATTGAAACGTGGTACTGTACAGACCATTATCTGACGAACTGTTTTAAACCCAAAACTTTAACTAAGTACCGAATTTCCAGCATTTTATTGGGATAATGATTCTGCACAGAATTGTCGGTATAGGTCTACGTTTTAGTATAGCCCCTGTAGAACGGTAACGTTTGATTTTCAGTTGAAATTCGTTTCCAATATAATTTATGGTGGAGTGTATAAAAGGAACTTAACGCCGTTTTCACTTGTTTTTCTCAAATTCCTCTTACCCTGGCGTATTTTACATATGTATATATATTTATACATATTAATACAGAAAAATACTGTTAATTTAACGTTCAAAATATGAGCACTTTAGCTGAACTTTACTAATAACTTTTAAAGGAAAAGGTGTAGATTCCTAAAATTTTGCACAAATGTTTCTTATATTAGTGGACAGTGTGGGGCTCAACCCTACACATCTATTAAGGAGTAAAATGTCAATATTTTTTGTTTTCATTTGTATCTATAATGTTTACTGGTCCATTCAGCAGGTCTGTACCATTAATTTTTTAATAATGTCTTTCAGATCAAGTTCAGGTCTGCACTGCATTACAATTTTTAACGTATTTTGGTATTTGCACCGCAGCATCTAAAAATGTTGCACTATATGTAAATCACCAACATTTAGAGGTCAAAACTATGAAAAATTGCGAGAGGTTTCTTAATTTTACAGAAATTATCATTGTTAGAATTAGTGAGTCCATTTTTTCAAAACACAGTCAACAATGGCGTTCATTGTCGCGATTACCTTCCACTTTTGGAAAATGCAACTGAATGAAATTCCCGAAGTCTTTTTAGAAAATCTTGAATATCTCCAAAGACTGCGCGATACCGCAGCAGTTTTATAGCTATGCGAACAGAGGAGAATCCAATCTTTCAGATTATATATATCTTAACACGTGAATGTACGGAACTCACTTTTGAAATGAAATTTGAAAAGCTCAATTTTTTGAGCTTCTTTCCGACTAAAATTGCACGAATACAATAAGGAGTTTTTGCATTTTTTTAAGTGTAAAATATCATAATTGTTTTGTAAAATATTAAGAAAAATAAATCATGGCATACTGACTTACCATTTGTCCGCGCCACTCCATTTTTTTAATGAAACAAAAATACATTTCTTACAAGAAAAAAAAAATTATTAAACAAAAGTGCAACTTTAAGTGCATTTTTAAGTCGTTTCGTGGAGTAAATCGGCCAACTGAGTATCGACCATTTGCAGTGGAGTACTTAGCTAACGAATTCAATAAAAATTTAATTAATTTCATGTACTTTGAAAATCCCTTAAAGATTCACTAAATTTCGCACTGTGCAGCGTGCAGTTCTACATCGATATAGCCATCCGTCCATTTCACTATGGGCTCAATGACAGGTTTTTGAGGCAACAAGTCACTGGAAGCTGCTGGACCTTTCAAATTTCGTACTGATGTTTATAGTGAGCATAAAAATATATCTGCAAAATTTGGAAGGAATCGGTTCAGATATAGATATAGCTTTCGTATATATTTTTCAACCGATTTTATATTTAAGCCGCACAATTTGCATCCGATGACTTTAAAATTTGATATGGTACATCCTGATCAATTAAGAATCACGTCCAGAAAATTTGTTTCTGATCGGTTCACGTATATATATCTACATATGTATATATAGAAAATTATTCAGGTCTGCCAAGATGTTCGAAATATAAATCCTCCGAAATGGCTGGACCGAATTTGATAAAATTTTTACTGTAGATTCTTTAGGTCTTAGAATAGATCGTAAGGTAGTTTTTATACCGAAAAATGGAGGGGGCGGGGAACCTCCCCCACAACGGGTTTTAGCCAAACGCGAAATCTCAGAGATCATTTGACGTATTGAGATACAATCAGTGTTGCCGAATTTGACGATTTATCATCATTTTGACGATTTTTTGGCCCAAAATTGGAAAATGACGATTTGTCGATTTTATGCCCTGAAATGACGATTTTTCACGTTGGCCAAAATTCCATGAAATAAAACAGGATAACTATTTTTTAACCAAAATATAACGAAAGAATTTAACGAAGACAATGTTGCAAACTCAACTTTATGAGGTTTTTAATGTTCTTATCAATTTCCAGCTAGATTGGTTATATTAAGGTACATATTTGGAATACAGGTATTTTGAGCTTTTTTGCCTCACATTCGAATTATATCAGTTGAAATTTTTCGTTTTAGGATTGTTAATAGCAAATCGTCTATCTCGTTGTGAAAAATGTAGGGGTAAAGCTTTCTGCCATCATTCATGACCGAATGACATGGACGGTCACACAGTTGATCAGGCGATATTTGAGCAAAGCTGTCATTCAAAACTTGCAGTGTATTTAACTTGCTGCATTGTTGCAAACTCGATATTCATATGGCAAACTCTCATCTGGTTAAAGCTTTTTATGGCGGTATTTAAGTGAGATTAAGTTAGCTTTAGTTGTGTTCCTTTACTTGCCTGAGGTTACAATTTGTATAATTTCTTACCATTTTAACCTGCAAAGCGTTCCTTAAGCTAAAAATAATGATAAAACTGGAGGCAATTTTTAAGAGAGAGGGATAGATAGAGATGGAGAGATCAAAAATGGTGTTCTCTCTACCACAGGCTACCAGACGAATTTCTTCTGGTAAAAATATTTAAACTGATTTTTGAAATTTGTTTGACAATTATTTGGCAATGAAGAAAAAAAATTAACAAAAACAAAAGAAAAAAGCGAACGCTGGTTAAACAAAATTAACAGTGAACTAAAAGAAGAAAAATGAATTTTTATGTTTATTTTTGACATTGTTACCAGATCTAACATTTTCCGTTCCTTTACTTTTCTGGTAGAACTGGTCACGAGAGAACAATTTTGACAAATTTCTCTTTTATCATATAAAAAAGTAAAGGAACAAATCTTTTACTGCTGCGGGTTTACGGGGTCAGTCTCATTGTCACAACTATAAGCGAAAAATTCACATTAAGCGGACTTTTTGGACTATGTTGACGATTTTTGACGATTTTCCAAATTTTATTGACGATTTGAAATTTTTTTGACGATTTCCGATCAAAAACTGTCGGCAACGCTGGATACAATACAATAGTAATTGTGACCTCCATCATTAATTGATGATTTGGAAGTAGAATACCGCGATCGCGTTCAGTTTTTGAATACTTTATAATTACAGGTCAAGATTTTTAAATTTAGTAGGGTTTTGTAGTCCCAATTATTAAATTAAGAGAATTTGAACATAAAAGATTTCAATGCTTGGTATAACTCGATTAAGATAACTATTAAATTTCGCGACTTGTGTCATATTGACAAGTCCCACTCCCACCCCAGCCCAATACTTAAAAATATCCAAATTTTTAAGTGTCACGCTATCTGTAAGTATTTTTCTATAAGTTTACGGATCCATACGGGATAAAATTTTCTACACATATAGTACTCACTATAACCTTCTACCACATACTATATATAATTTCGCGAATACGTCGCAATACCGAGAGTTCTATTCCAAAAAACATATAAACTACAATATAAACTACACAAAAAATATTCCGCAAGTCTACATCAAATATTCCTTACCAAATCTACCCTTTTTTAATTCTTAATCAGAATATTAATTTACATACCTTTACACGTGTTATCCATTAAGAAACTGTTTATTATGTTAGCGGTTTTTAATTGTCGAGCGAAGCAAATTTGTTCTTCGTTTGATAGATTTTTATAAAATTTTGCAATGTAAGATGCAATATATTTGACGGCCCGATATGTGGTCATGAAGCGTTGCCAGGTTGAAATGATTTTGATTCTAAGTGGCTCAAAGTGTTAAGAATATCCAAATATATGACTTCAAAAATAGACTTCTTGCCTGAGAAACCTGCCATTGGGCCTATAGTGCATCTGTAAAAAAAATCACTTTAGCGTCCGAACGAATTAAAGTAGGTGGATAAAATTTTGGTAAACTCTATTGTACGTCCGTACAACTTTTGATATTTAAAATGGGCTGTATAGGTTACGTTAAAAACATTCCTACCAAAACTTGTTTATATATGCAGGTCTGCGTTTGTGTATAACTGGTTTCAATTTCGGACTTTGTGTTTCCAAAGGTGAGAAAATATTTTCACAATAAAAACTGTCTATAGGTCCACGCTTTGGTAGAGCCCTCATATAGCAGTACCGCCCGATTTCCGTTATTTTGAGGTTTTAATCGACGTTCGGCCAAACTTGGCATTTAGCATTCAAAGGGATCAAAAAACTTCTCCACCAAAAATTATGGACATCGGTTCACGTTTTGGAGCAGTACACCCTACCGAAGTTTTTATTGACGTTTTCGGCCCAAATTGTAAGTAATTTGGAATTTAGTGTTCGCAGTGGAAAAAAAAACTTACCCACCAACAATTTTTCACGTGGGGCTTAGCTCCCATATAACGGTAGCCGCATTTGCCCTCCGAATTGAATATAATTTGGTATTTCGAGAGGCGAACACCCATTTCTACGAAGGTTTACGTACAGAATTGTCGGCACAGGGCAATAGAACGGTACTTAGCGATTTTCGGTATCTGAAAGTTTTCCCCACATGATTCTTACGCACATTATTTAATCTCGATAAGAGGGAGCTATAACACATTTATGCACAGAATTGTCGGCATAGGTTGACGTTTTGTTATAGCCCCTGTAGAACGGTAACGTCCGATTTTCGGTTGAAATCCCTTTCCAATTAGAATAAATGGTGATTTTTTACAATATAACATTATATACATATATATATATATATATATATATGTATGTACAGCGACAATTTCAAGAACGGTAAAATAATTCCACTTTGACCCCATTTATAAAATTATTTACATCTGATTTAAGCATTTTACTCGGAAATCGGCCTTTTCCTCGACCAATATTACGTTTGCAACGACTTTTGTACGTACTGATTAAATCAAAGACTCCACTTAAGCTGCGGCAATTTCGATGCGCTGTTCTCAAAATTGTCGCATGGTCAAATCCAAAATGGGTTGCCACACTTTGCTTAATTTTTTATAGCATCCATCAATCACTTTGAGCGCCGACGCTAAATAATTTATCGGCGTCAACTTTAAGTCAATCCGCCATTGGTTTCATTTTAAAAATCATATGACGGCAAATGTAAACAAAATAGTAACATTAAAAAGTTGAATTAAATTTGCAATTCCAACATGTCTTTTTAATATACCGTGCTAACTTAGAATTCAATATTGTTGTTGGTTGTAGGCCCATACTTGTGCATATCAAAATGAGTGTCTCGACGAACTGAGTCGACTTGGCTACGAGTGTCCGTCCGTATGTCCATCAAAACCCTGTATTCACGTTACAGGTCGCACTTTTGATCGTATCACCACTAAATTTAGGGGGTTGATGGATCCCGGAGGGGAAGAAGCCTATTGATTTTGGTTATGGTCGGATAATATTCAGGTGTCGGAATGGGCAAACAAATTATGTGGAGAAAAATTCAACAGTTTTTCTTAAGTGAATATATCCACTTCTAACAGGTGTGTCGTCTTCTATTTAATAGAAGACAGTATGTGTGGCCTCCAATGAATCTTACTTTAGATAAACAACTTACATGTGTCGCCTTCCATTCTATGGAAGACTACAAGTGTCGTCTTTCATTCTAAGGAAGACAACATGTGGCGTCTACCGTTCTATGGAAGACTGTAGAAGCACCCTTTCTATCATAAAAGGTCAAAAAAAGCACCCCTTTTATCAGAAAAGGTCAAAGGAAGCATCATTTTTATAGAAAAGGTCACTTTATTTCAGAAAGGGTCAATAGAATCACCTTTCTTTCAGATAGTGTATATACAAGCAGCTTTTCTTTCAGAAAGTGTCAATACAAGCACTCTTTCTTTCAGAAAGTGTCTATAGAAGCAACCTTTCTTTCTGAATGTGTCTATAGAAACAACCTTTCTTTCAGGAAGTGTCTATACAAGCAACCTTTCTTTCAGAAAGTGTCTGTCGAAGCAACCTTTCTTTCTGAATGTGTCTATAGAAACAACCTTTCTTTCAGGAAGTGTCTATACAAGCAACCTTTCTTTCAGAAAGTGTCTGTCGAAGCAACCTTTCTTTCAGAAACTGTCTATAGAACCAACCTTTCTTTCAGAAAGTGTCTATAGAAGCAATCTTTCTTTCAGAAAGTGTCTATAGAAGCAACCTTTCTTTCAGAAAGTGTCTATAGAAGCAACCTTTCTTTCAGAAAGTGTCTATAGAAGCACCCTTTCCTTTAGAAAATGACTATAGAAACACCATTTCCTTTAGAAAAGGACTATAGAAGCACCCTTTCCTTTAGAAACGGGCTATAGAAGCAGCCTTTCCTTTAGAAAATGACTATAGAAGCACCCTTTCCTTTAGAAAAGACTATAGAAGCACCCCTTCCTTTAGAAAAGGACTATAGAAGATCCCTTTCCTTTAGAAAAGGACTATAGAAGCACCCATTCCTTTAGAAACGGGCTATAGAAGCACCATTTCCTTTAGAAAAGGACTATAGAAGCACCCTTTCTTTCAGAATGTGCCTATACAAGCATCCTTTGCTTCAGAAAGGGACTATAGAAGCACCCTTTCTTTCAGGAAGGGTCTATAGAAGCACTCTTTCTTTAAGAAAGGAACTATAGAATCAACCTTTCTTTCAGAAAGGGACAACAGAAGCACCCTTTCTTTCCGAAAGGGACTATAGAAGCTACCTTTCTTTCAGAAAGGGACTATAGAAGCATCCTTTCTTTCAGAAAGTGTCTATAGAAGCATCCTTTCTTTCAGAAAGGGGCTAAAGAAACACCTTTTCTTTCAGGAAACGTCTACAGAAGAACCCTTTCTTTCAGAAAGGGACTATAGAAACACGCTTTCTTTCCGAAAGGGACTATAGAAGCGCCCTTTCTTTCAACAAGGGACTATAGAAGCACCCTTTGTTTCAGAAACGGACTATAGAATCATCATTTATTTTTTTGTTTCAAAAACCAACTAAGAAGCATCCATTATTTCAGAAAGGGACAATACTAGCCCCCTTTCTTTCTGCAAGGAACAATAGAAGCACCCTTTCTTTCAGATAGGAACTATAGCAGCACCCTTCCCTTCAGAAAGGGGCTACAGAAGCATTCTTTCTTTCAGAAATGGACTATCGAAGCACCCTTTCTTTCAGAAAGTGTCTATAGAAGCATCCTTTCCTTCAGAAAGGGACTATAGAAGAACCCTTTCTTTCAGAAAGTGTTTATAGAAGCACATTTTTCAGAAAGGGGCTATAGAAGCACCCTTTCGTTCAGAAAAAGACTGTAGAAACTCCATTTCCTTCAGAAAGGGACTATAGAAGCACCATTTCCTTCAGAAAGGGACTATAAAGAAGCTCCCTTTCTTCCAGAATGTGTCTATACAACCATCCTTTCTTTCAGAAAGTGTCTGTAGAGGCATACTTTCTTTCAGAAAATGTGTCTATAGAAGCATCTTTTCTTTCAGAAAGTGTCTATAGAAGCATCCTTTGTTTCAGAAAGTGTCTACAGAAGCAACCTTTCTTTCAGAAAGTGACTATAGAAACACCCTTTCTTTCAGAAAGTGTCTATAGAAGCATCCTTTCCTTCAGAAAGGGACTATAGAAGCCTTCTCTCTTTCTGAAAGCCACTATGGAAGCACCCTTTCTTTCAGATAGGGACTATAGCAGAACCCTTTCTTTCAGATAGGGACTATAGCAGCACCCTTTCTTTCTGATAGGGAATATAGCAGCACCCTTTTATTTTAGAAAGGGACTATAGAAACCTCCTTTCTTTCTGAAAGGGACTGCAGAAGCACCCTTTGTTTTAAGAACCAACAATAGAAGCATCATTTATTTCAGAAAGGGACTATAGAAGCCCCCTTTCTTTCTGAAAGGGACTATAGAAGACCCCTTTCTTTTTGAAAGGAACCACAGATGCACCCTTTCTTTCAGATTGGACTATACCAGCACCCTTTCTTTCAGAAAGTGCCTATAGAAGCACCGTTTCTTTCAGAAAGTGTCTATAGAAGCATCCTTTCTTTCAGAAAGGGACTACAGAAGCATCCTTTTTTCAGAATGGGACTACAGAAGCATCTATTCTTTCAGAAAGGGACTACCCTTTCGTTCAGAAAGAGACTATAAAGCACCCTTTCCTTCAAAAAGGGACTATAGAAGCGCCTATTCTATATAATAAAATACAGCCTGATCATGAAAACGCAAATATCAACATCAAAAATAGCTTTATTTTCTTAAGTACTCTACAGCATGATTTACAGCCTGTTTATATATGTCGTATACGAATGAAACACACCCAAACTTTAAGGGCCTTTTTCACTATTTCGAAAAAAAATGAATGTGAATGAAAAACACCTAAACTTGTGTATGATTTTCAAATTTTGTATTTGTTTTGAAGCTAAAACAAAGTCAATATTATCATGAAAACCAAAGCTTAGCTGTTCGCATTCAGTCCTTTAGTTTTCGATATATTATTTCCTTTGCTTTTGCCTCTCAAGACAAAAAACAAATTTGAAAAACACATTCGAGTTTGATAGTATTTTTTACGCATTCATTTCCTTATCGACATACATAAACAGACTGTTATACACTTTGGCTTAAGTTGAATGTTTTCATTAAACTCGGATGGGGACCAAATTTTTACACAGGTAGGTCTCGTGACCCTGATCACAAATATATACAACATTTATTGCGGAAGTCCATACTTCCAGAGATATGGGCCTTTGAAGTTCCGAAAATTCCCTTTTTAAAGGCCGACTATTTCGACAAAAATGTATGATTTTAAAGGAAATTTTGTTGCCGTTCCCGGGATTTGCGCCTGTCCATAGAAAAATTCTTAAATACCCGGCCGAAGGGCGTCTATTTATAATAAAATATATAAATATGATAGTATATTCCTTAAGCTTTACAATAGTAACCATATTATCCTTATCCGTTCAAAAATAGCGAAGTTACATACAAAGGAATTTTCGGAACTTCAGAGGCCCATATCTCGGGAAGTATGGACTTCCGCAATAAATGTTATATATATATTTGCTCCAGATCTATTCACAATTTCTTTGCACCAATCCACAAAAGCCTTTTTTGACCAATTGCCGTAATTGCCCAGTTTTGCCGAGTCTGACGAGAAAAAATTTGAGAAATTGTTTATTTTCATCCTCTTCTTCTGTGCCATTCACACAGATATGATAGCCTGCGATACACAATAGCTGTGTCTTTTTAATTGATAATTTGCAATAATAGGTAATTAAACAATAGGTGTGTTCGTTTACTCAACAATTTGTACAAGTCCAGTATCTTCTTGTAATCGACTAAGAACAACATCCAGTAACAATTTGTAAAAATTTTGAGTAAACGAACACACATAATTTGTATAAATTTGTGCAAAGTCAGTATCTTCTTATGGCTGGTTTATACTCATGCTCCGAAATTCTCTGGATTTCACGAAATCCTGAAACACACCCTGGTGTTTACATTAATTTTTTGTTGATTTCAAGCATATCCAATAATCAAGGTATATACATATTCGCAGCTGATCAAACATTAATTTTCAAAACAAGTTTTTGTAAATTAAATATGCCGTTAAAAATATACGACAATATAGAACTTTTCTGCTTTATTTAGAAAATTATAGTAAAAGTGTACTCCGAAATCTAGCAAGGCTTGCACTTCTCTTTAAAAATTTCACTTTTTCCGTTCCCGTATTTTTTTACAAATTTGTATGAAAAGCAATTTTTTGACAATTCGATATCTTTTCTAACATTAAGGTTCAAAAACACAACGAAAAATTAACATTGTAACAAAGTAATACATATAATTTTTTCACATTGTTTACAAATTTTGATACTAATATTTTTGTTTCACAATTCACCATCTACCTTTTATATTGCAATACATGAAAAGTGTTTCTACTTTTGGTACTTTTTTAGGCAAAGACAGAGTTGTACATCATGTGTACTGTTATTTCGATGCTGATTTCGCTGAAATCGCGAAATGAGATGATTTTTTTTTTTTTGTATGCAAAATCATGGTAAATTTTGCTTGATTTGAAATGGAAACCAAGCATTAGCTCTGTTCCTTTAGTCCCGGGCCACACTAGAGTAATTTCAATGTAATTTTGCCATGAAACTGCCTTTTTTGAGAAAAACACATAATTTCAAGAAACTAGTGTACACGGTTTCATTTGTCCTCAATTTTGCGTATGAAACAAACAGACCGTTTTATTCTACATTTTCTTTTACTTTCATGTCAATTTCAGTGAAATTATTCTTAGTGTGGCCCGGGACATACTTTACTCGAAAAGCGTTCCCTTACTTCTGACACCATACAATTCATATGCAGTTAACAACTTTTACTACTTTGGCCGGTTTTACCATTTTCAAAAGTAAAGGAACATACCACTTGTAATCGACTTATATATAATACGTTTACGAAATTAAGGGGATTTCGACTGTCAATTCCTTTGCGTATACGTCAAACGAAATCTCATCTGCAAACCATTGAATTTCATTTGACGTTTAAGCAAATGACAGTTGAAATTGAGTGGATTTCGTAAATGTAAACCTATAATAAGATATTTTGCATTGTACTGTAGAGTAAACGAACCGACACATTGAGACATTGTCAATCACATATTTATGCTGATGATGTACGACTGTATTTGGTATCGAACTCAAAGAATTTGCAAGCAACATGTAATAAAAGCTTTGTTCCTTTACGTGCAAGAAGCTTCAAGTTTTACAACTTTTTACTCGAAAAGCGTTCCTTTACTTCAGACACCATACAATAGCTTCGTTCCAGAACTAAAAAGTTTTTACACATTTTGAACATTTTTCCCTGAAATGCGTTCCCTTACACCAATAAAGTTGCAAAATGTTCACTTCTCTTCGAACAAAAATGGCGCTGAATGGCTCTCTCTTTAGAAACTTTTTACACGACAAATTTGAGCGAGCAAAAATGTGCAACATGTTTGCCGCCTTCCGATTGGCTGACACGCCGACTTTGACATTTGTCCAAGTTTTTTTTGACGTTTCTGCCATTTTTCCGTTCCCGTACATTTTGGAAAAATGTGTGCGTTGAACTCATTTTTGACGGTTCTCTCTTTTGCACATTTTTCCATTAAAAAGTACTGGAACGGAGCTATTATGTGTGTTCGTTTACTCAAAATTTGTACAAATTGTTACTGGATATTGTTCGTTTACTCTGCAGTACAATGCAAAAGGCCTTAGTCGATTACAAGAAGTTACTGGACTTGTACAAATTTGTACAAATTGTTGTTTTTTGCAACATGTTGCTAGAAAATACAAACAGGTGCAAGCTGACACAAAAAACATGGTAGATGCATCGTTGAATTGCTACACTAAAAATAATTTAAAATGTAAAAATTTGTAAACAAGGCAGAAAAATTAAATTTGTTTTGATGTACAAAGTTGATTTTAATCAACCAAGACTAATATTTACGCTGTCTAAACGATAAAATAATTCGTTTATTTATTTTAGATGGGCAAACTGCGATAAAGTGATTCTTTGTTTGCTCTTTATGCCATGTTCATATCAGCACTTGAATCACGTTGTTCGCTCTCATAATTACGTACACGAATTAACACGTTCGTACGACATGATACACAATTCATAGCAACATGATTCATATTTTCATACTTTTTATTTATTGAATTTAAAGAAAGGTTCAGCCAAAAGACGAGTAAAATTAATTGATATAAACTGAAAAAATATTTGTCCTTCTTTCAGATATCTATTTAATATTAAATAATATTATTTTCGTTTATCTTTTCCATTTTTTTCTCACAATTTTGGTGTTTTCAGCACATTTTTTAATTTTTCTATTTTCAAAGTTGTCGAGAGATAGAGACCTACAAAATAAAGGCCCGTGTACATAAGCTGCCTTGCCTGATTGCCTTGCTTTACTGCTTCATTTCTGACATAATAAAAATAAAAGAATAAAGGAGGCCGAGCCAATTTCGAATTAAGTTGCCCTTTTCTTCTTTATTCTTTTATTTTTGATATGTCAAAAATGAAGCAGGAAAGCAGGGCAATCAGGCAAGGCAGCTTATGTACGCAGGCTTTTACTTTTTGGTATACAGACAGGCATTTGATTTTTGTTTCTAAATTTGTACGCAAATTTAAAACGATGGACAAGAAATGCAGCTTTAGTAAAAGAGAAGAGAAAACTTGCTATTATATGAATGTATACTAGTCGTTAAACCGTTTACTTTTCATTCACGTTTTGCAGTTTTTCTAAAAATATTTGGGTTTTTAATAAATTTTTAAATTTTATATTTTTTCTGTCATAATTAATTTATTTCGATAAATTCTCTCATTTGTTAGAGATGGGACATATTTTATCGTCGTTCTGAGAGTAATTTAAATTGAAGAATGTACAAAAATCGTTGTTCGTTCTCAAAATTTTGTATGGGAAATGAAGTAATTATATCGTAATTTGGGGTCGAACAACGAATAGAGAGCGAATTACCGTCAGTCTGAACAAGGCATTAGTTAGCTTTAGTAGCATAATGTGCTAACATTTTCAGTACTAACAAAAATACATTTGTAATTTGACGTATGTTTTTTGAGACGAATTCAATTTACAAAAAATTCTTTTGACGTTTAAATTCGATCAGATGGGCTGATGCATCTACCTTGGTAATTGTGCTATGAACATAAATCAGCTGACTGCCATTTAAATCCTCCAAAATGTATATCTAAATGCAGTGAGATTTTTACTGGATTTATTAAATCTAGTCGAGGATTTATGGCTAGTCTAAATGAGCTATAAGACAACAATGAGTAGTGGAATTCTGTGACTCATTTTTCGAGTTACCAAATGGTGAAATTAAAATGCTTATAAATTCGTTAATTATCGAAATTTGTCGGTAAGTTAGCAGTCAATATGAAGTTTTCGCTAAGTCCTAATTCATAATTTTGTGTTTTCATTTTACCGATTTTGGTCGGAATTCCGCTACAGGTGGACTTAGAGTCCCACTGTGTTGACTGTGGACACTACTATTCAAATATTGTAATTAGGTCTGTTCGATAACCCAAACATTTTTACAAGCATTTACAAAATGCTGTTCGTCCCGGTCCACACTAGAGTGATTTTATTGAGAAAATTGCATGAAATTATGCGTCTCTAGATCGACTTCCATAGTAGAGTAAAATCATAAAATTGCTGTAGTGGGGAATTCGATTTAAGAACACCTAATTTCATGAAATTTTTTAATGAAATTCACGCTAGTGTGGACCGGGACTTCGATAACAAATTAGTTCAATAATGCCATGTTCACACCAGCATTTCAAACACGTTGTTCGCTCTCATAATTACGTAAACGAATTAACCCGTTCATACGACATGGTACACAACTCATAGCAACATTATTCATATTTTCTTACTTTCTGTTTACTGATTTTAAAGAAAGTTTCAGCAAAAAGACGAGTAAAATTAATTGATGTGAATGGGGAAATAATTGTGCATCTTTCAAATATCTATATAATATTAAATTGCATTCTTTTCATTCATGTTTTCTATTTTTTCCCACATCTTTGGCGTTATCATTACATTTTTTAATTTTTCTACTTTGAAAATTAACGAGAGAGAGACATGTCAAAACAGAATTTGTGTATACAGACTTTCAGGCAGGTATTTGACTTTTGTTGCTAGATTTGTTCGCAAATTTGAAACAATGGGCGAAAAATGTAACTGCAATGAAAGAGAATAAAAAATTTGCTATGCTTTGAATGTATACTAATCGTTGAACCGTTTATTTTTCATTATTTCTAGAAATGCCGTACATTTTAAAATTTTGTATTTTGTCTGTCATAATTAATTTATTTCGATAAATGCTCTCATTTTTTAGAGATGAGACCTATTTTATCGTCGTTTGGAGAGTAATATAAAACATAGAGTAGAAATCGTTGCTCGTTCTCAACATTTTGTCTGGGAAATGAAGTAGTTAAGGAGAGAACACAATGGATTTATGTTGCTTACTTTTTCTGCCTCGCTTCAAAGCGCAAAAGTGAAATAGGCTTCAGGAAACAAAGTTGAAAATTGTTGAACTTTTGAATTCTTCGCCTGGCTTAATTTTTGACATTTCGTTTCGACATTTAATTTGATATAAACACGTGTTCAATCTGAAAAATATAATTTGGCTGTAATTTTTATGATCGGTAATAATTATTTACGAACAATTCATATTAAAAAATTGAATTTTAATAATTATGTTTATAGCGCCCATGAATTTTACGCTTCGATGTGTGATTCCAAAAAATAAGCGGCCTATTGAAGAAATAAGCTAAGCAAGAAAATTAAGCTAAGAGCTGACTGTGTTCTCACCTTTATATCGTAGAACTTGAATTTGTTACATGAACATGAAAGCACTTTTTACTTGGGACGTTATCGAACAGACCTACTGACAATTTGGTTTTCATAAAACCATAGATTCTTCGTTTACCCAATAATTTGTACAAGTCCAGTTACTTCTAACTAAACGACGAAAGGCCTGGGTACGTAAGCTACCTCGCCGGATTACCTTGCTATCTTCTGATAAAAGAATAAAAAATAAAAGGGCAACCCAGTTCGAAATTTGCTCGTTCTTCTTTATTCTTTTAAGTTTATTATTTCAGAACTGAAACAGCCCTTAAGGCGAAAACACAATAGATTTTTGTTGCTTATTTTTTCCACCTTGCTTCAAAGCGCAATAGTGAACTTGTACTGTTTTAAATAGGACAGACCACAACAAAGCGACTCTTCAGGCTACAAAGTTGAAATTTGTTGAACTTTTGAATTCTTCGCCAGGCTTCATTTTTGACATTTCGTTTCGACATTCAGTTTGATATAAACACGTGTTCAATCTGAAAAATAGAATTTGGCTGTAATTTTTATGTTCGGTTCTAATTATTTACGAACAATTCATATTAAAAAATTTAATTTTATTTGATATATTAAAATAATTATGTTAATAGCGCCCATGACTTTTACGCTTCGATGTTCGATACCAAGAAATAAGCGGCCTATTGAAGAAATAAACTAAGCAGGAAAACTAAGATAAGACTATGTTTACATTTACG
Organism: Musca autumnalis; assembly: GCF_047663935.1. Lineage (NCBI taxonomy): Eukaryota > Metazoa > Arthropoda > Insecta > Diptera > Muscidae > Musca > Musca autumnalis. The sequence goes on along the minus strand of NW_027411866.1, from coordinate 69,492,734 downwards.
AAATCCACTCGATTTCATCTGTCAATTCCTTTGTGTATACGTCAAATGAAAACTCATCTGAAATCGATTGGATTTCATTTGACGTTTGAGCAATGGAATTGACAGCTGAAATCAAGTGGATTTCGTAAATGTAAACATAGTATAAGACTGTGTTCTCTATCTAGTAACAATGTTGTTATGTTGTTATTGTAAACTTGTTACTTGTTTTAGTTCATACAAACGTTCGGACTCGGCAATAAAAAGTAGGTCCCATATCATTGTCCCAATTTACATTAGGCGAGTTTACTTGCGGCAATTGTCAGTTTGTAGGTGAGAGAGGGTTCTGAGAGGCAAAGGGTTACCATATGCCTCACCTCTACAAAATGACAATTTGTAAACAAGGCGGAAAAATTAAATTTGTTTTGATGTACAAAGTTAACTTTAATCAACCAAGACTAATATTTATGATGTCTAAACGATAAAATAATTCGTATATATATTTTAGATGGGCAACCTGCGATAAAATAATTCTTTATTTGCTCTTTAGTTAGCATAATGTGCTAACATTTTCAGTATTAAACAATACATTTGTAGTTTGACGTATGTTTTTTAAGACGAATTCAATTTACAAAAAATTCTTTTGACGTTTCACATTCGTTCAGATGGGCTGATGCATCTACCTTGGTAATTGTGCTATGAACAAAAATCAGCTGACTGCCATTTAAATCCTCCAAAATGTATATCTAAATGCAATGAGATTTGTACTGGATTTATTAAATCCAGTCGAGGATTTATGGCTAGTCTAAATGAGCTATAAAACGCATTTTACACTCGCTTTTTAAACAGTTGTTTTGGGAATTTATTTGACAGATATTCTACGTAGTAGACAATTGAAATGATGCATGTTTTATGAAATGTGTTATACCCCGTTAGCACATAACCGAATTGGGTTTCAAATGTCAATTCCATAGTGCAAACGTCAAATAAATCCTCATGAAGTGGGTTAACCCGGCAAAGAACTCTAGTGTAACCGTACTATAACGCGCTTTAACCCTAATGGCCCCGGCACATACGGTACGTTGTGCGTTACGTCACGCGTTAAAAACAACAACCACATGAAAAAAATGTAAGTGATTCCAAGTTTGTTCTTGAAGTTTTCATGTGGTTGTTGTAACGCGACGTACAACGGACCGTATGTGCCGGGGGCTTAATTGACTAAATGGTATCCAGAATTTATAAAAGATTTATCCTGGATTTATTAGACCCAGATAAGATTTTATAAATATATATTAAAAATGCCAACTCCAAAGAGTATACGTCAAATAAATACTGGTTATAAATCCTCTGGATTATATTTGACGTGTACGCTATGGGATTGACAGTTTAAATCGAGCGGATTTCGTAAGTCTAAACTTACTATAATAGCCTGTTCATATTATATATTTTTGCTGAGTTAATTTCATTATGAGGATTTATATGACGTATACGCAATGTAATTGACATTTGAAACCGAGTGGTTTATTAAATTCGGTTATATGTAAACGTGTTATGAATCACATATTACTAAAAAATTCCCTTAGTAAGTCCCGCGCCACACTAGAGAAATTACAATGAAACTTTGCATTTTTGTTTTTGGAAAAACACAAAATTTCTGATACTAGTCTACACGGTTCAATGTGTTCTGAAATTTTGCCTTTTTGCAATATTCGTATGAAACAAACAGACCGTTTTATTTTACATTTTCTCTTCTTTCATGTCAAAACGTCAGTGAAATTACTCTTAGTGTGGCCCGGAACTAAGTTTTGTCTATTATACAACTGTCAAAATTCGAGTACAAATAAAAAATCAGTAACATTTCCTAATAATTATTATAAATTATAGAGTACACGGACAGACATAATTGCTCTGTTCCAGAACCTGCAAGAAGCTACTATTTTTTACAACGATAACATTTTTTCCTTTATGTTATCAAAAAAATAGTGAAAATTAGTAGATTCTTTCAGTACTGGAACAGACCGAATATGTGTTCGTTTGCTCAAAATTTTTTACTGGATGTTGCTCGTTTACTCTACAGTGCAATGTGTAAGACCTTAGTAGTTCGCAAGAAGTTACTGGACTTGTACAAATTTGTATTGAGTAAATGAACACAAATTTTACGAATTGTTACTGGATTTTGTTCGTTTACTCTACAGTACAATGCAAAATATTTTATTATATGTTTACATTTACGAAATCCACTCAATTTCAACTATCATTTTCCATTGCTTAAATGTCAAATGAAATTCAATGGTTTTCAGATGAGCTTTCGTTTGACGTATACGCAAAGGATTTGACAGTCGAAATCCCCCTAATTTCCTAAACGTACTATAAGTCGATTACAAGTGGTCTGTTCCTTTACTTTTGAAAATGGTAAAACCGGCAAAAGTAGTAAAAGTAGTAAACTGCTCCCATATGAATTGTATGGTGTCAGAAGTAAGGGAACGCTTTTCGGGAAAATAAAGGAGCACAGCTCCTGCTCGACCTACATTCGGCATCGTTTTGTGATATCAAAGGCGTTTCGTGATTTCGCCCCAATTCAAGCAAAATTTACCATGATTTTGCATACAAAAATAAAATCATCTCATTTCGTGATTTTAGCGAAATCAGCATCGAAATCATAGTACACATGATGTACAACCCTGTTTTTGCCTAAAAAAGTACCAAAAGTTGCAACACTTTGCATGTATTGCAATAAAAAAGGTGCAACAAAAATTTTAGTATCAAAATTTGTAAACAAGTTGAAAAAATTATATTACATTGTTACAATGTTAATTTTTCATTGTGTTATTGAACCGTAATGTTAGAAAAAAGAACGAATTCTCAAAAAAATTGCTTTTCAATACAAATTTGTAAAAAAAATACGGGAACGGAAAAATTAAATTTTTAAAGAGATGTGCAAGTCTTGCTAGATTTCAGAGTACGGGAACGCATTTCTATTCTAGCATTAAACGGGTAAAATACTGCAAGTAGTAAAATTTTGCAGGTTCTTGAAAACAAAAAATTCTAATTATGTCTCAACAATAAAATAACTTTCTATTTGCTCATTTGTTACACTTTTACGATAATTTTCGAAGTAATAGGCCGTTTATATATAACAAGGTTAACCCAGTGGGTCTGGGTTTCAAATGTCATTTCCATTGTATATACTTCAAACAAATCCTCATAAAGAAGGTTAACCCTGCAAAAAACTATAATATAAACGCCGTATAATAGTGCGTTTATATATAACCGGATTTAACAAACCCACTGGGTTATAAATGTCAATTCCATTACACATACGTCAAACAAATCCTCATAAAGAAGGTTAACCCCGCAAAAAGCTCTAATATAAACAGCATATAAAGCAGTAAAGTTCTATTTTGTCGTATATTTTTAACGGCATATTCAATTTAAAGAGACTTGTTTTGAAAATTAATGTTTGATCAGCTGCACATATGTATATAACTTAATTATTGTGATGTGCCTGAAATCATCAAAAAATTGTCTTTTCCCGTACTTTATAAAGTAGTAAAAGTCGTAAACGATTTTCATATAAATTTTGTGTACGGGAACGCAAAATGTGTAAAAGTGGTAAAAATTGTAAAAAATTTTTAGTTCTGGAACTGAGCTATAAAAAATGTAATTAAAACTGAAACAAGAATTCCAACGTTAATGGCCCCGGCACATACGGTCCGTTGAGCGTCGCGTTACAACAACCACATGAAAACTTTAAGAACAAACTTGGCTGCACTTACACTTTTTTCGTGTGGTTGTTGTTTACAACGCGCGACGCACAACGGACCGTATGTGCCGGGGCCATAAGAAATTTTTAAATTTGGCGCGTGAAATCCTCGAGTTAGAAATATAATCAGCCTATTGATTGCTTTTCAAATTTCAAAATTATTGTTTCACCAAGTTTGAAGCGTGTCAATTTTGGTGCCGGCGATCGTATGTTTTGGGTAAACAAAAAAGCCCAACAACAACACAATTCAAAAAAGTATTTTGCACTGTATTAATTTTTTCTGAAATATCGTATAATGTTTGTTATTATTTATCGAAAAAATTAACTTAAATAGAAAACACCTACTGTTGTTGTTAAAATTTAAAATGTTGTTCCAATGAACTGTCAAAATGATATGTCAAATATCAAGCCGAATACGAATTCCAAAGTTAAACAACTTTTAACTTTATCTTGCTTTAATGAGGGCTGTTCTATTAAAAACTGTACAATTCAACATCTCCCTTTCATGCCAAGCAAGCAGAGCAAGCAACGAAAATCCATTTTGTTTCTAACTTTAGAGACCTTGACACATACGATCCGTTGAGTGTCGTGTTACAACAACCGCATGAAAGGGTCTGTAGGTGTTTGTATGAACTAAAACAAGTAACAAGTTTACAATAACAACATGATGTGTGTTTGTTTACTCAAAAATTCTACATATTGTTACTAGATAGAGAACACAGTCATCTCTTATCTTAATTTTCCTGCTTAGCTTATTTCTTTAATAGGCCGCTTATTTGTTGGTATCACACATCGAAACGTAAAATTCGTGGGCGCTATAAATATAATTATTTCAATTTATCAAATAAAATTAAATTTTTAATATGAATTGTTCGTAAGTAGTTAGTACTGAACATAATTATTACAGACAAATCCTATTTTTCAGATTGAACATGTGTTTACGTCAAAATGAATGTCGAAACGAAATGTCAAAAATGAAGCCATGCGAAGAATTCATAAGTTCAACAATTTTCAACTTTGTGACCTGAAGCCTCGCTTTGTTGTGGTCTGTCCTATTGAAAACAGTACAATTTCACTTTTGCGCTTTGAATCAAGACGGAACAAATGAGCAACAAAATCTCGGCTTGAGAACTTAACGCATGTTTTATAAAACAGCTTTTCGAGGATATAGAGAAGACTAATTGGCACGTTGTTCTCACAGCAGTATGGGAAAATATATTAAAACTGTGTTTTACATATTTAGAGCCTGTCTTTATTGCACCGCTTTATTTCTGATAAACAGCTATACCTAACTCTCAGCGTGACGTACACAAATTATTCACCAAAATACCACAACAACGCTCTCTGAGCGTCCGTACTACCCAAATACGTTGAGTCCAAAATAACATTTAACATTTTTTCAACTTTTATTTGAATTTTTTCAACTTTTAGGAATACGGACGTATTTAGGCATGCCTCAAAAGAATAAAGTAGGCCTCTGCACATACGGCGCGTTGAGCGTCGCGTTACAAAAACCACATGAAAACTTCAACAACAAACTTGGCATCACTTACACATTTTTCATGTGGTTGTTGTTTTTAAAGCGTGACGCGACGCGCAACTGGCCGTATGTGCCGGGGCCATTAGTGTCTACACACATTAATGTGAAATTGCAAATTTTTGCATTTTCTCTTTATTTCACCATTCGTGTTTCTTGTGTTAACCATTAAAAATTCGCCAATAAAAACAAAACATACAAAAATAAACTAAAAACAACACAATAAACAAAAATCGAATAAGCGCATTCCCATCAGTCAAATGTTTTTATTAAATGTAAATGTTTTTTTTTTTTTTTGCTTTTCCGTCGTTTCGTATGTGTTTTGTTGTTAATCGTTTGCTTGAGAAAATAAAATGAAAGAAACCGAAACAAAAAAACAGCAACGAATGACAAGTAGAGGCAACACCACAAACACAGTAAACCATGTACAACGGTTTCACTACTTCATAGCCCTCGCCTATAAACTTGACGTCGCCATAGCCCTGTCCTTTACGTTCAAGAATCTTCAAGTTTTGCCACTTTTTACTCAAAAACCGTTCCTTTACTTTAGACACCATACAATTCATATGGGAGTAGTTTGAAACTTTCACTACTTTTGCCGGTTTTACTATTTTCAAAAGTAATGTGCTTTTTACATTAGCACGAAAAACAGGTTTTAGGGCTATTTCGTCATTTATTTGCTAAAACAGGCTACATTTTGCGTCTTTTACCATACAAAAATAAATGACGATAGCTGCGTCATTTATTCTAAACAACGCACGAAAACACCATACTATTACACGCAACCCTGCTTTTTCGTCATAAACTACCAAAAAATGCAACTGTTTTATGATGTCTTTGTTTGTTTGTGTGTGTTGTAGAAAAACAAAAATATCAAACGATGACAAAAGTGTAAATAAATGGTTAAATAACTTGCAAAAGTTAATTTTTTTTAATTTTGAATTAAGCAAAGACATAAATACAACAAGATAAGACATTTTTTTTTGCTATCATCCTTCAGTGAATGGCTTTTGAATTTAACATAATTGGGCTGTTCCCGTACTTTATAAAGTGGTAAAAGTCGTAAACGATTTTCATATAAATTTTGTGTACGGGAACGCAAAATGTGTAAAAGTGGTAAAAATTGTAAAAACTTTTTAGTTCTGGAACAGAGCTAATGTTATATCACGATATGGTGATATAACATTTTTTTCTTTTATACATTTTTACGTATTTAACCGAATTTACCGATCCAATTGACATAGAATTATTCTTGAAAAGATCCTTAAATTCATAAATTTCGTTTCTGATACCATTACATGAAATGTTCCTCCTTGGTTGCGGTTTTGAATTAACTGCAACCTGTTAAGGGTAATGTTTCTATTCAATGTTTCGTAAACATTTTTTTTGTTGCATGCATTTTGTCTAGTCTTAGTTGTATTTATGTCTTTGAATTAAGTCAAGTTATTTGGTAAACACTAGTGTTGTGAAATTCTTATTTTTCGGAATTAAAATTATTGTATCCGTGTGTATGGACTTAATGGGTATTCTACACTATATGTTTTTTACATATGAGTTGTCACTTCTGCCATACAAAATGTATATGCAAAGTGACAACTCATATGTAAAAAACATATCGTGTAGAGTACCCATAAAGGAACAGGCCACATGTTGAAATCTTGCTAGTCTGACCATCGACTTATAAGGTCGCCATCAGACCATCTGCTTTTTCACATGTATGAATCAGCTGTTCTGTATATTAGTATACCCAAAGTGACAACATACATGTGAAAAAGCAGATGGTCTGATGGCGGCCTAAGCAACTCGATTTCAACTTTCTATGACAAACTCATCTGAAATTCATTGGGTTTCATTTCACGTTTACACTTAACCGGATTTAATAAACCTACTGGGTTTCAAATGTTAATTCCATAGCGCAAACGTCAAAATAAATGTGGACTTTAAAAGATATCCAGACTTGATAAACATGAAGTGATAGTGTTCTTTAATATATTTTTTGGCGATTGAAGATATATTGCAAATTTCCATCTGTATGCAAAGTGTTTTTGATTGGTGATACATCTACCTTGGTAAGTCGTTGGTCAGACTAGCAAGATTTCTTGAAACCAATTTCGTTAAAGTTTCTTGTTAAGTTTCGTTAGTGTCTACACACAATCATGCGAAATTGCAGATTTTACATTTTCCCTTTATTTCACAATTCGTGTTTGTTGTGTTTCCCATTAAAAAATTCGGCAATAAAAACAAAACGTATAAAAATAAAATAAAAAACAACACAAAATAAACAAAAATCGAATAATCACACTTCCATCAATCAAATGTATTTCTACTTTTCCGTCGTTGCGTATATGTTTTGCTGTTAATCGTTTGTTTGAAAAAATAAAATGAGAGGAAACGAAACAAAAAACAAGCAATGAATGATAAGAAGAGGCAACACCACAAACCATGTACAATGGTTTCACTACTTCATACCCCTCGCCTATATCTAGATGTCGCCCTGTTGAAATCTAGCTAGTCTGACCATCGACTATAGCTCTGTTTCTTTACGTGCAAGAATCTTCAAGTTTTGCCACTTTTTACTCGAAAAGCGTTCCTTTACTTCGGACACCATACTATTCATATGGGAGCAGTTTACAACTTCTACTACTTTTACCGGTTTTACCATTTTCAAAAGTAAAGGAACAGACCATATTTGTATGTGAAAATAATTTTAAATTCTTCAACTACGTTCATCTGTCGTTTATTTACTAGGGTAATGACTTGTTGTCCTTTTTTCTCAAAAATGATTTCCTGTAGCGAGAGTGAATGAACTTTTGCCTAAAAATGTCAAAAATAACGTTCATTCCATTTAGTTATTAAAAAAGGTCACGCACAAACCACGTTGAAATTTTCTTTTTTTTTTGGAAAATCCTATGAAAAGAAAAAAATCTCCAAAATTTTTTCCTGTTGCACGAATAAATGACATTTTTGCCTATTAATGACTAAAACAATTTTTATTCCATTTAAATATTGAAAAAGGTCCCGCACAAACCACTTTCAATTTATGTGATACATGGAATAAAGCTATATATGATATAAAATGATATATATGTAATAATATGACGATAAAATTGGTGAGAAACAAAAGCTTATGCCATTCTGGATATGTCGTGTAGCTTTAACGGTTGTTTTGAGTTATTTATGTGCTTAAAGTGACTCCAATTTTTTTCCATTTTTTTCATCTATAAAAAATTTAAAAGCTTTTTGTGCGTGAGCGTTTTTCTATCGAATCACATTTGCTCTGTTCCAGAACCTGCAAGAAGCTACTATTATTTACTACGATAACATTTTTTCCTTTATGTTATCGGAAAAAATAGTAAAAATTAGTAGATTCTTGCAGTTCTGGAACAGACCAATTGTAATTAAGATTTTATCTAATCTTATGCAAAAGCTCATCATAATAGCTGTGTTCCTTTACTTACCTGAGGTTACCATTTTTACCATTTGTTACCATTTTTAACCTGCAAAGCGTTCCTTAACTCTGAAAAGTGGCAAAACTGGAAGCAATTTTTAAAAGAGTGAGAGTGGAGAGAGAGCGAAAATGGCTTTCTCTTCTACCACAGGCTACCAGGAAAATTTCTGCAGGTAAAAAATGGCAGAACTGATTTTTAGACTTTTGTTTGACGATTATTTCACAATAAAAAAGAAAATGGACGCAAAACAGAAGAACAAGTCGAACGCTGATAAAACTAAATTAAAAACTGTGAAATAAAAGACGAAAATTGATTTTTTATGTTTCTTTTCGACATTGCTGCCAGACCTACCATTTTTCCGTTCCTTTACTTTTCTGGTAAAAATGTTCATGATAGAGCAATTTTGAGCAATTTTGACACTTTTCTCTTTTACCACCCTTACCATTAAAAAAGTAAAGGAACAAAGCTAATATGACACAGGGATATGAGGTTGTAAAAAAGTTAGAACCCTATTATTTTAATTTTTCAAATAACTGTAAAAACAAACACACAAAAACAAACAGAAGCGGAAAAATAGAAAAAAAATATTAAATAAAAATAAAATGGATGATAGCAATTTGTCAGATTATTTTTTGCAGTATTCCATTTCATTTTTAATTTCAAGCAATTCTTTTCGCAAATTCACGTATGTATACGTAAACAAAGATCAGCTGACTGGCATCTTATATCATTTTAGACTAGTCTAAACAACTAGGAATTGAAAGTTGGATTTCGAAATCGAGTCGATTTAAATTGACTAGTCTAAACCGGCTATTAGGACTGTTTCGTCATTTAATTGCTAAAACAGGCAACATTTTTCGTCATTTATAGCCCGTTTAGACTATAGCCTTATGCGATGATTAGGGGCATTATCTCGATTTAAGTGCTTAATCCACCCAAATCCACCCTGATTTACCATACAAAAATAAATTATTATAAGCAGCCCAGTTTTTTTTTGTCATAAAGTACCGAAAAATGCAACTGTGGTATGTTGTTTTTGTATGATGGATAAAATCAAAAATGCTCAAACAATAAAAAAGTGAAAATAAATGGTTAAAGAAACTTGCAAAAATTATGTTTTTTGTTTTCGAATTAATTTAAGTTAGTCCCGGGCCACACTACAGTAATTTCACTGAAATTTTGATATGAAATTATGCGTCTCTAGATCGACGTCCATAGTAGAGTAAAATCATAAAATTGCTGTAGTGGGGAATTCGATTTAAGAACACCTAATTTCACGAAATTTTTTAATGAAATTCACGCTAGTGTGGACCGGGACTTATTTTTTGTGAAATTTTTATTTTTCTGAATTGATATATTGTGTGCGTTTGTATGTGTTGTTGTGTACGTGCGTATGTGTGATGGTGTGCGTAAGCAAATCATTTAGATACGACTTTATTAGCCGGATTTAGCACATTATCAAGTTTTATTTGCTAAATCCAGCCAAAATCTACCAGATTTCCCATACAAAAATAAATCCTCCTTTTGAGTGGATTTGTTTTAAATCTGCAATAAATCCTCATATACAACTCTGTTTTTTGCATGTTGCTAGAAAATACAAAAAGTTGCAAGGTGGCACAATAAACAAGGTAGATGCATCGGCGAATTGCTACACTAAAAATAATTTAAAATGTAAAAATGTATAAACAAGGAGGAAAAATTAAATTTGTTTCGATGTACAAAGTTGATTTTGGTCAACCAAGACTACTATTTATGATGTCTAAACGATAAAATAATCCGTTTATTTATTTTAGATGGGCAAACTGCGATAAAATAATTCTTTATTTGCTCTTTAGTTAGCATTAGTAGCATAATGTGCTAACATTTTCAGTATTAAACAATAAATTTGTAATTTGAGGTATGTTTTTTGAGACGAATTCAATTTACAAAAAATTCTTTTGACGTTTCAAATTCGATCAGATGGGCTGATGCATCTACCTTGGTAAATGTGCTATGAACAAAAATCAGCTGATTGCCATTTAAATCCTCCAAAATGTATATCTAAATGCAATGAGATTTGTACTGGATTTATTAAATCCAGTCGAGGATTTATGGCTAGTCTAATAGTAGGTTTATATTAGCGAAATCGAGTGGATTTCGACTGTCAATTCCTTTGCGTATACGTCAAATGAAATCTTATCTGAAATCAATTGGATTTCATTTGACGTTTAAGCCATGGAATTGAGAGTTGAAATCGAGTGGATTTCGTAAATGTAAACCTAGCATAAATAACCTATAAGCAACGGAATTGACATTTAAAACCCAGTGGGTTTGTTAAATCCAGTTATATGTAAACCTATAACAGGGGTGTTCGTTTAGACAATAATTTGTACAAATTCGTACAAGTCCAGTAACTTCTTGCAATCGACTAAACTCTTTTGCATTATACTGTAGAGTAAACGAACAGCATCCAGTAACAATTTCTACAAATTTTGAGTAAACGAACACACATAATATGTGTGTTCGTTTACTTACAATTTAAATAAATTGTTACTGGATGTTGTTCGTTTACTATACAGTACAAAACTAAAGACCTTAGTCGACTACAAGAAGTTACTGGACTTGTACAAATTTGTACAAATTATTTAGTAACCGACATACCTATTATTAGAAATTATCTCGTAAAAGGACACAGCCAAGGCAAATTCTTATAAGGTATATGCATGAATTACAACAACTAAAAAATTTACAAAAACAATATTGTTGTTATTGAAAATTAAGCTCTGTTCCATAACTAAAAAGTTTTTACAATTTTTACCACCTTTACACATTTTGCGTTCCCGTACACAAAATTTATATGAAAATCGTTTACGACTTTTACAAATTTTACGACTTTTACCACTTTATAAAGTACGGGAACAGGCCATTAATTGTCAAAGAAAATATTGAATACTAGGGTCGTTCCAAATTTTTTTCAGGAAAAACGTAAATACATTTTGAAAATCCTTTAAAATATAACAAATTTGAATCAAAATGTAAATATAACGCATTCAGAACTGTCGTAGGTAATTTTTCTTACACGTTTAAGATGAAAAGCAGTATTTTATGGTAGCAAATTTCGAAGTTCAAATTTCATAGGTAGACCCTATTACATGTTGAAAACCAAATTTACAAAAAAAGTAATTATAGCTCTTTTCCTTTACGTGCAAGAATCTTCAAGTTTTGCCACTTTTTACTTGAAAAGCGTTCCTTTACTTCTGACACCATACAATTCATACGTGAGCAGTTTACAACATTTGCTACTTTTGGTTTTACCATTTTTAAAAGTAAAGGAACATACCATATACAGCTGATTGTCACTTCTGCTTTGGACACAGCCAGTGATGCCAGATTTGCCGATTTATCGGCATTTTGACGATTTTTAGTCCAAAAAATAGAAATGCCGATTTGCCGATTTTTACCCCTAAAATGCCGATTTTTAGTTAAGGCAACTTGTTTACATAAAATTTCCGTTTTGTATGAAAATTGTGGTTGCTAGAACTAATTTGGTACAATAACAAAGACAACTATATCGTCAAGAGTAGATTAATTAATAATAATTAAATGTTTTAATATATTATATTATATACGCCAAGGAAATTGTTCAAAAAACGAAATTGTCGAAAAGTGGGTTAGTGGAAATAATTAAAAACTGCACAAACATTTACATTGAACTTTGTTGTCAGATTTTGAAGCGGTTTAATTTAGAAAATAAACTTAAGTGCCTAGCTTCAGTAAATCAATGTTTTATTATACATAAATGGCACAGAAGATTCATTTTTCGACATTATAAAGGAATGCGAATGCTTTATAAACATAAACGAAAAGCAAGTATCACGCGAACTTTCACGTTTAAATTTCAGAAATTTGTTTAAAGATAAAAACGTAGAGTTGCTAGAATTTTGGAAAACAGTGTGTGAATTAATATGTGCAAATTCTGAACCATTATTTCCTATTTTGTCCAAATTGAAACGACAAAAATGTTGATTAGGATTAAAGATCAAAAGTTTTGCATAGGAGATACTAAAAGGAATGGATCGACATTGACCATTATGGAAGTGAATCTCCAGCCAGTACATATGGTACCTATGGGGTTTTTACACCCTTCGGGCTGTTTGCTCAAGAAGTATGGACTTGCCCCTGAAAAAAACTTTTACCATCGTATTTGAGGCAGCGAATGCAAGTTGCTTCAACAAAAATCAAAGTGATTCGATACCAGATTTTAAGTGAACTTATCCGAAATTTTGTGTGGGAGGTACCGGATGGAGTGGACAAATATAGTCCATATTTGAACCTGACCTATATCTGGTAGATATATTAGGATGTGTAAAGTATGGACCAATTCGGCCACTCCCTTCAAGAGTTACCGTACGAACAAGTGCCGAAATCGATTAGTTAGGGACTCGATGGAAGGATTTCTGTTTATAAAAGACTACTTAAAATTAAATAAGTCTAAGGGTAATTATTATATGTGTTCTTTTACTATTTGATGGATTTGAAAATTCAAAATAAACTAATTTGGAGACATTAAAAATATAATTTTTACATTGAAAGTGAATGCCAAGTAGCTTCTCCTTGAAATTCAATCATTACTTTCAACTTCAAGTTAGCTGGAATGCTATAAATCTGTTCGGTAAATCCAAACTATAATAAAAGAAGACTTATAATAATGGGGGTAACTGTTGTAATGTTGTCATTAAAAATGATTTGTTACAAATATTTATTACAAAATATTTATTATAGAAATTGAATATAATTGTAAACCAAAATTCCAATACAACTAGTAAGAAAGTGTCAGTCGGCTTTGCTGACAGAGGTAGGCTGAGGGTCTATGTGAATTGAAACTTTCTTCTTCGGACAGATCGAATGTTTTTAAGGTATTTTCAGAATTTTGTGGCCATTTTTAGACATTTGAACTTGCCGAAAAATGTGGATTAAAATTTAAATTCAAAAGTGTTGTGGAGGTGGTACTTAAAGGAATGGACCGACATGAAAGTTATATCTTTTCGATAGATATCGCGCCCACTAGTCATTTCAGTGGGTCATCGTATAACTTTTGGAATCGGTTGATCATTTCGAGAATTATCGTGCTCTACAGCCACAACATTTGGTGCCACAGGGGTTTTTACACCTCTCGGGCTATATTCTCATGAAGTATGGACATGCCCCTGAAAAAGCTTTTACCGTCATAATGGAGGCAGTGTATACAAATTGTTGCAACATAAACCAAAGCGATTCGAGAGCAGGCCCTAAAGGAATGGACCGACTGAGTGCGTATTGGAACCTCATCTTAGTCTGGTAGACATTTCACGATGTGCAAAGTATGGACCAACATTTCCGAACATTTTCGAACTTTTGTGGGAAAGGTACCTGAAGGAGTTGACCGATAATGCCCATCTTCGAACTTAAGCTAAGTTTGGACAAAATATTACGAAAGCCAAACTTTGGAAAAAATCGGCTCCGTTCGAGAGTTATCGTGCGCATCAGTCAGCCAGACAGACATACGGGCGACTCCAAATTGTCTGAAACACATTTCGTCCAAACATACTTAGACCCCAAGTACCATTATTTCGATGAGGCACATTTTGCCCGTATGAAAGTTTATATACCCTCGTTAGCATAAATGCTTAGGGTATAAAAACAATCACCTTATTAATTATCCTCTTAAGACAATATTTGTATACGTTTTTTTTAGCTTGACTGAATTGAAAATATATTGTTCTCATATATACACGTACTTATAAATAAATACTACATATGCATATGGTAAAACCATTTATTTTCATACATATTTTGAATTATTGCCTTGGTTTATGAATTGTTAATTGTTTTTTGTACTTAAAATGTTATTTTTTAAACTTATGCTTATTAAATAAAGCGATAATTTGAACTGAAATAAATGTTTTTTAATTTGCCGATTTTTTGCCGATTTTGAAAATTTTTTGCCGATTTTGCCGATTTTGGCACCCGAAAAGTGCCGATTTTCGACCAAACTTATCTGGCATCCCTGGACACAGCTATTGTGTATCGCAGGCTATCATATCTGTGTGAATGGCACAGAAGAAGAGGATGAAAATAAACAATTCCTCAAAAACCGATCGCGATCTCGTCAAAAATCGGCGTTGTGCCAAACAAAAAATTAACCCGTGCTAGAACGGGTAATGTAAGATCGCCAAGTTATGTACCTTGAGATAGAGGCATCATCGTGCATATCTTCCACCAACTAACATTTGATATTACATGAAGACCTGGCCGCAAAAATGGATTTTTTCTCGTCAGACCCGGCAAAACTTGGCAATTGCGGCAATTGCTCAAAAAAGGCTCTTGTGGATTGGTGAAAAGAAATTGTGAATAGATCTGGACCAAATATATATAACATTTATTGCGGAAGTCCATACTTCCCGAGATATGGGCCTCTGAAGTTCCGAAAATTCCTTTGTATGTAACTTCGCTTTTTTTGAACGGATAAGGATAATATGGTTACTATTGTAAAGCTTAAGGAATATACTATCATATTTATATATTTTATTATAAATAGACGCCCTTCGGCCGGGTATTTAAGAATTTTTCTATGGACAGGCGCAAATCCCGGGAACGGCAACAAAATTTCCTTTAAAATCATACATTTTTGTCGAAATAGTCGGCCTTTAAAAAGGGAATTTTCGGAACTTCAAAGGCCCATATCTCTGGAAGTATGGACTTCCGCAATAAATGTTGTATATATTTGTGATCAGGGTCACGAGACCTACCTGTGTAAAAATTTGGTCCCCATCCGAGTTTAATGAAAACATTCAACTTAAGCCAAAGTGTATAACAGTCTGTTTATGTATGTCGATAAGGAAATGAATGCGTAAAAAATACTATCGAATGTGTTTTTCAAATTTGTTTTTTGTCTTGAGAGGCAAAAGCAAAGGAAATAATATATCGAAAACTAAAGGACTGAATGCGAACAGATAAACTTTTGTTTTCATGATAATATTGACTTTGTTTTAGCTTCAAAATAAATACAAAATTTGAAAATCATACACGAGTTTAGGTGTTTTTCATTCACCTTAATTTTTTTCGAAATAGCGAAAAAGGCCCTTAAAGTTTGGGTGTGTATACGATTTCGTATCGACATATATAAACAGGCTGTAAATCATGCTGTAGAGTACTTAAGAAAATAAAGCTATTTTTGATATTGATATTTGCGTTTTTATTATCAGGCTGTATTTTATTATAGAATAGAATAGGCGCTTCTATAGTCCCTTTCTGAAGGAAAGGGTGCTTTGTAGTCTCTTTGTGAATGAAAGGGTAGTCCCTTTCTGAAAGAAAGTGTGCTGCTATAGTCCCTTTCTGTAATAAAAAATGCTTCTGTAGTCCCATTCTGAAAGAAAGGATGCTTCTGTAGTCCCTTTCTGAAAGAAAGGATGCTTCTATAGACACTTTCTGAAAGAAACGGTGCTTCTATAGACACTTTCTGAAAGAATGTGTGCTGCTATAGTCCCTATCAGAAAGAAAGGGTGGTGGTATAGTCCAATCTGAAAGAAAGGGCGCATCTGTTGTTCCTTTCAAAAAGAAAGGTGTCTTCTATAGTCCCTTTCAGAAAGAAAGGGGGCTTCTATAGTCCCTTTCTGAAATAAATAATGCATATATAGTCCCTTACTGAAGTAAATAGTGCTTCTACAGTCCCTTTCTGAAATAAATGATGCTTCTATAGTCCGTTTCTGAAACAAAGGGTGCCTCTATACTCTCTTTCTGAACGAAAGGGTTCTCCTATAGTCCCTTTCTGAAAGAATGGGTGCTTCTATAGTCCCTTTCTGAAAGAATTCTTCTGTAGTCCCTTTCAGAAAGAAAGGGTGCTGCTATAGTCCATTTCTGAAAGAAAGAATGCTTCTGTAGTCCCTTTCTGAAGGAAAGGATGTTTCTATAGACACTTTCTGAAAAAAAGGGTGCTGCTATAATTCCTATCAGAAAGAAAGGCTGCTGCTATAGTCCCTATCTGAAAGAAAGGGTTCTGCTATAGTCCCTATCTGAAAGAAAGGGTGCTTCCATAGTGGCTTTCAGAAAGAGAGAGGGCTTCTATAGTCCCTTTCTGAAAGAATGGGTGCTTCTATAGTCCCTTTCTTAAAGAAAGAATGCTTCTGTAGTCCCTTTCAGAAAGAAAGGGTGCTGCTATAGTACATTTCTGAAAGAAAGGGTGCTTCTATAGTCCCTTTCTGAAGGAAAGGATGCTTCTATAGACACTTTCTGAAAGAAAGGGTGCTTCTATAGTCCCTTTCTGAAAGAAAGGGTGCTTCTATAGTCCCTTTCTGAAAGAAAGGATGCTTCTATAGTCCCTTTCTGAAAGAAAGGGTGCTTCTATAGTCCCTTTCTGAAAGAAAGGGTGCTGCTATAGTTCCTATCAGAAAGAAAGGATGCTGCTACAGTCCCTTTCAGAAAGAACGGGGGCTTCTATAGTCCCTTTCAGAAAGAAAGGGTGCTTCTGCAGTCCCTTTCTGAAATAAATGATGCTTCTATAGTCCGTTTCTGAAACAAAGGGTGCTTCTATAGTCCTTTTCAGAGAAAGAGTGCTTCTATAGTCCATTTTGAAGTAAAGGTTCTTCTATAGTCCCTTTTGAAGAAAAATGTTCTTCTTTTGTCCCTTTTAAAGAAAAATGTTCTTCTTTTGTCCCTTTTGAAGAAAAGGGTTCTTCTATTGTCCCTTTCTGAAAGAAAGGATGCTTCTTTAGATACTTTCTGAAAGAAAGGGTGCTTCTATGGACACTTTCTGAAAGAAAGGGTGCTTCTATAGTCCCTTTCTGAAAAAGAGGGTGCTCCTATAGCCCCTTTCTGAAAGAAAGTTTGCTTCTATAGATACTTTCTGGGTGCTTCTATAGACACTTTCTGGGTGCTTCTATAGCAGTGTCGCCCATGCCGCCCACCATCAAACTGAAGCAAGTGTTTATGTATAGGTGAAAAAACAACAACCACATGATATTTATCAGTCGTGTTTTGCTCACGTACACTGTGAATGAGGGAGAATGGCAAAAGCAAAACAACTCAGTGGACGCCCGCAGTATACAAATGGGCGACCCTGAAAGGGTGCTTCTATAGACACTTTCTGAAAGGGTGCTTCTATAGACACTTTCTGAAAGGGTGCTTCTATAGACACTTTCTGAAAGGGTGCTTCTATAGACACTTTCTGAAAGGGTGCTTCTATAGACACTTTCTGAAAGGGTGCTTTTATAGACACTTTCTGAAAGGGTGCTTCTATAGACACTTTCTGAAAGGGTGCTTCTATAGACACTTTCTGAAAGGGTGCTTCTATAGACACTTTCTGAAAGGGTGCTTCTATAGACACTTTCTGAAAGGGTGCTTCTATAGACACTTTCTGAAAGGGTGCTTCTATAGACACTTTCTGAAAGGGTGCTTCTACAGATACTTTCTGAAAGGGTGCTTCTACAGATACTTTCGGGGTGCTTCTATAGACACTTTCTGAAAGGGCGCTCCCATAGTCCCTTTCTGAAAGAAAGTTTGCTTCTATAGATACTTTCTGGGTGCTTCTATAGACACTTTCTGAAAGGGTTCTTCTATAGACACTTTCTGAAAGGGTGCTTCTATAGACACTTTCTGAAAGGGTGTTCTATAGACACATTCTGAAAAAGGTTCTTCTATAGTCCGTTCCTAGGCTGCTTCTATATAAACTTTCTGAAAAAATGGTGCTTCTATATACACTTTTTGCGGTAAGGATGCTTCTATAAAATGTTGAAAAACACAAAAGTAAACATATTTTTCGATAACAAATGTTTATTTTTGTGTTTCTCAAGAAGAAGAAGAGTGCTAAAGGAGATAAGAATACAAAGCAACACGTTTCGATGTTAGTCAACGCCGTCATACTACAGAGGCACTCGAAACGACTTCATATAACGGCGTCAAAACCTGGCAGAATGTTGATAAAACACGGCAACTCTATAAGAAATAAAAAAAATATTTTTTAATAAATTTCGAATTTATATGCAGTGTACATCAAAATATGAATTAAAAATTGGCTCAGATTAGCGAAATATTCACATTTAACATGTTCCCTCATATTTTATATTTTAGGTCTTCAATATTACCAAGTCTTTAAAATTTTCGCTGCACATATAAAATTTCGACAACCGTCGTCAAAAATCGAAAAAGTCTTCGAAATTCTCTCTGTACAAAATTTTCGTTTTCAATATTGCCGGTGTGCATATATATATATATATATATATATATATATATATATATATATATAATTGTCTTAGCTTGTGTGGGTAGAATTGGTCAAAAAGCTTCGAAAATGTGTGGAAATACTTAGTTGTATGTAATAAACTAGATTGAGTTCATAACAACTACTTAGACCAAGTTCCTACGATCTCGTCAATTCAAACCCAAATACAAAAAATAATTAATTATATTTATTACAATACAATGGGAAAGTTATAAACGAACTATAAACAGAAAAACTGTTGTGTGTGAATTCCTTAGTAACCCTTGATTAACATGATCAATTTCCAGTGATAGAATGCCATGGATTAGGAATCGTAACATTTTTATGTATTTTTCTTTTAATATTGAAGGACATACATAGATATTTATGTGCCCATCTTATGACATAGGGGGGGACTTGACACACGCTCTTGTGAAATCCTTTTACATTTTCTTTGTCATGGGAATTCCCACATAGATTTATTTTCGCCTGGGTATTGCCTGTGGTAACACAATAACGAATTTCCGCAATACCTCGTTTTGGGTCTGTTTCCTTGTTTCGCTTGAATGAGTAATTTCATCTTTCGTGGCTGAATGGGTATCTATTCAATTTGCATACTGGCATAACCCACACCGACGAATTAGAAATAAAGTTGTGGACATCTCACATACGTTATATCTAGAACAACAACAACAAGTATGTTTGAAGGTGTGATGTACTGTGAAAATTTGTAAAGTCTTGACAGTCAGTTTTATTTTGATGATCTAATATCGCTATGATGTGAAACAAAATAATTACAAATCTTGTAGAAATATTCTTCCAAGGCTATCGACGGTCGATATGGAAAATTAATTTTGCATATATGTATATATGTTTGGAAATGCATTTTAACATTAATACAAAAAGTTTTTTTCAAAATAGTTTGGCTTAATACCATTGTTCATGTTTTAATATTTTAAAACAACGAATTTATTACTGTAGAAAATTTGGCACTGTTCACCATGGGGTAAGGCAGGGAAGACTATAGTTTCGATCCTCGCCACGGGATCTCATCAGTTCCCCTCTTTTTTGTGGATATTCTCCACCGAAGTTATTTTTCAATAACTTCTTCATCAAAAAACATCAACCGTCAGCTCGAAATATAAGAGTGACCAAAGAAACAATCTCCATGAAAAGTTTTTCTTTGACAATCCCATATAACCCCAACGAAAGTGCTTGCTATAAAATTACATAAAATGCTAACAAAAAATATATCAATAAAACCACACGTGGCTCTTGTCCCTTCTGAAATATTTGACACAAATGTAGATAATATAAGCATTTCTCCGGATAAAAAATTATTATATATAGGCAGCTATCCCAATAAAGACACCACCAATTTTCTAGTTGAGAAACACTCGCACCGTTTTATATATATATATGAGCAAAAGTCAAAATTTTTTAGTTTCCATGAAGCCAAGGTTTGCACTATTATAATACGCGAACTATTGTAGTTTGCCAGTAACTATGACTATTGCTGGATTAATTTAGATGTTTTTGTACAAAGTTCAAAAATTTAGCAAAAAAATTTAATTTACGTGGTAGTTACGACCGCGTAAAGGAAAAACCATAGGTAAAAACACGTTGAATCTAAACAGGTTTTTTACATTGCTATTCGATTTCTGATTAAACCATTCAAATGACGGACATCTGTCCAAAGTAAAAGTTGGAGAATACGAATAATAAGATTACACTTCTAGTGTATCACTTTCCAAAATTTCCATTGCATCCACCTTTTATGGATGCTGACATTTTGAAGCCGGATTTCAGGTGTTTTTTGTATTTTTTATGTAACTGGGACGCGCATTCGGATATTTCGAAAAACCAATTATAGGACTAAAGAACTCGCGATTTCGCATAATCTGATATGTATATTGAGTATGTAGCCCACACAGCAGCATGGTAATCTACTGCCAAAGGCCAAAATTTAGTGTGATATTTTTTCTAAAAAACCTATTTTTTGGGTACAGTATTTACAATATCGTTTTGAGTGTGCTGGTACCCCGCGATATTTTAGTTTTTCGACGATCCGGATCATATGAATCACAGATCGTAAAAATCCATCTACTAGAACGGCGGAAATGGCTACTGCAAAAATTGAAAAATTTGCAAAAAATGTTTTTCAAAATATCGCTGACTAATTCGCGTTTTATGTGGATCGTTTCCATTTCAATGAAGAAAGTGAATCATCACTCGCGTTTGTGCGAAAACAGCGGTTTGAAAAATTTAGTGGCATGGGAGCTGTATCCGATTTATCCAAAAAATACTGTGTGATGCTACATCCACGGTTCTTGATGGATTTTATTGAAATATATTTAGATCGATGTATTTTTTCACGGTTGATAGTGAAATCGGATGCGCATAAAAAGTGTATGCACTTTGTGCAAAATATAAGCGTAATACAGTTTGTTGCACACTAAACTGCAGATGATGCTACATCTTAGCGGCCAAAGTAAATCCTGGCAAATGTGTACAAATTAAAAAAGAAGAATTCGCTGTATTGGTAAACCGCATGCGCATCAAGTAATTTTGAGGATTTCGCGATTTACACGCATTTCAAAATGAACATTACCCGATGCAATTTTATTTCAAGATTATACCTCATTTAAAGGAACCCAACATTTATTTGAAAGATATCCATATCATCTGCTAGATGTTAGCGTGTTTTCGAGAAGTGATTAGAATAAAGAATGTGATTTATTGCGTGGAATTTAACTAAAATAGAAGAAAAACTCCGACCTATTTTTCTTACATTTTGTTCAACTAACTCACAAAATAAATTTTAATATTTTCTCTTACAAAAATTTTATAAATTTCCTCAATATATTTTTTGTTTTTTGCTATAATATGCAAACCGCTAAACGGATTTGTATAGTTTTGGATTCATTTGAATCTTCGCGATGTTTAGATTACGTACATATTTTTTATATATTTTTCAGATGCATAAACAGCTTGAATTTTATTAGAACAAGTTGTAAACTACCAATTGTTTTGAATGCTTTCCTAATTTCCGCGAAAATTTACAACTTTTTCACTAAAGTTATGGGACCTCAGTAACCATATAGTATGTAGGGAGCCCCTACTTAAGAGAGTTTCTCAATATAATGACTAGAGTCTTTTAAAGATTTTTTTCTTTTTATCAGAATTGAAACCGCCATAACTTTTGCGCGCAACAACCAAAATTAGTATCTCGAACAGATTTAAGAATGGGATTTTTTTCCCAATGTATGTACCAAAAATCATTCATGTAGCTTAAAAAAAAATTTTTAATTTTTTTTTATTGAAAACTAAAAAATTTTGTCTTTTCTTCATATATATATATATATATATTTTATTTATTTATTTATTTTTTTTTTTTTTTGCTGTAATAAGAAAACCAACAAAAATGTTGTTATGCTGTCTCGTTGTAATCACGGTGCGCCTTAACTAATTTTAAATGGAAGGTGCTTACACCTGGGAAGTTTTTACAGATTCTGAAACTAGAATGCTCATTGATGAGAAATGTCAAGAAACAAAAAAATCGCCTGAGGGATTTTAAAATAAATCGCGATTTTAGTTCACATTTTTAAGGGTTCTTTAGGTTTTCGCAATTTTGCTGGGAAACCGCGAGTCCTATGTAAATGAGCTGTGAAAATACTCCACAAGATTTACCTTTATGACATTTTCGTAGGTTTTACCGTTTTTGAAATATAGAAGTTCAAATTGAGACAATGCACTGACTGTATCGCCTCCTTATAAAACAATGTCATGCTCAGTGCGCCTTAACTAACTTTTGATGAAAACCGCTTACACATGGGAAAATTTCGCGGATTTTGAAACAGCAATGTTCATAGATAAGAAAAATAAAAAGAACAGAAAAAATCGCAGGAGGGATTTTTAAATAAATCGCGATCAAAATTCAAAAATTTAGGGTTTTTCCAGGTTTTCACGATTTTGCTTATCGAAATGAGTCTCAAGAAAATGTTGTAGCGATTTAAGTTCACATTTTTAGGGGTTCTTTAGGTTTTCAGGATTTTTCTTGGAAACCGCGAGTCCTATGTAAGTGGGCCTCAAGAAAATGATTGACCTTTATGATATTTTCATAGGTTTTGCCATTTTTGAGATATAGGGGTTCAGTTCAAATTTTTAGGTTTTTATCTTAAGTCTTCAAGATTTTGCTTGGAAACCGCAAGTCATATCAAAATAGGACTAAAGAAAATGTTAAAGCTGTGAAAATTCTCTACAAGAATGGATGATTTATTTTGTCCTAGGTTGTACCATTTTCACGATTTATGAGTTTAATTTAGGAAATTACAGTAATGACATTGTTTTATAAGGAGACGATACAGTCAGTGCATTTTCTCAATTTGAACTTCTATATCTCAAAAACGGTTAAACCTACGAAAATATCATAAAGGTCAATCATTTTCTTGAGGCCCATTTACATAGGACTCGCGGTTTCCAAGAAAAATCCTGAAAACCTAAAGAACCCCTAAAAATGTGAACTTAAATCGCGATTTATTTGAAAATCCCTCCGGCGATTTTTTTTTGTTTCTTGATATTTCTCATCTATGAGCATTGTAGTTTCAGAATCCGCAAAAACTTCCCAGGTGTAAGCACCTTCCATTTAAATTTGGTTAAGGCACACCGTGTAATTCAACGACACATATACATAGGTGATTACAATAAAAATCCAAAAATTAAACACTAATATGCACTGAATACAGAAACAGATATATCCGCTATGGAAATAAAATTCCTTAAATTGAATCGGATCGATTCAGATGTCCGATTTTACCGAACTGATGGGTTATGTATTTTGGTTTTTCGGTATTTTGGCATTTCATGGGAAAAAATAAATAATAATGGGAAATAATTCAACAAAAAGCGATTAGGATCGGTTCACGCTTTGGTGTAATATAAATGTGCGCTCAATTTGGTTCGGTAAAGTGAAGATTACTAGTCACTGGTAAATTTCGGCAGATGAGACCAACTTTTTTAAACACTGTGCACGTTTTTCTTATTCTCCAACGGTATTTTGTTAGGATCCTGATATATATAAGCCAACATCATTTTATATAACTTTAACGAAACACACTCATAAAAAGTAAATTTCTACAGCAGTTTAGTGTTAATTTTTTAATATACGAAATTTTCTTCTTTTTGGGTATAAAAGGTCTTTGTGAGAAAAAACCCAAAGATCCACACAGTGCTCTTCAACCAACTTTAAATGAAACGAGCTTACACCTGGGAAGATTTTGCGGATTCTGAAACAGCAATGTTCATAGATGAGAAAAGAAAAAACATGAAAAAATCGGTGGATCGATTTTTAAATAAATCGCGGACAAAGTTCACATTTTAAGGTTTATTTTAGGTTTTCTCGATTTTGCTGGAAACCGCAAGTTCTATGTAAATGGAGCTAAAGAATATGTTGCAGCTGGGAAATTCTCTAGAGGATTGACAGTTATGATTTGTTCCTATGTTTTACCATTTTTGATATATAGAAGTACGGGTCACTTTTTATACCCTACACCACTATGTGATAAGGGGTATTATGTGTTAGTGCATTTGTATGTAACATACAAAAGGAAGCGAGATAGACCCATAGTTCCTTCTAGGGATATACATAGAATCACTTTCTGAGTCGATTTATGCATGTCCGTCCGTCCGTTCGCAACATACAGTTCGCATTTGTTGACCGATTTCGCTGAAAATTGGGGAATACCATTTTTTTAGCCGTCGGAAGATCAAGTTCGAAGATGGGCTATATCGGTCCAAGTTTTGGTATAGCCCCCATATAACGGTACCTCCCGATTTAAGGTATTTTAAGGATCTTAGCCGCATTTGTTGCCAAAACCAGCTGAAAGTTTACATTTGAGTTGCCCAATGGCCGCGAAATTGCTCCACTAAAAATTTTCAAGATAGGTCCACGGTTCGGTATAGTCCCCATATAACGATACCTCCCGATTTAAGGTATTTTATGGATCTTAGCCACATTTTTTGCCCAAACTAGCTGAAATTTTACATTTGAGGTTCTCAATGGCCCCGAAATTGCTCCACTAAAAATTGTCAAGATAGGTCCACGGTTCGGTATAGGCCCCATATAACGATACCTCCCGATTTTAGGTATTTTAACGATTTTCCCCGAATATGGCTCCAATTTGCCATTTGGAGTTTAATGAGTTCAAAAAATTTACTTTAATGTTTGTTTTGGGTTATTAAAAAACTTCTCCACCAAGAATTATGGACATACATATGTCCACGTTTTGATATAGCCCCGAATTTTGGTATAGCTTCCATATTAAAGTACCGCTAGATTTTAGGCACTCTGCAGTTTTTATATACTTTTTATACCCTAAACCACTATGTGATAAGGGGTATTATGTGTTAGTGCATTTGTATGTAACATACAAAAGGAAGCGAGATAGACCCATAGTTCCTTCTAGGGATATACATAAAATCACTTTCTGAGTCGATTTATGCATGGCCGTCCGTCCGTTATCAACGTACAGGTCGCATTTGTTGTCCGATTTTGCTGAAAATTGGGGAATATCGTTTTTTTAGCCGTCGGAAGAACGCTATTTATTTTGGTGAGAATCGGTTCAGATTTGGATATAGCTCCCATATATATTTTCGGCCGATTTCACGTATTTTCTGCACCAAACACGCTATATATTTCCGATTTCGATGAAATTTGGAATGTTTGACTGAATTCAGTCTAGAAATAAATGTGCCAAATTATTTCGAAATCGGTTGAGATTTGGATATAGCACCCATATATATTTTCGGCCGATTTCGTGCATTTTCTGCTCCAAACACGATATATAAGTCCGATTTCAATGGTATTTGGAATGTGTGACTGAATTCGGTCTGGAAATAAATGTTAAATTATATCAAAATCGGTTAAGATCTGGATATAGCTCCGATTTATATTTTACATATTCACAGTGGTGTAGGGTATCATATAGTCGGCCCCGCCCGACTTTGATCCTTTCCTTACTGGTTTAGTTTTTTTGTTAGGTTTTCACAATTTGCTTGAAAACGGTAAGTCTTATCGAAATGGGACTAGAGAAAATCTTATAGCTGTTAAAATTTTCTACAAGGTTGTATCACTTTTGAGCTATATAAATTTAAATTTGGAAATTGCAGTCACGACATTGTTCTATAGGGAGACGATACAGTCAGTGAATTGTCCCAATTCTACCAATTCTATATCTCAAAAATTGTAAAACCTACAAAAAATATCATAAAGGTCAATCTTGTAGAGGATTTTCACAGCTACAATATTTCCTCTAGTGATTTTTTTACAGGAGACCATATAAGGTTATGTTGCTACTATCGTGTTTTTGGGGCGTTTCTTAACGATTGTAACAAAAAAGTTTCACTGCGTAAAAAATTATCAGCAAGGTGTGGGGTGTGAAAAATTAATTTTAGGAATGAGATACCTTCTCGAGATGGACATATTCGCCATAAGAGTAACTTCTGAGTTATGTCGTGTTATTTCTGGGTTGGTGACCCTTTATTGCAAGACTAAAAAGTTAACTCATTTCAATTCAATAACATTTATTTTTCGAAAACGTTATAATACATAAAATATTTTATATGAATATTAAACTGGTTTTAACACAAAGGGTAAAAATCGATGTCGGATTTTTTGTTTGAGTTTGAGCTCAATCGGAATATGTTAACACGTGCCACTGGGGCCTCAAAGTTTCCATTGGCCCTTTATATAGCTAATATTAAAATCAGACACGATTTTCAATATTTTTGTAGGATTACTTGTTTAGCCACTATAAAGAACTGGTCTGTAGAGCGACTTCTTTAACATTTGTATGGGGCCAAAGGCGAATTTGTATGGGACCAAAAATTTTCACAAAATCACTCTACAGACCACATTTATTGTCCAATCGATTAAAACAGTTTACCAGTTCTTTGTAGTGGCTAAACAAGTAATCCTACAAAAAAATTGAAAATCGGGTCAGATTTTAATATTAGCTATATAAACCACTCTAATGAATATACATAATGTTAAGAAAATGTAAAGTTTTACAGCATGGTTTTTATTTAAAACTTCTGCCGATGATATGTAAAGTAAAGAACAAAATTAATTTTTCTGCTAGATGTGATACACTGTACACCACTGTAACCAGTTTCACATTTAGCAGAAGAATTAAGAATTTAAGTAATAATAACTTTCAATTTCTACTTTCTAACAAGCTTTTATCATATTTAGCAGAAAACTTAGGAGTTGATCCTTAAATAATTACCGACACCTTTAAGAGTACTTGCATTAGGGTTATGAATTTTTGACTTTTTTCCCAAAAAATGATTTCCTGTAGTAAGAATGGATGAGCATTAGCCTATTTATGTTTAAAATAACGTTCATTCCATTTTATTATAAAAAAGAGTCACGCACAAACCACTTTGAAAAAAATTGATTTTTTGGAAAATCCTATGAAATGAAAAAAAAAATTAAAAAAAAAAAATGTTTCCAGTTGCACGAAGAAATTCCCTTTTTGCCTAGTAATAACTAAAAAAACTTTTTTTCCATTTAAATAATGAAAAAGGTCCCGCACAAACCACTTTTAATTGATATGATATATGAAATAAAATTATATATGATATAGAATGATATATATGTTTGTAGTGATATGAAGATAAATTTAGTGAGAAACATTTGGGTTATGTCGTGTGGCTCCAAAGCTTATTTTCAGTTATATACATATCTGCCTATAGTGACTTCAAAAGCTTGTCAAAAAAGCTCATATAGAAAAATGTTCGAATGACTTTGTGCGTGAGCTTTTTTATCGATTAAATTGAAATTTGATCTAATCCTTTAGCCTGTTTATATTATAGCTTTTTGCAGGGTTAACCTTCTTTATAAGGATTTATTTGATGTATACCCAATGGAATTGGCATTTGAAATAGAGTGGGTTTGTTAAATCTGATTCAGTTTAATTAGACATTTTTGCAATTTTTTATTTATATTTCATAATAATTTGCATTGTGGACGTTTTTAGACAGCATTAATGTTTAAAAAATGTTGAAATAAGTAATGAAACATCAAGAAAAATTAAATATTAATTCTCCCTTAAATTTCCCTCTCTCTCCATTTTGCTCAGCCCTGATCTGGTTATATATGAACGTACTAGCTTTGTTCCTTTACTTTTTTAATAGTAAAAGTAGCAAAAGAGAGAAGTTCTCTCTTCTCTTAGAAAACTGTGCAAATTGCTCTCGCGTAACAAATTTTACACAAAAGTAAAGAAGCGGAAAATATAGATCTTAAACAAATTACAAGCAAAATAAATTTCACGGTTTTTTATTTTTTATTTCACTGGTTTAAATTTTTATTATTTTATTTCTTTTTATTTTGCTTTGACAAAGCGCGTAGTTTCCTTTTTCCTTTTACCTTAATTGTCAAATAAATGTCAAATCAGCAGTTTGACAGATTTTCCACTTTTTACACACGAAATTTGTCGAGCAGAAAGTTGTAAAATAGAAAGCCATTTTGGCTCTCTCTTCTCTCTTTAAAATTGCTTCCAGTTTTACTATTTTTTGGGGTTAAGGAACGCTTTCCGAGTTAAAAATGGTAAAACTTGAAGAAACTTTAACGTAAAGGAACAAAACTACTATTAGGTAAAAACTCATCCAAATATGATATAGGGATACAGGGTTCTCATGACCATAACTTGCATCTTCCTTGTCCAAAGATCTCATCGAATGCACGATTTCCCATCCCCATAATGGCAATATAACATATGAATATGTTTTGAAATTTATTTCTAATGCGTACAAACATAAAAGACAATCACCAGATACAATATCTTATTTTTTAAGCCATCATCCCTACCTACCATCGCTCATAATTGGCAAAGTCAAACCAAAATAACATTTACATTACTTCGTGCCACGTTGGACATTTTAATCAACCCTTTACGAAAACATTGTTCATTACCAAGCCAGGTAGCGAACATTAAAAACAACATAACAGCTTCAGTGCACATCTCACTGGGTAAAGATCAGCTGTGGCATTACTCAACTCATTAACCATTATTACTCATTTGTTTTATCCCCAAACAGGTCACAGATTAAAAGTGAACCAATTTTGTTCTACATTATCCTCTTTCAAGCGCACTCATTCGCCCAAATAATACACATACTCACATGTAGAATATCACCAGATTTGTGCGAGTACCAACAATTAAGTGCGATGATCTCTGAAATGTAGAGCATCATTTCCAACATCAGCATCAACAGCATCGCACTGTTATTCTGACGGCGCTAACATCCCCTAACAATAATTAAATGGTTTTTGTGTGAAAAAGTGCATTTTTGACAGGAAAACGACCCAAACAAAAGTATTTTGTATTTATGACACTTACCTCTGATACGTGTAATTGTTGTGATATTTAGATAAAAACACACAAAAGTCAAGGGTCGTCCATTGCTACTGATCCCAGAATCCCTAAGAGAGAAAAGTTATCATTTGTCTTCCGTGTTTTTGTTGTAGTCCTTTCATCTGAAAAAGAGATCGTAATTTTGTTTTGACACTAATTGTTGTTGTTGTTTTTGTTGGTGAAAATTTTTGAAAAACTGCGTGAATTGACACGAAAAGGGTGCCCATTTCGTTATTGGTTTATTTAGGGTTTTTACATGTCAATATTTAACGTTAGAAAAGACGCACAGACAACAAGTGGTTCTGGTTCACGTGTTTGTGTATGTTTTGTCAGGGGAGATTAATTATGATACGACATACAAGTCATTTCCCAGCAAGCATTTATTATCGCCTATTACCCGAAGCAGTCACTCCCAGGCGATAGAAATACACATCCGCGATATCGCATTCTAATTGAAGTAGGCACACCGTTCGGGAAGAAATGAACCACGTCCACGACACTACTTGTGAATGTCGCTTTCGAGACTTCCTAGAAGTACTTTTTGCGATAAAATTGGTTGTGACGAAAAAAATTTTTTTTTTTCGTTTTCCATTTTATCTGTTGTTATTCTTTTAATTTTTATTTTTTTACTATTCTAATTAATGTTCCAAATTACATACGTTTTTAAAGAACTATCCTTAGATGAAATCGCCATCTTCATTAATTTTTGTACTTTTAAAAATGTTATGTTGCCTGGCCTGGGAATCAAACCCATGACCTTAAGAATGCAAAGCGAACATGCTTACCACTGCACCACCGTACCTTATAAACACCAGATGGACTAAAGTCTTATATTAGTTTAAGGTTGTACACGCCTCAAATGAACGTAAACAATCGAAGTGTCAGCATTGACCAGAAAATGTGTCTGCCCACGCGATAGTCGTAAGTTAGTGTAAAAAAGCAATAATAGAATTTCGATCTCCTTTTCTGACACTAGGTAGTTATTCAAGAAGTTCAAAAAGGGACAGCAATGCAATTGTTATTGTAAAATGATAAAGGATCGCTATTTTCTAGAATAGAAGTTCAGAAAGCGATTACTTCTGATAGAGGAAGTGACTCACTCACTCCCAATTGCTGGCTGGGTTCTGGATACAGATGCTTATTGAAAACAGTTATGTATTGCTTTCATTCGAGTGGTAAACTTCGGTGCAGTCGCAGGAATTAGATACAAAAATATTTGAGATAAGCATTTTATGTTTTGTAACGAAATTCAAGATACAGTTAGACAACTAAATGTTGGCAAAACTGTACATTAAAAAATTATATAAAAAGTAATAGAATTAAAAAATAAAATGTAAAACAATTCAATTTGTGTTTGCAAAATACACAACATTCCAGAGTTGATCCCAATATTTGCTAGCGCACCTTATTCATATATACAGCTTGCAAACGTCTCCGAATTCGGGGATGTCACGTTCTAATGGTATTTTTACATTCTTTTTTGTGTGCGATCTTTTTTTAAGGGTTGTATTATTTCTAGTGTTTGATACAGTATCTTTAAAAGAAACCATAATTCAAAGGATAAGCACATCTGCTTCTAAGATCACATTGAACTTCTTAGGAGAAATTTTCTTGTTACACCACTGGTAGAGATATTAGGGTTACACATATACACATTTTCCCACGGTTATCACTGAGATTAATGTACCGTTTTGCAAAAATAAAATATTGTTCTTATTGTCGTCCTTTTGCAAACAACTATCACAAACATAAAACTGCACACCTTTTTTATGAAATCAATAATTATCCCTTATAAAATTTAGAATAAACAAGTAAGAACGGCGTTAAGTTCGGCAGGGCCGAGCTTGTTATACCTTCCACCAGGAGTTGTATTGGGGGCTATATTAAGATATGGACTTGTACCGACAAGTTTCTGGGGGGGAAAGTTTTATACCACTAACGAAGACTAAACACCAAATTGCAGCCATTTCGGTGGATTATTGAGGTCACAACCTTCAAAATACCGTCCTAGGAGTAATAGAAACTTCTATACCAAATTACAAAGCTCTATCTTGAAAATTGCGAGCTGTATCTTGATTTCAACAGACGGACGGACATGGTTATATCGACTTAGAATTTGACTCTGATCAAGAATATATATATACTTTATAGGGTCTCCGATGAATATTTCGATGTGTTAAAAACGGAATGACTAGTTTAATTATACCCTCCATATTTTGGTGGAGGGTATAAAAATTGGGATGAAATAATTGGTACGTAATATAGGGTATGTATAGGGTATAAGATATCACCACTGTGATTATATTGCTCTATTCCAGAGCCTGCAAGAGGCAACTAATTTTTACTACGATACCATTTTTGCTTTATGATATCAACAAATTCAGTAAACATTAGTAGATTCTTGCAGTACTCGAACAGACCATATACATACAAAAATTTAAATAATTTGTTTCCCTTCAGTAATGAATGTAAGCTCAGATTTACATACAGCAATTTTTCTTATTTTCATTGAAAATAATATCAGTTACGAAAAACATAGACTTGCCGCAAGTAAACTTGCCTAATGCAGATTGGGACTAATAACTCCAAAGAGTGGAATGGAATAATTCTAAGTAACCTTTAATTTTCATACCCTCCACCATAATTTGGAGGGTTGGTATAGCCCCCTCGGTTTGATATAGCCCCTCACGATTTTCGGTATTTTGAATTATTACACCGAAATGGCTGAAATTTTGTTTTTGTCTTCCTTGTCTTCTTCTTGTCTTCCAAAAATTTGTCAGTACAGGTTCACGTTTTGATATAGCCCCCATAGGACGGCTCCGACCGATTTTCCTGCATTGTCAACTTTATAATGCCTCCGAAATGCCTAAATCAAGTCATTAATCTTCTTCCGCACTACCAAATTTGTTCCGAGAAATTTTCAGTACCGACCTAATTTCTGTATTATAAGAATTTTAATCGCATTTTCTACTGAAATGGCTGCAATTTAGTATTTAGTCTTCTTTGGGACAGCGAAAGTTTCCTCCAGAAATTTGTCAGTATAGTTCCACGTTTTGATATAGCCGCAGTTACACATCGAATCACAAACATAACAAGGAAATATAGACGAAAAAGAAACGTCAGATAAAGTTAAACCTGTCATAGAAACACAACTCCACCAAAAACGTTTTTCACCACTATCGCCCAATTGGTTATGACTTTTTGACATTTTTTCTCAAAAATGATTTCCTGTAGTGAGAATGAATGAACTTTTGCCTACTAATGCCTAAAATAACAACCACTTTGATTTTCTTTTTTTTGAGAAATACTATGAAATAAAATTTTTTCTCAAAAATTAATTCCTGTTGCACGAATGAATGACCTTTTGCCTATTAATGACTAAAATAACTTTAATTTCACATAAATATTGAAAAAGATCCCGCACAAACCACTTTTATGATATATGAAATAATGTTATCTATATATATAAATGAGCTTGGTGATAAGTGATTGACTGACTGACTGACTCATCATCAACGCCCAGCCAAAACGGCTAAAGCTAGGAGCTTGAAATTTTACCAGTGGGTCACTGTTGATGCAAATGTGCGAGATAAGGCCTGGTTTTAGAAAATTCGTCCTGGAACCACAAAAAATAACAACAACAAAAATCCTTATTTTTCATTACTATTACGTACTTATTCACTTAGTTGGCCCTCTGCAAGACATGTGTCAAATTAACAATGCTATAACTTCATGATACCGTAAACGATCACACATAATTTCAAATTTTGTAGTTTACTTCTAGGCGCACTTATTTTATCGTAAACCACTAAATAATAGAAAGACAAGACATTTGTTATCTTCCATTGCAACAGATGTCGCAGTTGGTGATAATGGTTTAAACATAAATTACGCGAAAAATACAAACCGATCCTGATTTAGTTTTTACATAACAGGTGTCGCACAAAAGATTTTCATTCGTTAAAATACAGTTAGAAAAGATGATTACAAACGATGCATTTGTAAAAATTTTGATTTTCAATTTAAAATTAAAACAAAAATTCTTTCAATAAATGATGTTGGGTTTGTTGAACAAATGAGTTGCTGTTGAAGACAACATTAGGGGAATAAATTCAGAAATCGGCCAGAAATAACAACAACTAAAAACTGTATGGACCTCACTTTTTGGTAATAACTAAATGTTTGCAAATCAATGAAAGTGCAATAAAATTGTGCATATTACCACGATTTATTTGCAATTAAGAATTTTATCGTATATTGATATGTACAGTCATAACTATTCAATTTCAAAATCTGTAATTTGAAGAAATCGCTAAATAATTAATGAAATCAATAATAGGCCCCAGGAATATAGGAATTTGGTATGGAAATCAAGGTTGGGAAGTGGTGCTTCTAAAAGGAAATGGTTTGGAAAATTACCAATCATGTGTACGAAAAGTACTAAATGGTACTAAATTTAGTACAATTTAGATTTGGGTGAACGTAAAGAGCTGGAAACCTGGAATTTGGAATTAAGGTTACTGTTGTAGTGTAGGATTGAGATATGAGGGTAGTTTTGGAAATTCGTGCTTATGTGTACGAAAAGTACTAAATAGTACTAAATTTGGTACAATAGGGATTTGGGTGAACGGATAGAGCTGGAATCCTGATATTTGGAATTGAGGTTACTGTTGGAGTGTAGGATTGAAGAACTTTTGGAAATTCGTACTTATGTGTATGAAAAGTACTAAATGGTACTAAATTTGATACAATGGGGATTTGGGTGAACGGATAATAACTGGAATCTCGAAATTTGGAATTGAGATTACTGGTGGGGTGTAGGATTGAGGTAGTTTTGAATATTCGTACTTATGGGTACGAAAAGTACTAAATCGTACTAAATTTAGTACAATTTGGATTTGAATGAACGGATAGAGCTGGAAACCTGAAATTTGGAATTAATATTACTGTTGAAGTGTAGGATTGAGATATGAGGGTGGTTTTGGAAATTAGTACTTATGTGTACGGAAAGTAATAAATGGAACTAAATTTTGTATAATGGGGATTTGGGTGAACGGATAGCGCTGGAATCTCTAAATTTGGAACTGAGATTACTGGTGGAGTTTAGTATTGTGGAAGTTTTGGAAATTCGTACATAGGGTACGAAAAATACTAAATAGCACTAAATTGGTACAGTTTCAATTTAAAATTAAAACAAAAATTCTTTCAATAAATGATGTTGGGTTTGTTGAACAAATGAGTTGCTGTTGAAGACAACATTAGGGGAATAAATTCAGAAATCGGCCAGAAATAACAACAACTAAAAACTGTATGGACCTCACTTTTTGGTAATAACTAAATGTTTGCAAATCAATGAAAGTGCAATAAAATTGTGCATATTACCACGATTTATTTGCAATTAAGAATTTTATCGTATATGGATATGTACAGTCATAACTATTCAATTTCAAAATCTGTAATTTGAAGAAATCGCTAAATAATTAATGAAATCAATAATAGGCCCCAGGAATATAGGAATTTGGTATGGAAATCAAGGTTGGGAAGTGGTGCTTCTAAAAGGAAATGGTTTGGAAAATTACCAAACATGTGTACGAAAAGTACTAAATTTAGTACAATTTACATTTGGGTGAACGTAAAGAGCTGGAAACCTGGAATTTGGAATTAAGGTTACTGTTGTAGTGTAGGATTGAGATATGAGGGTAGTTTTGGAAATTCGTGCTTATGTGTACGAAAAGTACTAAATAGTACTAAATTTGGTACAATAGGGATTTGGGTGAACGGATAGAGCTGGAATCCTGATATTTGGAATTGAGGTTACTGTTGGAGTGTAGGATTGCAGAACTTTTGGAAATTCGTACTTATGTGTATGAAAAGTACTAAATGGTACTAAATTTGATACAATGGGGATTTGGGTGAAGGGATAATAACTGGAATCTCGAAATTTGGAATTGAGATTACTGGTGGGGTGTAGGATTGAGGTAGTTTTGAATATTCGTACTTATGGGTACGAAAAGTACTAAATCGTACTAAATTTAGTACAATTTGGATTTGAATGAACGGATAGAGCTGGAAACCTGAAATTTGGAATTAATATTACTGTTGAAGTGTAGGATTGAGATATGAGGGTGGTTTTGGAAATTAGTACTTATGTGTACGGAAAGTACTAAATGGAACTAAATTTTGTATAATGGGGATTTGGGTGAACGGATAGCGCTGGAATCTCTAAATTTGGAACTGAGATTACTGGTGGAGTTTAGTATTGTGGAAGTTTTGGAAATTCGTACATAGGGTACGAAAAATACTAAATAGCACTAAATTTGGTACAGTTTCGATTTGGGTGAACGGATAGAGCTTGATTCCTCAAATTTGGACTGAGGATCACTGATGAAGAGTAAGAAAGATGCACCAAAGGGTTTTTGGAAACTTGAATGTACGAAAAGTACTAAATGGTACTAAATTTAGTACAGTTTGGATTTGGGTGAACGGATAGAGCTGGATTCCTGAAATTTGGAATTGATATTACTGTTGGAGTGTAGGACTGGGGAAGTTTTGGAAATTCTTACTTATGTGAATGAAAAGTACTAAATGGTACTAAATTTGGGACAATGGGGATTTGGGTGAACGGATATAGTTGGAATCTCGAAATTTGGAATTGAGATTACTGGTGGGGTGTAGAATTGAGGTAGTTTTGAAAATTCGTACTTATGGGTACGAAAAGTACTAAATGGTACTAAATTTAGTACAATTTGGATTTGGGTGAACGTATGTATGTAGCTGGAAACCTGAAATTTGGAATTAAGATTACTGTGAAGTGTAGGACTGAGATATGAGGGTGGTTTTGGAAATTCGTACTTATGTGTTCGAAAAGTACTAAATTTGGTACAATAGGGATTCGAGTGAACGGACAGAGCTGGAATCCTGAAATTTGAAATTGAGATTACTGTTGGAGCATAGGATTGGGGAAATTTTGGAAATTCGTATTTATGTGTACGAAAAGTACTAAATGGTACTAAATTTTTTACAATTTGGATTTGGGTGAACGGATAGAACTGGAATCCTGAATTTTAAGTATTTTAATTTTATTTATTTTAATTTAAAGTATGAATTTTAGTAAACGGAAAAAGTTAGAATTTGCAACTCGTTCGCGGTAGGCTATAGAGGTAGAATTTGGATTTGGGTGACGGATAGTGTTTGAGTCCTGAAATTTGAAATTAGGATTACTATTGGAGTGTAGGACTGAGGTAGTAAGGGTACGAAAAGTACTAAGTGGTACTACCTGTGGTACAATTTGGATTTGGGAGAACGGATAGAGCTGGAATCCTGGAATTTGATCAGACTGCTGTTGGAGTATAGGATTGAGATGGAAGTAGTTTTTGAAATTCGTACTTATAGGTACGAAATGTACCAAATGGTACAACTTGGATTTGAGTGCACGGATAGCGCTGGAATCCTGTTATTTGGAATTATGGTTACTGTTGAAGTGAAGGATTAAGGTTGTTTTGGAAAATCGAATTGTACAGAATTTGGTACAATTTGTTTATGTGTAAAGTGCTAAAGTGTACTAAATATGGAATCCATTGTATTAGGCAAACGCGAAGAGCTAGAAATCTGAAATTTTGATGGAGAGTTAGGAAGATGTACCAAAGGGTATTTTGAAACTCGAACTATAAGCGTACGAAAAGTACTAAAAGTTTCTAAATTTGGTACCAATTGCATATTTTTAATGGATAAAGCTAGAATCTTCAAATTTGGTATGGGAATCAAGGTTGGGAAATGGCGTTGAAATAAGGAAATGGTTTTGGAAGTTCGTATTTATGATTACGAGCAGTACTAAATTTGGATTTGGGTGAACGGATAGAGCTGGAATCCTAAAGTTTTGAATTAAGATTACTGTAGGGGTGTAGGATTGAGATAGTTTTAGAAATTCGTACCTTTGGGTACGAAAAGTACTAAATGGTACTAAATTTGGTACAATTTGGATTTGGATGAACGGATAAAGCTGGAATTCTGAAATTTGGAACTAAGATTACTGTCGGACAGTAGAATTGAGGTAGTTTTGGAAATTCGTACTTATGGGTACAGAAAGCACTAAATTCGGTACAATTTGAATTTTAGTAAACGGATAGTGTTGGAATTAGGAATTAAGATTACTGTAGGAGTGTAGTATTGAGGAAATTTTGAAAAGTCGTACGTGTGCGTACGAGAAGTACTAAATGGTACTAAATATGGTACAATGTGGATTTGGGTGAACGGGTAGAGCTGGAATCCTGAAA
This sequence comes from Musca autumnalis, assembly GCF_047663935.1. NCBI lineage: Eukaryota > Metazoa > Arthropoda > Insecta > Diptera > Muscidae > Musca > Musca autumnalis. Next base: position 69,455,108 of record NW_027411866.1, on the reverse strand, counting down.
TTTTTGTTTGGGAAAGAAATGGTACTAAATTTGATACAATTTGGATTCGGGTGAATTAATAGAGCTGGAATCCTGAAATTTGGAATTACGATTACAGTCGAAGAGTAGGATTCAGGTTTTTTTGAAAAAGCAAACTTATGGTTACGAAAAGCACTAAATGGTACTAAATTTAGTACAATTTGTATGTAGGTGAACGGATAGCGGTGGAATCCTGCAATTTGAAAGTATGATTATTGTAGCCCTGTTGCGTTGAGGAAGTTTTGAAAATTGGTACGAAAATTCTAAATTGTTCTAAATTTAGTACAATTTTAATTTGGTTTAACGGATAGAGTTTGAATCCTGAAATTTGGAAGTAAGATTACTACTAAAGTGAAGGATTGAGGTAGTTTTGGAAAATCTTACTTATGGGTACGAAGAGTTCGACTTGATTCTAAGTTTGGTACAATTTGGAATTGGACGAACGGATACAGCTGGAATCTTGAGATTTGGAATTACTGTAATTATTATGGAATTTACTGTAATTATTTTGTATTAATGTCCGTGTATGGCCGAGATATGTCGTCGAAATACGTACCATAAGTATACGAAAATTACTTAATGGTACTCAATTTGTTTTTGGGTGTAGGGACAGTGCTGGAATTTTTATTTTTTGGAGTTAGGGTGTGTATTGGTGTGCAACGTTGATCTCGCTGTTAATGTGTAAGGGTGAGATACGGCTGATCTTTTTGAAAATCGAACTTAAGGGGTACGTACAGTACTAAGATAAAAATAAATATTGATTAAAATTGGTATAAGTGCGACCAAATTTTCAGTGTTTGTCATTTCCATATTATATATTGTTTATTTGTTTTTTTTATATCCTTTCCGCATACGAAGTAGCGGGCATTTTGCTAGTATATACCATAAAATGATATATATGTAATAATACGACGATAAAATAGTGAGAGACCAACGGTTATGTAATTTCGGTTATGTCGTGTGCCCCCTTACCTTGTTTTCAGTTAAAAATTTGCTTATAGTGATTTCAAAAAATGGTCAAAAGTTCTGAAAAATAAAAACTTTAAAAGTCTTTTGTGCGGAAGCTTTTTTTATCGAATCACTTTATAATTAAGATTTTATGTAATCTTATGTAGAAACTCATCACGCTATGATACAGGGATATGAGGTTGTAAAAAAGTCACAACCCTAATGTAGCTATGTATGTCCATCCGTCTGTCTGTTATAAGTTGTAATCAAATGCTGTTCGCAATTAGAGACGATCGATGATCGTAAAATATTTACGGGGTGAAATGGCCCTAAAGCGAAATTTTGGCCTAATTTGATCGTTGCTCTTCTTAGATTCAGAAATATCGTAATTTCCAGGATTCCATGTTTAAAATGCGCAAATTATGATAATATACTGCCTAAAATAACTCTTGTTATTAATCAGTAGGACGCATTCTCCTTTCCAGTGAATTCTGAAGTCATATATCTTAACAGACTAATAGTGGAATCGGGATGAACTCTTTAGAATTACGGGAGTATCCGCTTTTCGAAGACAAACATTGTGAAAGTAGTTTACGTCAACAGATTAACTTGACTAAAAAACTACCACCTAAACTTGATTCTAAAGTTCCTTTGGGACCCCGTCTAATAATGTTCCACAAACATCCCAGGCGGGCTGATGATGAATATTCCTACGAATTTCGGAGGAGGCGGGGTACCTTCCCCACGTCCTTTTTTAAACGCTATATATGCAAAACTTATAACCATATCGGTTTGAGCATTAGTTTTGGAAGACAATGAAGCTGGGTAGTTATTTGGAGCCAAAATACCCGACAACGCACTTTTTTAAAATATGATATGTCTCGAAATCTGACGACACGTTTACTATTTTCCATACATTAAACAACTAATGTAATGAAATTTTCAGAAAATATTCAGGAATGACCTGTAGTGAAAATAGGCTGTATATTTGTTTGTGAATTTCAGAGGACTCTATTGTTTAAAAATCGCTATATTTGAACACTTCGACTTGCAAATAAATTTGCGACGGTGGTTGTGCCACCGATCAAGTTGAAGCCAGAAGTCCCGACCACGGTAACTCTTTAAATATCTTATATGTATATCGAAAACTAACGAACCTATTTTCATAAGACGGCCAACGAGAAATAAATGGTTTGTGTGGTAGTGATATCATGTTATGACCAAATATGGCTATGAACATTATATTATATATTTGTATACTGGACTATGAAGTAGACACCCTAAGCATACCCGCTATGCAATAAGCATTTTTTTACAAAGCCCGTTGAATGTCTTCTATATTTTTTATATAGACATAACGTTAATTATTTCAAAAACTGTTTGCATCGAGCGTACAACATCTCCTGCAAAGAGACTGCTACTGTGTATTCGGTGACATTTTCCAAATTTCATTAAAATTGGACAGAGTTTGGGTGTTTGGTACAACGAATACCTCAAATCGGGCGAAAATATATATAGGGGAAATATATCCCAATCTGAAGCGATTTGAATATAATTTCTAGTCAGAATTCGGTGAAATCTTCCAAATTTCATCAAAATTGGACAGAATTTGCATGTTTAGTACAAGTGTCAAAAAAGGAAACTAGTATTCCTGCCTTACCCCTTGGCGAACAATGCTAAATTTTCTGCACTAATTATTCCATTTGAAATTCGCATTATTCCATTTGTAGTTCGAATTATTCCATTTGTAATTTCAAATAAAATAATTCGAATTACAAATTGACTAATTCGAATTACAAATGGAATAATTCGAATTACAAATAGAATGTTACGAATTACAAATAAAATTCTCGAATTACAAATGAAATGTTACGAATTACAACTAAAATGTTTCAAATTACATCTGAAAAAGGTGTATACGTATTTTTATGCTAGTGTTTTTAAGACCAAAACTATCTATATTCATCAAACAACTTAAAAAAAAACTATTAAAGACAAATTCAGCCATAATAAATTATTGGGAATATGACCACACATATTACAACACAGTGCAATTTTCATATGGCTTTCATTAAGCGCCACAGGCATTACTTCCAGAATTGCAATTTAATAATTTACCACCACCATGTTTATGACACAAATCAACCCCTTTAAATTCAATAAATTTGTATTACCTTGCACTTTAATCCTTTCGATGTGTTTCCAATAACAACTGTTACGGTTGTCAGACTATATTGATCGATTTCTGCATATTTAGAATTTGCATTTTCTGTATGCGGATTCAGGTAGCATCCTTAGCAGATATGTAGTCTTTTTATCATTGTAAACAATTTTTCCTCCCCACCTTTAAATTTTCTGATGCAAAAATGCCCGCACTTAATTAAAATGAATGGTAATGTGTAGCGTTCCTTTTTTACTACGGCCACAATGTACATACCTATGTTTATAGTCACTTTCAGAAAAAAATAAATAAGCTGCGTTCCACAGTGGTGCGGCACAATTAGGGCTGGAATATGCATAAATCAAAACACATTCGCATGAGCAACATCTGCATATTTGCTTTCCATTACGCGTCTATAGTTTCATGGTTACCGAAGCAATAAGGGTTAAATCTAAAATGTACATACATACATATTTCCGCAATATGATGAGTATGTGATCAATTCAATTGAATGCGAGTATTGAATTCGGTTCGTTTGTTAACAAAAAAAAAAAATCAATTGACACAAAAAAAAAAAACAAATTCAAAATTTCAACATTTTGCACCTTGATGTTTTTAGTATGGAAAGACAAGATATATCGTTGACACACGATTACTTATTTATTATGTCCACGTATGCTGGTGGTAAATTCTCATGTTTCACAAGTAAATGGAAATTCCATGACATCTGCTTAATAGGTATCTGTGGTATCAGTGAATGTGCATATACCAAATGAGTATCTTAATTTTCAAAATAAACATTAGCGCAAACGATATAGTAAAGCTTATTTTATTTTTATTATTTTTAAAGCAATTTTGGACAGATATTGCGCGTTTTGTGGATAAAATTCTCGAAATCGGGTGAATATGTATGGGAACTAAATCCAAATTTGAACTGATTTTAATATAATTTGGAAAACTTGTTTCTAGACCGTATTCCGCCCCATATTCAAAGTTTCATCAAAATTGAACAAATATATCGTATTTGGACACCTAATACCTCAAAACGACCGACAATATTGTATATGGGATCTATATCACAATCTGCACCGATTTTAATATAATTTGACAATAAATACAATAAATCGACTCAGAATGTGATGCTACGCATACCCTTAAAAGAAACGATCTTGCTTACGCACAAATACATAACACCCCTTACTGCAGTGGGGTGAAGTTTAAAATATGTTTTGAATTTTGAGTTGTGCAATATATATCAGTTTAATTCAGCTATATCCAAATCTGAACCGATTTCAATAACATTGGAGAGTACATATGATCTGTACATTGCGAAGAGACGGACGGACATGCATAAATCGTCTCAGAATGTGATTCTACACATACCCTTATAACAAACTATCGCACAAGTACATAACATCCCTTACTGCAGTGTGATGAAGGTTATATACATGTTTTGAATTTTGAGTTATCCAATAATTGTCAGTACTTAGGTAAGAACGTTTGTCCATACGCCGAACTAAGAATATATTTCCTTCATTCTCATGACATAACCAAGCTAAGGCAATATTCCTGGGAATACATTAGCAGCGGTGGTCTCAAAAAACTTCGCCAAATTATGGGAATCCGGAATACGAAGTAACACCCACTTCAATATGAACATGTAGCAAAAGCCTTCAAAATAACAAAGTGTGCTTTACCAATACAAAGACCTACGAGTATATTTACAATTTTCTGAATTTGATTTACATATGTTCCCAATAACACTGTTTGAATTCGCACGTACTTTCGCGGTTGTGGGCCCAAAACACTTAAGGCCTTTATGCCAAAAAGAACATTTTGTCCAAACCGTTGATTTACTCTCGAAGGTAAAGTTGTAGCCCTTTTTGTGGGATTTTGGTCAAATAAAATTAAACCAATACTATTTTTATCCTTTTTTCTCAGGTTCTGGCCCGTTCATAGATACTAAACTGTTCAAAATTCAAGAAAACAATCAACTACAAAAATGATCATATGGTCTCAGTATGTAACTTTCTAGGATATCTGAACTTTCTAGGAACGGTTCTTAAAGATCAAAATGGTAAAAAATACTTTAAAAATTCAATTTTCCGGGACATACGTCTTATTTTTTGGCCTTATATAACGCACCGGTGTAATGCGACAAAAAAACACTTCGAAATATATAAAATCTGGCCGTACCGTTATACTGTTATTATATTTATTATATTAAATTGTGTTACATACCGACAATTCTTTGCAGACTGTTTTATACGAAGACTACATAACAAATTTAAGGCATTTTGGTTCGATAATAATAAAGGTAAAATCCTTCAAAATGCCGAAAATCATTCTGTACCATTCTATGGGGTTATATCAAACTTCTGTACGAAATGACACTATCTTAAATGATTTCGAGCTATATCCTGATTTCAACTGACAGATGGACCGACTTTATACAGTTTCCGCCGAATACTTCAATGTATTATAAAGGGAATGACAAAGTTAGTATTTTATGGTGGAAAGTGTCCCTGGTCAAAAAGAATACAAGTAAAATCAATGTTAAGTTCGGCTATTATGAACAGACATAGAAATTATTTTTTCCACCCATGCCTATAATTAAACGTCGGTTTTTCATTTTTCCTTTAAAAAATTTCATTTATAACACTATTATAAACAATACATTCGCTGCTTCCCCAGCATAAATCTATTGACATATTTACCCCACACGCCTGATATGACATTACATTTAAACGAAAAATCATTTGATCTCTTCTCATCGAAGAACAACAGAATTTCTCATAGCATACGATTAGGGCAGGGACGTAGCCAGGATTTCATTTCGGGGGGGGGCCCATCTGACCAAAATTTTTAAAGTTCACGTTAGCGAAAATGTCTTATTTAGCAAAGATGTAAACCTTATTTTAGACTTTTTCTACTGATGAAATAATTTTCAATACAATTTTTTAGTTCATATGGCACAAGACTTCTTGGCCGATTTTATCTTGTTTTTATAACTTTTTTGACAATATGTCACAGTTAATATATGGTCAAACCAATGAATATATTAATAATGCCATATATTTTTGGGCGTATCATTTATCAAATAATTCACAACTACAGTGAAGTTATGAAATTCAGTGATATCACTTCGGTAAGGCCAAAAGAAAGCGAATACAATGGAAAACCTTAGAATTTCGGAAGGCCGAGAACTAATGCTGAGCAATAGTTAGTATATCCATCAAGAAATTCTAGCACCAAATCGCGGTTATATAAATGACAAAATCTGTCGCCAAATCGTGCATCTGTCAATAGACTAATTTTGGCGTCCAATCGTCGGACTTCTCTTATAAAAATTCTGGATCTTCTCATAAATTTATCAGGAACAAGGAAATCTCTGGAATCCAGTCTTAACTTCGTTTAAAATGAAATTATGTCGGCCAATCCAAGGTCTATACATGTATACATTCTTTTAGCAAAAATCCATAAACACAAGTTTTCCCAATCTAAATTTTTTATACTATCAGCCTTTAGCTAAAATGTGCCTCATCGAAATAATGGCTTTAGGGCCAAAGTGTGTTTGGAAGAAATCTGTTTCAGAAAACTTGGAGTCGACTTAGCTATGTCCGTTCGTCTGGGTAGCCGCCAAGGGAGCCCGATAATTCTCAAACAGATCAACCGAGTCGGTCCAAAATTTGTCCTTCGTGATATTTTGATCTATCTACTCTTTCGGCAAACTTCCGCAGAGTATTTCAAAAATGTTCAGCGAAGTGCAGTTTAAGACCTCTCTGGATAAGCTGTGTAAGCTTAAGACCTCAATGGCCATGGCTTCACTTCCTTTATGCTAATAATTAGTTATAAGTAAAAATATGAAATAAATAAATTAATAATTTAAAAGTCCTCCCTGGAAACGCTTTGATTTTTTGCAACAAGTGTTCTCGGGGCTCCTATTACTACCGTACAAGTTTTTCAGAAGCAAGTATATACTTCCAGAGAAAATGGCCCGAAAGCTGTAAAGAACACCTAAGGCAATCATGTGTAGTGACTAGTACACACGACAACTTTCGAACCGGATACTGCGATGGTCCAAACTTTGTTTATCAAATTCGAAGATGGTGCTTTTCGGTCTACTTCTGGTATTTTCCCCCCAAATTTCAAGAGTTTTAGCTAAAGTGGTATGCGCGAGTTTTCTTGAACGGAGCAACAGATTTGGTCCAAACTTTGGATTTAGTAACATTTTTTCCAAACTTATTTTTTGCTCGAAAATGGGCCATACTGGGGTACCTCCCTCACAAACCTTCAAAATAGTTGTTTAAGTGCTGTTTAGAGCGGTATTAAGTTTTTCGTGGGCAATTCCATATTTCCTGACATAAGAGTCAAAAGGTGAAAATTATACTGTGACGAACTGAAATAACTGGTGGGCGCAATATCTTTTAAAAGGAATGACTCCCAAAATAAGATCTTCCCCAAAAATGAACTATGTAGGTCCGGTCCATTTCTCCATACCTCCTCCGCAACACTTGTGATCAATGATACAAATCCATATTTTGTTTGCAAGTTCATACGTCCGAAAACGGCTACAAATTTCTGAAAATCTCCTAATGCATAGTTTTTGGGTTCAAGGATTTTGGCTGTGTAGTCGCTATTCGATCTGTCTATAGATGAAAGTTTCAATTCACACAGGATCAGGGTATATTCCTGTCCGCAAAGTCGAGTGGTACTTGTTGAGATTTTTACGAAGAAGAACCTGTTTCCGATCAGTTTTTAGATTTCGTTTGTCGTCACAAGTTCCTTTACCGAAGCAGGAAAAATTAACATTTCTAGAAATGTGTTCATTGAAAGTACTTCTCAAAATACAATTGCTGTGGGTTTCTATGACGTTTTCTTTTTCTATTCATTGTAATTTTTAAATATTTGTAATAATATGTAATAAATCAATATGTATATACAAAATAGAAAAATCTTTGTACGTTTGTTTGTTTGGAGTTTATGGACTCAAAAACCGCTGAACCGATCTTCCTGAAATTGTCAGAGTTTATCACTACATGGCCTGAAGGTAACATAGGCTATAAACATTTCTGAAATTCCGCGTTGATCCGGAGATATAGCAGCATCACAATCGGAGGTACCTCCAAAAAATTTAGATTTTTTTATGCAAGTATCCATAGAATGGTAACAGATAACGTCTCCAAATTTTGGATGTGTGCAGGAATTTGGTCTAGAAATAAATCGGTCTAAAATGGTCTAGAATTGAAATCGGTTCAGATTTGGATATAGCGCCTATATATCGTCACCATAAATGCCCGAAGGCGTAACCCACAAAACCAAAACTTTACAGGAGAAGCAAAAAACGTTATAAAATTAAAAACTGTTTTATGGAATATTAATCTTATGAAGGCGAGTATATGGGATATTATCGATCATATACGAAGGGGAATAAGTAGTGAAACCAAAACCGCTGAAGTGCTCAGTTCTGAGATCCTCCATTACAACAAAATCTGCAATATTATCCCATTTTCCGAAATGCCATTTCTTGAATAGGATCGTTGTTTTTGAAGGTAGAAGCTTGAAATTTTGCCAGAGCATGTATTTTAGCTTTATGTATCAGATTACGTCAAAAACCAATTTCGATTTTCATGTCGGTTACGTCTTCGGGCATTTATGGTGACGATATATTTTCGGCCATTTCATGTATTTTATGCATTAAACAGCTATGCATGTCCAATTTCAATGAAATTTGGAATGTGTGACAGAATTGGGTCTATAAATAAATTTTTCAAATTATATTGAAATCGGTTCAGATATTCATATTCATACATATTTTCGTGTATTTTATGCACCAAACACGCTATATATACCCGATTTTAATGAAAGTTGCAATGAGTGACGAAAATTGGCCTACAAATAAATTTCTCAAAATATATTTTACCTTATTCGGGGTAGCGAAGCGCACCGGGTTCAGCTAGTAAAATATAAACATTGACCTCAAGCTCAATAATCTTGATTTTATTAACATTCGAAAGGTCGAACAAAGCATAAAAATTCGACAGAAAAATCCTTTTGTCCAATAGACATTATAAAAAAAAATGTTAGAGAAAATATACAAACAATTAAAACCACAAAGATTAAGCAACGGTTTTACATTTTATTGTTGAATTGCTCTTATAAAAAATTTCAAAAACAAAATATCGCAAAAATGTTTTTTCTGCATGTTGTTTATAAGCCAAAGTATTGGACTCAGTAACACAGTCAGCCTAAAATTCCGATTAAACGCTTAAACAACACCTTAAAACTTAACAAGAACTATGCATAAAATTGCTAAAAAAGCCTAACTTGTTCATTATTTTTATATTTTCAAATAAACAATTCTCTGTAATGCTTCCAACTACTTTTCATATTTCTTGAACAATTTAAAACAGTTTAAAATTTTACTCAAAAATTAAAAAAATGTGTAACATAAGCTACGTCGGTGGATTAGGGCCATTCATACAGAGGCAAATGTTATAAAAAAGCAGACAGACTTCATAAAAGACGCTTGGTTCTTCAAAAGACAAAATTTCCACATAGCACACGAATAGGGTGTCTTAAAAATGGCAGGAAGATCATCTTAAAGAAGAATCTAAATTTCTCATACAAATTCAGCAGGAACTCTCATCATTGTCACTTCTATAAAATTCCGATTTCTCTTAAAGTACAACAAGGTTTATCTTAGAAATCGAACCTCCCTTCGCAGAGAACATCAATGATTTCTAATCGAAAACAAGAGGAGTTGACCAGTGAGTCTTCTATGAGATGTCCAGTAAAACTTCTATAAGATCTTCCTGGCCTTTGATGCTTTCGTTATTGATTTTTAAACAGCTTACATGTACCAAAGTTTTTCTTTTCTTTATTTCAAAACTGATGTTGCTTGTTGACGATCTTTGTTGTGTTGATAAAGTCATTAACTACCAATGAAAAACTTCTCATGGAGTTTGTTTTTCGGTCACTCTATACTTCGAACCATTGGTTGGTGTATGGGTATAAAAAGTTTTTTTTAGAAGAAGTTATTTAAATATAACCTCGGAGGAGAATATCCGCTAACAAACAACGAATCGAAACTGTAGACTTACACCTTGGCGATTCTCCACCTTACCTCTTGGCGAACAATGCCAAATTTTTTTTATTAAAACAACAATGGGATTAAGCCAGACTAAAATTAAAGTTTTTATCGACATTTGTCAATATGAACATAATTCCTGTTCCAAAACCTGCAATAATCTACAATTTTCCCTTATAATATGAAAAAAAGATAGTAAAAATTTGTAGATTTTTGCAGTTCTGGAACAGACCAAATATTTTTTTCGAATAACAAGTAAACAAGTTTGAAGTTCGGCCGAAATATAACCCTCCACCATGAAATATTCTGAACTTATTTATATAAAATTGATTAATTTTACCAATTTTATGTGGTGATTTTTTAGCACTGGGAACACCAAATACATAATTTTTTGCTAATTCGATAATAAACGGGCGGTACCGTTTTATGGGAGCTATATTGCAACGACCCAATGTCCACAATTTTTGGGTAGAAAAGTTTTTAACCACTGGGAACCATTAATGCCAAATGACATCCAATCTTGCTTGAAAATTAAGATAGAAACTAAAAAACCTGAAATTGGTGCTACGTTTTTAGGGGGCCATACCAAAACGTTGACCTATGTTCAATTTTTGTTGGAGAAGTTTTATGACCGCTGGGAAACTCAAATGTCAACTTACATGTAGTTCGGTCAAAAATTCTAGCAACAATTCCCAAAATACGTAAGGTATATGGGGGGCTATACCAAACCGTGGACCTATGTTGACAATATTTGGTCCAAAGGTTTCGTAACCACCGGAAAGGAAGGAACCTCAAATGTTAAATTGCCGATATTTCGGTAAGAAATACAGAAAATGGGGAAATACCGTTATATGAGGGCTATACCGATACATGGAATTTTGTTAACGATTTTTGGTCGAGAAGATACTCTGGTGCTAAAATATTGTGCTCTCGCTCAATTTGTGTGGATGGTAGACGGACATTTTATCCTGATAAAGAATATATATACATACTTTTTTGGGTCGCAAATGAGTATTTCAATGAGCTACAATTTGTTCTGTTATGGTGATAAGAACAAACGGGCCAACTAGTGCTATGGACTGTCAAACATCGTAAGAGTAGAAGAGGGTTCATGCTATGCTTGCTAAATCAGACGAAAAGAGCCACATATCAACGAAAAATGATGAGGTTCGTATCCTGTTAAGCTCTTGGTGTAATACAAATCCACAAAATCTATTCTCAGAAGAACTACCTCTATCGAGAATCGGTATGGTGTATGGCAACATAAATGATTAAAGCGGTTTATCGATTAGGTTCAACCTCATGTTTGACATATAGTGCTGCTCAAAACATTTGCAACTCAGATGCCTATATGGCATTTAAACTATTTTTAGCGAGATTTTGTGTTTTGAAATATATTTAGTTTTGTAAATTGATTCATTATTGACACTGCTTACAAGATTTAAAAACTATTATTCAGTTTTTAACACTTATGTTACAAAAATGTTTGAAATTTCGCAGGATCACGTGTTTTAGCCTGCTTAAAACATTTGCAACTCTGAATATCTATTACTTTATTTTTGATAAGTTTTTGTACTGATTGGCATAAGATTGTTTTTAATCAGCAAAAAAGGGGGCAAAAATCTTTCATGAGGAATACATTTTATCCCGTCTATGTTTAATTTTGGAAGATAAGTATGCCGAAAACAAGCCATGTCTAAAAAGTGCTAAAGTCGCAATAAGATGGGAAGATGCTGAATGAACAGCAATGTCTACTGCAGGGGATAATCAAATAATGATGCAAATTATTAAGAAGATCACTCAGAGGTCATCAACAGCTGTTAACTAGAGGCTTTACATCGGTAAGTCTAGACAAAACACTCAAATTAAATTGTTCATATAAATTTTGCAAAAATTTTGGAATTGTTTTTGGAGTTGTAAAATCGAGTTCTTTTCGTCGACTTAAATCAATATTTGAGTTATATGACTTGAAATAATGATTCCAAAGGATATATTAATTTATTTAGTTAACTGGATACCTTTATGATGTATCCAGATAATAAATAAAAGGTTTAACTCACAATATATTATCAAAACAAAAATAATTTGCTCAGATTTTGAATCAAATTTTTTCAGTTGCAAATGTTTTGACCCCTTTAAAAGGGGTCAATAAACAATCAATCCACAAAAATATCTGCATTTCAAATCCATAAATTACCACAGAACTTTATAAAAAGTGATGTAGTCATTCGTGTTGCAAATGTTTTGACCAGCATTGTATGTACGTCGAAATCGCTTATAACGTCGCTCAAGGGACCGGCCAAAATCGGACGCTATAAACGATAGTCGTTATAAACGATATTTATAAAAGAGGTAAATTATAGTATATAGTATACCTAAGTATAAATGGATAAAAACAAAATAATTAAATAACCAAAAAAATCAAAATAATAAAAACGATATTAAATTCATTCTTCAGCAGATATATCATCTTAAAATAGGATATGGTTCTATTTCTAATAGTCTGTTATTTTAGTTTGTGCTTTTGAATTCCGACATAAGTTTTAAAAAAACAGATGTGACATTGGGTGGAAAAATTCAAGCTTAATTGACTTGAGACAGCCATCTTCGAACATGTTGTGCATAAGTTTGGTTTTTTTTTGGTGTTTGAGTTTGAAAAAATATACATACAACAAATTATTGAGAGAAAATGTCCTTCTTCGTATGATTCGACGTTATAACCGAGAGCAAAATGCAAATATTTCACACAAAAAACCGACGTTACAACCGATATGACGTTATAAGCGATACTTATTTGTGTGGAATATAAAGGACAGAAATTTGGGACTTTTGGATTTCGTCGCTATAAGCGATATGACGTTATAAACGACGACGTTATAAGCGATTTCGACTGTAGTTACAATGAACAACATCCTATGATCATATCGTATGGGTGTAGGCTAATCAGACAATTAATTTAAAAAATTATATGCCATGGTAGTTTCAGGTTGGTGATGATCATTGTCCACCGAGAATGTTGGACAAGTGCTACAGAGATTGTAACCAAAAATCACTTAATCGTCAAAGACATACAATTGTAAATATTAACAACATATATGTATATGCAGTTGCATTTCACTATGTTCCAGGCTTTTATTAGAGTGCACAGAATCAAATTTTCAAATATTTTTTTATAGGATCCCACTGCATGTAGTTATGAAAAAAATATACGTTTCTTGTTTAATAAGTGGGTATAAAAACAGGTCAAAGTGTCCCTTTTGGCATTTTTTCTTTGTCCCAATATTTAAGTTGTTTATAAAACTATGACAATATCCAAAATAAACAACGGTTTTTAGATTTTTTTTTGTAATTGTCATGAAAGGTATGTGAAACGTATTTATGATATTCAGTTTCGCCAAATTGATGTCCGTACTTGTTGATTTTTTTAAAGGTCCATTTTCACAATAAATGATGAAAATAGTTGTCAGTAAGATCGAGTTGGGCTGTGTTCCTTATCATTTCAAAAAAGGGAAGAGTTGCTTACCAATTTCCATCGAAACATCCTGCACTTATTTGCACTTTTCGTTTTTATGTGATATTTTGTCTTTTAGATATATACACATTTTCGTTGATTCAGAAAGTCAGAACCCTGTAGGAAGCATGGGGACATGTGTTGAGATGTCACCACTTTGTCTACTATTATGGTGTCAATAGGTTGTCAACAATTAACACTTTTACCTTAATAAGAAGAAGCATTGTTTATATTGAAAAAAGAAGAAATATTTTAAGCAGATAAATCACACCAATTCTTATGGCCAAGAACCACCAATTCTTAGGCGATGCTTTTTTGACAATGGCTATTGGTTAGCCAGCCTTGAAAACCTTGGCTTTATTTACTAATTTTGTGCTTATGTGGAATCTTGGGCTTAGCTCTTTATAAACATAAAAAAGACTGAAAAACGTAAATTGTATTTTTTAATATTTTCATAATTATATGTTTTTCTTTAATAAAATATACTATTTAAACAAATGTATAAGTTCATCGTCTTATTAAACACACTATATGGTACCAATGTCTCCATATAACCCTTCAGGAACTATTGACTCAATACTTCCAATGTCTCTACTGACTCACTACCTCCAATGTCAACACATGGTTCCTCAGCAACTACTGACATACTAGTTCCAATGTCAGTACTGACTTTCGAATGACACGTTCATACAAAATGTCTATAGGAAATTACATGAGTTGTGTAGAGAGTTTGTCAGTAGTACTGTTGACAATGTCTGTAGTAAGTCAGTATAGATTCGCTATTGACATTTCCTACAGGGAATATAGTACAGGGTAACTTCCTGGAATTTAGGTAACATTTAGAGTTTTGATGTATTCTAGGACCTATAGTAAATTTTTTAAATTTTTGATCTGATACGATCACACTTTATAGGAGATTTTAACGATTTGTGGAAAAAGGGACTAAAAAGACCCCTTTTATGACTCGGACGAGGGTTAAGTATTCTAAGAAAAATATTCCTCCATTTTAGTCAGTAAAGTTTCCAAAGACACCATATACCTAAAGTGCCAGGATTCCAAGTTAACTCAAATATTTCCAAAACTGTATTAGTTTCTTGGTTTTTTGGAAAAATTGATACCGAGATTTCCTTGGTAAGTAATGCAATAGAGATTTCATTTCCTTGGTGACTTATAGTGAAATTTAGCGGAAAACATTATTGTCTTTGACGACATTCTTCTAGAATAATGTTTTGTATAACAATTTTGCCAAAAGTCACATGAAGTACGACCTTAACCCTAAAATGTGTTTTTAATTTTGCATATTTCTTGAGTTTAGCTAAGGTATAGAATTTTGGTGTATTCTAGGATTTTTGATCTGATACGATCACATTTTATAGGAGAAGGAAAAAAGCCCCTTTAATGACCGTCTGAGGTTTAAATAAAATGAAAAATGAATCCAGCCACCTGTTTAAGTTAGAATTGATTATTACATTTAAATTGGTCCTATGAATTGCATAGACATATTCGTTGAAATCTCCTCATTCCCATTTATTACACCCCTGTAATAGTATGAGAGATTTCAAAGAATATTCACTTGACAACCGCCCTCTTGAAGCATCTATGCAGATGTCAACACAAACAAATAAACAAAAGATCGATCGACCGCTTGAATCGCAAGCAACACCCGGGCTTTATTGTTTACCACAAATAAACACCGGCAATTGAGCCATACCTTTACTAAAACTATTGTGTTTTATTTTCTTATTCTATTTCTTTTTATATTGACGGCCAAACGTACGCATTGGGCGTACTGGCTCCATTGGGGAGTCTTTGATACACTTGTTCCCCCCAAGTCCCTATAGTGCGGACTAAACATTTGGTCGCTTCGGGCCGAATAAACATTTGATCCAATCGAGCCGGATATTCCAGTTGGCATAATTTTGGAATTAAAATACAGTCCACAACATAATTGCAGCTTTCAACTACCATCGGTACGTATAGTGCAAAGTGAGCAATAAATAAAAACAAGTGTTCGTTCGTTTGGTTGTGGCCATCTCGTTTTGCAACGTCACATATTCCCTTTTTTGTTAATCCGTCAAAGTCCAAATCGTGGACAGACATACGGGAATAGTAAAATCAAAACAAAAATAATAAATACTTTCTTCTAAATATTTCGCTTTATTTTTTGTTTATTTTCCTCTAAATTGTCGTTTACCCGCGTCTTATTGTTGTTGCAAAAAGGTGTAGAAAATATTCCCTATAAAATTCCTAATTTGCATTTACTTCATTTTCGATATCTTAAGCAGTGTAAATATACAATCATATATTCATAAATACACTGCCTACATATTTACACTGCACGGCCTATTCGTGGTCCCTTCTGCTTTGATAAACACCCGTTCGTATAGCTACATACGCTACATACTCCAGCATCGTCGCTTTGTCGTACCGTCTAGTCGGTCAGTAAGTAGCTTGCATGCAAATATATACACACACGCATGTACGCATAAATATTGCATTTTTGGGCATTCCTCTTTCTGTCGTGTCCGTTTTTATTGCACAGTCTCCTGCCGGTGTATTATTACACAGTACCCGGTCAGTAAATTAGTACTGTGACACATATTATTATATTTTATGGTAAATATAATAAATCGGTGTCAGTGAACATTTTAATAATATTTTTGGACACTTTGGAATTGCGTGCACCCTACATCCGGTCAATTGTACCTTTTCTTGTGTAGGGCGTTATTTAAAAGTATTTATTGCGATTGCTATATATTTTTGGAATTTCAATACAGTTTGAAATTATTGTTGCATTATTGGACGCAAATACGCTACATTCGGTAGTTATTTGTATGCATTTGATATTGCACGAACCCTACAGTTGTTCAATTGGATTTGTTCTATTGTAGAGAGTTTTTTACTCAAATTTTGTAATTATTTTTCTGGAGTTTTGATATCGTTCGAATTTCCTCTTGCATTTTTGGACAAATATACACTACCTTCGGTAGTATTCTGTGGATTTTTGGTTGACATTAGATATTTATTATTGGATTTTACCGCAATTTATCTCACATAGTGTAATTTTTTGGTTATTACCATATTCATAGTTTGTGTAAATTAAATAGTAATTTTCAAGTTGTTTTTAGACCTTCTGAGTTGTCATTTGTATTTTTTGTTGCTTTTCTTTGGCAAAATTTCGTACATTTTTGTGATTTTGAATATGGTTTCAGATTTCCAATTTTAAATCAGTGCGTTACAATTGGTAGTTTGAGAATTTATCCTTTGGTGGAAAGTAATATAGTTAATAGACCTTAATTTTTGTTGTTAAATTTCATTCACCATTTTGTTGGATTACTTTGTCTTTTTTGACTAATATGGCTTTTACTCCTCCTTATTTATTAATTCGTGCTTCAAAGTCTATCGTGACATTCACTGAACACTTCAGTATATTAAAGGAAGACGAACTTGACTTTTATGGTCTAGAAGTTTATTGTGAGGAAATTGAGAAATTGTGGAAGAACTTTCAGGGAACTTTTCAAAAATGCCTCTCTCGTGTAGAAAATCCTGAAAATCTTAATTCCATATATGAGGAGTCGCATAAGAAATATATAAGTTGTTCTTCAATGATAAATAGATTGTTGTTAAAGTTTAGTAGTTCTGCTAAAATGTCCCCGTACTCATTGGAAAATAGTTCGGTAGATTCCTTAACGGAACATCCAGGCGATATTTCTTCGGAAAAACAGTCTTGTGATGCAAATGTTAAAAACCAGAGTTTGTCGTCCCACACTTCTCGTGATGTGGGTACCCAGGTATCTAGTTTACAATATCGAATATTGGGAATCCTAGAGCAGACCCAAACTTCATTGTTGATCTTCCAAATTTTAATAGCAATCATAATCTTGCGTTACCTCCTTTGGAGATTGAGGTTTTCGATGGAAAAATTCTAAATTGGCCCTCTTTCAGAGACTTATTCAGTGCGAGTTATATAAATAACACCCAGTTGACAGATATTGAACGCTTGTGTCATCTGGTGAGTAAAACTTGTGGTGAGGCTCGAGAAATCGTCTCGAAGTATCCTTTGACTCATCGGAGTTTTAATCTTGCGTGGAATGAATTGAATTCCACTTATAATAATCCACGGTTGCTCGTCCACAATCAATTAAAATCTTTGTTTTCGCTTCCTGTGTTGGATCAGGAAACTAGTTTGGGACTTAAGTCTATTCAACGCGGGATCAATAGTTGCCTTTCGGCAATGGCAATTTATGAAATACCTACGGATAATTGGGATCCGATCGTGGTTTTCATTTGTTTACAAAAATTGCCTAAGATCACACACGCTTTATGGGAGCAAAGTGTGACAAATAAGTCTCGTCTTTCAACTTGGAAAGAATTAGATGCATTCTTGACAGAGAGAATTCGAACTCTTCTGTGTTTTCATGAAATGAGAAGTGTTGGCACTTTGTATAATTCGACTTGTAAAGTGTCTCCTAAATCTTGCACTTCTTCCCCTCACTCTTCTCCCAGTCCCAAACACTTTTCGACACCTCTTCGTTCGTCTCCTAATACTTGTTGCGTTCTTTGCACAGAGCAACAACACAAATTAAATGTTTGCCAGCGGTTCGTAAATTGTACGCCGTTTGAAAGATTTAAATTGGCCAAAAAGCATCGTTTGTGTGTGAATTGCCTTCAGAAGGGACACGAGGTCAAAAATTGTAATAGTCGTTCTTGTCGCAAGTGCAATCAGAGGCATAACACTCTGTTGCAAAGAGATCGCTCTATGGTGAGCAGTCCGAGTCAAATTGTGACTCCCAGAAGTTCGAAGTTGTCTGCTTCAGCTTCTGCTTTTCGGCCTAGAACTCTAAATGGTAGTTGTACTTCTTCCTCAGCTTCTAGCATTCCTTCGCCATCGGTAGATAATGTTGTTCGACAATCCTTCCACGTCAGGCAGAAAAGAAAAGTTCTATTGGGAACAGCACTGGTGAATATCGATCACCAAGGTGTTTCTTTTCCAGCTAGGGCGTTGATCGACCCCGCTTCTGAGTCGTCCCTCGTTTCGGAACGACTTCAGAAGGATCTGGGACTCCAGGTCCAATCCAATAAGTCGTCAATATCTGGAGCTAATGATACTGTCACAGCTACATGTCATAAAATTTGTTCGTTGAAACTTCGTAGTCGTGGGGACAGGTCGTCTACTTTTGAGACTTCGGCGTTGGTAGTAGGTTCCATATCGGGAAATCTTCCAACCTTTTCGGTCACTTCGGGCATTAAGTCGGATGTGTCAAATATAGTTTTGGCAGATCCTCAATTTGGCGAATCGCACCCTGTAGATATTTTGATAGGAGCAGATTTGTACCCGAAAATAATTAAAAATTATTCTCTTCGACTTTCGTCTGGTTCGCTGCTCGCTCAAAATACACCGTTTGGGTGGATCATTACTGGCCCTGTCACATAAATTGTCGTTTACGTAAATGGTATGGAAAATCGTTGTAAAGCGGCCCAACCAAACAATGCGAACGTTAGCTCACGTTGCACTATCGTTCGCAGGGTCCCTAATGGCCCTTTCGTTAGCCAGGTCTATAGTGATCTGCACAACTACTGGGTCCCTAATGGCCCAGTCGCTTGAATGGTCCCTTCTGACCATATTTACCGCGGGGTCCCTAATGGCCCGGGGTCCCTAATGGTCCAATCGTTTAGTTTGTAAGCCTATCACATGGTCCCTAATGGCCATATTTACCGCGGGGTCCCTAATGGCCCGGGGTCCCTCATGGCCCATCGTTTAGCATGTAAGAATGTTTTTGAAAAAATGATATGCTAAAAAAAAGAAAAAAAAAATTGTTTGAAAAAATGTAAAAGGTTATGCTCACGCCTGCACTATACTACAGCTTAATACTTTTGTATACATATATCGTTATAATGGAATCTGTTAAAACATTTGGATGTTTCAAGGGAGGCTGCAAATGTTTAAGTTAGAATTGATTATTACATTTAAATTGGTCCTATGAATTGCATAGACATATTCGTTGAAATCTCCTCATTTCCATTTATTACACCCCTGTAATAGTATGAGAGATTTCAACGAATATTCACTTGACAACCGCCCTCTTGAAGCATCTATGCAGATGTCAACACAAACAAATAAACAAAAGATCGATCGACCGCTTGAATCGCAAGCAACACCCGGGCTTTATTGTTTACCACAAATAAACACCGGCAATTGAGCCATACCTTTACTAAAACTATTGTGTTTTATTTTCTTATTCTATTTCTTTTTATATTGACGGCCAAACGTACGCATTGGGCGTACTGGCTCCATTGGGGAGTCTTTGATACACTTGTTCCCCCCAAGTCCCTATAGTGCGGACTAGACATTTGGTCGCTTCGGGCCGAATAAACACCACCAAAAAACATAAGAACTCAAGATTAGGTCAAAATCCATTCATTTTTAGAGTTTTGGCCAGGTTTTTTATTTATTTATTAAGTCAATGGAATATACATAATTCCTTACAGACTACGAATTCATGAATACATTATTATTATTATATAAAATTAAGTAAAGGGTAAGGCATAGTAAATAATGGATTTAAATATTTCCTTAGAAGTACTAAAATCAATACAGGGCTTCATATCTTTTTGAAAGTTAACATTAATTTTATTCAAATTTATAAATGTTCGAGTTAGTGGCCCATTAATGGCATAATTTGTGCGATGCAAAGCAATGTTAAATAAATCAACAAATCGTAAAGTTCTCGAGGGAACATACAATGGAATTAAAGCCAACAAATCCGGCGAATCAATATTATTATTAATGATATCATAAACGACTACTGCAGACTGAAATTTCCTCCGACAGTCCAAGCTTTGCAAACCAAGAAGCAAACATCTGGAACGATATGACGGTGGATCCACAAAATGCAAAGGTCTGAGGGCAAATTTAGTAAACTTTTTTTGAATACGTTCAACGCGAAGTGCATGTGAGATACAACAAGGATCCCAAATGATAGAAGCATATTCCAACTTCGATCTAACGAATGCCGTATATATTAGCTTGAAAGTATTGGGGTCAGAAAATTCAGAGCAGTTTCTCTTTATGAAAGCAAGGGCTTTATATGCCTCCAGTACGATATAATCAATATGTCGAACAAAAGATAATGAAAAATCAAAAATAACACCAAGGTCTCTTATTGATGTAAGCGTTTGAAGTGCACAATTACCTATTTTAAAAGAAGACTGAATAGGATTGAGCAATCTGAAGAAAGAAACATGAAAACACTTGGATAAGTTTAAAACAATCTCGTTATCGATGCACCATTTAACGACATTATTCAGGTCTTCCTGTAAGTCGATAAGGTCGTACGGCGATTTTATTTTGTGAAATATTTTCAAATCATCAGCGTATAAAAGAAAATTCGATTTTACAAAGCATGAAGAAATGTCATTTATAAATAAATTAAAAAGTAACGGGCCCAAGATGCTGCCTTGGGGCACGCCAGAAGTTTGGATGTAAGGGTCAGAAACAAAATTCTCAACCTTAACTTTGCACCATCTATTGCATAAGTAAGACTCAATCCATTTAAGAATATTGGAATGAAAGCCGAGTTTGCGCAATTTACAAATAAGAATGGCATGTGAGACTTTATCGAAGGCTTTAGCTAAATCTGTATATATAGCTTCAACCTGGTGCCCAGATTCAAAAGCAGACAAACAGAATTCCGTGAAGAGTATCAAATTAGAAGTGGTTGACCTTCCTGAGAAGAAACCATGCTGATGAGGGGTAATAATCGATTTACATACAAAAAACAATTTTTTATGAATGGCGTGCTCAAAAACTTTTGAAACACAAGTAAGCTTCGCAATTGGCCTGTAGCATGTAACATCATTCTTTTTGCCACTTTTGAATACTGGTGTAATGGATGCAACTTTCCACCTGTTGATAAAAATACCTTCCTTAATAGAGAGATTGAAAATAAAAGTTAAGACAGGAGTTAGAAGTCTTGAACAGCTTTTTAAGAAGTGAGCACAAAGACCATCAGCATCACTTTTGAAACTATTTTTAATTTTGTTAATGGCTTCTAAAATATCAACCTCAGAAACAAAAATATTTCCTAAGCTAATAGGAGAAATTAAATCTGAGAAAGTATTGGTAATATTTGTTGCTGGTGCATCGAAATTGGATTTAAAAAAGTCGGCAAACATATTGACAACATCTAAGCCAGTTCGAGAAGTATCACCTTTGTATGTAACAGCAGAGGGAATTTCAGATGATTTACGTTTCGTGTTTACATATGACCAAAAACTTTTCGGGTTGGCTTTAATTTCACTCTCCTTGGACAATATGAACTGTTTGTAAAGGAATTTATTTAGAAAATTGAATTCTCTCTGATAATGTTTAAATTTCAACTCATCATCAGGAAATCCATTTAAAATAAAACGTTTATGAAATTTGTTTCGTAAATTTTTTAACTTTTTAAGACCTTTTGTATACCACGGCAGTTTGTATGGCTTATTTTTCTTCAAAGGTACATTAGCTTTGAGTATATCAGAAATTTTTTCCACAAATAAATTATAACAAACTGATGTTGGTTGATTTTTAAATATTGTCAACCAATCGATGGAGCCAAGAATTGAATTTAGTATATTGAAATTACAAGCATTAAAATTGAAATCAAAATTTTCAGGGCAAGCAGTTTTTAAGTAATGAAAACAGTCGACATCAATTATAGTAGGCACATGATGAACACTGGAAGAAGATATTGGATTTAACGACTTGTAAACATTAAATTTAATATCATTGGAAACAAAAATTAAATCTAAAAAGCGATGTAGCTGATTAGAAATATGATTAATTTGAACAAGATTTAAGCTTAAAAATGTATCAATACAATTGATTTCAAAATCTTTGTTAACATTAGAGGGTGTTAAAAATTCATTATTGTCGAATATCGACCAACAAACGTTAGAGAGATTAAAATCTCCCATAACACAAAAACCAAAGTTTGAATCCATGCTCTCTTCCAAAGCCACAATATTAGCCATATGCTTAGAATAAATTAAATAAGAACTACCAGGAGGAATATAGGATAAGCATAGTAAAACGTTAAAATTCGAACCAATAATAGAAACAGCTACTTGGTCTAATAAACCATCATCGTCATCTAAACCGCATAAATAAGATTTGTACAGCTTTTTTACTGCAATGAGAACGCCACCTCCTCTGGAACAGCCAGTCATTGTCATATTTCTATCTTTACGATAAACAGTAAATAGATTCAAATCAAAGAACTCCGCATCACCAAAATCTTCATTTAACCACGTTTCCACAATAGCAATAACATCATAGTCGAGTTGATTAGAAAAATTTAAGACATCATTCGATTTAGTACGCATTCCTGACAGATTCTGATAATAAATTTTTAAACCGCAACTTTTTTCCATCAGAGAGGAAGTGTTTGAGCCACCCTCCTTTGAAAATTTTTAAATGGGCGAATTCTGATATCAGTAGGCCATAATTTTGGGTTAATGATATCATTATAAAGATTCGAACTAATACCCAACTTAAAGTTGACTCTCTTTAGATTACTGATATCAACATCTTTTTTCACTAGCATGTAGCATTCCATATTGCATTTTTCAATTTTTGAATTCTTTTCAATGTAATTGATTATTTGCTCACACGTCACCGACCGGTTTGAATGAAGAAATATGCAACCATTTTTTTGGCATTACGACTTCAAGTTCATTAGAAGCACCATTCTCCCCATAAATAATATTGTCTCTTCGTTTTCTACGTCCATGTGCACGCATCCAATTCGAACTTGTTTGATGGTTGGACTCATAAGCAGAAGCATCGTTTTCAACATTATTGATATCTTGTGTGTTGAACGATGAGACAGAAGAAGCATAAGATACAACATGTTGGTTGTTGTTCTTATTAGATTGTTGTTCGACAGGTATATGTGCATTTGGACTTTGAACTCCACCAACAACAGCACGGTCATTAACTGTAGCATTGTTATGCATTTTATTTATTTGCTTTTGGGATTTCTCATCTTCTTTGTTTTTCCCAATCATTTGTTTCAGCTCTCTCAGTTCAGCACTCAACGAAGAGTCGATTTGATTTTTTAACTCTCTTACTTCTTGTTTCAGAGAAGATATTGGGTCTCATGCATAAAAACGAGTAAAAGCGATGAGTTGAGTCAAGTAAGTAATTGCTCGTAAGTTGAGTTAGATCGAACAGCAACAGCTTTTGCTCAATTTCGTATGCATAAAAATGAGTTCAAACCAATTGCAATTACTTGAGTAAATTGAGATCAAACCTCTAATTGTTATTGAAGTGCAAACAAGTCAAGTGGAAGTGAAGTAGAAGCAAATAATAATAATAAAATAGAAACTGACGATATATCTAAATTTTTAGTACAAAAATGAAAGATTTGTGGGTTTGATTTGTGTTTTTTTTTTTAATTTTTATGTGAGTACAATCAATAACTCCAATTGCAAATGGAAAGCAATAATTTGCCTGCCATTTTCTTTGACAATCTTTTATTTGATCTGCATCTTTCGGGAATTTTATCCATTCGCTTGCTTTGGCAGATATAAGTTTTGCAACTTCCGCAATTGATCGCGACACAGTTGATTGATGGACCCCAATATCTGTGGCTATACCATTTTGGAATCCAGGATCTGCACAGAATCTTAAATAGAGTCGAATTTTATCAATGTTGCTGAGGGCACCACCACGTCTTTCTTCTGACTCCTCAAAAAAATAATTCGCTAACCAGCAAATGCTACTACCATCAAATCTATGTATTTATCATTTTGTTATTAGTTATAAAAAAATAATAATTAAGATTACAAACCTGTATAATGTTTTATCCTCACTTGCTAAATTTGTCTTACGCTGTTGATAACATTTTTTATTTATTTGTGGTACAAAATATTCAGCCATGATTCCTTTTTAGTGCACGCGAGTCAACTAAAAGGCATGCTCAACAAAATTTAAGCAAGAGCTCACAAAAGTAAGCAAAACCTTGTTTTTATGCATATGAAAATGAGAACAATCTCATCTAACTTCAACTTCTAAGTTCAAACTGAGCAAGAAGAGATCAAACGTGAGCAGTGAGTAAAAGCAAATACATCAAATTTTATTATGCATACGACAAGCACCTTTTGCTCAAAAAATCAAGTCCGAGCTCAAGCTCACGTTTTATGCATGAGACCCATTGGGTCTCATGCATAAAAACGAGTAAAAGCGATGAGTTGAGTCAAGTAAGCAATTGCTCGTAAGTTGAGTTAGATCGAACAGCAACAGCTTTTGCTCAATTTCGTATGCATAAAAATGAGTTCAAACCAATTGCAATTACTTGAGTAAATTGAGATCAAACCTCTAATTGTTATTGAAGTACAAACAAGTCGTCAAGTGGAAGTGAAGTAGAAGCAAATAATAATAAAATAGAAAGTGACGATATATCTAAATTTTTAGTCAAAAAATGAAAGATTTGTGGGTTTTTTTTAATTTTTATGTGAGTACAATCAATAACTCCAATTGCAAATGGAAAGCAATAATTTGCCTGCCATTTCCTTTGACAATCTTTTATTTGATCTGCATCTTTCGGGAATTTTATCCATTCGCTTGCTTTGGCAGATATAAGTTTGGCAACTTCCGCAATTGTTCGCGACACAGTTGATTGATGGGCCCCAATATCTGTGGCTATACCATTTTGGAATCCAGGATCTGCACAGAATCTTAAATAGAGTCGAATTTTATCAATGTTGCTGCAGGTACCACCACGACTTTCTTCTGACTCCTCAAAAAAATAATTCGCTAACCAGCAAATGCTACTACCATGAAATCTATGTATTTATCATTTTATTATTAGTTATATAAAAAATAATAATTAAGATTACAAACCTGTATAATTTTTTACCCTCACTAAATACTAAATTTGTCTTACGCTTTTGATAACATTTTTTATTTATTTGTGGTACAAAATATTCAGCCATGATTCCCTTTTAGTGCACGCGAGTCAACTAAAAGGCATGCTCCACAAAATTTAAGCAAGAGCTCACAAAAGTAAGCAAAACCTTGTTTTTATGCATATGAAAATGAGAACAATCTCATCTAACTTCAACTTCTAAGTTCAAACTGAGCAAGAAGAGATCAAACGTGAGCAGTGAGTAAAAGCAAATACATCAACTTTTATTATGCATACGACAAGCACCTTTTACTCAAAAAATCGAGTTCGAGCTCAAGCTCACGTTTTATGCATGAGACCCATTGACTCTATCAAATTAGAATTAATGGTCAAACAATCGTTGCAATTAAAAACAATGTTTACATTTTTTAGAAATAGATCCCCAATGCTAACATCAACTTCCGCACAAAGAAAGTGATATTTCGCTTTGCAAACATGGCAACGAATGAATTTAGCGTTAACAGGCTTGAAACACTTAGCGCAAAGGGTATTCGGAGGGCAATTCATTGCAAAACACGTCTAAACGATTCAAGTAACAGCGATTTTCGTAAAATTGGACACTGTGGAGTGGTCCTATTGATATTTTTTTTGCTTTGAGGGGATTCATTTACATTAATTTTGCGAAGTAGTGCATAACACGGGGTTTTAGAAAAACCCTTCGGTATCGAGAGTTTAGTCGTTTGAACAAGGGTATGCTAGTCAATTGAGTCGCTCTACCACGAAAGAAATTTATGTCATATTATTAATATTATATTTAAGATCTACCTTTTATGAAGAATATTTTGTTTATTTGCTCAAAGAGTGTCGTAATAAAAAAATCATTTTATGAGTTAGTATTTTCTGTTAGTTCGTTTAAAATACATCTCTATCTGGTGTCAAATTTGCATGTTGATATCTGTATAAGTTCGATACATTGGTTACTACAGTTGTACTTTTTAGCTCTTTTAGCTGATCGCTCTTTTTAGTTCAGCTCTATTCAACGAACTAGGTCGCTCTTTTAGTTCAGTACTTCAATCGTTCGTCGAAAAGCTCTCGTCAGTCAGCTCTCTTTTTGTTCTATCGTTCGCCGGCTCTGACTCGTTCGCTTGCAAGTTCGTTCATTTGTATACCGAAAAGGAACAAACAACAGGAGAATATTTTGAAGAACTCAGCAACGAAAATAGCTTTGGTGTGACTAAAAAACAAATGTGGAATTTTAAAAACTTTAAATTTGCAATTATTTAAGTTTAAATGTATACAACAGTCAAAATCTGCAACATTAGTAATAATTATTACAAATTATCACGTAAAAAGACACAGCTAATATTACCTTTACAAAGTCATCAGTTAACTCGAAAGACGGCGTCACATTATGGTATGTGAACGACGTGTTGAATCGTTCGTTCTTTAATCGTTCCTTCTTTGATCTTTATTTTATCTTTCGGTCGGTGCTCAGTGAACTACTGAACTATAATGAACTATATCGACTGATCTAGTTTGTACGCTCTTTTCAATGAATCGTTCAATTGAACTAGTTCGTTCGTGAACTATACAACTCTATTGGTTACGCCAATGTATATGTTCGATACTTTGTTTCCCCTTCCGAGCATTCCAATTACCCACGCTAATTGGCCGCTCTTATGAGCCCTATGGGGATATCTTCTCTGCACTTCTTCCAGGAGCCGTATTCGCCTAGTTCGGATTGTAGGAGAGAGCCTCGCTCTGTTCTACTCACTCTCCTGGAAGCCGTATTCGCTTAGTTCGGATGCAGAGGGGCGCTTTCCAATGCTGCGGTCGTAGTTGATTTTCACGGCCTTGTGGACGTTATTCTGCCCACCTGCAACTTCACTTGCTATTTAACTTTCGAAGGAGTCACACTCCTATTGCAATCATTTCGTTGTCGAGTCATACAAAAGGTAATGTTTCTCGTTCGCAGAAACCCTATACCACCAATAAACATTGAAAATATTTGAAACTGATACACTCGTGTTTTGTCTTTTATTTCTTCTCTTTTCTTTCCTGAGCTATCGACGGTCAGTGGTATCACGCCAACAATATCTCCAAAATTCAACGAGTCAGAGCTTACGCAGCAAAAAAAATCATTGCCAAAAAATGGGTTTTTATAGTAAAGGTGTCGTAACTATTTACAAAATTCCCTACTAACCCATTATTTTAACAAGCGCATGTCGCACTGAATAACTGGTTTTTATAACCACTAGAATAGTTATTCTATGGCAACTAGAAGTTGAAAAATAAACTAAAAAACATATATAACATATTTACTCAAAAAGTCACATAACTCAGAAATGCATTTTCTAAGTAAACAATTTCTATTTTTTCTACGAATTCAACTTTATCTTGTGTCAAATTGTCATGTTGATATCTCTAAAACTCAAAGAGTTACAGCATATCTTCTAGGAGTTTGTCAAAAATTAACAATAAAGTTTTAATGTTTTTATTAAGCACTAAAATACTTCAAATCATGCTTGATCTTGCACAGAAATATTGTTCTTATATCTGGCTAGATCTTTACAAAATGTGGTCCAAGTGATTTTTTGTGTAGTAATCTTATAAATTTGGGAAGTCAAATTTACTCTGAGTTAATGAGCGATAGGTTCTATTTATAGAACAGTTGAGGTGAATTTTTTTCAATTTGAACACACTGCGTATTCTGTTTTTATTTTGCTCTCTGCTGGATTTGATCATCCGAATTTGATCATTTCGGAAAAGTTCAGTTTAGCAACTGGTCTCGAATCGCTTTGATTTTTGTTTACGCAAGTTGTATTCGCTGTCCTCTATACGACGCTGTAAGTTTCATTAGGGGCAAGTCCATACTTCCTGAGAAAATAGCCTGAAAAAATTACAAAATACCCTATGACACCGTGTGTAGTGGTTGGAGCGCAAGATAACTCTGGAACGGATATGCCGATTCGGTCCAAAATTTGGCATTCGTAATATTTTGTCCAAACTTAGTTCAAGTTCAAAGATGGATTATATCGGTCCACACCTTCCGGTACCTCCCCCACAAAAGTTCGAAAATGTTCGGAAAATTTGTGCGTACGATAACTCTTGAAGGGAGTAACCGATTTGGTCCATGCTTTGCACATTATGAAGTTTCTACCAGACTTAGATGAGGTTCCAATATGGACGCAATCGTTAAACTCCTTCTGGTACCTCCCACACAAAATTTCGGAAAAGTTCAGTTTAGGACCTGCTCTCGAACCGCCTTGGTTTTTGTTGTAACATCTTGTATTCACTGTCCCCTATACGAAGGTACAAGTTTCCTCAGGGGCTTGTCCATACTTCCTGAAAAAATAGCCTGAAAGTTGAAAAACAAACCCTATGACTCCATGTTTATGGGTGGAACCGCAAGATAATTCTCGAACGGATATGCCGATTACGGCCAAAATTTGGCCTTCGTAATATTGTTTCCAAATTTAGTTTAAGTTCGTAAATAAGCCATATCGGTCCACTCCTTCAGGTACTTACCCCACAAAAGTTCAAAAATAATCGGAAAAATTGTGCGCACGATAACTTTTGATGGGAGTGACCGATTTGGTCCATACTTTACACATTCTCATAATATCTACCAGATATAGATCAGGTTCGAATATAGACTATATTTGTCCACTCCATCCCGTACCTCCCACACAAAATTTTGGATAAGTTCACTTTAAGACCTGGGGCTGGATTCTTGTTCTATGAAAATTTGAAATGAAAAATATTTCCTTTATAATTTTTTTCATTTGACAGTTTTCTCCTTTATACAAGTTTTCATTTCACATTTTCATAGAAACAGAATTGAGCCCCTGCTATTGAATCACTTTGATTTTTGTTGAAGCAACTTACATTCGCTGCCTCAATTACAATGGTAAAATTTGTTTCAGGGACAAGTCCATACTTCTTGAGAAAACAGCCCGAAGGGTGTAAAAACCCCCTATGGCACCCCCTTGGTCTATGTCGGTCCATTCCTTTAAGTACCTTTTCCACAAAATTTTTGAACTTTAATCCTAATCAACATTTTTGTCGGTTCATACGACCAAAATTTTGAAACCCCCTAAATACATAAGTTTTTTGTGAAAAAAGTGTTTCATTTTGCACAGGCTGAGGGTATATCTCTGTCGGCAAAGCCGACTGATACTTTTTTCCTTGTTTTTTTTTTGTAGTGTAATAATAAACTCGCTAGAAGTGGCAATTATACATCAATAGTCACGAAATTTTGCACCGGGTAAAAGTATAGGTCGAAAAGATGCCCACAATTTTGAATGATGATCTGATATTCTTTAGCGGGTGAAATGGACCATTACTTTTGTATGAAAAATATAAAAATTTTATTTTTGGTCGATATTTTAATTCCTTGAGGAAATATATATTTCGCAAAGTAGCCTACATATGGAAAAAAACTACTGAGCTTTCCTCTGATGCAAATTGCAATAAAGTGTTTGCTAGATAACGGGCCTACTGCCTAATATATAATGGGTTCTGTGTAGAGAACCACATTTTTATCCCATGCTACATATTGTTACTCCAAAAGTGTATGTAACACCACGAAATATTCGTCCTAGACACCTTATTTGGTATGCCAAAATTCATATCTCGACGAGATAAAGCGATTTAGCGATGTGTTTTCGTCCATTAAAATTGTAAACAAGCTTAAGGCCGCAATTATGGACCGATTGTAACGATTTTTTTAAGGAGGTTGGGTTCGGGCCAGAATGGAACTGATTAGTTTTTGTGATGATTGTGAAATGTTCAGGGTATGAAATGGACCAAAAACAAAATTTTACCCATTTTGTAGCGGCTTGTAGGTCAAAATAATAACCCGCAAAATTTTAAACAAAGTATGAGTTTATGATGAAGAAGAAGCGTACAAACCAACGTGAATATCAGATAATACTTAGCGGGTTAAATGGACTGATACGTTTGTGTGAAATTGTTAAAAATTTCAATAACGAAGCGGTTAAACAACGGAAGTAGTAGTACTACATAAGTGGGTTTCATTACATTTTAGTTTGTGTGAACTAAATTTTCCTTTCCTGTTACAAAAATGTCTTTGTCATGCTAGATAACTTTTTGGTTTTGGTCATAAGTATTATACATTACATCTCTGATATTTGATAATAAATTTTCACAATCATTGAAAAGAAGTTCCGTGGAGAGCGATTTTCCAGGGATAGTGGTATAGGGTATCCCATGGTCGGCTCCGTCCTACTATAGACCTTTCTTAATTGTTTGTTATTGTGTTGGTTTTGAAAAACAAACATTTTGATAGTTACCGTTCAGTCTGAATTTATAAGAATTACAAAAAATAATTTGTATAAACATATTCTACAATTACGCGGATAAGATAGTAATTAGAATACACATTCAATATTTTCAAGAGAATCCAGTTTCGTTTATTCTCTATATATAATAATATTATAATATTTTCTCAAGTAATGTTGGTTTGTTGGGTTGTTATACCCTACACCACTATGTTGGTTTTGGCCAAAAAGTTTGTAACGTATCGAAATAATGGTCGTAGACCCATACTTATATATACCAAAATGAATGTCTCGACGAGCTGAGTCGATCTGGCTATGTGTGTCCGTCCGTCTGTCCGTCTGTCCGTCTGTCCATCTAAACCTTGTAATCACGCTACAGGTCGCAATTTCGTGATCGGATCGCAATTTCGTGATCGGATCGTCACGAAATTTTGGATGTTGATGGGGGTCCCGGAGGGGAAGAAGCCTATTGATTTTGGTGATGGTCGGATAATATTTAGGGGTCGGAATGGGCAAAAAACTTATGTGGATAAAAAGACAACGTTTTTTCCAAAGCGAATATCTCAGCTTCTATACGGGGTATACCAAAAGCAAAACCTGGCCATGAAAGTAGAAAATATCGCCTTTCTAACAATGTAAAGTAGGTTCTCGTAGGTGATCAAACAACGAATATATCGCAATAGTCGCAAATAAAACCCAAATTTTCATTTTTGCGATTTTAATTATAATGAAAAATATCACAGCTTTGGTTGGGGACTTTCCAAAAGCAAAGCCTGGCTATGAAAGTAGAAAATCCCATCTTTACAGTGATGCAAAGTAGGTTGGCGTAGGTGGCCACATAACGGAGATATCACAATAGTCGGCAATACATACCATTTTTCCACTTTTTTGGAAATCACGCTACAGGTCGCAATTTTGATCGGATCGTCACGAAATTATGAGGGCTAATGGGGATCTTACAGAGAAAGAAGCCTATTGATTTTGGTGATGGTCGGATAATAATCAGGGGTCGGAATGGGCAAAAAGTCAAAAAGAAAAAGTCAACGTTTTATTTCAAAGCGAATATCTCCGCTTCTAAAAGGGGTATATCAAAAGCAAAACCTGCTAATGAAAGTAGAAAATATCACCTTTGCAAGAATGTTACGTAGGTTGTCGTAGGTGGTCAAACAACGAAGATATCGCAAAAGCCCCTAATAGAACACAACTTTTCATTTTTGCGATTTTAATAATAATGACGAATATCACAGCTTTGGTTCGGGACCTTCCAGAAGCAAAGTCTGGCAATGAAAGTAAAAAATCCCATCATTACAATGATGTAAAGCAGGCTGGCGTAGGTATCCAAATAACGGAGATATCGCAATAGTCGGTAATACATCCCATTTTTCCACTTTTTTGGAAATCACGCTACAAGTCGCAAATTTAATTAGATCGTCACGAAATTTTGGGTGTTATTGGGGGTCCCACAGAGGAAAAAACCTTTTGATTTTTGATAATATCAAACAACAGAGATATCGCAATAGTCGGTAATGCATCCCTTTTTCCATTTTTGTGCAATCACACTACCAAAATTTTCGCATCCTCATGAAATTTTGGGGGTTGATGGGGGTCTAACAGAGAAAGAAGCCTATTGATGGTTGGCATACATCCCACTTTTCCATTTTTTATTTGGGTTGTACTGTCGATGCACTTAAATGCGTTTCAAAAAAATTGACCTGTGTTAATGAAGACGTTCAGAGCAAATTCGCTAAGCTATCCCAATTTTAATATTTTGAATTTTATTAGTCAAAAGCTTATGAACAGGGGTAGTGGTGTAGGGTATCACATAGTCGGCCCCGACCCGACTGTAGCCTTGGCTCACTTGTCTTTTATAATAGAAAACAATTGTGTATTGAAAATTTTCATTTTAAAAACAAAAGCCCTCTTTATACCCTACACCACTATGTGGGGATGGTATTATAAGTTGGTTTTGGCCAAAAAGGTTGTAACGCATAGAAATAATGATGGTAGACCCATACTTATATATACCAAAATGAATGTCTGGACGAACTGAGTCGATCTGGCTATGTGTGTCCGTCTGTCCGTTTGTCCATCTAAACCTTGTAATCACGCTACAGGTCGCAATTTTGATCGGATCGTCACCAAAATTAGGGTGTTGATGAGGGTCCCGGAGGGGAAGAAGCCTATTGAGTTTGGTGATGGTCGGATAATATTCAGGGGTCGGAATGGGCAAAAACTTATTTGGAGAAAAGGTCAACGTTTTATTTCAAAGCCAATATCTCTGTTTCTTTAAGAGGTGTATCAAAAGCAAAACCTGTCAAGAAAGATAGTTGAAAATATCACCTTTACAACGTGCAAATTAGGTTTTCGTAGGTGGTCAAACAACAGAGATATCGCAATAGTCGGTAACGCATCCCATTTTCCGATTTTTTGTAATCACGCTACAGGTCGCAATTTTGATTGGAGTTGATGCGGGTCCCACAGAGGAAGAAGCCTATTAAGTTTGGTGATGGTCGGATAATATTCAGGAGTCGGAATAAGCAAAAACCTTATGTGGAGGAAAGTCAACGTTTTTTCTTATGCGAATATCTCCGCTTCTGGTAGGAGTATTCCAAAAGGAAAGCCCGTCAATGGAAGAAGACGAGATCTCCTTTATATTGATGCAAAGTATGTTGGCGTAAGTGGGCAAACAACCGAGATATCGCAAAAGTCAGTAATATATCCAATTTTAACATTATTGTAATCACGCTAAAGTTGGAATTGTGATCGGATAGTCACGAAATTTTGGGTGTTGATGGGGACCCCACAGAAGAAGAAGCATATTGATTTTGGTGATAGTTGGATAATATTCATGTGGAAACAAATTTAAAGTTTTATTCTTTGTGAATATATCGGCTTCTAGGGGTATTCCAACGGTAAAGCCTGTCAATGGAAGAAGAAAATATTACCGTTACATTGGTGTTAAGTATGTTGGCGAAAGTGGTCAAACAAGGGAGATACCACAATAGTAGGCAATGCATCTAATTATTCCCTTTTTTGCAATCACGCTACAGGTCGCAAATTTGATCGGATGGTCACGAAATTTTGGTGGCTTATGGGGGTCCCAGAGAAAAAGAGGCATATTATGTTTGGTGGTAGTCGGATTATATTGTCTAAAAGAAATTTATTTATTTATTTTATTTTATTTGAATATATTTATTATAATTATAAATTATAATAAAGAAAAATTACAAAAAGCACTAGCAATAAAAGCTATCGGCTAATCTAAAAGAAATGTTAACTATTGAAAAGCTTATGTGTGGGGTATCACATGGTCGGCCCCGTCCCGACTATAGCCTTTGATCACTTGTCTTTTAATTGTGTTTGTGAGCAAATTGACACACACCGACAGCCCATGGACGCCCATATGGTCTCCTACTAAACATCTGCAATTGTGACACATTTCTTTATTTATGCCTTTCCACGAAAACCCATGCTACGCAATGTTTTGTTGTATGAAACAGCATGGCAATACTTGACAACCAACGAAATTTTCATTTGCCTAGCCATGTCGGTTCGCCTTACACACAACGACAGTTATGAACTGAACAATCAAAGCGAATGTTGAACGGTGTGTCAACAAATATGTTATACCTAACAATATTACAAAAGAAACCCGAAATTTTTTACAATATTTATTTATTTAAATGCTGGAAGATTATATGTATAAGTTAATTTTAAAATAATAATAAAACAAATAAATAATTGTAAAATAAAAATATATTCATAGAAATTTAATTTCACTTGAAGAATGTACGTAATTCTTAAATTAAAAGTTATTATTTATTATTGTCTTTTTAGGACGAAGCCCATTATTTATGAAAGTTTTTAATTAATTATTTGAATTAATTGAAAAAGTTATAAAAAACAACAAACGGAATATTAATAGGAAATTCAATGTACTAAAAACATAATATTAAAATTAAATAAATACATAAAATAATAAATAATTATGAAATCAAATGAAAAAATTAAAAATCAATGTTTAAATAGTTATAAGGAACATTTTTTAATTTATGTTATCATTCACAAAAAAATGACTGGCTTTAGAAAATATTCTTTAAGATGGCGCGTAACTAGCAGGAGTTGCGAATTTTGACGCACTTAGCTTATGTAGGTATGGAAAATCCTTCTTATGGGACTCCCACCATTTCAATACATCGAAATTTATATGATACACAACTGTCTGCGTGTTGTACCTTGATATCAATTGATATTTCCTTTCCTGGTATTGTCATCGACGAGCTCTGGACGATAGCGTTGAAGATATCTTCTACCACATCAGTTCCCTGCATAGCGTCGAAATGAATTTCGTCTGAAACAAGTAATATAGTATCAGTCAGCTATGCTGACAGAGATATACCCTCAGCCACCAAACTTCTTCATAAAGGTCTCGAAATATTAAATTACATTATACTAAGTTTGGAAGAAATTTTTGAAAAAGTGTTAGAGTTATCTTGCACGATAGCGATTTGAGTATGTACCGGCAGGGTTTTGGAACTTGGACCATTATCTCAGGAAGTATTGACTTATTCCGGAAAAAGATTGTACCGTTTTACATGAGGCCGCTAGAACAACCTTCTAAAAAAAGGATTTAAACGATGCGAGAAGAGCTCTTAAACTTCACTTTTTCGAATTTTGTGTGGAAGGTACCCGAAGGAGTGGACCATAGCCAATATTCCAACCTGATACATGACTGGATGAAATAATATGATGTGCAAAGTCTGCATTAAATAAAAAAACCCCTACAAGAATTAGCTTGCGGATTAGCCATTTTGGGTAGTGGCGTCAGGGTTTCTTGGAACATTTTGCCCAATATCTCAGGAAGTATGGACGATCCGAGAGGAGCTGTTAAACTTCACTTATCCGAATTTTGTGTGGGAGGTACCCGAAGGAGTGGACCAATATAGTCCATATTCGAAACCAATCTATATTTGGAAGGAATAATACTATGAGCAAAGTTTGGACCAAATCGATTGCTCTCTTCGAGAGTTATCGTTCACACCATTTTACAGACAAATCTTGAACTTTTGTGGGGGAGGTAACCGAAGGAGTCGACCTATAGTTTATCAAGTGTTATTGAAATAAAAGACAGCCACTTCTCTTAACAACTATTTTAAATTTAATATTAATTTAGTAAAAAGGAATACAATTTCAATTAGGTCGATTTGACACAACTGTGGTGTTGAAGATTTTGCGAGCAACTAACTTCTGTTTTCTTTTTTGTTGCCTCTTGTCAGGAGTTACCATCACTCATCTTATTTGTTAACTGCGGGGACGGAGATGCCACAGACCCATAAGGCTTATCTTCGAACTTAAACTAAGTTTGGACAAAATATTACCATACCCAAAATTTGGTTCGAATCGGTTGATCCGTTTGAGAGTTATCGTGCGCACCAGCCAGACAGACGTACAGACAGACGGACGGACATTAACTACAAATTGTCTGAAACGAATTTCGTCCAAACAGACTTGGGGTCTAAAACCGTTATTTCGATGAGGCGCATTTTTGGCCGTATCAAAGTGTATATTACCAATATTTTTGAAAATTTAACATAGCTGAAGCCAAGGTTTACCCTTTTAGAACACGCGACTTGTGATTGTTTATTATAAAAATTAAATATTTTTGGATAAAATGAAATGTTTTTGAACGTGGCCAAAAATATTGGCCTTAAAATTTGCGTGGAAGCTGTGGCTATATTTATGTTAAAAAATGGTTAAAAATGGGTTGAAGACAACATGTCTTTTTTTGTTTTCTCTCGATTTGTGAGTAAACCACACTTCACTCGATTTTCCTGTCAAAGTAAAAGTAGAAGCAAACTAAATAAGGATCATCTCACTAATGTATTACTTTTCAAAATTTGAACTGCTTCTACCATTAAATGATGCTGACATTTTGAAGCCAGATTTACAGTATTTTTTGAAATTTTTTTCTAATTTCATTCCGCAAACAGTTTTTTCAAAAAATCATATACAGGATTGTAGTATTTGCGATTCTGAGTTATTTGATACGTATATTGTGAATGTAGTCTGCACAGCTTCATAGAAATCTGCATCCAAATGCGGAAATTTTGTGCAAACATTTTTGTAAAAATCATATTTTTCGGGTCTAATATTTGCAATTGTCTCTAAAATACCTCGTCCCCCTTGCACATTTTAGTTTTTTACATTCCGGATCCAATACATCATTCCTCGTGAAAATCCATCTACTAAAACGCGAGTTACGAGAAATTCCAAAGTAGAAAAATCACCTAAAATTGGTTTTGAAAATATCGCGTTTTCTGCGGGTCGTTTCCATTGCAATTAAAAAACTAGTGCAACATCGTCGTTTTAGCGGAAACAGAGATTTGAAAACTTCACTGAAAAGGGAGCTACATTCATTTTATCCCAAAAAATAGCGTGTGATGCTACATCCACGGTTCTTTATTGATCGCCTTGAAATAGATATATATCGATGTAGATTTTCATGGTGGACCCTGAAATCGGATGCGGACAAAATTTGTATGCACTTTGCGCAAATTAGCGATATTTTATAGGTTTTTTAATGCTAAGATGCAGCCGATGCTACATCTTAGCGTCCAAATTATATTTCGAAAAATATATGCAACTTAATAGATATGGTCTTGTTGTACATGAAAATCACATGCGGACAAAACGATTTTGAAAATTATGCAATTTACACGTATTTTAAAATGCATATAAATTAAAATGGGTTATTTGACCTCTATTTCCATTTCAGAAGCTTTGAGATATATCCTCATCAACCCAATTACCTTCCCTAATGGGAAAGCTTTAATATGAATGTCAATAAAGCAAACTCCGTCTATTATATTGGGAGATTTAAGCAAAATGAAAGAAGTATTCCTATAGATTTTTACAATATTTTTTACTACATAATGCATGTGAAAAAATATTTTTTCAAACAAAAAAAATTTTTGACCAAAATATATGCTTATTTTGGCTGTAACATCGAAACTATAACACCAATCTGTATGATTGTAGTCTAATTTGATTTGCTGTGAAGTTTTGATCCACAAAAAAAATTTATGACCACTAAATGGGCCTTAATTTTGAAAAAAAGTTGACTTATATTCAATAATTTATCAATTTTATGTACATTCCGCGAATTCTGTGTAACATTTTGCAGGTATTATGCAATCTACTCGATGGAGTCACTTCGAGAGAACTTTTTTGTAACAATTGTGCTCATTAAAATAATTAGCGTTTTTTATAATATTTTCTTTCTTAAAAAGCGAAATAAAGGGGCCATAACTTTTGTCCGCAACAATCAAACATTGCAAACCTACATTGCAAAGATTTTCTATCGCGTAAGAATAATTCGCGATTCTCCTGGAAGATGTGTTTATGCAATGCGAATCGCGACCAAGATTCACTGACGAATCATATGCAAGATCTTACGAAGAAGAAAATATAAAGAAAAATATTAAAGGACATTTTTTTTCATTCTTCTTTGTTTTTTGTTCCTTTCATTTGTTGTCTTCCGTTTTTACCCCTTTTATTTTCTTTTCTGATTTGTTATAATTTTTAATTATTCCTTATGTTGTAGTGGTTGTATACTGGTTCTCATTCACTTTCTTCATTTTACTTGGCAAAACCCGGACATGTGTAGTGTTTGTCAATACAACAACAAAACATTGTTCCACAACATCCCATACGGGACAAGGGTGACTTCTCTCATATCAATGAGTGCACCCCGATTCATATTTAGCTCAATGATATGGGACCTACTGTTTATCGCCGAGTCCGAACGGCGTGTCTTAAGACACCACTTATGGAGAAGTTTTTCAAGGCTGAAATACTCAGGAAATGCCGCCAACATTACTGAGGGGTATTTTGCCACCGTTGAAAAATGTTTGATGTTGCTTGGCCGGGGAATCGAACCCCCGACCTTCTGCGTGCAAGGCGGGCGTGCATACCATTGCACCACGGTGACAGTGTTTGTCAATACTCATAATATTATACGTGCCATTTATATCAAAGTTTTGTATATTATGTACACATTGTATATGAGACAAAATTAAACATTTTAGTAACAATCGCGTGATCGGGGTTCGGAAGAATAATATATTATTCTTCTGAACTAACAACAGCGAAACGTAATATAAAATCGCGGAAAGATCGCCGAGAAACATAGCAGAAGATTCGTCGTAGCGATTGATTATAAACAATAATTTTTGAGAATCGTCTACGAATGGCAAATTACTCGCGTGAGTAAATTTTATATAAAAATTCGCTAAAAGATCGCCGGAAAGAAGCGTAGAAGAATAATCTGATAAAAAATCGTCCAACAATCTTCCAAATGTTTGCAGGGTACATACCTGCATATAATAGGTCTGTACGATAACCCAAAAATTTTTACAAATTTTTACTGAATGCTGTTCGATAACAAAATTATCCAGCAAAAGAGAGCGAGTGGGGAGAGATTTTTTGGAGAGTTTTGTGACTGCGAACTTGCAAATTTTTGCTGGGAAAAGTTGTCCCGTAAAAATTTTTAAGTTCGGCCAGCTGACTTTTAATCAGCTGTTCAATGTAAACAACTTAAAATGTTAACATTTTTGACCAAGAAAATTTCACAATTTCACATTTTTTAGATTTTAAAGTGTTGTGGATAGGATTACGGTTTTAAATAAGTCAAATGCAATTTCAAATACAGTTTGACAACAAATGTATTGCACAGACCAAAATTGTAAAAATTGCATAATAATTGTTCGTTTATGGCAACAAATTATGTTAAAACTATACGGTTTTTTGCGTAAATCTCTTGCTATTGGCCCTCAAAACAATATTCCGTCAAAATATACAACATTTATTTGCAATTTATAACAAATACGGACTAAAATAAGAATTACCTACTACTTTTAGGTGACAATAAATGTATTGCAAAGGGAAAATCAGGGGCTGGATTCTTGAAATGAAAAATATTTTCTTTATATTTTTTCATTTGATATTTATTTGCTTTATAAAATTTTTCATTTCACATTTTCATAGAAACAGAATTGAGCCCCAGTACTATAAAACAAAACATTTTTGAAAAATTTTTAGTCATTATGCATTTTTTTTGACTTTTGCGGCTACAACCAACAGACCAACAGTATTGAATATGATAAAGTTCAGTGATAATAAAAGCCGTCGTGGAGGGTCTTCAGACAGGTAAAGAACGTATGTGACCATATCGAATCGGCCGCAGGCAAGTATGCACAGAATCAATATTTGACTTAACATGTATTGTCGGATAATGGACCAATACAAAACAATCCGAGTTTGACTTTAAAAACATCAAAATACCTATTTAAAGTATTGGGAATAAATAGACCCTTAGTGCAGTATTTTGAAACGGCATACTACAGAGCTCTATTTCCTCTCTCAATAGTATTGGAATGACTTAATTTTTACTAAATGGATAGATATTGCCCTCTGCTATCATAATAAGTCTCAAAATGTGCGCCAAATCCAATAAAACCCATCAAATATGGAAATTAAACCCGTTCTGGAAAAGCTGGAACACCCAATTTTTAGGGTAGTATATTATTTACCAAGGAAAAAAGTATGCGACACATCATTAGGAAATATCATTAGGAAATATTTAATAGTCATTTGTATTGTATTGGTCGCTAACATTCGGAAAACGAATTAGCAAATAAAGAAGAAGATTCTGAAAGTCTGTAAAACGGATTAATTTTATATGTATGTGTAAATTGCTCATGTGATACAACAACATTAAACTAATAAAAACCTCGGGCCTATATTCTGATATCAACCCTTATAAAATTTTTGAGTAAATTTTAAGACAAAAAAACCGAAAAAGATCCTCCAACGATGGATCAATTTTTAGGGTAGTATATTCTTTACCAAGTAAAAAAGTATGCGAAATCGGGTTCACGGACATTATAATGATTGGGACGATATCCCCACTGACATCATTAGGAAATATTTAATAGTCATTTGTATTGTATTTGTCTCTAACATTCGGAAAACGAATTAGCAAATAAAGAAGAAGATTCTGAATTGCGGTAAAAGGGATTCATTTTATTTGTGTAAATTGCTGATGTGATATAACAACATTAAACTAATAAAAATCTCGGGCATATATTCTGATATCAACCCTTATAAAATTTTTGAGTAAATTTTAAGAAAAAAAACGAAAAAATCCTCCAACGATGGATCAAGATTTACTAAAAATTGGGGAACCAGTACCCTTAGAGTGGAACATGCCGAGCCTTAACTTTGGGTTAACTAAGTTCATTATTTATTATTTATTGCTTTTACGGCAAATCGTGGGCGCATACTGCCAAAACAAAATAATTTCAATCATTTCCATTTGAACTTAAAGTTTTAACATTATTCCAAGATAGATTTCCTGGATGTAAGGTTATTTCTTCTTCAATGCTTCTTCTCCAGCTACCCCTCGGTCTGCCTCTTCTTCGCACTCCTTGTGGATTCTAATCAAAGGTTTCTCGATATATATCATCCGCTGGTTTACGAAGAACGTGGCCTATCCACCTCCATTTCCTATCACGGATTACTGTGGCAATTGGCTTAATATCACTCCTCTGATAAAGATCCAAATTTGATATCCAGCTATTTGGCCACCATATGTGGAGAATAAAACGCAGGGACCTATTTACGAAAGATAGCAGCTTATTCGTGAGCATCCATAGTTGATTGGACCTCCATATTTTATACAAACCCGCAAAAGCGACCTTATTCTTTCGGATGCGGGTTGATATATCATCACGTGTACCTCTATCTTTTGTAATTTGACTGCCTAGTTACGTAAAGTTCGCCACCTTTTCGTTGTCTTATCCATACAGAGAGTGCAGTTATCTTTGAGAGGAGTTTAAGTGAAGTGATTTGGTCTTGTCCACGTTAATCTTTAAGCCGTATGCACTTGAAGTTGATGCTATCTTGTTCAGGTGTTCCATCTTTAATTGTTGCCACATTATTCCTCGACGCGGATTGTTGTCGATTGTCCTGACAAGTATTTCATCAATAACAATAAGACAGCACACATCCTTGCAAACATAACAGTGGTGACAGCACACATCCTTGTCTCATCCCGGACTTACGAATATAGCGGGAGAGAGTTTATTGCCATGGCCTACTCTGCATTCAAAACAGTGGTATTGTCCTTTGATTACAAATCTTTTCGTGGGCACCTTTTCTGCTCATAGCTTCCCATATACTCTGATGCTTAATTAAGTCGAACGCTTTTTGGAAGTCAATGAAGATAAGGTTGAGCGAGTCTTGCGTTTCGTTTATTTGTTCCATTATTACGCGTACAGTGGCAATATGGTCGACACAAGATTTGCGACTGCAGAATCCGGCTTGTTGTTGCCTAGCGTATCGTCAATTTTCTTCTCAATACGGTTTAGAATGATTTTGCAGAATATTTTTAGACAGCTGCTCAGGATCATGAATCCTCTCCAATTGTTGCAGTCGCTTAGTGCCCTTTTTCGGTATTTTTACCACTATCCCTTGTAGCCAATCGTGTGGAAACGTTTCTGACGTCCAGATATCCTGAAATAATTCCACTTTTCATACTCTTTATTTCCGATTCAATTTCTAGGATGCTGGGGCAATGGGACCCGACGCGGTTGATTTGCTGGAATGCGATGTGAGGTACGAATTCAGTCAGATTGTCCATATTCTCAGATGGAACCTGAAAGCGCTCGGTGAAATGCTCATACCATCGTAAAGGTTGATCTTCTTCTGAGGTAAGAATTGTGCCATCTTTAGCTTTTATTGGCTCATTTCCATTTATTGGTCTACATGGTAATTGCATTTTAGTGTTCCCGCTTGTCGTGTCTGCACATTCGCTTTACAGATTTGTTTAAAGTCTCGTATTCACGGGTTGCAGCTTCCCTATAAGCACGAGTTCTTGCTGCATTGACAGCTGCCTTTTTTCTTCGGCGTTCATCGATAACCTCCCAGGTAGATGTACATATCCATTATTTTTAGGTTTCGCGTTGGTGACCGAGGACTTTTGATCCTGCATCGATAAAAGCATCCTTAATAGCATTCCACTTCGAAACAACATTGCCATGTGGTGCTATGTTTGCGATGTTTAATTGTAACTGTTGAATGCTGTTGTTACGAATGTCTGTGCGCACAATTTTTAGGCGGAACTCGCCGATCAGAAGATGGTGGTCTGATCCAATGTCCGCACTACGTTTGTTCCACGTATCTAAGAGACTGTGTCTCCACATCTTATTTATGCAGATATGGTCAATCTGATTTTCGGTACGGCCATCTGGGGAAACCCATGTAATCTTATGGGACCTTTTGTGGGGAAAAGCGTG
Organism: Musca autumnalis; assembly: GCF_047663935.1. Classification (NCBI taxonomy): domain Eukaryota; kingdom Metazoa; phylum Arthropoda; class Insecta; order Diptera; family Muscidae; genus Musca; species Musca autumnalis. The sequence continues at coordinate 69,411,830 of NW_027411866.1, read as the reverse complement.
CCACTTATTATCATATTGTTGGAGTTACACATTTCCGTGATCATCTCGCCATTATCATTAATTTCGCCTAAGCCTTGATTTCCCATGATATTTGTAAGGTTATCGTTATTGGCACCAACTTTGGCGTTAAAATCGCCAAGCAAGATCATAATGTTTCATAATGTTGTTCAGCGTGCACACAGAGAAGAGATATTGTTGGAACAATCATATTCTAAGAGCAAAATAGTGTATTTTAAAAATCTGAATATATATATATTGTTGTTTCAACCATATATTTTTTTATTAGGAAACATGATGACACAAAATATATTGTTGCGCCAACAATACATATTTTAAGAATTTTAAAATACACTATTTTGCTCTTAGAATATGATTGTTCCAACAATATTTTTTCTCTGCGTGTGCGATTGAGTTTACTATAAAAAACGATTTTTTTCGCTAAATGGTGAAGTTCATTAAAGCTCCAATGAATGTCCAAAGTGGATAAACAACTTATTGAGGAACACTTATTTGGTAATTCTCCAAGTAATCATAGATTTGGTCATTTTTGCAATACATTTATTGTCACCTCAAGTTAGTAGGTAATTCATATTTTTGGCCGTATTTATTATAAATCGCAAATAAACTTTGTATATTTTGACGGAATATTGTTTTGAGGACCAATAGCGAGAGATTTACACAAAAACCGTATAGTTTAAATAATTTGTTGCCATAAACGAACAATTAATATGAAATTGTTTACAATGTGGGTCTGTGCAATACATTTGTTGTCAAACTGTATATGTTTTTGTTCCATTTGGTTTAAAATATCAAAAGAAACAAAAACAATTTGCATACATTTTCGGAAGCAGCTGACTTCTTGCAATTTTTTGCAAACTTTTGTTCGATAACTTTCTGCAATTTTTCTTGCTTGAGAGAGTAAAATTCACTGAGAGAAGTTGCTGGAACTTGCTGAGTAACTATTTCTTGGAAAGGTATCGTACAGACCTAATATTTCTAACACATTAGCATATTGCACTAACATAGATCAAGCCCAGTAGAAAGTGTCTTGAAGACAACATTGACGAATAGTTTACGACAATGATATATCCCTGAAGACACCTTGCAGACAGAAATGTGAAATCATCAACGAAATTTTTCACACAAATGTACCAGTATTCGTGTAAGACAACTTGAGCGACAGGGTAAGCGAAGCTGTCACTGAAGACAACTTCGGTGACTAAACTCCCTACTTTTCGTTGACGACATCTTCGATAACTAAAACCTCCATATTTCGTTGACAACTGTTCCACAGACCCTGTCCTGCTATTAGTCATGCATGACCCAAAAAAGACTATTTCATTTATATTGTCGTGTGTCAAATTTTTATTATATTATAAAATAAAATAGTTTTACAAATTTTATATTAAAATGAATAATACTCAGCTTCCATATGTTCTGCAAGCCATCATCTTCTTCCTGCTTTACCTCGCCGCACTTCTCACTTCAGTCGACTGAGGGGGGGTTCCCTTTATTTATGAATTCTGCAAAAAAAAAATATCAACGATTTTTGTAAATGTCAACTAATACATACATTCTAAAATCTTACCGCCGAGCGTCATATTGGGATTTTCAAATTGTTCAATTGACTTCACCTAAATACGCAAATTTAAAGAATAATTACAATTATTTTTATGCAATATAATCTACTTATTTTAACTTACCCTTTTCTAGTTAATTCACATTTTATAAACACTAAATTAAATAGTTGTTGATTCGAGAAACAGTTGTTAATTCGAGACGCGCCTTGAAATTTTTATAAGATTTAATTTATTACAAAAAGAAAATGTATATTTGAATAAAAATGTGTACAATTATTTCAAAGCACGCTTTTGAAGCATTTTTCGGGTTTTTTTTGCCAAGACACATTTCAAGATATGGTCATGCCACTTGTCGTACATGAAAATTTTGGAAATTTCGGCAACGCATCGTCAATGAAAATGTCATCGAAGAGTCAATTTTCTACTGGGAGGCTGCTCAAAGGGCGCACGTCTCCTGTAGGTGTGTGTCAATTTGCTCACTCACACAGTTGAAAAAAAGAGCTTTTGTTTTTGAAATGAAAATTTTCAATACACACATTTTTTTCATTACACAAGACAACCCAACAAACCAACATTACTCGAACAAAACATCATATTTGAATTATAAATTCTTGTGTAGCCACTGGAGAATAAACGAAACTTGATTTTCTTGAAAATAATAAATGTGTATGCTAAGAGTCGGTTTTCTACTCGGAGGCTGCTCAAAGGGCGCACTTCTTCTGTAGGTGTGTGTCAATTTGCTCACTCACACAATGGAAAAAAGAGAGCTTTTGTTTTTGATATGAAAATTTTCAATACACACATTTTTTCCATTACACAAGACACCCAACAAACCAACATTACTCGAACAAAACATCATATTTGAATTATACATTCTTGTGTAGCCACTGGAGAATAAACGAAACTTCATTCTCTTGAAAATAATAAATGTGTATGCTAATTATTCGCTTATCCGTGTAATTGTAGAATGTATTTATACGAATTGTTTTTCGTAAATTTTATAAAATCAGACTGAATGGTACGTTGGGAAACTATCAAAATGTTTGTGTTTCAAAACCAACACAATAACAAAATATGTTTGTGAGCACTCCTAACATCCCCTTAGAAAATCGAGTCTTCGAAGACATATTCGTGCACGATTCGTTAACGAAATTTCCGAAATTGTCATGAACGACAAGTTGAATGACAATGTCTTGCAGTGTGTCTTGGCAAAGAAGCCAAGAAATTTTTCAAAAAAGCGAACTTTTAAATTTATTACCACTTTTATGACGAATAGGTGACAATTTGCAAGACATTGTCTTGCAATGTGTCGTGCCAAACAAAAAAACGATACCACTTCAAAACTGTATGAAAGCAGCATGCTATGCAATATTAATAGAAAATTAAAACTATTTTTTTTTTGTTATTTTCAATTCGGTTCTTGCCTTCAAATAAGCTATTGAATATACATATTAAACGTGTGTTTATATACATAAAAGTGAATAAATATACAGATTATAAAATAACGTAAGTAAAACTAAATAATATTTACAACATTTCATTGTGTCATCTAAAAGATCTTTGCGGCAAGAAATTTCTCGAAAAAGTCTGGATTATTTGAAAGACTTCGAGGAAACCAATTTACCCCCAGTTTTTGTAACTAATTTTTGTTCGTTCGTGTATATTCGTAAAAATTAAGGCATCCATAGCTCTGCCCCCAGATGACATACAGACCTAATTTTTCGTAGATGCGTTCCATTTTCAGTAAAGAATTCCTCATTTAAAAATCAGCGCTCTACATTTGTTCTATGGCGAGAAAATCGATCTACAAAATTTGACAATTCGTGTGAGAAGAATAAATTTTTTTACAAAAACAGGGGGTTAATCAAAAAGACTTCTATCAGGCAGAGGACAATAATAATGTTGAAGTTTTGCCAGTTTACAACGAAAATTCCCAGTTTGAACCATTCCTTGAAGATTTGCCTGTTTGTGAAGAAAGTTCCCAATTCCAGCCAACACTGCCTGATAAATTGAGGGATGTTTTTTTGAAGCACAACGTATCTAGAAGTTTGGGAGATGATATATTGACAATGCTGAGGGAAGAAAACTTAAATGTTCCCAGCACTTCCATCCAACTTTTAAATTACGATAAACAGAAAACAAAAATTGAAAAATATTTCCAATTTTATAATTATTACTATATGTTTTAATTTTTATTATAACTATGTTATCATTTTAATTATTATTAATTATATACTCTTTGAAAAATACAATGTTTGAATTTACTTTATTTACTTTAACTATATATGCATTATTATATATTCAAAAAAAAAATTGTTTCTTTTCTTTTTAAATGGGGTTATTGGAGGAACTGCGGTTATTTATCACTGAAGAGAAAATAGATGGCATTGTAAGGCATTATGTCGTCAACGACTCATTGCATGACAGTGTCTTTAAACTGTCGTCAACGACTTATTGCAAGACAGTGTCTTTAAAACTGTCGTCAACGAATTATTGCACGACAGTGTCTGTAAAGTTGTCATCAACGACTATCTGCAAGACAGTGTCTTTAAAACTGTCATCAACGACTATCTGCAAGACAGTGTCATGTACATGGTCACCGACGACAACTTCGCTTACCCTGTCGCCCAAGTTGTCGTGCATGAATAGGCGGACACTTGTGTGAAAATGTCGTCTACAATCCCAAAGGGCTGTCTGCAAAGAGTCGTGAACGAATTGGGTATGTCGTGCACGATTCATCAATGTTGTCTCGAAGACACTTTCTATTGGGATAGATCATTGGTGCTCAAATATTTTTTGCATTAGCCTCTCTGAGAGTGTCTTTCCTTTGCCAAACAACGGCAGATGAGAACGGAGAGAGCGTATGTTGTTGTTGTACATCCGTTAAGTTATATGGGCGAGCATAGCTGACATAGAACGTTTTCAGACGATAAGGTTTGACTGCTCAAAAACGTGGTTTCCGCTTTGACTCTCATTCGTAATTTTCACATCTAGTGTTGCGTTTTTGAAGTCATTTTATACAAGCGTACTTTTTGAACAAAAAGAAGTACGGTTTTACATAAATGTACCAAAAAGGTTTATGTGTGTATTGTCACTTCTTACAGCATTTAACACAAAAATGAGTATTTGTTTACATTTTTTTCTCTTACACATTTCGCACACACACATTCTTTCTTAATTTTATAAAAATATGTGAGGAAACAGTTATTAGTTATACCATGATCAGATTTACATTAGGCAATTTTTCTTGATGGATTTTTTCGTCCCCTTTTATGCAAACAATTCTGTTCGAACATTTTTCTTTCAAAACATTTAAAATAATCTCAATTACGTACACTATAAAATAAATTAATTAAAAAATCATAACATGTTCTTGAAGTAATGTTTGTATAATAGCACGGTTACACTACAGCTTTTTGCCGGGTTAACCCACTTCATGAGGATTTATTGCTTAATCTGGTAAAATCTGACCAGATTTGCCATACAAAAATTAAATCCTCTCACGACTGGGTTTATTTTAAATCTGACACAAATCCACCAAAAATACAGTGTTGTATTCGGTATTTGTGCAAAAAAATCCAACTCTACTCAAAAAGTACCAAAAGTTGCAACTGTCTTTGCAACAGAGTTAGTCGTGTTTTACACGTTTACGATTGGTCGCATGAGATTTTATGGAGTTAATAAATCTAAAGTTATTTGAAAATCATAAAATTATTTATTTTTTTACATTAGACACTTTTTTAACAAAAAGTACGCTTGATACCATGATACAAAAATGTATCGCTGTGTGTAAAATATACCAATATTAGCAAAGAGGGGACGATATCTCATACGAGAAATTGTAAAAGTGTAAAACACGACTTTATTAGTTATTTTGTATGTATACGTAAACAAACATCAGCTGACAGTTTATGTCCTCGAAAAGCTAAGTGTAACCAGCAAAGATTAACCCACTGGATCTATTAAACCCAGTGGGTTAACTTTCAATAGTGTAACCGGGGTATAATACAAATTAAATAAAAAATATTTCTTGAACGAATTTATCAAAAAAGTACTTTATGTACGTTTTCGTTCACTTACTTCCACATTTTGTTTCAACACTGACACAATTTACGAATGAGAACCAAAAGGGACAAAGCATTTTTGAGCAGGCAAACCTTATCGTGTGAAAACGTTCATAGATTCACAAACACACAATTTCCCAATTTCAGCATACGCGCACACAAACGACAGCTACCTGTGCTGTATGACAAGGTTTCATACTAGAGCTGGCAAAAAATCAATGGCACCGTCGATAAAATCGATTACTTTTTAAAAATTAAATATAGGTAGATAGGTTTGCCTATCGATATTATCGGAACAAAAACCCCCAACCTAAAATAAATAGAAATTTCGCTGTTTTTCGGTTTTGTGTGTGTGAGAAAGTAAGTCCGTAGTCACACGTACACACTTTTCGGAAAAGTAAAATATATATTTTTTATATTTTTATAAAATTGTTTACTCTCCTTTACATTTCTGTGAACTACTTGTGCAAAATGTCAAGAAAAGCATTGACATATCCGCAGTTTTTATCTCCAAATTAATGGTGTTGACAACTTAACGATAATATCGATAGCAATCGATATTTTAAAATATTATATCGGAAATATCTAATGTTGGGAATATCGATGGTTTTCCAGCTCTATTTCATACTATCGTAGCCATATTGCCTTTATAGAGAACACCCATGCAAATCTTTATGTTTTGCATTGTCACGGCACACATGAATTGAAATGGCACACATGAATTGAAATGGGTATTGTTGTCGTATCTCAATGTTTATCAAATACTCAGCACATGATTGACATGACAATGTCAGTATGTTAAAAAGCACCATTCCATGCTACATTTGCTACCCTCTAGCTCCTACCCAGTTGTTCGGGTAACAAGGGAATAACAAGTAATTTTGCTGGCTACTGGTAAACACAACTAGTTATCACCCAATCTACTCGCAATGCTATAGGCTGGTGAATTTAACATGGAGGATGTCATAGGTTGGGGGTCTATTGTCCCCAAATCGATTGTCGTGTGAAAGACAATTGTCTCTTCATTGCATTACCAGTAACCATCAATTCGATAGTCTTGGGAAACCCAATTATACCTTCATTACATTACCATTGGCCAGTCAATTCGCAGTCAGAAATTATAGCCAAAATCACTAACAAGTTGTAATCAGGTAAACGGGTAAATGCTTAACGCGTAACGGTTAAAAAAAATATAATTATAACATTTAATCTGTATACTTTGGGTGCCACCGTGGTGCAATGGTATGCACACGCGCCTTGCACGCTGAAGGTCGTGGGCTCGATTCCCCGCCTAGTCAACATCAAAATTTTCAACGGTGGCAAAATACCCCTCAGTAATGCTACATTTCCTGAGCATTTCAGCCATGAAAAACTTCTCTACAAAGTGGTGTCTTAAGACACGCCGTTCGGACTCGGCGATAAACAGTAAGTCCCATATCATTGTGCTAATATGAATCGGGGTGCACTCATTGATATGAGAGAAGTCTCCCTTGTCCCGTATGGGATGTTTGTGGAACAATTATATATACTATAATCTGTATACTTTGACGTGTGTATACATACATATATTACAAACGACAATTTAATGTTAATATTATTGTTAAATATATTTTCCACATCAGACTCAAATTCAGAATAAAAAATGAATTCTAAACAAAATGACAAAATATTTTTTTTCTATTTTGTTTTCAAAAAGTGAAATAATGTTGAAAAGTGATTCCTAGAGAGAAACATTTGGTTTGTCTTTTTACGTACTGAACTTTACTGAACATTTTTTCTTCAGTAAAGTTTTGACAATTGTATAATTGAAATGTTGCTAAACATTACTGAAGAAACAATGTTCAGTAAAGTTCAGTACGTAAAAGGACAAACCTATTGTATATTACTGTATACACTCATGCCTCGATTTGCGTTAATGATTGGTTCCGACGCAAATCAAAACACATGTTTGGAATAATCCATTCACAAAATTCAAAGTTACAAATATTAGTTTTCAGTAGAGCAAATCGAAAACAAATATATTATTTTTTTCTTAACGCAAATCGAAACAACGTAAATCGAGGTATTAGTGTATTACTATCCATCAGTAGTCTATAAAATAGTCAACATATTACACGCTGCATTACCTGTAACTAAAGAATTGACATGATAGGCAGGGAAGCCCTTTTCCAGCGACAAAAGCAAGCTATTGGCTATTTTGTGTGCCATATTTGGGTGTAAAGTAACTAGGATCAATGAGTAACTAGTTACATAACTATGTCAAAGTAGACAATTGCTATTTATTGAACAACTGGGTATGATTTAAACCAGCCCTCGGCATACAATACAAACATATTTTGTAATTGCGATATTTGCAAGGGACTCATTAAATGCCAGGTTTGTGACCAAGTCTGTTGTAAGTGATGATATGGAACATATATTTATTGAGCTTAGATCTAACTATATGAAAATGCTTATAGGATGTATTTATAGAACAAACAATAACGTTGATCTTGGCCAACTTGTCAAATTAATTGGAATGAAATTTATGATTTATTATCTGTCGATCAGCAATTCCAGTTCCTGAAGGATAATATAACTTTTTTATACGATTCTACTGTCCCAATAAAACATAAACATAATAACACAAAGACCAAGCCCTGGTTTAATCCGTATATTAAATCACTAATAAATAAAAGAGACACAGCATATTCCCGTTGGAAACGTTTCAAAACGCCAGAATTACACGAACAATTTCGATCACTTAGAAAATTAGTAAACAGGTCCATCAGCTCCGCAAAAACAGAATATTACGTCAACCAGTTTGGTTCTGCCATTGACTCAAAACGTAAATGGAAAATCATCAGTGATATAGGTCTTGGAAAACCAAAGTCTTCCACTGTCTTCCAGGGTGACGTTGATGAAATGAACCAGTCGTTTATTTAACCATTCATTAATAGTAAATGTGCAGTCAGGATTTCGGGCTGATTATAGTTGTGTCAGCGCCTTAATAGAAGTGACAGAATCTATAAGGAGAGATATCGATGAAAATAAGATATGCTTTCTGGTACTTATTGATCACTCGAAAGCTTTTGATACGGTTGATCACCGTAACCTTTGTTTCAAACTACGTAATTTTTTTAATTTCTCTACGACAGCAACAAATCTTATAACATCTTATTTGAGCAATAGATCTCAATCTGTTTATTCGGGAAGTGGTATATCTAAACCATTAAGAGTTGATAAGGGAGTACCTCAAGGGTCCATAATAGGCCCTCTCCTCTTTACCATGTACGCCAATGATCTTCCTCTCCAATTAGAACACAGTAAATTACATATGTATGCCGATGACGTACAGATCTATCTGAGCAGCACTCTGAACGAAGTACATCAGTATTCCCAAAAACTAAATGACGACCTCTCAAATGTCTGCAAATGGGCTAAGGCAAATGGTCTCTTCTTAAATCCAAGCAAATCAAAATGTATAATAATTCATAAAAGCAAAAAATATCTTATTCCAAACTTAGATATAATTCTAAATGGGGAAAAAATTGAACTTGTCCCCACGGCCAAAAACTTGGGCATAATTTTGAACTCCACATTAACTTGGACAAATCATATCAATGTTGTAGTTGGACAAACCTACGCCAAACTGCGTACCTTATGGCTCACTCATTCCTTCACACCTCTTCACATCAGATCACTTTTGGCAAAGACATTTTTGGTGCCTGGTCTAATATATGGTTGCGAGCTTTTCGCCAATTGTGACTCCTCGAGTAGACGGAAATTAAATATTGCATTTAATAGTATAGTGCGTTATGTCTATGGCCTTGGTAAACGTGAACATGTCTCACAATTTTCATCTTCTCTTTATGGTGTTTGTTTCACGACCTATCTTCAAATAAGGGCATTAACATTTTTACATAAACTTATTACTAACCAAAAACCTGCCTACCTTTACGACAGACTAAAATTTGCAAGATCCACCAGAGGTAGAAAAATAATACCCTTTAGACGACGTAGCCTGGTATCAGAATGGCAATTCTTTATTGGTGCCATACGTCTCTGGAATTCCCTACCCAGTCAACTACAACGCATCAGTAACGTATCGACATTTAAAATTAAACTTGAACATTACTATCGGAATAATGAAGCGGTCATATAATACAAACCTTTTCTCCTTTCTCATTATTTTCATCCCCTATCATATATCATATTTTCTTCATTTTAAAACATATATTTGAATTGAGTATCTGCGTATTTGTATAACTCTTTAATTTTTTTATTACACCCTTTATAATGTATTAGCTTAAGAAGGATTTTTTTTCTACCTCAATACATCTGTACTGTAACTTATAAGATATTATTCTTGTTGTGCAGACATAAACAACCAATAAATAAATAATCGTAAAAAAATGACTTATAATTATCCTCATAGTTAAAGTACTCAAACTAAGTGTCATTTCTACATAAACACTTGGTATGGTAGAATAGGCACAGTGGAGTTGTACCACCAATATGACGAAATAGTGCACGAGTCCTTGTCACTGGCAAATGCGATCTATTTATTTAGGGAAGAAACAGAGAAGTTCACCTTCTTCATATCTTACTAACTTACTTACACAGCTGGCCCATTACAGAACGTTTGTTCCATAAACCGAACTAAGAAAAGATCTCCAACTCTCTCTGTTTAGAGCTTCGCTTACTGGAATACCGCGCCTTGTCGTCTCTTCATCCACTTGTTTGCGCCTCAAACATACCAATCACTGCCTTGTCTGCTTGCGCAAGTACCCAGGCTTCTGAACCATACATCATCACGGGTAGTATCAGTGTTTTGTAAAGCGTTGTTTTTGTTTGACGAGATGTAGCTTTATTCCTAAACTGCTTGCTCAGTCCAAAGTAGCATCTGTTGGCCAACACTATTCTTCTTCGTATTTCACAACTGATGTTGTTGGTTGTCTTTACGGCGGTGCCGAGGTAGACGAAGTCCTTTACTACCTCAAAATTATAGGAACCAACGTCAACAGTTGGGCCGATCTCTATGGATGCATTGCGCGACGACACCATTAACTTTGTCTTCTCGCCGTTTACCGCCAGACCCACTTTAGCAGACTCCCTTTCGACTTTTTCAAAGGTATCAGTTACTTCCTTTACCGATCGACCTATGATGTCAATGTCATCGGCATAAGCAAGTAACATATGGCTGTTTGTATATATTGTGCCACTTCTTTTCACCTTCGCATCTCCTATAACCTTTTCCAGCAGAATGTTGAAAAGATCACACGAGAGGCCATCACCTTGTCTGAAAACTCTTTTGGTACCAAACTCTTCGGAGAAGTTCTTTCCTATTTTAACTGAAGATCGAATATCAGTTAATGTCATGCTCAGGTTCCAATCGTCGGGTACTCGTTCTTCCTGCCAGATGGTGCTAACTAGCTGATGAATACATCTTATCAGCTTGTCGCCTTCGGTTTTGAACAGCTCGGCTGGTAAGCCATCGGCACCTGCTGACTTATTATTCTTCAGCCGACTTATTGCTGTATCTACCTCATCTTGGCTGGACGGGATTGGATCTGTGGTATCTTCGCCGTCATCGCTACTATCGGATACCAACAGTTTGGAGAAATGTTCTTTCTATATACAGAGCACACTATCTGTATCAGTTACCAAATTACCTTGCTGGTCTCTACAGGAGGATGTGCCAGTGCTAGTGCCAAAGCCATCAGTTTGATGTTTCACTCTTTGGTAAAATTTTCGGACTTCATTCTGTCTCCTGTACATCTCGATTTGATCACACTCCCGGTTTTCCATCTCTCTCTTTTTTCTGCGGAAAAGACGTTTCTCCCGATACCTCTCTCGTGCGCTACGCGTTGCTACTGATTGTAGAGTAGCCCTATATGCCGCATTTTTCTCTTCGGTAGCAGCACGACACTCCTGGTCATACCTCCCTGGTCATAGGTCTCTGGTATCCAAGTATGGATTTTGCGGCTGTTTGCATGGGCAATATTTTGCCATTGTGCTAATATGTTATCGGGACGAGGAGTGCTTTCATTAAGCAATAGGGCTAATTGAGTGGAATATGCTGTGGCTATCTGTTGTGTTTGCAGCTTACCGATGTCCAATTTCCGCGTTGTATCTGTTCGTGCTTTATTTGCAACGTTTAGACGGGTACGTACCTTTGCTGCAACAAGGTAGTGGTCCGAATCTATGTTTGCTCCTCGGAACGATCGTACATCCAACACGCTCGATGAATGTCTTCCATCTATCACAACGGGATCAATTTGATTACTTGTTCTTTGATCTGGAGACAGCTAGATGCCCTTATGAATATCGAGATGCTTAAATCTGGTACTGCTAACTACCATGTTTTTTGCAGCTGCAAAGTCTATCAGCCACATACCATTGTCAGATGTTTCACTGTGGAGACTAAATTTCCCGACTGTTGTGCCAAAGATATTCTCCATTCCAATTTTGGCATTAAAATCGCCTAGAATAATTTTAATGTCATGGGCAGGGCAACGGTCATAAGTTTCTTCATAACACTCGTAAAATATATCTTTGGTCTGTTCGTCCTTGTCTTCAGTGGGAGCATGAGGGCAAATAAAGCTGATGTTGAAGAATTTTGCTTTTAATCGAATTGCAGAGAGTCTTTCATTCACTGGGGTGAAGTTGGAGACCAGATGTTTTAACCTCCGACCAACTACAAATCCGCAACCAAACTCATGCTTTGTATCATGGCAATTATTTTACAGTGCGTTACCTTTATGTGTTGTTGTGACGCCTTTCCCAATTCATCGTATTTCCTGTATAGCAGTAATGTCGGCCTTGTACTTTTCAAGTACATCTGCCAATGTGTAAACTGCACCTTCTCTATAAAGAGTGCAAAAATTCCAGGTGCAGATTCGCTGATCATGGTCCTTAAAACCTTTGCGGGGTTCGTCAACTTTAGAGGGGTTTGTTTTTCTTTTCTTTCGTTTTTTCTTAGTAGGCTGCTTTTTCTAGGGGAGGGTTACTAACCCGACGCCCAAACTCTAATTTTTAACGTTCTTACGGGTGAACGCGCGGCACATGTTACCTCACTACCTTTAACGGGTGTTAAATGCAGCTCCCCAGGTCACACCACGTCGAGGTAAGTGTCCACTTGAGATGAAAGAGAGACCAAAATAAATCCTGGGCTTTGCCATGTTAAAGCCGCTCAGGACCGTTTAATTCATATTTTTTGTAACTGTATCATACCTTCTACAACATTCCCAGCAAAAAATTGGTAGGCACATATCACTACTTCCTACATTACGGAGTAATGAGAGCTTATTACTCTCCGCATTACCAGACAGTATATATAATAGGTTAAATATAACTACGTACTTTACGCATTTCTAAGTAATGATTGCGGTTGTATAGTGCTTGTTTGTCAGACTACAAATCCTAGGGTTGTGTGTCCAAAGCTCACCGTCAAAACGGGAGTTTTTTGCTAGAAAAGAACGAAGAAATGTTGATGTAAATAGACACACATATGTATTTAAACAACCCTTAACATTCGTACATTTTAATTTTACCGATTTTTGTCGGTAACTCAACAAATTGTTTTCAAATTTTTTTTCTGCGAACGAATCTAGAGCGTATATCGGAAATAAGAGCCCCAACTAGTTTTTCGAAGTTCTTATTCGCATTATTTTTTAAGTTTTCCCAGCGTTTTTAACCACAATGTGCCGATGGCCCCAAGGGTATGTATTGTGTTTACCAATATTCGGTTGTTTACATTTTTTATTATTCGGCAAACACAACAGCGGTTGATACTAAACCACTTTCCGAATAAATATTTAACAATTTAAATTTTTATATAAGGAAACAATTTTTGATTTGAGGGTATTATGATATTTCCCCCAGACCATGGGAAAAGTGGTAGCAGATGGCGAAGCTTTAAGGATAACAAATGCAAATGTTTCCAAAAAATGACACTAACATGCCCCAAAACAACAAATTTAAGTCAAAAGTTCATCTAATTAAAACCGATGACGCTACAATTTTCAATGATATTCCGTTGTTGCTTTTGTTTTGAAGGATCAGTCAATATTGTTGTTCTTGTTATCCAACTACAAAGTACAGAAACAATTTATTGAAAGCTCTCTGTACATAAAAAACATCTACTGGACACAAAATATTATGTTTTAAAAAATTGTAACGGATCCAAAAAATTAATTAATACATAACCTTGGATTTGTTGCTTTTGATATGCGGAACACAATATATATATATATATATATATATATATATATATATAGATATATACATATATACACTCTATATTATGGTGGAGGATATAAAAATAAATGTGGGGTATTGAATTTGAATATAATTTCACCTCAATTGTTCTAAAAATAGAACAATGGCAAAAACCAAAAATGCTTTGCATTCCACTTGAAAAAAATTAAAAAAATTTTTGCGAGCACATCTACAATTTTTGCCATAGAGGTTAAGAAAAAATCTGGTTTCAAATCTGGTCGCGTTCACAAAATTGGACGATGCGCGCAAAAGTTATAGCGGTTTTTATTCTCATATAAAGTAAAAATATTTAAAAATATCTTATTTGTTGTTATGAGAAAATGTGTGCATAAATCGTTAACAGCATTCCATATCTATTCGTAGATGTTTAAATAGTTATAAAATTTATTTTTATTTTCGCGGAAAATCATCAAATAATAAAAAAAAATTTTGAAGTAAATCCAAATTACCCTGTCCCAGAGTCCGTACAAACCCTCAAAAAATAAATTAAAAAATAGAAAAATATGATACCAAATTTATAGAGATTGGGTACATAAATTGCATATTATAGCAACAACAAAAGAGAAAAACTTATTGTTGAAAATATTGTTGCAAATATATTTTTTGGTTTGATTCGAAAAATTAGAAAAATATATTTGGGAGTTCTCCAACTATTTCGCTAAAATCCCATACAATAATTAATGTGTACTGCTAAAACTTCATCAAGAAATATAGTTTACCATCGTGAAAGCTTATTTGCTTACTGTGATAACTTATAAGGGTAGGATATTAAGAGTAATATTAAAATTACAATCATTCAAAAAATGTGGAAATTAAAAAGCCTATTATTCGCGAATTAGTTAAAATCAGTTGATGCGTATCCGTTTTTGGATACAGCGAATCAATCTCTTTCAATATTTATGCATATTTCGATGTTTCACTCAGCGGTCAAAGTGTGCCGCCAGTTGCATCACACAATGAAAAAAGCCTTAAAGTGGATAAAAATCGCGCAATTTGCATACGATTTTGATGCGCATCCGGTTTCAGTAGCACCCATCAAAAATACGTCTATATACACATATTTCAAATAGATTCTTCAAGAACCCCGGATGTGCCTCCACATTCTATTTTTGGTAAAAAAACCCATATTACTCGCGAATCTTTGTAATTTATGACACGCGTTTTCGCAAATATTATAATCGCGTATAAAGGATTCCATTTACGTAAAAAATTTTAAAGAAAATCGCGGTTTAGTACGCGGATTTGTCAAAATAATTTTTTGCTGATTTTCCTATTTTCAGGGTATCTATATCCGCGGTTTTAGTGGATGGATTCAATCGCGGATGGGCTCATTAGATACGTCGCGTAAAAAAAATTCACGCGGGGTACAAAGGAAATTGAATGGCACTTGTAAATTTTAAAAGCAAAAAATAAGTTTTAAAAAAAAATTCACGCATCAAATATTGGCCTTTAGACTCCAATTACTAGGATGCTGTAAGGAGCACGCTCATGAGATATGCATTAAACGACGTAAAATCACGAGTTCTATAATCTTATTATGAGTTTTGAATATTATCTTGTTGCGCGTCCATATTATTAAAAAAAAATTCAAAAACCCCTGAATTTCCGGCTTCAAAATGTCAGCATCAATTTTAGGTGCATGTAGTGGATATATCGAAAAATGATACACTAGTATCATATTGCCCATGAAGTATTCTTTGAGTCTTTCTTTGGGCGTATGTCTATAAAATGTAAGGTTATGCCAGAAATCGGAAGGGAGCATAAAAAACCTTGTTGGCTTCAACCCATTTTTACCTATTTTTCTACATTGATGCCAACACAGCTTCACCCAAATTAATTTTAATGGTCGACCTTATGGGACTCCTCCCAAAACTATTCATTTTAAAGAATTTCAATCATACTATATAGAATATGTTAACAGTTCGCCAATTCTGAATGGGTGAAACTCGGATTCATCGATTGTAAAACATTTTTGGTTTTTGCCATATACACTCCACGTCAGTAGAATAGAAACCTAAATTTTTGTTAATGTTAGCTTATTTATCCCAAAACAAATGAATCTGCTCATTAGATCATTAGATAGAAATTGAATGGCACTTGTAAATTTTAAACGCAAAAAATATGTTTTTAAAAAAATTCACGCATCAAATATTGGCTTTTGGGCTCCAATTACTAGGTTGCTGTAAGGAGCACACTCATGAGATATGCATTAAAAGACGTAAAATCACGAGTTCTATAATCATATTATGAGTTTTGAATATTATCTTGTTGCGCGTCCAAATTATTAAAAAAATTCAAAAACCCCCGAATTTCCGGCTTCAAAATGTCAGCATCAATTTTAGGTGCATGTAGTGGATATATCGAAAAATGATACACTAGTATCATATTGCCCATGAAGTATTCTTTGAGCCTTTCTTTGGGCGTATGTCTATAAAATGTAAGGTTATGCCAGAAATCGGAAGGGAGCATAAAAAACCTTGTTGGCTTCAACCCATTTTTACCTATTTTTCTACATTGATGCCAACACAGCTTCCACGCAAATTAATTTTAATGGTCGACCTTATGGGATTCCTCCTAAAACAATTCATTTTAAAGAATTTCAATCATACTATATAGAATATGTTAACAGTTCGCGAATTCTGAATGGGTGAAACTCGGATTTATCGATTGTAAAACATCTGTCTGGGGCATATTCTATGTTATTGTGAAGAAATATGACATAACTGCGCGGCTCCTACTGATATTCCGAGATGTTTCAAATATCTGTCAATTTAAACACTTTTACGCTGTTATTTCGGTGTCCGCGGCGTTAATATCTCAAAAATTCGCGAAAATAAAGTGACTGTTTTATCCTGATGACCAAAAATAAATGCCTATTTTTCATAGTACTATCGGAAAATTGATCAGAAAATCATTTCGCGAAGAGCTATAAACATACTTTTTTCTGTGTTTGATACGGAATATCATAGACTTTAAATCCCCACAAGACCCAATCGTTTTGGGATAAATAAGCTAACATCAACAAAAATTTAGGTGTTCTATTCTACTGACGTGGAGTATATATATATATATATATATATATATATATATATATATATATATATATATATATATATATATATATATGTATATATGCTGGGAATACCCGTGGTTAAAATATACTATATATTTTGTTGAATTTCGGTGGGGACGGGGTTCCTCCCCTAGGCCCTATTTTTTAAAAACAACCCGCTCTGAACTTCCCCTCTCCGAACTTCCACCCTCCGAACTACCCTGCTCCGAACTTTCACTCTGAGAACCACCCTGCTCCGAACTTCCACTCCCCCGAACCAACCCGTTCCTAACCACCCTACTCCGAAATTCTACACTCCGATTCACCCTGCTCCGAACTTCCACACTCCGAACCTCCCCCCCTCCGAACTTCCACCCTACAAATCGATGTTACTCGATTTTACTCTTAGACTAGACTCTATTTGAGAGTTCAATAAAATTACATCTTCTTATATAAAAGACAATGTGTGTATGTTGTTATGTTTGTATGTTCCGTATAGACTCAAAAGCGGTTGAACCGATACTTTTTTCGGTGTTTGATACGGAATATCATAGACTTTAAATCCCCACAAGACCCAATCGTTTTGGGATAAATAAGCTAACATCAACAAAAATTTAGGTGTTCTATTCTACTGACGTGGAGTATATATATATATATATATATGCTGGGAATACCCGTGGTTAAAATATACTATATATTTTGTTGAATTTCGGTGGGGACGGGGTTCCTCCCCTAGGCCCTATTTTTTAAAAACAACCCGCTCTGAACTTCCCCTCTCCGAACTTCCACCCTCCGAACTACCCTGCTCCGAACTTTCACTCTGAGAACCACCCTGCTCCGAACTTCCACTCCCCCGAACCAACCCGTTCCTAACCACCCTACTCCGAAATTCCACACTCCGATTCACCCTGCTCCGAACTTCCACACTCCGAACCTCCCCCCCTCCGAACTTCCACCCTACAAATCGATGTTACTCGATTTTACTCTTAGACTAGACTCTATTTGAGAGTTCAATAAAATTACATCTTCTTATATAAAAGACAATGTGTGTATGTTGTTATGTTTGTATGTTCCGTATAGACTCAAAAGCGGTTGAACCGATTTTCTTGAAAATTTCAGAGAATGTACAGGGTACACCCGTGGTGAATATATATATATATATATATATATATATATATATACTAGCAAGTGCCCGCTACTTCGTTAGCGGAGAATTCACACGAATATAAAGGAGGATAATAAATAAATAAATAATAACCATATATTCTTTCGGCAATTACCGAAATTATAAGCATTTTAATTTTATCGACACTTGTCGGTAACTCTCAAAATTAGTTTGTGAATCGCACTACTGAACAGATTTCATTACACATTTGTTTTAAAATAGTTGTTTGGTGGATAGAATATACGGAATCGGGAGAATATATGGGAGCTATATTCAAATCTCAACCTATTCTCGTCAAAAGCAATGGCTATAGTCCTTTAGTCAAAATTGCGACCATCATAAATTTTAACCCGGATAGGATAATAAATGCGACAAAAGTGCATTAACGGATGGACGGGCACGTATAAATGGACTCAGAATGTGATGCTATGTAGATCATCGAAAGGAACCATTGACCTATTTCGTTTCCTTTTGCATGTTACATACAAATGCACAAATTGATAATACCCCTTAAGCTACTTTGCTTTATCAAAAAAGTCATCCCAATGAGCAGTGGGAAAACAAATATGATCGGGAACTTTGTTTCGCAACTATTTCTTAAACTGGGAAAGAAAAGGCAATTCAAAACATATTGCACGATTCATCAGTCTTCGAATCTAAACAAAACCAAATGATAAACTTGCTGATCTCTACAATTTTATCGTAGTTTGCGTTCGATCACCACAAAAAATATTTTAACTGATATTTTTTCCTCATAAACCACTGTTTTGTTTTGACACATTGTGTGCGCAATGTAAAAATAAAGTGGACTTCAATAAGAGCGCTGTTGAAAGATATTGTTTTTTAATTCGTTATAGGGAGGTTATTTTGTGTGGGAAATATAACTTGTGCTTAAAAAAAACTTCTTTATAGAGAAGTATTCGTTATAGGGAAGTTCGTTATATAGAGGTTAAAATAGGTGAGCATGGACTGAAAAAACTGTGTTTTCAATATTTCTTCGTTATAGAGAAAAATTCGTTATTGGGAAGTTCGTTATAGAGAAGTTCGCGCCATACTTTTTGGGTCCCCTCGTAATAATACAACATAATGTTCGTCTCATTAGAAAATATAACGTCATCAAAGTACTTTAAAGGGCTTGAAATCTTCTCTGTAGAAAATTCGTTTCCCTATATTTTACGGGGAGAGCAGTGGTTTTTCCTATCCCTTCGTGATAATGCTTTTCTGACTTTTTCACGTAACGCACATATTCCAAAATCGTTTTCAATTACAAAACCAAAATTTGATTCTGGTTTGTGGTCTATTATTGATTTCCTAAATTATTTAGTGACGAAAAGTTATAGACTCTACATTTCTATATACCAAGAACGCCATAATAATTCTTAATTGCAAACAGAACAACTCAATTAAAACCACAATTTTTAAAACATCTTCTTCTAACAAAAACTGTATTGGGGTTAGTTTTTGACGGAATCGAAATCCTCAGATGTAAAAGAAAATCTTGCAATTTTTCTCAAAAATCTACTTCGAAAAATGTTGAGTATTTTGGTTTGAGTCTGTTGACAGCACTCAACATGAGTAATCCTTTGTCTATACACTTCATTTGTCTATGCCCTTACCATAACCTAACAGTTCTCCGAACTTTACAGTATGTATGGCATTTTTATTTTCCACGGCTGTGAGAGGGTTGCGCCATATTTTTTGGGTTCCGTCGTAATAGTGCAACATAATTTTCATCTCATCAGAAAATATAACGTCATCAAAGTACTTTAACGGGCTTGAAATCTTCTTAGTAGCAAATCTGATTCGTTCGTTTATATTTTGCGGGGAGAGAACTTTTTCCTAACCCTTCGTGATGAATACTTGTTATGTAATACTTTTCATGTAACACACATACTCCAAAATCGTTTTCAATTACAGAACCAATCTTTTGTCTCTGGTTTGGAACCTATTATTGAATATAATGAAATGAAATATAATGAAAATGAATTGTAGTAGCATCGAAATTCTCTACAAAGTTGTCCTTTATGATATTTTTGTAGGTGTTACCATTTTTAAGATATAGATGTTCAGATTAGGACAATTCACTGAAAAAATTCCGAAATTTTCACAGCTATAAGATTTTTTTAGTCCCATTTTGACAATACATGCCGTTTTCAAGCAAACTCGCGAAAACCTAGCAAAAAAACCTATAACTGTGACCTGAACTTCTATATCTCAAAAATGGTAAAACCTAGGAACAAATCGAATGAGTAATCCTTTGTCTATACGATTCATTTGTTAACATCGATTTCGTTTTCAGAACAACTCAATTAAAAACACAATTTAAAAACATTTTGTTCTAACAAAAACTGTATGGGGTTAGTTTTTGACGAAATCTACATACTCAGATGTAAAAGAAAATCTTGCAATTTGTCTCAAAAATCGACTTCGAAAAATGTTGAGTATTTTGGTTTGAGTCTGTTGACAGCACTCAACATGAGTAATCCTTTGTCTATACACTTCATTTGTCTATGTCCATACCATAACTTACAGTTCTCCGAACTTTACAGTATGTATTGCATTTTTATTTTCCAGGGCTGTGAGAGGGTTGCGCCATATTTTTTGGGTTCCGTCGTAATAGTGCAACATAATTTTCATCTCATCAGAAAATATAACGTCATCAAAGTACTTTAACGGGCTTGAAATCTTCTTAGTAGCTAATCTGATTCGTTCGTTTATATTTTGCGGGGAGAGAACTTTTTCCTAACCCTTCGTGATGAATACTTGTTATGTAATACTTTTCTGCCTTTTTCACGTAACACACATACTCCAAAATCGTTTTCAATTACAGAACCAATCTTTTGTCTCTTGTTTGGGGACTATTATTGATTTCATTTCTTCAAATTCTGTAATTTGAAGAAATTGCTAAATAATTAATGAAATCAATAATAGTCCCCAAACCAGAGACAATTGAATAGTTATGACTGTACATCTCCATATACGATAAAATTCTCAATTGCAAATAAATCGTTGCAATATGCACAATTTTATTGCACTTTCATTGATTTGCAAACATTTAGTTATTACCAAAAAGTCAGGTCCATACAGCTTTTAGTAGTTGTTATTTCTGGCCGATTTCTGAATTTATTCCCCTAATGTTGTCTTCAACATCAACTCATTTGTCCAACAAACCCAACATTATTTATTGAAAGAATTTTTGTTTTAATTTTAAATTGAAAATCAAAATTTTTACAAATGCATCGTTTGTAATCATTTTTTCTAACTGGATTTTAACGACGTAGGGGATGAATGATACCAAGCAATGGTCTTGACTGGCTTTAACATGGCAAAGCCCAGGATCTATCTTGGTCCCTCTTTCATCTCAAGTGGACACTGACCTCCCCGTGGTGTCACCTGGGGAACTGCCTTTAACACCCGTTAAAGGTAGTGAGCTAACATGTGCCGCGCGTTCACCCATAAGAACGTTAAAAACTTGGGTTTGGGCGTCGGGTTAGTAACCCTCCCCTAGAAAAAACATCCTACTATGAAAAAACGAAAGAAAAGAAAAACAAACCCCTCTAAAGTTGACGAACCCCGCAAACGTTTTAAGGACCATGATCTGCGAATCTGCACCTGGAATGTTCGCACTCTTTATAGAGAAGGTGCAGTCTTCGCATTGGCAGACGTACTTGAAAAGTACAAGGCCGATATTACTGCCATACAGGAAATACGATGGATTGGGAAAGGCGTCACTACAACACCTAACGCACTGTATTATAGCTGCCATGACGTAAAGCATGAATTTGGTTGCGGATTCGTAGTTAGTCGGAGACTAAAACATCTGGTATCCAGCTTCACCCCAGTGAATGAAAGACTTGCTGCAATTCGAATAAAAGCTAAATTCTTCAACATCAGCTTTATTTGTGCTCATGCTCCCACTGAAGAAAAGGACGAACAGACCAAAGATATATTTTACGAGCGCTTAGAAGAAACATATGACCGTTGTCCTGCCCATGACATTAAAATCATTCTAGGCGATTTTAATGCCAAAATTGGAAAGGAGAATATCTTTGGCCCAACAGTCGGGAAATTCAGTCTCCATAGTGAAACATCTGACAATGGTATGAGGCTGATAGACTTTGCAGCTGCAAAAAACATGGTAGTTAGCAGTACCAGATTTAATCATCTCGATATTCATAAGGGCACCTGGCTGTCTCCAGATCAAAGAACAAGTAATCAAATTGATCATGTTGTAATAGATGGAAGACATTCATCCAGCGTGTTGGATGTACGATCGTTCCGAGGCGCAAACATTGATTCGGACCACTACCTTGTTGCAGCAAAGGTACGTACCCGTCTAAACGTTGCAAATAAAGCACGAACAGACTCAACGCGGAAGTTGGACATCGATAAGCTGCAAACACAACAGATAGCCACAGCATATTCCACTCAACTAGCCCAATTGCTTAACGCGAGCACTCCTTGTCCCGATAACATAACAACACAATGGCAGCATATTGCAAACAGCCGCAAAATCCACACTTGGATTCCAGAGACCTCCACAAAGGAATTCATGGTATGACCAGGAGTGTCGTGCTGCTACCGAAGAGAAAAATGCGGCATATAGAGCTACTTTACAATCAGTAGCAACGCGTAGCGCACGAGAGAGATATCGGCAGAAAAGGAGAGAAGAGAAACGGCTTTTCCGCAAGAAAAAGAGAGAAATGGATAAGCGGGAGTGTGAAAAAATCGAGATGTACAGGAGACAGAATGAAGTCCGAAAATTCTACCAAAGAGTGAAACATCAAACAGATGGCTTTGGTACAGGCACATCCTCCTGTAGAGACCAGCAAGGTAATCTGGTAACAGATACAGATAGCGTGCTCAGGATATGGAAGGAACATTTCTCCAATCTGCTGGTATCCAATAGTAGCGAAGACGATGATACCACAGATCCAATCCCAGAAGATGGTATAGAATGTATACCGCCCGGCCAAGATGAGGTAAAAACAGCAATCAACCGGCTGAAGAATAATAAAGCAGCAGGAGCCGATGGCTTACCAGCCGAGCTGTTTAAAACCGGAGGCGACGCGCTGATAAGGTGTATGCATCAGCTAGTTAGCACCATCTGGCAGGAAGAACGCGTACCCGATGATTGGAACCTGAGCATCCTATGTCCCGTCCACAAGAAAGGAGATAAGACTGTATGCTCAAACTATAGGGGCATAAGTCTTCTCCCTATTGCCTATAAGATAGTGTCAGGGATATTGTGCGAACGACTAAAGCCAATGGTCAACGAAATAATTGGACCATACCAATGTGGCTTTAGACCTGGCAAGTCCACCATTGACCAGATATTTACCCTGCGGCAAATCCTAGAGAAGACCCAAGAGATGCAGATCGACATATTTCACCTTTTTGTCGATTATAAAGCAGCATTCGACAGTCCCCTCCGATCAAAGGTATTTCACGCAATGTCTGAATTTGGTATCCCCGCAAAGCTCATCCGGCTTTGTAAGATGACTTTAACTGATACTAGGTCCTCAGTTAAAATTGGAAAGAACCTCTCCGAAGAATTTTGTACCAAAAGAGGTTTCAGACAAGGAGACAGCCTTTCGTGTGACCTGTTCAACATTTTGCTGGAAAAGGTAATACGAGATGCAAATGTCAAAAGAAATGGCACAATTTACACCAATAGCCACATGTTACTTGCCTATGCTGATGACATAGACATCATGGGACGATCAGTAAAGGAAGTAACTGATACCTTTAGGAAGGTCGAAGCAGAATCTGCGAAAGTGGGTCTGGCGGTAAACGGCGAAAAGACCAAATTGATGGTGTCGACGCGCAAAGCGTCCATAGAGCTCGGACCAACCTTAGAAGTTGGTACCTACAATTTTGAGGTAGTTAAAGACTTCGTCTACCTCGGCACTGCCATAAACACAACAAACAACATCAGTTGTGAAATAAGAAGAAGAATTGTATCGGCCAACAGATGCTACTATGGATTAAGTAAGCAATTTAAAAACAAAGCCACATCTCGTCAAACAAAAATAACACTATACAAAACGCTGATACTACCCGTGCTAATGTATGGCTCCGAAGCATGGGTACTTGCGCAAGCAGATAAGGCAGTGCTTGGTGTGTTTGAGAGGAAAATTCTTCGAAAGATCTACGGGCCGATTTGCGTTGACGGTGAATATCGACGTCGTATGAACCACGAGCTATATAAGCTATACAAAGACATGCATATAGTTAAACGTATCGAGATGCAACGATTGCGTTGGCTAGGCCATATCATGAGAATGAGCGATGATGAACCCGCTAAAAAGGCGTATGAATACATGCCACATGGCGGTGCACGCAGAATCGGCAGGCCTAAGCTTCGATGGAGCAAAAAAAAGTGGATGAAGAAATGGAAAGGCGCGGTATTCCAAAAAGTCAAGCGAAAAACAGAGAGGAATGGAGATCTTTTCTTAGTTCGGTCTATAGAACAAATGTTCTGTAATGGGCCAACTAAGTAAGTAAGTAAGTAAGTAAGGATTTTATCGAATGAAAATCTTTTGTGCGACACCTGTTATGTGAAAACAAAATCAGGATCGGTTTGTATTTTTTGCGTAATTGTCTTTCTATTATTTAGTGGTTTACGATAAAATAAGTGCGCCTAAAAGTAAACTACAAAATTTGAAATTATGTGTGATCTCTTACGATATCAAGAAGTTATAGCATTGTTAATTTGACACATGTCTTGCAGAGGGCCAACTAAGTAAATAAGTACGTAATAGTAATGAAAAATAAGGATTTTTGTTGTTGTTATTTTTTGTGGTTCCAGGACGAATTTTCTAAAACCCGGCCTTATCTCGCACATTTGCATCAAGAGTGAGTATTTTGGTTTGAGTATTTTGGTTTGAGTCTGTTGACAGCACTCAACATGAGTAATCCTTTGTCTATACACTTCATTTGTCTATGCCCTTACCATAACCTAACAGTTCTCCGAACTTTACAGTATGTATGGCATTTTTATTTTCCAGGGCTGTGAGAGGGTTGCGCCATATTTTTTGGGTTCCGTCGTAATAGTGCAACATAATTTTCATCTCATCAGAAAATATAACGTCATCAAAGTACTTTAACGGGCTTGAAATCTTCTTAGTAGCAAATCTGATTCGTTCGTTTATATTTTTTAGTTATTACCAAGAAGTCAAGTCCATACAGTTTTTAGTTGTTGTTATTTCTGGCCGATTTCTGAATTTATTCCCCTAATGTTGTCTTCAACAGCAACTCATTTGTTCAACAAACCCAATATTATTTATTGAAAGAATTTTGTTTTAATTTTAAATTGAAAATCAAAATTTTTACAAATGCATCGTTTGTAATCATTTTTTCTAACTGGACTTTAAGGAATGAAAATCTTTTGTGCGACACCTGTTATGTGAAAACAAAATCAGGATCAGTTTGTCTTTCTATTATTTAGTGGTTTACGATAAAATAAGTGCGCCTAGAAGTAAACTACAAAATTTAAAATTATGTCAAGAAGTTATAGCATTGTTAATTTGACACATGTCTTGCAGAGGGTCAACTAAGTGAATAAGTACGTAATAATGAAAAATAAGGATTTTTGTTGTTGTTATTTTTTGTGGTTCCAGGACGAATTTTCTAAAACCCGGCCTTATCTCGCACATTTGCATCAACAGTGACCCGGTCAAAGTTCACATTTTTTGCGGGTTTTTAGGTTTTCATGCCCTTTCAAAATGGAATAAAGAAATTGTAGTAGCATCGAAATGCTCTACAAAGTTGTCCTTTATGATATTTTTGTAGGTGTTACCATTTTTAAGATATAGATGTTCAGATTAGGACAATTCACTGAAAAATTCCGAAATTTTCACAGCTATAAGATTTTTTTAGTCCCATTTTGACAATACATGCCGTTTCAAGCAAACTCGCGAAAACCTAGCAAAAAAACCTATAACTGTGACCTGAACTTCTATATCTCAAAAATGGTAAAACCTAGGAACAAATCGAATGAGTAATCCTTTGTCTATACGATTCATTTGTTAACATCGATTTCGTTTTCAGAACAACTCAATTAAAAACACAATTTAAAAACATTTTGTTCTAACAAAAACTGTATGGGGTTAGTTTTTGACGAAATCTACATACTCAGATGTAAAAGAAAATCTTGCAATTTGTCTCAAAAATCGACTTCGAAAAATGTTGAGTATTTTGGTTTGAGTCTGTTGACAGCACTCAACATGAGTAATCCTTTGTCTATACACTTCATTTGTCTATGTCCATACCATAACTTACAGTTCTCCGAACTTTACAGTATGTATTGCATTTTTATTTTCCAGGGCTGTGAGAGGGTTGCGCCATATTTTTTGGGTTCCGTCGTAATAGTGCAACATAATTTTCATCTCATCAGAAAATATAACGTCATCAAAGTACTTTAACGGGCTTGAAATCTTCTTAGTAGCAAATCTGATTCGTTCGTTTATATTTTGCGGGGAGAGAACTTTTTCCTAACCCTTCGTGATGAATACTTGTTATGTAATACTTTTCTGCCTTTTTCACGTAACACACATACTCCAAAATCGTTTTCAATTACAGAACCAATCTTTTGTCTCTTGTTTGGGGACTATTATTGATTTCATTTCTTCAAATTCTGTAATTTGAAGAAATTGCTAAATAATTAATGAAATCAATAATAGTCCCCAAACCAGAGACAATTGAATAGTTATGACTGTACATCTCCATATACGATAAAATTCTCAATTGCAAATAAATCGTTGTAATATGCACAATTTTATTGCACTTTCATTGATTTGCAAACATTTAGTTATTACCAAAAAGTCAGGTCCATACAGTTTTTAGTAGTTGTTATTTCTGGCCGATTTCTGAATTTATTCCCCTAATGTTGTCTTCAACATCAACTCATTTGTTCAACAAACCCAACATTATTTATTGAAAGAATTTTTGTTTTAATTTTAAATTGAAAATCAAAATTTTTACAAATGCATAGTTTGTAATCATTTTTTCTAACTGGATTTTAACGAATGAAAATCTTTTGTGCGACACCTGTTATGTGAAAACAAAATCAGGATCGGTTTGTATTTTTTGCGTAATTGTCTTTCTATTATTTAGTGGTTTACGATAAAATAAGTGCGCCTAAAAGTAAACTACAAAATTTGAAATTATGTGTGATCTCTTACGATATCATGAAGTTATAGCATTGTTAATTTGGCACATGTCTTGCAGAGGGCCAACTAAGTAAATAAGTACGTAATAGTAATGAAAAATAAGGATTTTTGTTGTTGTTATTTTTTGTGGTTCCAGGACGAATTTTCTAAAACCCGGCCTTATCTCGCACATTTGCATCAAGAGTGACCCACTGGTAAAATTTCAAGCTCCTAGCTTTAGCCGTTTTGGCTGGGCGTTGATGATGAGTCAGTCAGTCAGTCAGTCAATCACTTATCACCAAGCTCATTTATATATATATATATTGTTGAAATAAACTGTTTATAAAACAAGTAAGAAGGGCGTTAAGTTCGGCCGGGCCGAACTTGTTATACCCTCCACCACAAGCTGTATTGAAGTAAAATGGAATAATTAGTTTCCTTTCGTGTATGAAGAAGACTTAATACTAAATTTCAGCATTTTCGGTAAAACAATGTGAAGCACCGTTCTATGGGGGCTATTTCAAAACGTCGATCTATACCGACAAATTTCTGACGGAAAGTTTTTAGACTCAAAGAAGACTAAATACCAAATTTCCTATATTTCGGTAAGAGAATGTGGCTAAAACTTAAAAAATACCGAAAATCAAGAAGTACGCTGCTATGGGGATATAAAAAGACGTGGACCTGTACTTATAATACTATCCTGGAATATTTTATAACTCTTGGAAGAATAACGAATTTCAGCCATTTCGGTGGGATTTTGACGACACAATCTTCAGTATTACGAAAATCGGGAGGTACAGTTCTAATGCCCGTAATTTCTACTCGTAGTTATCTATGAGTTCATAGATATCCCCCGTGTAAGCAAAATTTCATAATTTTAATCCATAGGTAACGTTACCGGGTCGAAAACAGCCGTGTTACTTACACCATGGATTTTGCCTGGTTGATGGTTGCCAATGTGTTAAAAATTGTAAAAACACTTATATGTGGCAATGTTTTTACGAAATCATGAATGAAAATCACCAATGTTACCACATGTTTTCAAAATCCACACTCGTCGGTAAATGGCACGTAGAAATTACCAAACGTGTAGGTAAAGATAACTAACAGGTAGCTACCTATCCGGTTACCTAGGGCTAGAAATTACGGGCATAAGGGGGCTATATCGAAACGTGGACCTATACCGACGAATTTTAGTCGGAAATTGGGCAATATGAAAGCGTGGACCTGTACAGAGAAATTTCTGGCGAACAGTTTTATATCACATCGAAGACTAAATACCAAATTTCAACCATTTTGGTGGAATATTGAAGCCACAACCTCCAAAATACGGAAAATCGGGAGGTACCTTTCGATGGGGGCTATATGAAGGCGTGGACCTATACCGACAAATTTAAAGGGGAAGTTTGGGTACCCCCTGCGAAGTCTAAATACCAGATTTCAGCCATTTCGGTGGAATATTGAGGCCACAACGGTCAAAATACCGAAAATCGGGAGGATCCGTTCTATGGGGGCTATATCAAGGAATGGACCGATACGGACAAAGTTCTGGGGGAAAGTTGTATACCACCAACGTAGACCAGGGACGTAGCCAGGATTTCATTTCGGGGGGGCCCATCTGACCAAAATTTTGAAAGTTCACGTTAGCGAAAATGTCTTATTTAGCAAAGATGTAAACCTTATTTTAGACTTTTTCTACTGATGCAATAATTTTCAATACAATTTTTTAGTTCATATGGCACAAGACTTCTTGGCCGATTTTATCTTGTTTTTATAACATTTTTGACAATATGTCACAGTTAATATATGGTCAAACCAATGAATATATTAATAATGCCATATATTTTTGGGCGTATCATTTATCAAATAATTCACAACTACAGTGAAGTTATGAAATTCAGTGATATCACTTCGGTAAGGCCAAAAGAAAGCGAATACAATGGAAAACCTTAGAATTTCGGAAGGCCGAGAACTAATGCTGAGCTAATGCTTAGCGCTAAAATGTGCCTCATCGAAATAATGGCTTTAGGGCCAAAGTGTGTTTGGAAGAAATCTGTTTCAGAAAACTTGGAGTCGACTTAGCTATGTCCGTTCGTCTGGGTAGCCGCCTAGGGAGCCCGATAATTCTCAAACAGATCAACCGAGTCGGTCCAAAATTTGTCCTTCGTGATATTTTGATCTATCTACTCTTTCGGCAAACTTCCGCAGAGTATTTCAAAAACGTTCAGCGAAGTGCAGTTTAAGACCTCCCTGGATAAGCTGTGTAAGCTTAAGACCTCAATGGCCATGGCTTCACTTCCTTTATGCTAATAATTAGTTATAAGTAAAAATATGAAATAAATAAATTAATAATTTAAAAGTCCTCCCTGGAAACGCTTTGATTTTTTGCAACAAGTGTTCTCGGGGCTCCTATTACTACCGTACAAGTTTTTCAGAAGCAAGTATATACTTCCAGAGAAAATGGCCCGAAAGCTGTAAAGAACACCTAAGGCAATCATGTGTAGTGACTAGTACACACGACAACTTTCGAACCGGATACTGCGATGGTCCAAACTTTGTTTATCGCAATATTTCAGCGAGCCATATATATACAAAATTCGAAGATGGTGCTTTTCGGTCTACTTCTTCTGGTATTTTCCCCCCAAATTTCAAGAGTTTTAGCTAAAGTGGTATGCGCGAGTTTTCTTGAACGGAGCAACAGATTTGGTCCAAGTTTAGTAACATTTTTTCCAAACTTAGTTTTTGCTCGAAAATGGGCCATACTGGGGTACCTCCCTCACAAACCTTCAAAATAGTTGTTTAAGTGCTGTTTAGAGCGGTATTAAGTTTTTCGTGGGCAATTCCATATTTCCTGACATAAGAGTCAAAAGGTGAAAATTATACTGTGACGAACTGAAATAACTGGTGGGCGCAATATCTTTTAAAAGGAATGACTCCCAAAATAAGATCTTCTCCAAAAATGAACTATGTAGGTCCGGTCCATTTCTCCATACCTCCTCCGCAACACTTGTGATCAATGATACAAATCCATATTTTGTTTGCAAGTTCATACGTCCGAAAACGGCTACACATTTCTGAAAATCTCCTAATGCATAGTTTTTGGGTTCAAGGATTTTGGCTGTGTAGTCGCTATTCGATCTGTCTATAGATGAAAGTTTCAATTCAGGATCAGGGTATATTCCAGGATCAGGGTATATTCCTGTCCGCAAAGTAGAGTGGTACTTGTTGAGATTTTTACGAAGAAGAACCTGTTTCCGATCAGTTTTTAGATTTCGTTTGTCGTCACAAGGTCCTTTACTGAAGCAGGAAAAATTAACATTTCTAGAAATGTGCATCCATTGAAAGTACTTCTCAAAATACAATTGCTGTGGGTTTCTATGACGTTTTCTTTTTCTATTCATTGTAATTTTTAAATATTTGTAATAATATGTAATAAATCAATATGTATATACAAAATAGAAAAATCTTTGTACGTTTGTTTGTTTGGAGTTTATGGACTCAAAATCCGCTGAACCGATCTTCCTGAAATTGTCAGAGTTTATCACTAAATGGCCTGAAGGTAACATAGGCTATAAAAATTTCTGAAATTCCGCGTTGATCCGGAGATATAGCAGCATCACAATCGGAGGTACCTCCAAAAAATTTAGATTTTTTATGCAAGTATCCATAGAATGGTAACAGATAACGTCTCCAAATTTTGGATGTGTGCAGGAATTTGGTCTAGAAATAAATCGGTCTTAAATGGTCTAGAATTGAAATCGGTTCAGATTTGGATATAGCGCCTATATATCGTCACCATAAATGTCCGAAGGCGTAACCCACAAAACCAAAACTTTACAGGAGAAGCAAAAAACGTTATAAAATTAAAAACTGTTTTATGGAATATTAATCTTATGAAGGCGAGTATATGGGATATTATCGATCATATACGAAGGGGAATAAGTAGTGAAACCAAAACCGCTGAAGTGCTCAGTTCTAAGATCCTCCATTACAACAAAATCTGCAATATTATCCCATTATCCGAAATGCCATTTCTTGAATAGGATCGTTGTTTTTGAAGGTAGAAGCTTGAAATTTTGACAGAGCATGTATTTTAGCTTTATGTATCAGATTACGTCAAAAACCAATTTAGATTTTCATGTCGGTTACGTCTTCGGTCATTTATGGTGACGATATATTTTCGGCCATTTCATGTATTTTATGCATTAAACAGCTTAGCATGTCCAATTTCAATGAAATTTGGAATGTGTGACAGAATTGGGTCTATAAATAAATTTTTCAAATTATATTGAAATCGGTTCAGATTTGGATATGGCTCCCATACATATTTTCGTGTATTTTATGCACCAAACACGCTATATATACCCGATTTTAATGAAAGTTGCAATGAGTGACGAAAATTGGCCTACAAATAAATTTCTCAAAATATATTTTACCTTATTCGGGGTAGCGAAGCGCACCGGGTTCAGCTAGTAAAATATAAACATTGACCTCAAGCTCAATAATCTTGATTTTATTAAGGCGTGGACCTATACCGACAAATTTAAAGGGAAGTTTGGGTACCCCCTGCGAAGTCTAAATACCAGATTTCAGCCATTTCGGTGGAATATTGAGGCCACAACGGTCAAAATACCGAAAATCGGGAGGATCCGTTCTATGGGGGCTATATCAAGGAATGGACCGATACGGACAAAGTTCTGGGGGAAAGTTGTATACCACCAACGTAGACCAGGGACGTAGCCAGGATTTCATTTCGGGGGGGGCCCATCTGACCAAAATTTTGAAAGTTCACGTTAGCGAAAATGTCTTATTTAGCAAAGATGTAAACCTTATTTTAGACTTTTTCTACTGATGCAATAATTTTCAATACAATTTTTTAGTTCATATGGCACAAGACTTCTTGGCCGATTTTATCTTGTTTTTATAACTTTTTTGACAATATGTCACAGTTAATATATGGTCAAACCAATGAATATATTAATAATGCCATATATTTTTGGGCGTATCATTTATCAAATAATTCACAACTACAGTGAAGTTATGAAATTCAGTGATATCACTTCGGTAAGGCCAAAAGAAAGCGAATACAATGGAAAACCTTAGAATTTCGGATAGCCGAGAACTAATGCTGAGCAATAGTTAGTCTATCCATCAAGAAATTCTAGCACCAAATCGCGGTTATATAAATGACAAAATCTGTCGCCAAATCGTGCATCTGTCAATAGACTAATTTTGGCGTCCAATCGTCGGACTTCTCTTATAAAAATTCTGGATCTTCTCATAAATTTATCAGGAACAAGGGAATCTCTGGAATCCAGTCTTAACTTCGTTTAAAATGAAATTATGTCGCCCAATCCAAGGTCTATACATGTATACATTCTTTTAGCAAAAATCCATAAACACAAGTTTTCCCAATCTAAATTTTTTATACTATCAGCCTTTAGCGCTAAAATGTGCCTCATCGAAATAATGGCTTTAGGGCCAAAGTGTGTTTGGAAGAAATCTGTTTCAGAAAACTTGGAGTCGACTTAGCTATGTCCGTTCGTCTGGGTAGCCGCCTAGGGAGCCCGATAATTCTCAAACAGATCAACCGAGTCGGTCCAAAATTTGTCCTTCGTGATATTTTGATCTATCTACTCTTTCGGCAAACTTCCGCAGAGTATTTCAAAAATGTTCAGCGAAGTGCAGTTTAAGACCTCTCTGGATAAGCTGTGTAAGCTTAAGACCTCCATGGCCATGGCTTCACTTCCTTTATGCTAATAATTACCCAGCAAAATTTGACGGAAGGGGTTCTTTGCGATGACGTGATTTCATGTCATCTTTTGCATTGGTTGAAAGGAAGTCGTGGAAGATCCGATCTTTTCATTAGGATTTGAACCAATGCAAAGGAAGTCGTGAAAGATCCGATCTTCATTTTGGTATGTTCCAGTACTGCAAAAATCTACTAATTTTTACTATTTTTTCCGATAACATAAAGGAAAAATTGTTATCCTATGGGAACTAAAATCATTTCGGGCCCGGGCCCCCCCCCCCCCCCCCCCCCCCTGGCTACGTCGGTGACGTAGACTAAGTTCCAAATTTGAGCCATTTCGGTGTGATAATGAAGCTAAAACCTTCAAAATACCGAAAATCGGGAGGTACCGTTATATGGGGGCTATATCAAAACGTGGACCGATATATCCCATTTTCAATACAATCATCCTGCAAGTAATAAAAACTTCTGTGCCAAATATTGACTCTCTATCTTTAAAATTGCGAGCTGTATCTTGATTTCAACAGACAGACGGACATGGTTAAATCGACATAGAATTTTATGCTGATCAATAATATATATACTTTATAGGGTCTCCGACGAATATTTCGATGTGTTACAAACGGAATGACAAATTTAATTATACCCTCCATATGCACGCAGAGAAAAAATATTTGTCGCTTTTGTTGGAACAAAAATATATGTTTTGGTTCCAAAAATGTATTTGTTTTGTTCAAACTTTGCAATCCAAATCCAAAAATACCATCTTTTGTTCCAAACATAGAAAACAAAAACAACTTTCGAATTTCCGCAATATTGTTAAAATCGTTAACAATACCGATTTTAGGAACTATCATAATCTAATTTTTTTACAAAAAGTATTGTCAATACAGAAAACCAGCCCAGAAATTTTTGATTTGAGTGCATATACTTCTCATATACACTTTTCGCATAACTTGGATATAAATGTCGCGTATAATATTGCAATCATTGATGAACACAATACATGGTTTGCTGCATTGGCTGACAACAAAGACAAACAAAAAGCCACAAGAACCCACCACAACATAAGGAATAATTAAACACCATAACAAACATGAAAAGGAAAGAAGAATGAAACAAAACAGAAACAAATAAAAACAAGAGTCTCACAAGTACATACACACAAAAACAAAGGTAAAGGCAGCATGTCATACAAACACACCACAACTCACCAAAATTGTTTTTTCAACACGGCATCGAATAGCGAGAGAAGAGAAACAAATTTTCGAAGAAAAGAGAGAAATATTGTTCAGTTGACACAAACTATTTTTGGATTTACAATACTACATGAGGAATCCAATAATATGTTAACAATACATATTTTGCTCTTGGAATATTGTTGGATCAAACATATTTTTTTCTCTGCGTGTGGTGGAGGGTATAATATACTTGTGCGAACAAAACATGTAGGCCATGAGAATTGTATTTGTTTGTTTACATTTTTTATTCTTCGAAACCTCTGTCAATAAATATGAATTATCTTTTACTTTCAAATCGTTCAACTGAATAGACGTGTTTTATTTTTGCTCTGCTAAAAGGTTATGGGCCCAGGCCATAACTGAATCGGGAAACATACAGATTGTTTGCGGATAACATTATTAGGAATATAGAATATCCAGGAATGTGTGACGCAATGAATTCGCTTGGTGCAATTCAACAAATGGAGAAGCTGGTTGGCTCCGAAAACTGGTCGACTTGGAGTTTCGCCATGAAGACGCAGCTCGAACTGGAGGATGCATGGTCATGCATAGAGCCTGTAAGTAATGCAGCTACAGTGAATGCCGAAAAGGATCGAAAAGCAAGATGCAAGATTATTTTGGCAATTGACAAGAATCTGTATGTACATGTCCGTGATTGCAAGACAGCAGCAGAAGTTTGGAAAGCCCCCAAGAATCTATTTCAAGACACTGGATTGGACAGACGAATTGGTTTGTTGCAAAAATTGTGTTCTGTGCAATTGGTGGAATGTTCTTCAGTGGAAGACTACGTGAACCAGATTATAACGACAGCCCAAAAGTTGAACGATATTGGATTCAGCGTTAATGATTAATGGATTGGAAGTTTGATATTAAAAGGACTTCCCAGTGAATATCAGCCAATGATTATGACAATTGGAAGTACAGGTAAACCATTAACAGCAGATAGTGTAAAGATGAACCTCCTGCAGGATGTCAAATTCGAACCTTTACCGACAAATAGTGTGTTGCTTTCCAAGAAAGGAAAATTTGCAGGAAACAAATATGTGAAGAAAAATATTTCAAAACAAGACAAGAAAGGAAAGTCGCGATGCTTCAATTGTGATGGGATTGGCCATTTTGCGTAGGAGTGCCCGTCGAAACCGAAGGAAAAGAAATCCACAGGTAAAGAAAGTACAATGTTTGCAGCATTTAAAGTGGAATCATCAACGGAGGAATGGTATATTGATAGTGGTGCTACCAATCACATGACAGCAAAACAAGAACATTTCAAAAAATTTTGTGAGTATTCTGGTGAAATAAAAGCGGCGAACAACACCACAATGCAAGCTGTTGGAAAGGGTGACATTGAGATGAAACTTGCAACGCCTAGAGGTAATGAAATCGTCACCGTTAAAGATGTTCTTTACGTTCCAGATTTAGAAGTGAATCTCTTGTCTATAAGGAAGATTGTGGATCATCATAATAGTGTGGTATTTGATCGATCTGGTTGCCGTATTATAAATTCCTCCAAAGAAGTTATTGGAATGGCAAAACAGGTGAATGGCTTATACAAATTGAACGTACATTCAACTGAAAGCGCATACGTGGCAAGTGGAAACTCAACGGAACTTTGGCATCGCAGATTTGCACATTTAGGATTTGAAAATTTGAAGCTTCTAGCCGACGGGTATGTGAAGGGTGTAAATTTGAGCAAGAATTCTATGGAGGGGTGTATATGATGTGCAGAAGGTAAACAACATCGTCTCAGCCTTCCTTCAGAAGGCTCCAGAGCATCTAATGTTTTAGACATTATACATTCTGATGTATGCGGTCCAATGGAAGTGAAGTCATTAGGAGGAAATCTTTACTTTGTGACGTTTGTGGATGATTATACTCGTAAGGTAAGAGTATACTTCATGAAAAGCAAGGATGAAGTTGTGGATCGTTTTCTGGAATATAAAGCCGAAGTGGAAAATCAAACGGGAAAATCAATTAAAGTATTGAGAACTGACAACGGTAAGGAATACGTAAATAAGAAGCTGGCTGCTGAATTAAGAAAAAGTGGCATAATTCATCAGACCACGATTCCCTATACCCCAGAGCAAAACGGTCTTGCTGAGAGGATGAACCGAAATTTGATGGAAAAAGCTCGAGCAATGTTATGTGATGCATGTATGCCGAAAAATTTCTGGGCAGAAGCTGTATATTGCGCAAGTCATGTCATAAATAGATCACCACATAAAATGTTGAAGTGGTCTGGACACAAGCCGAACGTAAGCTATTTTAATATATTTGGATGTACCGCTATGTGTCATGTCCCTAAACAAAAGCGACGTAAACTTGATTCTAAATCGGAAAAGTGTGTATTTTTCGGCTATTCTAATACGTAAAAAGGATACCGTGTCTACAGTTTGAATCGAAAACAAGTTTTTGTATGCCGAGACGTAATATTTCACGAGACCGATTTTCATTATTCAAGAACAGC
This sequence comes from Musca autumnalis, assembly GCF_047663935.1. Classification (NCBI taxonomy): domain Eukaryota; kingdom Metazoa; phylum Arthropoda; class Insecta; order Diptera; family Muscidae; genus Musca; species Musca autumnalis. The sequence goes on along the minus strand of NW_027411866.1, from coordinate 69,375,095 downwards.
TGATAAAATGGACAACAACAGTGGAGTTCCGCTTTATACGATTCAAGTGGGGGAACAAGATGTAAATATCCCCGATAGTCAAAGAGAGTTTGGGTCATGTTCATCAGTAATAGAAGATGCACATGAAGTGGGGGATTCTGGAGAAGTTCAAGGCGATCAACATGATTTTCCCGCTCCGACTGATAGAGTAGATAACACAGACGATTCATCGGTTTCACGCAGAAGTGAAAGAATTGCAGCAAAGAAGAAAGCTCTAACTGTTAAACAAGAAAATAGCACAGACGAACCAATAAGCTTAGAAGATGCCATGAATAGTTCGGAAAAGCTAAAATGGATTGAAGCTATGAAAAGCGAAATAAAGTCCCTGGAAGAAAACCATACTTGGAATTCTGTAGAAAAGCCGCCTGGAGTGAATGTGATTACAACCAAGTGGGTATTTAAAAAGAAGAAAGAACCAGGTAACAATATCCGATATAAGGCCAGATTAGTAGCAAGGGGCTACACACAGAAAAAGGGAATTGATTACGATGAAACGTATTCACCTGTAGTAAGGTATACTTCAATTCGTTTTCTTATGGCCTTAGCAGCGAAATATGATCTGCAGATAGAACAAATGGATGCAGTCACAGCTTTTCTGCAAGGTGAGTTAAATGAAGATATCTATGTTGAAAAACCTGAAGGTATTCCAATGAAGTGTGATGGCCAAGTTTTGAAGCTCAATAAAGCAGTGTATGGACTTAAACAGTCGAGTTTAGTTTGGAATACGAAACTGGATAAAGCGCTTATCAATTTGGGACTGATAAGATCCAAGGTTGATCCTTGCATTTATATGCATAGAGATGGATCGAAGATGACTTTTTTGGCCATATATGTCGACGACATATTGTTGTTCAGCAATGAGATACCATACCGGAAAAAACTAAAAGCTCAATTAATGAAGGATTTCAAAATGAAGTTTTTAGGTGAAGCAAAGCAGTGTTTAGGAATCCGAATTTCACGAAAAGATGACAAAATCTATTTGGACCAGGAAGAATACATAGATGAAATGCTAAAGAAATTTAATATGGAAAACTGTAATCCTGTGTCAACACCAATTGATGTGAATGTTAAACTTTCGAAAGATATGTCTCCCAATACAACCGCTGAAATCAAAGAGATGTCCGAAATTCCGTATCAACAAGCAATAGGAAGTTTACTTTTTGCATCGCAGTGTACTAGACCATATATATGTCAAGCGGTAAATAAGCTAAGTACATTTAACAATTGTCCTGGAAAAGCACATTGGTGTGCAGTAAAGCGAATATTTAGATATCTGAATGGAACAAAGGCTGCAAAATTAACATTCACTAAAAGTGGTAATGAAGATGTTATTGCATATTCTGATTCCGATTGGGCAAGCGATTCCGATGAAAGACGTTCAGTTACAGGGTATGTAAATATTCTTCAAGGAGGATCTGTATCTTGGGCTTCCAAACATCAAGCAACCATAGCATTATCATCAACAGAAGCCGAATACATGGCACTTTCCGCTACAGTGCAAGAAATTTTGTGGCTTAGAAGTCTTGAAGCAGAAGTTGACCCAAAACCAAAATCCAACTAAAATATATTGCTACAATCAAAGTGCAATGCATTTGGCATCAACCAGCAAATATTTGGCACGATCGAAACACATTGATGTTCGCCATCATTTTATACGGGAAAACAAAGAGTCAAACATTGTTCAATTCGTTGGAGTCAAAACTCAAGTTATGGTAGCAGACAATTTAACTAAAGCAGTACCTGCAGATAAACATAAATTTTGTTCAATTCAAATGGGTTTACATTTTAAGTAAGTTTTGTTCGAGTGGGGGTATTGAAATAAACTGTTTATAAAATATACTTGTGCGAACAAAACATGTAGGCCATGAAAATTGTATTTGTTTGTTTACATTTTTTATTCTTCGAAACCTCTGTCAATAAATATGAATTATCTTTTACTTTCAAATCGTTCAACTGAATAGACGTGTTTTATTTTTGCTCTGCTAAAATATATATATATATATATATATATATATATATATATATATATGTTTGTACAGTGAAGGTTTTAGGGACAGCGCGGAAATCACATTTCGCACCCATTTTATATCTTATCGGACCTTCATTTTAATATTTTAAAACATATCAGACCTATATTGGTATTATTTTAGCTTCTAGGCGATCTTATGTATGTAGTGTTTTTTTAAGGGACACAATATATATTGTGAGCTTTTTGAGCCAATGTCCTCAAAATGCTCCCAGCATATAGAAAAAAATGGGTTGCCACCGATATCTTCATTTTTGCGATTTTTCGCTCATTAAAGAAGCTAAATTCAACAAAAGGGAAAATTATATTTTTTTTGGAAATTATGACGACCGCGGTATTTGAACTCGGAACAAAGATTTCTCGTGATTGTTACGGAGGCCTCTACCACCTCAGCTATCGACCTCTACACCGTATGTTCGTCTAAATAGTTGTTATTATTACAACGAAGACACAAATATTTGTTATACCGTGTATATGTGTTTTCGTTGGTTGGCGTTCTTATTTCCGTATAACAGTTGGATCTGGATATAAAATGTTTTCAAACATGTCAGTTATGTGTCACATATACACATACAAACTATTCCTGTTATGAAATGAGAAAAAAAGAACAAAACTAATATTGAGGTGAATTACTTTATAAATAAAAAGTAATACACACGTGAATTTAAATAACTTTTATTCTTTCGAATAAAACCAACAAAATCCGTCTATGAAAAAAGACAAAGAATTCTAAAACATGAAATTGTTAAATGATATGGAAGGTGACGTTGCACAAGAACCTGATCATATACATACATATGCTTTAAAAAATAATGGATTTTGTCCTAAGCATGGGTATTTACGTTTATTACATTTATCATATTGTTTAACCCTCATGCGGGTCATTAAGGGGGTCTTTTTGGTCCCTTTTCTTAATATGACCGCGTCGCCATAAAATTTTACTATAGATTTTAGAATACATCAAAGCCCTAAATTTTGCTTAAACACCAGGATGTGATCCAATACTGTATTCTGAAATTCTAATCAACGAAAATCCCTATATGTATATCTGCAAGACAAAATATCATGAGCAGCATTAATTTGAAGCTTATAATACCTGTGTCATTTGGAATTGCTAAATAAAACAGTTACAGTGAGTGTCAAAAATATTCGGTTTTAAATTTCACCAATAATAACACCTCACTATTTTAGAAGCCCATACCCAATATTCAAAAAATCAAATACTTAAAAAATGTTGGACCTGTGGCAATTAAAAATGTATGTAACATGGGTCCATGGCAACCCTATAAGCGAGAATAACAAAAAAGAAGTTGTTAACCCTGTTTTCTATGCGTCAAAAGATTCGGTTTTTGTAACTTTTGTTAAATATTTTGGCAAAAAACCGGTCAATATCGAACTTTTTCTGCAATATTAGTATAAATTTCAATAATTGCGAACAGAATCTTTGTTCCTGTGTGCAAAAATATCATTTTTCATAGCAAATTATCAAAATTTAGGGCTAAGGAAAAACGCTATCCCAGAAAAGAGAAAACTGTTTATATTTTATTATAAAAACGGCAGAAACAAAGGAAATTTTTGAATAATTAGTCGAATGTAGTTGAAATAATGTGCAAAAATCACGGAAATACAGAAATAATCGATTTCGTGAAACACATAAGCCAGCCAAACCAAGGACTGGGAGGGAAGGTGATTCCTCTACGTCTACGGCTAAACCGCTCTTAATTTTCTTGAAATTGATCACCGAGCTCTAACTGACTTTCAGAAGATAGAAAATATGCACTTACTTTCCAAAAAAATCGTAAGGATGAAGCCTTTATCCTCACGATTTTTTTGGAATGCAAGTGCATATTTTTTATCTTCTGAAAGTCATTTAGGGCGTTTTTTCTTAGCCCTAAATTTGGATAATTTGCTATGAAATATGAAATTTTTTCACACAGGAACAAATATTCTGTTCGCAAATATTGAAAATTATACTAATATTGCAGAAAAAGTTCGACATTGACCGGTTTTTTCCCAAAATATTTAACAAAAGTTACAAAAACCGAATATTTTGGACGCATACGCAAACAGGGTTAACAATTTCTTCTTTGTTATTCTCGCTTATAGGGTTGCCATGGATCTATGTTACACACATTTTTTAATTGCCACAGGACCAACATTTTTTTAAGTATTTGGTTTTTTGAATATTGGGCGTGGGCTTCTAAAATACTGAGCTGTTATTATTGGTGAAATTGAAAACCGAATATTTTTGACACTCACTGTAAATAATTAACAATTGATACATTTCAAATATACTTTCAACTATTTTCTTAATTTAATAATAATTGAATACGAAAACCAACATTAAAATTTTTAAATACGTTTCATAGTTATATGTACCTATAAAATTTGATTATTATGCATTACACTTAAAAAACTGTGATAAGGACTTTGAGAACAAATGCCATCACACACAATAAAAAAGGATATAGAAATGTGGCGTGGGAAATGCCAGGATATGTATTATCCTTAACATTTTGATAAAAAATAATGCATACAAAATAAAAAAATATTTAAATAAAAAGCGCTGTAACCGGACACGAACCCGGGACTCCAAACCAATATCTGTAATGTCGTCCACATGCTTACGCTCTAGGCCACGGACGTCCACAGCGAGCGATGATTTATAACGTGACTTATATAAATCTTTTTTGAAAGTGAAACTAAAAACAAAGAGTTAACTTTCAGAAAAAAATAAAATTCACCACAGTACTAGATGTTACTCTCCAATAAATATGGAAAAGATTAATTAATATTTAAGGGAGATCTAAATGCGTCTACAAGTACGATTCTGTGGAGGCAGGCAATATAAATAATAACTGAAATCGGGTCGTACGGTTATACGGGTACTATTCCAAAACTATAAACATATAAAGTCAAAAAACCTCCCAAAATTATTAATAAAATTAAAAAGTAAACGAAACCGACCCAGGTGATATTTGAACCCGAACGACCTAACTAATGCCTGACATACCGTCCACATGCGTACGCTCTAGACCACGGACGTCAACCGTGAACGAATAATAACATAAGTTATATTAATCGTTTTTGTCAGTGACGCTAAAAAATCTGCAAAGAAATAACTCTTAAAAAATGTATTTCCCCACAGCACTAGATGTTAAATAACGTATTGTCTATGTTTTGCATAAAGTTGAAAAAAGTAGAATACCTAGAAAGAAAAATTAATGAAGGGAGATCTAAAATTACATTTTTGTTGAAGTTTTTTCCATATTTTTCCAGGCTTTACTTGGATTTGAAAAAATTTCACAAAAGTTATAACACACAAACTAGAAAGAGGAAGGATTTATACCTTAATAATCTTATAGTTCGTTAAGACTTACAGTATCGGCCAAAACTAAAGCACCCCCTCAGTACATTTTTTTAAATGATAATTTTTTTTAAGAAAGCAAGGTAATACATTTATTTTTTTATTTTTCTTCTTACTTATTTATATCTTTGTTGTTGGAAAACACAAAAATAAGGAATTAAGAATGTAATAAACAAAAGTTAAATTTCAAAAAACTTTTTAGGTCGCAAATATAAGCGGACAAAACTAAAGCAATTTGAGGTACAACAAAAACTATTGAAATCAATATTTCGTTGTGTATCCGCTATTCTGGATGATACAATCACATCTTTTAGGCATAGAGGATACTAAATTATTAATTATTGTAGGCGAAGTAATTGATTTTCGGAAAATTTAGCTTAAATCCACAAAATACTGAAAATGGGAAGTTACAGTTATATGGGAGCTATACCCAAACGATTTTTGGTGGGTATGTTTAGTGACCACTAGGAACCCTAAGTAAAAAAAAATTACAGCTAATTTAGTGGGAAAATTTGGCTTAAATATCCAAAATACTGAAGATCGGAAAGTCAAATACAAAATCGCTTAGGTTTAAAAATTAGCAAAAGAACGATTCACAGAAGAACGGTAGACGCCGACTTATTCAGCCGACGACAAGCAAAAAACCCTTCCGCCTCCATGTTTTACAGTGTCTTTGCAATATTTAGGATGTAACGGTTGCCAAGTTGGCCCACGCCTTTTACCATCTGACTACTTTAAATTATTCATAGATTCATCGGAAAACCGCACAGTCCTCGATTTTTTCTACTCCAGTTCAAATGGGTCTTCCAGTCTGGCTCCTTCATTTTTAGTTGATATGAAAGTTTTTTTGCTGACTGAATAAGCCCGCGTTTGCCGTTTTTCTGTGAATCGTTCTTTTGCTAATTTTTAAACCTAAGCTATTTAGTATTTGACCAGAAGATGCTGTAGCATCATTTTTGGATGAATATGAACAATATCGGCTAATGTCTTGGTGTAGCCCCCTTATAGCAGTACCTTCCGATCTTCGGTATTTTGGGTATTTAAGCCACACTTTCCTACTAAATTAGCTGTAATTTGGTACTTAGCGTTCCCAGTGGTCACAAAACATATCCAAAAAAAATCGTGGACCTGGGTTCACGTTTGGGTATAGCCCCCATATAGCGGTAACTTCCAATTTTCAGTATTTTGAGGATTTGAGCTAAATTTTCCGAAAATCAATTAGTTTGCCCGCAATAATTAATAATTTAGTATCCTCTATGCCTAAAAGATGTGCTTGTGTCATCCAGAATAGAGTATACGCAACAAAATATTGATTTCAATAGTTTTTGTTGTACTTCGAATTAGGGGGTGCTTTAGTTTTGTCCGCTTATATTTGCGACCTAAAATGTTTTTTGAATTTTAACTTTTGTTTATTAAATTCTGAATTGCTTATTATTGTGTTTTTCAATAATAAAGATATAAATAAATAAAAAGAAAAATAAAAAATAAATTTATTACTTTGTTTTCTTAAAAAAATTATTTAAAAAAAGAGTTGAGGGGGTGCTTTAGTTTTGGCCGATACTGTATGTACATATAAATTCACTCGATTTCAAATGACAATTTCACAGTGTGTACGTCAAACAAATCATAGTTTCATGCATAGTACACACTGACCAACAAAACTGACAGTCGCCGAAGTCTACTAGTCCCAATTTACATTAGGCGAGTTTACTTGCGGCAATTGTCAGTTTGTAGGTGAGAGAGGGTGCTGAGGGGCAAAGGGTTACCTTATGCCTCACCTCTCTCTCCTACAAAATGACAATTGCCGCAAGTAAACTCGCCCAATGTAAATTGGGACTTTTATTAATATCAAAGTCTAGCTGAATAATTACTTTCTTAATCTCCAAATAATAGGTACAAACATTTTAAGGTAAACATAAGTTTTTTATTTGGTAGAAATTTGTCTGAAAGGACGTTGGCTGTTAGTTTTGAGTGATGGTGTGTACCCTCCGCTTTAAATCCACTCGATTTTATTTGACATATGCGCTATGGAATTGATATTTGAAATCGAGTGGATTTCGTAAGTCTAAACGTTTTTTATGCAAACATTATTTTAGACCGAAGTCGGTCGAAAATTCCAAATTGCACATATTTGGTTGCGCATCAATTAAAATATACAAATCTAAAACGATTTCAACTTAATTTTGCGCACTTTAGGCCACATTATACATATAATTAAAATTGTATCAAAGTTGGTAGAAGCAATCTGTTTGAGAATCGTTTTCTTGGTCAAAATTCGGTATATTTTTTTGTTCAACAGGTAACGCAACAACTTTTTGGGTGAATGTATGTTAAAATAAGGTTTAGCAGCTGTAAAGGAATTTAAGGTCAAAGTTTAATTTTTGATTCTCTCTATTTTGGATCAACATATTAGAGTTTTTGTGTTTTTTATGTCATCCAACATATTAACAAATTGCAAACGCCAATAAATAAACTATAATTTCTGTTCCAGAACCTGCAGTAATCTAAAAGTTTTTACTACGATAACAATTCTTCCTTGACGATATCGATTCGGCCGACCTATTTATAATCTAAACACTAAAATGCTCTTGACTAAAATGGAATAGTTTCCTTTCCGGTCCATAATTTTAGGTGCAAAATTTTTTGACCACGGATACTCGAAATGCCTAATTATCTACACCTTTTTCACATGTAATTCGAAACATTCCAGTTGTAATTCGTAACATTTCATTTGAAATTCGATTATTCTATTTGTAATTCGTAACATTTTATTTGTAATTCGAGAATTCTATTTGTAATTCGAATTATTCCATTTGCAATTCGAATTATTCCATTTGTAATTCGAATTATTTTATTTGTAATTTCAATTGGCCGACCTATTTATAATCTAAACACTAAAATGCTTTTGACTAAAATGGAATTGTTTCCTTTCCGGTCCATAATTTTAGGTGCAAAATTTTTTGACCGCAGATACTCGAAATGCCTAATTATCTACATAGTCCAATCTAAAAAGTGTGTTCAATAGGACGGGGTGATTGTTTTTTTATTTTTATGAAAACAAATGAGAAAATAATTAACTCAACTTTACAAAAAAAAAATTTTTCGGTTCAGCCGATATCAAAAATTAAGAACAGTATCCAATTCTTTGATGTATGCATTATACCACGGATGTGAATTAAAAAGAAAAGAAAAAAACATATAAAATATGTAAAACAATTCGAAAATTAAATGAAACAAGAAAATAAAAATAGGTAAAAAAACTTTTTAAGTTAAACGGTTTTATGTTAAACATACATTGCAATGTTTTAGATAAATGTACTAAAAACTAAAAAATAATAAAATAGATACAGTCGTGGGAATTATAAACATATGCATAGACTAGACTAAAATAAAACCGTGGGGCACGTCAATTGTCTACAATCATTGATTAAAATGTTTGTTTTGTAATGTTACAGTTAGTTCAACCGACAACGATGGACGTGTGATAAGTAGGGCTAGAATGTGGAAACAAGCTAGCAAGCTCGATTATAAGCTAGTTTTAGGGTTTCATAGTGGTGAGCGAGTAGTACTTTGTCGATTAAAGACAAACTACGAGCAGTGAAACGCTTCCTATCCAGGCAGCAGTGTGAATGTCCAACGATAAACTAGTTGAAACATCTCTTTTATTTACATGGAGTGTATAACTATTGGAATTTCCATGAGCAAGAAATAGTAAGTAATTTCCTCACCGTCTGCGGGCCAACTGCCTAACGACGAATTAAACGATTCTTCTATCGCACATTCAGTCGATAATTTGTAGACAATTGACGTGCCCCACGGTTTTATTTTAGTCTAGTCTATGTATATGTTTATAATTCCCACGACTGTATCTATTTTATTATTTTTTGGTTTTTAGTACATTTATCTAAAACATTGCAATGTATGTTTAACATAAAACCGTTTAACTTAAAAAGTTTTTTTACCTATTTTTATTTTCTAGTTTTTAGTTTTTATTTCGCATTCTGTTTAATTCGTTTAGTGCTTCATTATTGCAAGGTTTCTTGCCCGTTAGTTTATTGCAGTCCAACTTCTCTATACGTAGTCCCTGCAAAGATCTTACTCTACTAAGATCCACGTAGCCACGTAGCCACAGTTTCGCACCTAAGTATACGACTGCGTGATCCACAGTGCTGCCCTGCATTTTATGTATAGTAGAAGCCCATGATAGTATTAAAGGCAACACTCTTCTTTCAGCCGTCCCGTAATTGTACTTAGCTGGAAACTGTATGGCTTTCGGGTGTATAAGATGATTTGTATAGTGCACTGTATTCTTCTTGTCAAGCCCTTTTATTTGATACCCATATTGGTGGGATTGATAAAAAATTGTTATCAGCCATTTGGTAGCAGCGGCCATCTTAGATTTCAATTTTGCATAGTAAATTGTATTCTACTTGTTGAGACCTTTCATTTGATACCCATTTTGAGGGGATTGATAAAACCTAAGTTATCCGCCATTTTGTAGAGGCCGCCATTTTGTAGAGGCCGCCATCTTAGATTTTAATTTTATATAGTACATTGTATTCTACTGGTTGAACACTTTCATTTGACACCCATATTGATGGGATTGATAAAACCTACGTTATCCGCCATTTTGTAGCGGCCGCCATCTTGGATTTCAATTTTTATAGTATATTGTATTCTGCTTGTTTAGCCCTTTCATTTGATACCCATATTGATGGGATTGATAAAACCTACGTTATCCGTCATTTTGTAGCGGCCGCCATCTTGGATTTCAATTTTTTATAGTATATTGGATTCTGCTTGCTGAGCACTTTCATTTGATACCCATATTGATGGGATTGATAAAACCTACGTTATCCGCCATTTTGTAGCGGCCGCCATCTTGGATTTCAATTTTTTATAGTATATTGTTGTTGAGCTTGTTGAGCCCTTTCATTTGATACCCATATTGATGGGATTGATAAAACCTACGTTATCCGCCATTTTGTAGCGGCCGCCATCTTGAATTTATAATGATAATGAATAAATATAATTGTATTGTCACCAAAATCCAAAGTGTATACAAAATTTCAGATTAATCGGTTGACAGGAAGAGGGTGAAATTTGAATTACTAAATTTGACCGAAGAATAAATAATAAATAAAAACAAGTAAGAAAAGTCTATAGTCGGACGGAGCCGACCATGGGATACCCTATACCACTATCCCTGGACAATCGCTCTCCACGGAACTTCTTTTCAATGATTGTGAAAATTTAATTATCAAATATCAGAGATGTAATGTATAATACTTATGACCAAAACCAAAAAGTTATCTAGCACGATAAAGACATTTTTGTAGCAGGAAAGGAAAATTTAGTTCACACAAACTAAAATGTAATGAAACCCACTTATGTAGTACTACTACTTCCATTGTTTAACCGCTACGTTATTAAAATTTTTACCAATTTCACACAAAATTTCAGTCCATTTAACCCGCTAAGTATTATCTGATCTTCACTTTGGGTTGTACGCTTCTTCTTCTTCATCATAAACTCAAACTTTGTTTAAAATTTTGCGGGTTATTATTTTGACCTACAGAGCGCTACAAAATTGGTTAAAATTTAGTTTTTGGTCAATTTCATCCCCTGAACATTTCACGATCATCACCAAAAACTAATCACTTCTATTCTGGCCCGAACCCAACCTCCTTAAAAAATTCGTTACAATCGGTCCATAATTGCGGCCTTAAGCTTGTTTACAATTTTTAATGGACGGACACACATCGCTAAATCGCTTTATCTCGTCGAGATATATGCGAAATATATATGTCCTCAAGGAATTAAAATATCTACCAAAAATAAAATTTTTATATTTTTCATACAAATGTAATCGTCCATTTCACCCGCTAAAGAATATCAGATCATCATTGAAAATTGTAGGCATCTTTTTCGACCTATACTCTTACCCGGTGCAAAATTTCGTGACTATTGATGTATAATTGCGACTTCTAGCGACTTCTTATTACACTACAAACAAATAACGGAATATATTGGGCTGTAACTCTGATACCTGATCATGCACACCAACATAATTGGCATCAATTGAAAGGTCAAGCGTTCCACTTTCAAGAATATCTCACTTGTCCGGAATGTCACTTCCAGGAATTAAGATATAAGCTGTATATTACAAATTTTCACAATTTTCACACAAAAGTTTTGGTCCATTTAACCCTCTAAATATTATCCGATCGCCATCTCAAATTGCAAGCTTCTTCTTTGTGATATAATCTTACCTTATTTAAAATTACGCGTTGATCGGACTATTATTGAGACCTACAGAGCCGCTAGAAAATTGGATAAATATTATGTTTTTGGTCCATTTCACCCGCTAAAAACTTCACGATCATCACCAATAAGAATAGGGATCTATTCTGATCTGAACCCGACCTCCATACAAAATTTCGTGAAGATCGGTCCATAATTGCGGCCTGGAGCGTGTTTACAATTTATAATGGACAGACGGACGGACGGACTGACGGACGGACGGACACACATCTCAAAATCGCTTTATCTCGTCGAGATATGAAGATTGGTATACCACATTGGGGGTCTCCGACGAATATTTCGCGGTGTTACATGAATTTTTACCAAAACAAACTTATAATACCCTTTTCCACATTGTGGTATAGGGTATAAAAAAACAAACAGGGTGAGCTAAATAAAACCATTTAAAAACTATCAGTCGGCTTTGCCGACAAAGATGTACCCTCAGAATATGTTATTTACGGACAGATCGAATCTATTTAGGGTATTTTCAGAATTTTGTAGCCCTATTTGTACACCTGAACTTACCGACAAAAATGTGGATTAGGATTAAAGTTCAAAAGGGTTGCCTTGGAAGAACTTAGAGGAATGGACCGATATAGTCCATTATGGAAGCAGATTTTCTATTGGGAGCCATATATTTTCGATAGACATCGCGTCCACTAGTCATTTCAGTGGGTCATCGCATAATTTTTGGACCAGAATGCCGAACAGCATCGGTATACATTTGCAAAGGATCTTCGAAGTTCGAACATACCCTAAACTGCACTTAGACACAAATGTTGAACTTTTGTGGGACAAAATTTGAACAAAATATTAGGAGAGCCAAAGTTTGGATCAAATTGGTTGCCCCGTTCACGAGATATCGTGCATACCATTTTACTGCAATTTTTTAAATATTGGGTACCGGAAGTTGTGGGCCAGTATTGCCCATCTTTGAACTACAACGAAGTTTGGACAAAATATGACGAAGGCCAAATTTTGTACCAAATCGGCTGATTAGTTCTGAGTTATTGTGCTCCCAAGCTACTAGATAAGGTGCCATAGAGTTTTTACAAGTTTCGGGCTGTTTTCTCAATAAGTATGGACTTCCCCTAAAAAAACTTTTACCGTCATGACGGAGGCAACGAATGCCAGTTCCTTGTACAAAAATCCAAGTGATTCGAGAGCAGGTCTTAAAGTGAACTTATCTGAAATTTTGTGTGGGAGGTAACCGAAGGAGTGAACAAATATAGTCCATATTCGAATCTGATCTATATCTGGTAGATATATTAGGATGTGTTAAGTATGGACCAAATCGTTCACTACCTACAAGACTTATCGGGCTGTTTTCTCAAGAAGTATGGACTTGCCCCTGAAAACACTTTTACCGTCACAACGGAGGCAGCGAATGCAAGTTCCTTCAACAAAAATCCAAGTGATTCGAGAGCAGGTCTTAAAGTGAACTTATCCGAAATTTTGTGTGGGAGGTACCCGAAAGAGTGAACAAATATAGTCCATATTCGAGCCTGATCTATTTCTGGAAGATATATTAGAATGTGTAAAGTATGGACCAAATCGTTCACATCCTACAAGACTTATCGGGCGCACAATTTTCCCGAACATTTTTGAACTTTTGTGAGAGAGGTGTCTGAAGGAGTGGCCCGATATAGCTTATCTTCGAACTTCAACTAAGTTTGGACAAAATGTGCGAAGGCCAAATTTTGGACCGAATTCTCAGATTTGTTCGAATCTTGCGCTCCAACCACTACACACGGTGTTATAGGGTTTTTGTTTGCACCTTTCAGTCTATATTCTCAGGAAAAATGGAGTTGCACCTGATGAAGCTTGCATGAGGGTCAGCAAATACAAGGTGCTACAACACAAAATCAAAGCGATTCGAGAGCGGGTCCTAAACTGAACTTTTCCGAAATTTTATGTGGGAGGTACCCTAGGGTTTGGACCGATAGAGTCCATAGTGGAACCTCATCTATGTCTGGTAGAAATGTCACGATGTGTAAAATATGGACCAAATCGGTTACTACCTTTAAGAGCCATCGTTCGCACAAATTTTCCGAAAATATTCGTATTTTTGTGGGGGAGGTACCTGAAGTAGTGGGCCGATAAGGTCCATCTTCGAACTTAAACTAAGTTTGGACAAAATATTACGAAGGCAAAATTTTTGACCAAATCGGTTTATCCGTTCGAGAGTTATCGTGGGACCGACGGACGGACATTGCTAAATCGACTCCAAATTTTCTGAAACGGATTTCGTCCAAACATTCTTGGGGTCTAAAACCATTATTTCGATGAGGCACATTTTTGGTCGCATCAAAGTGTAAATACTCTCTTTAGCTTAAAGGCTGAGGGTATAAAAATTGGCTATTTGGAAGATTTTAGTCACATTTTTATATATAATCGGTTGTTAATTGGAATGTTAATTTCCTAGAAGATAGAAAATTTACTCGCAAAAATACTATACAGGTTTTATTCTAGCCCCAGTGAACTATGTGTATTTCAACGTTTTTTTATCATATTTTCGAACCGTAATTTGGTATTGCGTGCTCTCAGACAACACAAAACCTTAATTCGGAAAATTTGATAAATTTCCTTCAGAAGTGGATGTAGGTTATTATTTTGGAATCTCAGTGAGGAAAACCTACATGCAGAAAAGTATCAATATAAAGCGATATTATGATATTCTGCTTCTCCAAAACATAGACCTATGCCCATAATTTTGTTGGAGAAATTTTTTGATCAAACTTCAGATTTAAAATTATAGCTAATTTGTCCAGAAAATTTAGCTAAATATGTCCAAATACCTGAAATCGGGCAGTACCGTTATAAGGGGGCTATACCAACGGATGAACCTATGTCCACAATTTTTGGTGGACAAGTTTCTTGGCCACATCGAACCTTAATGCCGAAATATAGTTAATTCGGTCTAAAATATAGCTAAAAACGTCAAAATATCTGAAATCGAGCGGTACCGTTATATGTTATATGTTGGATACCAAAAACGTGGTCGTATATCCAAGAGTCACACTGGAGAAATTGTTTTTCCACTTGGAACCCTACATGTCAAATTTCATCAAATTTGGGTCGAAAATGTAGATAACGTCTTCTAAATGTCTGAAATCCAGTACCGTTATATCGGGGATATACCTCAACTTGAACCAATATTAAATATGTAAAACCAAAATACTCTCAAAATTATAAAAAAAACACATATAAAATAAAAAAAATATTTAAATAAAAAAGGTCCATATCGGACTTGAACCCGGACGACCAAACATTTCGTGCACCGGCGTACACTCCAGACTACCGACTCCAATGCTCAACGAAGATTTGTAACATAAGTTATATAAATCGTTTTGTCAGTAACACCGTGATTAATGATGAAAAATAACAAATAAACTATTTTTGTGTCCAATAGTGCTAACCATCACGAACTGTATTGAAGTAAATGGGAACAAAATGTTTCCTTTCGCTTATGACAAAACTAAGCTCTTCTTCCTATTCCTTGCAGGAGCAGAATATCTTAAATGATAAAACTCCCTTAAATGAGCTCATATGGGGCATCACCGGTGTTATTTCCAATATTTCCAATTTTAGGAATTGAGCTTTTGTATCCTTTGACAACACACAATATTAAATTACAGCAATTTCGGCTCGAACATTTGACAAAAAAACCCTCGAACTACATAAAATTGGGCAATAAGCTTAATGGGGATAGACCAAACTTCCGTGTCTTCTGGGAACACAGAATTCCAAATAACAACCAATTCGGTAGAAAAGTATGAATAAAATTTTTAAAAATTTTGTTTTTCCACTTGGAACCCTACATGTCAAATTTCATCAAATTTGGGTCGAAAATGTAGATAACGTCTTCTAAATGTCTGAAATCCAGTGGTACCGTTATATCGGGGATATAACTCAACTTGAACCAATATTAAATATGTAAAACCAAAATACTCTCAAAATTATAAAAAAAAACACATATAAAATAAAAAAAAAATATTTAAATAAAAAAGGTCCATATCGGACTTGAACCCGGACGACCAAACATTTCGTGCACCGGCGTACACTCCAGACTACCGACTCCAATGCTCAACGAAGATTTGTAACATAACTTATATAAATCGTTTTGTCAGTAACACTAAAAACAGTGTGTAAATATATAACTTTCAAAAAATGTTTTTCACCTCAGAACAAGAGGTAATAAATTCCGTTATGTTTGTGAGAAGTTGACAAAAGTAGAATAAGAAGAAAATCATTCATTCTTTAATTGAGATCCAAAATTAAATTTTTGTTAAAGTTGATTCAGTTTTTAAAACAGGCATGCATGAATCACATGAACTAACAATTTTGCAAAAAAACGTTGCTTCAAAGAAACCAAATTGTCAATGAAAACATTTGAATAAATGAATGAATACCTACAATTGACAGGAAATAATTATAAATATTTATTATTTATTATTTTCATTGTAAATGACTCTAAACCGAATGCGATAAGCTCTATACTTACATACACACATACATATGTACATACATACATAGGTATCAAATAAAAGTGATGGATTCGCCGTGTTAGAAAATCGGACGCGCATCATCTCATTTGGTATTTAATTGAAAACATGTTAAATTAAATACCAAATGAGATAAAGCGCGTCCGATTTTCTAACACGGCGAATCCATCACTTTTATTTGATGCCACAATTTGATGTCCTTGTGATTTATGTATATAATGATCTTAAAATGTTCGCCAATAGGAAAACTATAACACAGACGTTGGTTGCAAAATTTTTTCTTCAACTTTTCCTTTGAAACGGCGTTACGAAATAAGTCCCCAATGAAATAAGTCCCCAAACTGAAAATGAAATAAGTCCCCAAATTTGGGGCGTTATTTCATAATGAAATAAGTCCCCAAAAATTTAAATGAAATAACTACCCAACGAAATGAAATAACTCCCCAAAATAAAATGAAATAACTCCCCAAATATGGGGACTTATTTCATTATGAAACAAGTCCCCAATTTTAAAAATGAAATAATTTCCCAAAAACTTTCATCGATTGTTATGTTTTTTTGTTCGTATGCAGCAAAAATAGTAATTGATAACATATACAGTTATACAACATCAATTAAGATACAAATTTTCTAGGCAACAAGGCCACTTGAAGGCGTTATTTTGTTCTGCAATTGAGTTATTTTTCAAAGATTTTATTTTCATCTGAAAAACAAACTTTTCGAATTTCCTCTTGGGAAATATTTACTTTTGGTACCACATTTGTACACATACCGTTTCTCTCATATATTATCCAAGTTAAAAAGATTTTCACCGTTATCTTAACGTTTTCCAATAACTCTGTTGACTTATCTATTTCTTTGAAATATTAAGAATTTGAATGTAAATTGTTTTGTTGTGAAAATAGGTTGATATTTTGGTATGAAACCAAAATTCGCGCGAATTTTTGTTTCATACCAAAATATCAACCTATTTTCACAACAAAACAATTTACGATCAAATACGATGAATGGCGCGAATTTTTAACTTGAAACCAAGACACGTCCTTTTTACCACAAACAATTACTCGTACTACCATTCATCGAAAACGATTTAATACATATTCAATGCTTTCGAATATTAAGAATTTGAATGTAAATTATTTTGTTGTGAAAATAGGTTGATATTTTGGTATGAAACAAAAATTCGCGCGAATTTTGGTTTCATACCAAAATATCAACCTATTTTCACAACAAAACAATTTACGATCAAATACGATGAATGGCGCGAATTTTTAACTTGATACCAAGACACGTCCTTTTTCCCACAAACAACTACTCGTACTACCATTCATCGAAAACGATTTACTTTCACAATAATATTTCCCTATGCTTTTAGTTATATATATATTCCTTCTTCATTCTAATGACTAAGCTCCATATATTTTTGTTAAACAAACTTTCCATCTTCCACATTCACTCTTGATTTGCAACCTTTTATGCTGCAAATGCAGGTGTTGTGTGTAAATCATTTTTGGAATATATAATAACTTCGAACTTTTTTCTCAGCGGCAATAATTTCGCTTCCAATACTGATCAGTAGACGCTCTTCAAAAAACTAATTGATAAACAATAACTACATGACAAAGCACAACGACTGCGTGGTAAGTCCAGTGGGATATAATTTGCAATTTTAGAAAAATGAAATAAGTCCCCAAATTAATTTTTGGGGATTTATTTCATTTCTAAATTTGGGGAGTTATTTCATAATGAAATAAATCCCCAAATTTTTGTATGAAATAAATCCCCAGAAAATTGAAATAAATCCCCAAAAATTTAAATTATAGTTGTTGTTGTTTTGTGTATAAAATTTTGGGGACTTATTTCATTTTCAGTTTGGGGAGTTATTTCATTGGGGACTTATTTCCTAACGCCCTTTGAAACCATGAAAACAATAAAATGCAATAATAACATTTTTATTTTATTCCTCATACTATTATCTTCGTATTTTTGCAAATAACATGAATATATGTGAGTCCACCAAGAAATAGGCTTTATTTTATTTGTCTGGATTCTGTTGTATCTTTTAAATATTTTTTGTAAGCGTAAGAGCTATTATTTCAAAAATACGTAATATTTTGTAATAAATTTGATTTTTCGTGAATCCATTGAAACAGTTCGGGAGTATTTTTGCATCAACGCTAAAGCTACAGATTCAGTTAATGTTGTTAATAAGATATAACAGCTTATATCAAGCCGCGATTTTTTATAAATTTGTTCTAAATATTAAAATTAAAACGATCATATCTTTTGTGCACAACGGTCAATATTAGTTACAAAAACATATTTGGAATGGCGATGAACTGTATAATCCTCCTACGCATTTTGACAAACAATATCAGTAATCCATGTCTTATCCTGATCACTTATGGTATGTTCCAGTATTGCAAGAATCTACTAATTTTTACTATTTTTTCGATAACATAAAGGAAAAAATCTTAACGTGGTAGTAGCTTCTTGCAGGTTCTGGAACAGAGCATTAAATATAATATAAAGTACTAAAATAAGGAATTTTACAATGTTCGACCATGGTGTATTTTTCTACTTTTTTCACAACATATACAATAGACTCCCGGTAATTCGTAATCCAATGGACCGGTTATTTTTTACTAATTATCAAGGTTAAAATGCGAAGTAAATGACTTGAAGGGACCGGTAGCTTATACGAATTATCGAAAATTTCGATTTATCGTGATTCGAGCATGTAACATTACAGGGTGCTCTTGAAGCAACTTTAAATGGAAGGTGCTTACACCTGGAATGTTATTACGGATTCTGAAACTACAATGTCCATAGATGAGAAAAAATCGCGATTCAAGCGCTTCGGCGATTTCTTTGTTTTTTTTTATTTTTCTCATCTATGAACATTGTAGTTTCAGAATCCGCAAAAGCTTTCCAGGGGTAAGCACTTTCCATTTAAAGTTGATTCAAGAGCACCGTGATTAATGACGAAAAATAACAAATAAACTATTTTTGTGTCCAATAGTGCTAATCATATATCAACAAGTACGAGTGGCCGAACTTTTAATATCCTCCATCACGAACTGTATTGAAGTAAATGGGAACAGTAAATTTCCTTTCGCTTATGACAAAACTAAGCTCTTCTTCCTATTTCTTGCAGGAGCAGAATGTCTTAAATGATAAGACTCCCTCAAATGAGCTCATATGGGGCATCACCGTTGTTATTTCCAATATTTACAATTTTAGGAATTGAGCTTTTGTATCCTTTGACACACAATATTAAATTACAGCAATCTCGGTTCGAAAATTTGACAAAAAAAACCCTCGAACTACCCAAAATTGGGCAATAAGCTTTATGGGGATAGACCAAACTTCCGTATCTTCTAGGAGCACAGAATTCCAAATAACAACCAATTCGGTGGAAAAGTATGAATACAATTTTTAAAAATCTTAAATGGGGTCTACCATTAGATAGGGGCTTTACCAAAGCGTGGACCTATACCGTCTGAATTTTTTTGCAAGGGACCGACCAGTTTCAGGTGGAAAGTTTTATGCCCCAAATGAAGACTAAATAACAAATTGCAGACTTTTTTCAGATGGTATATTAAATATACAACCTTTGAAATACCGAATATCGGGAGGTATGGGGCTATATGAAGACGTGGACCTACACCAACATATTTCAGGTGGAAAACTAACTGCCACATTTAGTCGTTTCGGTGCGATATTGAGGCCACAATCTTAAAAATACCGACACTTAGGAGGTAGCGTTGTATGAGAACTATATGAAGAAGTGGACCTACACCCCCAAATTTCAAGTGGAACGTTTAATTCCACCCAGGAAAACTTAATACCAAATTTCATCAATTTCGGTTCGATAGTGAGGTCACAATATTTAAAATCAGGAGGAACCGTTATTTTCAATACCAAATATCATAGGAGTTATAGAAACTTCTATACCAAATTATAAAGCCCTATCTAAAGAATTGCGAGCTGTATCATGATTTAAACAGAGAGACGGTCATGGTTATATCGACTTAGAATTGTATGCTTATCAAGAATATTTATACTTTATAGAGTATCCCACAAATATTTCCATATGTTACAAACGGACTGACAAATGTAATTATATCCCACATATTATGGTGGGTATAACAAGAGGTATTGAAAATGTTGTACATACATACATACATATATTATGTATACAGAGGTTTTTGTTCAGAGAATAAAATTGTGCAACATTTTTAAGGTAATTTTTTGCAAAAAATTTGAGCTTGGGAAAAACGACAAAAACCCTAGTTGGGTTTTTGCTGTGCCAGATCCAGCTTGGATTTTATAGCCCCATCTTAACATGGTTAAATATGGACTTTTTGAAGCAATTCGGGGCCACATCTCTGAGACCAATGCGAATCTGCAAATTTGTACATAAGGACAAGAATAAAATATTTTGTGAAATGCTGATCTCGAAAAACTACATTTATTGCGTTAAATTGTAAAATATATCTAAAAATTCCATAATTTTTATACATTTTGCACCATGTCTCTAATACTGTTAAATTTTTCTTAACGTTTTCTTTTGAAAAAATATTCGTTGGAATGTAATACACAACCCTTCAGAACATTCCATTGTTGTAAAATGCCTATATCACGTTGTTTTCAGCTTTTCAACGGCGATTTAATAAATATGTAAATAATGTGGTGAAATCCGAAATGCGAGAACAAACTGTTGGTGTGAACTGTATTTGAAATATGTGATGTAAAAGATATGATGCAAAATATTACTGAAACAACATGAAGTAAGAATTGCTGAGAACTTTATTTGGAAGGTTTTTGCAAAAGTTTACTTGGTTCAACTCCCAATAATTTAGCTGATACTGAACAGAATTTCAACAAGTATGTAAAATGTTGTATATTTTATCGACTTTGATGGAGTTTTTCTTATGTGGTCGGTTCAAAAGATAAATTATACTAGTTTAGGGCTACAATATTGTCAAAGACAGCAAAGCCAAATTCCTAATAGTTTCTGAGACAAAAGCGCGATAAATGCATAAAACTGTAGTTTTAGCCCGGTTTAGACGCGGCCATAAAATCCGAGCTGGATCTGACAGGACAAAACAATACTAGGGTTTTTGTAGTCTCAATATGTACATACTTTCAAAAAATACATATTAGAAGTTGTTTGCATTCTCAGTGTGGAATTGTGTAATAATGAAATTAGATTAGAATTAGAACATTTGTCTTTTGATTGTATTGTATCCCCAAAACCTGAATTGGTTTGGGATATTTTAAAAGTTTGGTATTTTGTTTGCACAATAAATATATCTTTCTGTTGGTAGAAACCAAGTGAAGTTACATACAAAGATGTCAATATTATAAGATAGGAAAAGTCAATTGTGAAAAATTAACTGTAGAGGGAGTTAACCTCTGTTGCTACGATATCATAGCAACATTCTGTTAAACGAAAACTGTTACTCATTGGAATATTGACAAGAAAAACATTAAAACTCAAGTTTGAATGGGGTTTTATCCTGTCAGATCCAGTTCCGATCTTCCTAAACCTCACCTAAAACTACTGTTTTGTGTATTTATCGGGCCTTTATCCCAGAAACGATTAGGAAGTTGGCCTTGCTGTCTTTGGCAATATTGTAGCCCTAAACTGGTAAATCTTATCTTTTGAAGCGACTACATAAAAAACTCCATCTGGGCCTTCAAAATCGACAAAATATAGAAAGTTTTACATAATTGCAGAAATTCTGGTCAGTATCGACTTTTAAGAAAAAATTAATGGTTTTGGATATACACGCAGAGAAAAAAATATGTTTGATCCAACAATATTCCAAGAGCAAAATATGTATTGTTAACATATTGTTGGATTCCTCATGTAGTATTGTAAATCCAAAAATAGTTTGTGTCAACTGAACAATATTTCTCTCTTTTCTTCGAAAATTTGTTCCTCTTCTCTCGCTATTCGATGCCGTGTTGAAAAAACAATTTTGGTGAGTTGTGGTGTGTTTGTATGACATGCTGTCTTTAGCTTTGTATGTACTTGTGAGACTCTTGTTTTTATTTGTTTCATGTTTGTTATGGTGTTTAATTATTCCTTATGTTGTGGTGGGTTCTTGTGGCTTTTTGTTTGTCTTTGTTGTCAGCCAATGCAGCAAACCATGTATTGTGTTCATCAATGATTGCAGTATTATACGCGACATTTATATCCAAGTTATGCGAAAAGTGTATATGAGAAGTATATGCACTCAAATCAAAAATTTCTGGGCTGGTTTTCTGTATTGAAAATACTTTTTGTAAACAAAATTAGATTATGATAGTTCCTACAATCGGTATTGTTAACGATTTTAACAATATTGCGGAAATTCGAAAGTTGTTTTTGTTTTCTATGTTTGGAACAAAAGATGGTATTTTTGGATTTGGATTACAATGTTTGAACAAAACAAATACATTTTTGGAACCAAAACATATATTTTTATTCCAACAAAAGCGAAAAATATTTTTTCTTTGCGTGTACACTCCTGTCAGTAGAATAGAACACCTAAATTTCTGTTAATGCTAGCTTATTTATCCCGAAGCGAATGAATCTACGTTTTTAAGCTTGTAGGGATTTAAAGCCTCTGATGTTCCGTATCAAACACAGCAAAAATTATGTTTCTAGCTTTTCACGAAATAATTCTGCCGAACAAGTCTGCCGTTTAAATGTTTGGAAATATGCTCCACATTTAGAGGAACATAATCTGATATGAAAACAACCGCTATTTTAATACACTGAGCAACATTTTAGTACTTTTTAAAAGCAACTTACGCAACCTAAAACCTCAATTTCCATGACTTTGTTTTCCCGCGAAAACGTTGCTTTTACATATGCGAGTTCAGTTAAAAAACGACACTCGCGGATGCCGAAATAAGAACACATATAAAATGCAATGTCCAAAGGGTGTGTTCAATTTGAAAAATGTGCGAAAATTTCCCTCAGTGTATTAAATTAGCAGTTTTCATATCAGATTATCTTCCTCTAAATGTGGAGCACATGTCCAAACCTTTAAACGGCAGACTTGTTCGCGGAAGAATCATTTTATTTAACAAAACATCAAGGTTTTTATAAGAAATTTTGGCGTTTTTCATAATTATTTTGAAAATGTTCCATGTTATCGACATCCGCAGCACTCAAATGTATCCGTCGATGTTGTCTGTGTCATATTCTTTCTTATTGTGAAGAAATATGACATAGCTGCGCGACTCTTATTGAAATTCCGAGATGTTTCTATTATCTGTCAATTTAAACCCGTTTACGCTGTTATTTTGGCGTCCGCGGAATTATTTATATGGTTTTATTGGTGAAAAATGATTAGAAAGACCCGCTTTATCGACTGAAAGAAAATTCGGCGTATATGTATATCTACACAATTCGCGAAAATAAAATGAGTGTTCTATCCTGATGACCGAAAATAAATGCCTATGTTTCATAGTACTATCGGAAAAATGATCAGAAAATCATTTCGCGAAAAGCTAGAAACATAATAATTTTGTAGATTCATTCGTTTTGGGATAAATACGCTAACATTAACAAAAATTGAGGTGTTCTATTCTACTGACGTAGAGTGTATGTATGTATGGTGTGAAATATTTTCGATATTTTATAAACTTGAAATGTAATTTTCGAGTTCATTATTTCTCCAAATATTCAATTCTTCCCCTTATCTTCAAATTTGCTTCAGAGGTCAGATGAAGATTCACATAGATTTCAGATAAACCATCTCTTTATGTACTATATAAAATATATAATAAAGTAAGTACTCTTTCTCGATAAATATTTTGTGCGTTAAGCCATTGATAAAAGTAATACATACACACATACATATGTATGTATGTATTCTTATAAAAACGGTACACCCCTTTTTCCTTGAATGCTGTGAAGTCAGAGTCTCTGTGTTTGAAGACAGAAAGCACGTTCATTACACCACCAATCACCTTGATCGTTGGTGTAATCAACGTTGAACTCACCACATTTGTATGTTCACACAAATTCACCCAATGGGGTGGGACTCCAGCTGGTGTAACATGCGTGTTTGTGTGCAAGTGTTGAGTAAAGTTATGCCAGTTTTCTTATCTGTTATACAAAACATGTTATGCGTGTTTAAACTGCAATGTTATTGTTTGCTTGCTGGCTGAAATGTCTGGAGCGCCGTACTAACGCATATAGGTTTGATGAAGGTCGTGGGTTCGAGTCCGTCTAAAATGTTTTCTTTTTTTTTTCTTGTTTTTAAGTTAAAAGGAAATGTTTTTCTATAGTTTTGTTTTTATTTAAAACTTTTTATGAATATTATATTTTTGAGACTTTTTAAGCATTTTTTAATAAAAATAACTTTTTTCTCTAAAACGTATAGTTTTCCTGCAATCGGGCCTTCTTTTAAAAGTTCCAAAAACTTTGGAGGGTAATATAGGTGTACCCCTGGTTTTTGATTGAGAAAATACTATTACTATATTCCTAACAAATCCTTGACTTTATATGATTCTAACATTTTTTATTAAATTTTTATCGCATATTTACATTTTTCATCAAAAGTCGAAAATTACAAAAAAGTCGATTTTTTGAATAGCTTGGGTTTTAGGTCAATTGCGTGGAAATGCGTAGGTAAAATGAAGCGCTATCAGCGTGAAATTACAGATAACAGACAATACTATAACAAAATGCAAAAACCTTCCAAAATTTTCGAAAAAACCAGAGTTTTACGTCAATTTTTGCAACCATTTTTTGTGGCGTTTAAACGTCCAGTGGCTTTATCTGGGTTAACAAGCTTCTTGACTTCGGTTGAATCCAGGGTTTCGGAGTCGAGGTATTTTTGGCTCGACTCCGACTCCAGACGAGTTTTTTTCACGACTCAGACTCCGGGTCGACTCCGAGTGTGAATTCCTGAATTCCTATACCAATAAAAATTAATAAAATGTTCACAAATACAGGCTAATGCGTTAGTTTTTCGTTACATATTCATTGGAAAAGGCATTCATTGGAATGCATTCGAATATTACATTGAAAAATAGCAAAGTTAGAAAGGTTTTATCGGTTTTCCTTTTTTTGCAAGAGTATATTCTGGACGGAATTTTTCCGCGTGAGAAAATCTTTAAACTTTTAAAATATCTGAAAATGGAGGGGCAATACAAATCATAAGGACTACATGCAATAAAAATTTTAAACAATTCATGACCGAGTTTCAGAATGGATGTAAGCCAACATTTTAGTGTGCTTAGCCTCAAAAGGAGACCCCCATTATAAAGCTCAATAAAAGCCATTTTTCATGATTTTTTTTCGAGAAAACTACGCAACTTTTTGGCAGATTTTTTCTTCATCTAAATCTATTGTTCCGATCGACTTAAAAATTTGAAATTTATAAGTAGGGATCACCCCTTAAACTAAAATTCAGCTCTTGCATTTTAAGCGTTGGTGTGGAGTAGATATTTTATTGAAATATTTGTGTACACCATCCAGCACGAAGGCAGATGGATGTTTTCTGGAACTGAAAAATTCGCACACGGTGAGATTTCGTGCATGAAAATATTCTACAAGAATGTTGCTAGGAAAATTTTATGTAGGACGAGAAATCGATATTGTAATGTTTTCATTGTCCTTTATCACTTTTACCCGATCCTTTCTTATGAAAACTTTATGTTTATGTATTTAATTGAATTTCGTGCATGCTGGCGGGCGGATCCGGTTATTTGAATGTCTGCATCTAAAGCCTTCATTGAGTATATAATGAATCCTAGAAGAAAGATTCGCCGTTTGTCAGACTTCTGAGTTATGGCAGGATGAATCTGTCGTTGACCAACAACGAATTTATAATGCTCTAATTCAGAGGCGTAACCATCCGAATTTCATATATAGTTAATAGATTTTGCGAAATTTACCGAAATACATAAGTAACGAGTAAAACTGATAAAGGGCTTTGAAAACGTGACAATATCGATTTCTTGGATAAGGGAAACCTAAATATAATTTTCGGTGGAACGTTTTTGTAGAAAATTTCATTTTGTTTTACTTTTTGAGTTCATGAACAAGAAGGGCGTGGAAGGAACTGAGCTAGAAGGACAGCATATTCGAGAGAAAGGTTCCTCATTCTATTTAACTGAAAACATGTCATCTAAACATTATGAAACAATATCTCAATGATTGATGGGGGTCGATCAAAAAATTCATTATGTCATAACTCAGAAATTCCAGCTATGAGATCATTTGGGGCTCTCAATTCGGGCTTTCTTGACTTCCATTTTGTGTCACAGGGTATTCAGTAAGATTTCCCATAGAGACCACAATGTCTTAAATAGAAGACAAGGATGACTCATCAAAAAAAGAAGATGAGAATACCAATAGACCTTTGTGAGAAGACAACTAAGACTTCTGACGAAAGAGGTTAAAGGTCCAATCTAAATTCTATTGTCATAGAACTTTACTCTTGTTTGCAAAACTGTAAGGAATCAATTGGATCAACAAAATAGGGTTGAATATACTACACTTCAGAGGATAGTAAATACCCTGTGAATGGTCCTTTAACTTAGTATAATATACCGTTTGAATATATGTTTTCTTATACCTTTCTTTTAAAATATATGTATGATGATTCCAAATTGAATGTATATATTTCTATATATTTCTATAACGTGGAAAAAATTTTGCCCGGAGTCGGAGTCGAGTTATTTTTTTCGACTCAGACTCCGACTCCAGCAAAATTGCTCGACTCCGACTCGTAGACTCCGACTCCGAAACCCTGGTTGAATCTTGCAAATAAAACCAAAGTTATTTCGGGAATAAACACAATAAACTTTTGTTTTATTTGCAATCATCATCTAATCTATTTTCCTGTTCCTCTTTTAAGTAATTGGTAAAATAAACACATGAACATAACCCACATATAACACAAACTAATAAAAACAGAAAAATACACACAAATATGCGCTTAAAACGAACGTAGCCCGCTTAAAACCTCTTTGAAATAGGCGTTTTATTATGTCGAAACCCAGTATAATCAGATATATTTTACGAGCACGTCCACTGTCGAAATCACTGATATTGCGGCGCGAAATTAATAAATTTGAAACGAATGGAGATATCTTTCTGAAGTTTTGCACAAACTCAGTCTGTGTCCGTGGGTAATAATGGACTAAATATGAACAGCATCGGCTAAAATTTGGGTATAGCCCTCCTAATATTCGGTATTTTGAGGATTTAAGTCACCCTTTCCTTCCAAATAATAATGGACTAAATATGAACAGCATCGGCTAAAATTTGGGTATAGCCCTCCTAATATTCGGTATTTTGAGGATTTAAGTCACCCTTTCCTTCCAAATAAGTTGTAAGTTGGTGCTTAGGGTTTCTAGTGATCACTTAACCTTTCAAAAAAAAAAAAAAAAAAAAAAAAAAAACCTAAAATAATATGGATATAGGTTCACGTTTGGGTATAGGCCCCTTTTAAGGTACCTTCCGATTTTCAGTATTTTGGGGGTTTAAAGCAAATTTTTCTGGCCAAATAAGGTGTAATTTGTTATTTTGTGCAAACATTCTCCACCAAAAATTGTGGACATAGATCTACGTTTTTATATTGTCCTCATATAACGGTACCTCCCAATATTCGGTATTGTTAGGATTTTGTCTAAATTTTCAGACCAAATAAGCTAAATTTTGGTATAGGAGGTTATCATTGGTTATACATCTTCTCCACCAAAAATTGTGAACATAGGTCTACATTTTGATATAGCCCCCATATAACAATACCGACAGATTTTGGGTATTTTGAGGATTTAAGCTATTTTTATCAGCAAGATTTGCAGCTAAATTGTGGTTATACAGAATCTAGGAACTCCAAACTAATTAGTAAAAAAACATTGACAGGACCTTAGATAATCTTTGTAGTTACGCTCCATTCAACAAAAGTATATTGCACTAAAAACATAAAAAAACAAGTAAAAAAGTATCAGTCGGCTTTGCCGACAAAGATATACCCTCAGCCTGTGCAAATTGAAACACTTTTTTTTTTTTTAAAAAAAAACTTATGTATTTAGGGGGTTTCAAAATGTTGGTCTAGTATGAACCGACAAAAATGTTGATTAGGATTAAAGTTAAAAAATTTTGCTGAAAAGGTACTTAAAGGAATGGACCGACATAGACCATGGGATGACATAGGGGGTTTTTACACCCTTCGGGCTGCTTCCTCAAGAAGTATGGACTTGCCCCTGAATCAACTTTTACCATCGTAATTGAGGCAGCGAATGTAAGTTGCTTCAACAAAAATCAAAGTGATTCAATAGCAGGTCCTAAAGTGAACTTGTCCAAAATTTTGTATGGGAGGTACGGGATGGAGTAGACAAATATAGTCCATATTCGAACCTGATCTATATCTGGTAGATATTATGAGAATGTGTAAAGTATGGACCAAATCGGTCACTCCCATCAAGAGTTATCGTGCCCACAATTTTTCCGAATATTTTTGAACTTTTGTGGGGTAGGTACCTGAAGGAGTGGACCGATATGGCTTATGTACGAACTTAAACTAAGTTTGGAAAAAATATTGCGAAGGCCAAATTTTGGCCAGAACCGGCATTTCCGTTCCTGAATTATCTTGCGCTTCCACCCATAAACATGGTGTCATAGGGTTTGTTTTTCAACTTTCAGGCTATTTTTTCAGGAAGTATGGACTTGCCCCTGAGGAAACTTGTACCTTCGTATAGGGGACAGTGAATACAAGATGGTACAACAAAAACCAAGGCGATTCGAGAGCAGGTCCTAAACTGAACTTTTCCGAAATTTTGTGTGGGAAGTACTCGAAGGAGTTTACCGATTGAGTCCATATTGGAACCTCATCTAAGTCTGGTAGAAATTTCATAATGTGCAAAGTATGGACCAAATCTGTTACTCCATTCAAGAGTTATCGTACGCACACATTTTCCGAACATTTTCGAACTTCTGTGGGAGAGGTACCGGAAGGAGTGGACCGATATAATGCATCTTTGAACTCGAACTAAGTTGGGACAAAATATTAAGAAAGCCAAATTTTGGACAGAATCGGCAGATCCGTTCGAGAGTTATCTTGCGCTCCAACCACTACACACGGAGTCATAGGGTTTTTTTGTAACTTTCAGGCTATTTTCTCAGGAAGTATGGACTTGCCCCTAATGAAACTTACAGCATCGTATAGAGGACAGCGAATACAACTTGCGCAAACAAAAATCAAAGCGATTCAAGACCAGGTCCTAAACTGAACTTTTCCGAAATTTTGTGTGGGAGGTACCCGAAGGAGTGGACCGATTGAGTCCATATTGGAACCTAATCTAAGCATGGAAGTAATATATATTTATTTAATAATAAATAAAGAATGGTCAATTTCACCCAGTAAATACTATCCGATCATCATCCAAAATTACTGGCATCTTCCTTGGCCTAAACTCGTACCTCTTGCAAAATTGTAACACCATTGAACTAAAACTGCGACATTTTCTTGATTATGATGCACTACATACTGTGAGATCTCTGACCACGTACGTCAACATAATTAATGGGAAAGACCAGAGTTCATCTTCAAATATTACATTCATGAGCGGAATGGGTATCCCAGGAATAAAGATACAACCTGTACATTAAATTTTTTTACAATTCATACAAAAGTTTCGGTTCATTTAACCGCTAAATATTCATCATCTTCTAACAATGCAATTATATTCTTTGTTTAAATTTCGCGTCGATCGGACTATTACTTTGACCAATAGATAAGCTACAAAAGCGGATCAAAATTTTGTTTTTCATCATCAATAACAATTAATGTCTATTCTGGCCTGAAACAGGCCTAAATACAAAATTTCGTGACGATCGGTCCATAATTGTTGGAGTTTCATTGCAATTTATAACGAACAGACGGATGAACACACATCTGTAAATCGCTTTATCTCGTCGATATGTGAAAAATCGTATTACTCATTGGGGGTCTACGACGAATATTTGGCAGAGTTACATGCATTTTGGGCAAAGTAAATCTATAATACCCTTCCCAAATTGTGGAGTAGGGTATAAGAATAGATTTTTTTATTTCTTAAATTTTTGGCTAGTAGAATATGTTGAAAAAAATTGTCTGAGATATAAGCGTTGGAGGGGAAAAATTCATTGTGATTTTCATGTAACATAGAAGTTTAAACGCGGTTTTGTCGAAATTGCATTTTTGAAAGCCGTGCCTACCGTTGCTCGAAAACGGATGGTCCGATCTTCATATGTTTTTGAGGGACACTGAAAAAGCGATTTTACGAATTTGTTTTGAAAAATATCAATATTTTTTTTTTAATTAAAATGTTGAATTATACAGTTCACCATTTTTTAAAAAAAATTATATTGTTAATTCCGTTTCTCTTAAGGACAAGATTATTAGGCACGGTGTGCCTGAACCAACTTTAAGTGGAAGGTGCTTACACCTGGGAAGTTTTTGAGGATTCTGAAACTACAATGATCAAATATAAGAAAAATCAAAACACCGGTGGGCTTTTTAAATAAATCGCGGTCAAAGTTCACATTTTTAGGGTTTTTTAGGTTGTCACGATTTTGCTTGAAAACTGCAAGTCCAATCGAAATAGTATCAAAGAAAATTTTGTAGCTGTGAAAATTATCTACAACATTGATATTTATGATAACTTCGTAGGTTTAAATGAAAACCACTTACACCAGGGAAGTTTTTGCGGATTCTGAAACAGCAATGTTCATAGATGAGAAAAATAAAAAAAATCGCTGGAGGGATTTTTAAATAAATCACGGCCAAAGTTTATATTTTTAAGTTTATTCTAGGCTTTCGCGATTTTTCTTGGAAACCGCAAGTCCTATCGAAATGATGAGAAAGAAAATGTTGTAGCTGTGATTGACCTTTGTGATTTGTTCCTAGGTTTTACCATATTTTAGATATAGGAGTTTAGTTCATATTTTTTGGTTTTTTTGTTAGGTTTTCACGATTTTACTTGAAAACCGACAAGTCTTGTGGAAATGGGACTAGAGAAAATCTTATATCTGTGATAATTCTCTTACAAGATTGGCTTTTGCAATTTTTCCTAGGTTGTACCATTTTTTGAGATATATAAGTTGAAATTGTTCAGTCATGACATTGTTTTACAAGGAGGCGATACAGTCAGTGCATTGTCCCATTTTGAACTTATTTATCACAAAAATGTTAGAACCCACGAACACATCATAGTGGCAGGTCTTGTAGAGAATTTTCACAGCTACAATAATTTCTCTAATATATTTCGATAGGACTTGCTGTTTTCAAGCAATATCGTGAAAAAATAAAAAACCTTAAAAATGTGAACTTTGACCGCGATTTATTTAAAAAGTGCTCCGGCGATTTTTTTGTTTTTTTTTTTATTTTTCTCATCTATGAAGATTGTAGTTTCAGAATACGCAAAAACTTCCCAGGTGTAAGCACCTTCTATTTAAACTGGGTTCACTGTGTAGCTTGTTAATGATCGCGATTTCGAGTTACAGTGGGCAACGCACTTTTCAGAAAAATACCCAATATTTTCAAAAAAAAAAAAAAAAAAAAAACAGTAAGGAAAAGATCAAAGTCGGGCGGAGCCCACTATATGATACCCTTCACCACAGTGAATATGCACATAACTTGGACTAATTTCATAGTTTCTCTTCAGTAATGAAAGTCATGGTTTATTACTCGGAGGAGAAAAACAATAGATTTATTGGACGCCTTTCATGTTTTCGGTACATATGTATAACGGCTTATAAGCTAGTTAAATGTAAAAAAAGATGCAGATGAAATTGGACTGATTTATACCTTAATAATTTATTTATATCTTATGTATGTATATCTTAAAAGTTTTAATAGGTCAGTATTTCTATTGACAGCCTGCTATCTGTCCAAA
The DNA here is from genome assembly GCF_047663935.1 of Musca autumnalis. Classification (NCBI taxonomy): domain Eukaryota; kingdom Metazoa; phylum Arthropoda; class Insecta; order Diptera; family Muscidae; genus Musca; species Musca autumnalis. The sequence continues at coordinate 69,342,952 of NW_027411866.1, read as the reverse complement.
TTTCATAATACAATATATGTATTCTAGCAAAGTGCCCTCCACTTCGTATGCGGAAAGGAAATAAAAAAACAACAAACAATATTTAGTACCGAAATGGTGAACTCTGAAAATGTTGTTGTACTACTACGTATTTTAATTGATATGTAATTTCATTTAACTACTATTTGTAACATTTTAGTTATATTTCCTAAAAAAATCGGACGTATCTCACCCCTACAAATTAGCAGCGAGTGCTTCAATGTGTAGTACATTTTAGTAATTCTAATTGAATTTATTGAATATTATCCTTTAGAACTTTGCTATTGTTCCAAATTATGTAATTTCAGCTTTAATCTTATACCCAAAACCAAATTTAGTAATTCTTGTACCATTATATATGAGATATTTTCAATATCACCTCCATAGATCGGTCAACAGCGGCCTTCGTACCAAATTTCAGAATTTGTACGTACACCTGGGTATAAACTTTGCACAGTAACTTTAATTCGAAATTTCAGGATTCCAGTTCTATCCGTTCACCCAAATCCTAATAATATCAATATAAGTACCATTGAGTACTTTTCGTACACACGTGTACAGCTTTCTAAAACCACCTCCTTATGTCAACTGTACTTTTTAAACTTGATTCTCACTCGAAATTTCAACCTTTAAGCTTTATCAAATACAAGATTCTATAACCAATCCTTAAGGCAAAAATCGACGGAAAGCGCGGAAGAGGTAGAAAACAAACAACCTGGCTCAAAAATATCCAGACATGGACTGGCTATAATGATGAATACTCTCTTTTACAAGCCGCTAAGAACAGGGAGCTGAACATCATTGTGTAACAACAAATAATTATAAATATATACTTAATATCATATATGTATCATTGAAATATTATTGTACGATCACCAATATCCGAATAACGGATGAGTAAATAAAGAAGAAGAAAGCTTTATCTGTTCACAAAATACGAATTGTTACCAAATTTAGTGCATTTTAGTACTTTTCGCACACTTATATTTCGAATATCCAAAAACCCTTTGGTGCATCTATTCTACACTCTATCAGTGACCATCATTCTAAATTTCTAGCTCTACCGGTTCGCCAAATACAAATGGTACCATATTTAGTACCTTTTAATACTTTTCGTACTGTTCCAGTTCGAATTTCCAAAAACTCAGCCTTATCTGACACCTTCGGACCAAGAGTGACCCTCACCCAAAATTTGAAGATTCCAGATCCAGCCGTTTAGCCTGGGCCTTGATTATCAATCAGTCAGTCATCATTACTCAACTCATTTATAGGTATAGATGGGAGCTGTATTTGACTCCATACAGATTTAAATTAAATTTTGTTATCTTATCTATAGCCACAACTCTGTCACACATTCCAATTTTAACACCGCTTGTTGCCAGGCGCCATTTGATTTTTTTAAAGTTTGAGAGTTTTTAACCTTAACGTATCATTCTGCATCATGAAAATGCGAGCTCTCACACATCGATTCAAACCAGTGCCTGTTTGACCAGATCCAATGACTGAATTTATCCAACCAATCAAAAAAGGCGTGGTCAACGTCGCCAGAAGATGCTGTAAAAGCTTTCAAAACCCATGTTTTGGAGGTGTTTTAATCGGAGTGGAAAAAGTCGGTCAACAATTGGTTTAAACGCATGAAAAAATGTATTAATCATCCCATTTAGCAAACTAATTTCTAGACCGAATTTGGTCCCACGTTTCAAATTTCGGTAGGAATTAGTGACAACTTTATTTTGGTTGTTAGCTTACCCAAAAATTTCTTTAATTACCGATATTATAAACATTTTAATTTTACCGATTTTTGTCGGTAACTCGAAAAATGAGTTACAGAATTCCAGTACAGATTGGAGTAATCTTAAAGTATACTGGCTTTTTTGGCTTGATATTGCCACATTTCCACTTAATATTATTTGCTCTGTTTCTTAACGTGGAAGAATCTTGAAGTTTTACCACTTTTTACTCTAAAAGCGTTCCCTTATTTCAGATACCATACAATTCATATGAGAGTAGTTTAAAACTTTTGATACTTTTAACATTTTTTTTAAGTAAAGAGACAGACCAAATGCTAGATGTCATAACAAATCCCTGGTAATGCGAACTTTATTCCTTACTTGTCTTAAAGTAAAGGATAACAAAAATAGACTATAAAGATACGGTCCATACGATCCGTAGAAATTCTCACAAAACTCGTTTACGGGAAGTTATGACAGTCTAATGTAGATAGGATGATATTGCAAATATCTTCACTTGATAAGAAATAAGAGTCTTGAGTGTAGCCGTTATGTGGACCAAACTGTCTCACTACCATTATCAAACATTTTCGTTCATTCCTACAGATGCAAATATCTCCTAAAAACAACCTAATAGGAAAAGGTGCTGCGTGTTACTTCAGCTCCCTAGTTTAAAATCGTGTAGTTGGACGATTTTTCTACTGCTCTTAGTAATTTTAGTACAGAAAGTCTTCATTACAATGTATTTAATTTAAAAATAGTGGCACAAGGTATGAAAAAGTGGCACAAAATTTGAAAAAAGTGGCACAGTTGGTATCAAAATAAAAATGTGTCACAGAAGTAGCAAAGCCGAAAAAAAGTGTTAAAATTGATACTTTAGTGGCAGGCACAGCGGTCACGCTGGTCCCTTGCCGAAACAAATTATCTTTCCGAATTTGTATTTGAATCGGACAGTAAATGCGACCTGTACTTTGCACAAAGACATAATACGGCACTCAGTGGGAAAAAATGCAGATTTAGCGTGCAGAAAATAAAAGTCGATGTTTTATTGTTAGTTTATCCAAAATTATAACAAGAATAGCTTTAGATTGGCAACTTTACTTCATTTATTGATATACTCGTAATTGGCCTATTTGTATTATTTATATATTTTTTGATCTAACCCCCATATGGCGGTACCTCCCGATTTATGTAATTTTGATGATTTAAGCTGCATTATCCAACCAAAATGGCTGAAATTTGGCATTTTAGTCTTCCTTGGGGTTATAAAATATTCCGACAGAGAATTGTTGGCACAAGTCCACTTTTTGATATAGGCCCCATTGAAAGGTACCGTCTTCATTGGGGGAATAAAATATTCCAACAGAGAATTGTCGGTACACTTTTTGATATAGCCCCCATAGAAAGGTACGCCCCGATTTTCGGTATTTTTAAAATGTCACCCACATCAACCAACCGAAATTGCTGAATTCTGATTTGAATATACATATGTACATACATAACTTATGGTGGAGGGTGTAATAAGAGTTCTGTTCTGCACTTTTTGGTAATAAAAATTTGTATTTAACAGTTTGTTTGGATACGTATCACTGCATTAATTTTCCTACTTGAACCCGTATTACGGACTTTTTCATTTTGTAATTTCTTATCTGCTACGCCCTGATCAATTCCAACGGATATCTGATCTTATTTATGAAAACGTTTCCTATAATCGTTGTTTTATTGGAACCAAACTTAAAAGAGAGCTTAGTTCTCGAATAGGCATATTTCCTAAAAATTTATATAAAACCAAAAGTCGCAGAAAGTCGCAGGTAAATAGACAAGATACATAAAATACTAATCCCCAATTTTAATTGAAAAATTTAGAAAAAAATGGGACTTACATTTGTTTACTTCGAAACATCAAAACTGAAATAACTTATGGGTTACAAAACTATTTAATTTATTTCAATACCATTACGGTATATCAAAAATACAAAATATTCCGCAATAATATATTCACAGAATTCACACATCTATCGCAATTTTACACCTAAAAAAAGGTCATCGTTAACATCGTAAAAGATATAAATTTTAAATGTGCCGTTATTCCGTTCGGACTAGCTATTTCTAATTATTACATATGCCTTTGAGTCTATCGCAATTTTACACCTAAAAAAAGGTCATCGTTAACATCGTAAAAGATATAAATTTTAAATGTGCCGTTATTCCGTTCGGACTAGCTATTTCTAATTATTACATATGCCTTTGAGTATAGTCAACACTTTAGTTCAATACTCTTCTAGCGTTTCATAGTTTCCTTCAAGTGCATTTTTTAATTTTCTGACGCTAGATCGGTATATTTCTCACTGTGCGGCAGTGTGATGTAGGGTATAAAAAGACATACATATGAAAAAAAATTTTCTAAAAAAAGTTTGGTAGATTTCTTGTAAAAAATTCAGTTCATTAAGTAATTATAGAATACACGTACATAGTTATTAAAGAATAAAAAACATATTTAATATCAATGACAACGCATTCAGTAAATGTGCAAAGTAAATTATGATTTCGCCATTCATTATGTACATATGTACCTTCAACAAATAAAAATTCTTCTTTAACAACTACAACTGTGAGTAGTCTGTGTAATGGAGTAAAATTATGCCAGTTTACTAAACTGTTATACAAATAATATTATATGTACATAAACTCTTCATAGCATTACTCATCTGATGGGTGAAATGTCTAGAGCGCCGTGCTAACACGAAACCGGTTAAAGGAAGCGGGTTCGACTCCGTGTAGAATAGTTTTGTTCTTGTCCTTTTTTTTTTTTTTGCGGAAAGAACGAAATGTTTTTCTCAATAAACTTCTCTTGAATCTTACAAATGAAAAAATGTATTGAGTTTTTTTCCAAATAACCGCAATAAACTCTAGCTCCATTGCATATACTCGTATTATCATTGTTCAAAAAGCTATTCCTCGTTTATGTTGTAAGTAAAAGGTAAAATAAAAACAGTAACAGTAATAAAAACAATGTACACACACACAGAGCACTTAAAATTGAAATTCGTCCGCTTTCACCACCATCAAAAGTCACATTTTTATACCAAAACACGGCAACCCTGCCACCATTACATTTACATTTTGAAGCAAAAAAATGCCTTTAAAAACTATACATAAGGAAAAGTACGATATTTTTAGAATCAGGAGAAGAAATCCTTTTAATGTAGTCAGGAAAATAAGTGTATATATTTTTTTGTCCCCAAAATGATCATGTCCCCAAATAAATCACTAGGTAGATACTTTTTCGGGGACTGTCCCCAAAGAAACAAAATGTCCCCAAAAACGCTACTGTGTTGAAAAAGTGTCCCCAAACCCTGCACACTACATACATATATATATATATATATATATATATATATATATATATATATATATATATATATATGTGTATATATACTGGGAATACCCGTGGTTAAAATATACTATATATTTTGTTGAATTCCGGTGGGGACGGGGTTCCCCCCCTAGGCCCTATTTTTTAAAAACAACCCGCTCTGAACTTCCCCTCTCCGAACTTCCAACCTCCGAACTACCCTGCTCCGAACTTTCACTCTGAGAACCACCCTGCTCCGAACTTCCACTCCCCCGAACCAACCCGTTCCTAACCACCCTACTCCGAAATTCCACACTCCGATTCACCCTGCTCCGAACTTCCACACTCCGAACCTCCCCCTCCGAACTTCCACCCTACAAATCGATGTTACTCGATTTTACTCTTAGACTAGACTCTATTTGAGAGTTCAATAAAATTACATCTTCTTATATAAAAGACAATGTGTGTATGTTGTTATGTTTGTATGTTCCGTGCGGTTGAACCGATTTTCTTGAAAGTTTCAGAGAATGTACAGGGAACACCCGTGGTGAAAATGGGCTATTTTTTTAATTTCGGAGTGGGCGGGGTACCTCCCCCATGCCCTACTTTTTTAAAAACTCTATTTTATCCAAAACTACTGAACCGAATTTACTGAAAATTTCAGAGAATATACAGGGAGGACCATTGGTGAAAATAGGTTATATACATATTTTGTTGAATTTCGAAGGGGTGGAGTACCTCCGCTATACCCGATTTTATTAAAAACGCTATTTTATCAAATTTCAATTTCAATTTTTATTGATTCAAAATTCATAGATAATAATGTGATTACTTACGTCAAACAGTAGTTCTTAGATTGCTTAGCATATTACAATTTTTCTAAGTTTACATTTATAATACATTTTAATTTGCATATACGCACTATATTCTTAACACAAAAAATTTTATTAGTAATACATTTGATCTCCATAAAAAAGAATCATTTTAAAAAAGGAGTTATTAATCTTTTATTATTTTCTTAAAATCTAACTTACAGACTAATATAAAGATAAAATATTTACAATAGGAAGGGCGCCTCGTCGTTTACTGGGCGACCTGGTAAACCGTATTGTAGATGTCAAATGTTTTATATCTGCGGTGATAGAACTGTAGGTTTCCATCCAGATACAGTAGACCTTCCCTATCTAATGTAATAAGGCTGCTGGGTGCCTGATAGTTGGACTCCATTAGGTGTTCAACACTTATAACCTGCTCAAGACTGTTAGCTACAAGGCTATTGCTCAAGTATGCCGCCTTTTCAAGATGATTTAACGCATTTCTAACTAAAAACACGTCTATCCTGTCGAAAGGGGTGTTATGATATACGTCAGTATTGTGAGGAAGCCTCCAAATACTGGGGTCTCATGTCTAGGCAAGACCTGAGAACCATTCTCTCCCATTGTCGGACTCGTTCCATTTGATGAGAAGAGATACTATACCATACAGGGAAATTATAGGTCTTATAACTTGCTTATAGATCAATAATTTCACTTCCTGGCTAAAACCGCCCGACTATCTTATTATGCGTTGGTATGACCAGAACATTCTCTTTGCGTTTGGCAAAATGTAGTCTACATGTCCTATGAATTGAAACTTCGATTGGAAAACAACTCCTAGGTATTTAATCTGATTTGAGGTTTGTATTGGTTGCCTTGCAATTGAGAGCGCTTCCTCAAAACCTCTAGCACTGGGATAGAGATATTTCTTTAACCCTTTAAACACAATGCCTTCACACTTGTTGATATTAAGTTTTAACCTCCATCTACTAAAAAACGTAGAGAGGCGACCTAGATATTCATTGATGCGCCTGTTTGTGTTTTCAGCATGCCTCCTGCCGCTGCGACTAGCAAGTCGTCGGTGTATATGAGGAGGAGATCTCCCATTGGGGGTTGGGGAATATCACACAAATATATATTATACAACACTGGGCCCAAAAGAGAGCCCTGTGGCACCCCCGCTGTAACGTCTCTAACCGTGGAGAAGGTGTATTTAACTCTTACCCTGAATTTCCAATTTTTTTTTTTTAGAAAATCGGCAACTAAGCGGCTGGTATTATGGTGAAAACCTAATCTACTCATTTTGTATATACATATTTTGTATATTATGCATTCATACCAAACACTGTCAAAGGCCTTGGCGAATTCAAGACTGGTTACTATGGTAATCTGCCTGTTGTTCAGACATTTGCTCACGTAGCCTCCTAGAACTGTGAGAGCATGTGAAGTGGAGAGTCCCCTTCTAAAATCAAATTTGTTTTCACAGAGGATGACTCTATCTCCGATTACATTATTAATATTTCTCAATAAGAAAAATTCAAATAATTTTCCAAATGCCGACAAAATACCTATGGGCCTGTAGCTATTAGCTTTGGAAGGGTCTTTACCTGGCTTCAGGACAGGGACCGTAATAGCCGTCTTCCATGCAATCAGGAAGTATCCCAGATTAATGCAGTGGTTAAACAGAACGCAAATGGTTTGTCATGTGACAGTATCTGTTGCCCTTAACACAATGTCCGGAATACCGTCAGGTCCGCTGAACTTTTTCCTTGGCCTATGTCTGAGGGCCGAGCCTATATCCAAAGTAGATATGAAGTTATGCTGATACCAAAGAGTAGTATTATAACGAGTACTATTGTCAGCAGTGAAATCTACAGAAAATCTAACCAGGTGTGATCTGTCCTCAAAGGCTGCAATTTCTCTTTGGATAATGTCATCCAAAATATCATGAGAAATGCCAGAATCTTCGATACTATCAGCAATTTTGTTTGCTTTACATTCGTCAAGGATGATGGGTGCTCCTCTGTTATCAATAAGATCGGGAATAGCACCACTCCTTATTCCAGCTGCTGCCTTGACATTCCCATATACTCTATCGTTTATTCTTATACCATTAAGGAATGACGTCCACTGGGTACTTTCATATTGTGCTATAGCACCCTGTATAATCCTATCCATATTTTTGATTTCTGCTCTTAATGTTTCGTATCTACCCGGGTTACTTGTACGATGAAGAGTTCTCCGTAACCGTTTTTTCTCACTTATCATGTCTAGGATATTTTGCGGAAGTTTACGATGGCCCCTCGGCCCAGGTATGACCTTAGGAATGGAGTCATTCATTGCCCTCTGAAATGCGCTCGCCACTAAATCGACGATCTGACGATCACTGATCTATCTCCTGAGTACTAACGTTCTTATCATTAGGGAGTTGACAGGAAGGTAAATACTCCGATAGTATCCTATTCAACATACGCCTATTCATTTTCTTAAAATCGAACAGGGTACGCGGTTCCCTACGCTCAGGGGTAATCCCTCTAAATAAAATTTCTATTGCTAAGTGGTCGGAGTTACAATCCAGAGTGTTGATGCCTCTGCCTCCGTTATCATCAATTGTGATACCTAGTGACGCCTTACAAATGTCAATAAATGAGTGGGTGTTTCTATGTATCCTAGTAGGACCAATGGTTGGTACAATAACCAGGTCAGGGCATGCTGTTAAAAAGTCAAAAACTATCCTTCCCCAACTAGTATGCCTAGCATTAAGATCAGCGCCGACAACAAACTCCCCATCAAGGCCCAGAGTACGTAGGTACTCTAGATCTGCTATATTCAGTTCATCCTGAGGTCTCGCATACATAGAAACTAAAAACACTATAGATCCGTCAATACTAGTCATTTTCACACAAATACTTTCTATGGAACCAGTATCAATTGACAACTGTTCACACTTTATGTAGTCTTTCACAAGAATAGCAGTACCTCCCCCTGGACTACCCCTTCTTTTTTGGACAAAACATCTATAACCGTCCATCACTAAGTTGTGGTGACCAGACAATCTATGCTCCGCCAACGCAGCATTCATTTTTGCTACCAGTTCTTGCCGTTTAGGACACTGTCGGGCATTAGCCGAATTACCTTCCTTGCCCCAATTCACACATTTAAGTGTAAACTCAGGAACCATAATCTTTTCCTCAGCAGGACTAACTTTTTCAATCAGCTTTGGTTTGGGGGTGCCGGTGGGAATATGGCAATTACGTGGTCCATGGGAACCAGCGCATTTCACACATCTAAAGAGTAACCCAAAATTTGTGGATTTCTGCCCATACCTCTGACAATTTCTGCATTGCGTTAAGCCCTTTTTCCTATCTTTCCTTACCCTAACCTAAAGAAGAAATTTTAACTTGTAGAGCCCTGAAAGGTTAAAATCTCTACTAACATGAACCAGCCTTTTATCATAGCTAACCCTATATGCCTGCTTTACATTAAGGTTTAGCACAGCCTCAGTTAATGCTGCCTTAACATATTCCTTGTCAAAGTCACCCGTCAAGTTCTCGATGACCACTGAGTGGGGCGTTTGATCTTTTGTGCAAATTGCACAGTGCAATACGTAAAGTGATGCATACCCTCTCTAACAAAGAGATCCCCTACCTTATCCCTTTCTTCTAAGGAATATAGCTGAAAGGACGTATTTGACCTATTGACTAAATCTACCTCAAAATTGCCGTGCCCTAATTCTGTTTTAATTAGTTCAGTCATTTTTTTAACATTGGCTTTTGACGAGGCGCCCTTCTTAGTCGCTGCTGCGCTATCTGATGTATCCATTTGGTCATCCGTAATAGCTTCACTGGTTGGCTCATTGGAAAATATCACCTTTACTTGCCTTTTGGCCTTCTTCTTCTTCCTCATTGCTGAAGTTTCCGCATCCTTCTAAGCGTTTTTAGCCGAGGTTGGTGGTGGTGCAGCTTCGCTCTTTTCAGGTTCAGGGATGACTGCTGATGGGCTGACATCCTTCTTCACTTGCGGTTTTCTCGGATTCAAATCTGATGATCGGTTTCCGCTCAGCACGTTGATCCGAGGCACCGGTGGAGTAATCATGGCTGGCTGCTTGGTTGGGGACAAGCAGATTCCATTACCATATTGCCTTTTACACTCGCGGCTGGCACAGTATTGATAACTACACCAGTCTTAGCTTTCTTTTCATGGGCATTTATTAAGCGCATGTAGCTGTTTTCACGATCAGCAGCACTTTGTAGTAGCCTCGATATTTTATCCAGGCGTTACTTCATGGTTGAGACTTCAGCCAACAAGGCTTGTTTTTCATTTCGGAGGCTTTTCAATTCCTCCAGCAATTTGCGACTTCATCAGATGAAACGCCTTAAGCGCAGCCTCGCCTTGGAAGTAAATTCGGTGAAATCTTCGACAGCGGTTTTGCCATCATCACTACCAAGTTGTTCAACACCAATTTAGCTGTTACTGGTTTCGGTTTCCATGTTTTCACAATTTCACTTTTTAAACGAATGTTTTTCCCGGCAGCTGTTATTTATGCGGACAGAAAAAAAGTTTATATCTGACATTTAACACTGACCAGTATGCTTGCTTGCAATCACACCCGCTTAGTTCTGGGAGGTTCTGGGAGTTACCCGACAGTTGTGCAACTGCACTTAACACTTTGATACTTGACTATCCACTAGCGCACACGATTTTAAGTTGTTCGTTGTTCCGAAGTTCACTTTGCAGCACTGGTCTGTTAATGTTTGTTCTGTTCGTTCTGTTGCTATTTTATCAAAACTGAAACGACCGATGGAATTGATTCTTACGAACTTCCACCCCTCTCCGAACTTTCACCCTCCGATCCGAACTTAACTTCCACCCTCCGATTCACCCTGCTTCGAACTTACACGCTCCGGACACCCCGTCCCGAACTTCCACTCTCTGAATCTCCCTTGTGCATTAGTTTGTAACATGCAAAAGGAAACGAGATAGACCCATAGTTCCTTCCTTCTAGGGATATACATATAATAACTTTCTGAGTCGATTTACGCATGTCCGTCTGTCCATGTATTTTTGTAAACAAAGTACAGGTCGCATTTATTGTCCGATTCGCATGAAATTGGGGAAGATAGTTTTTTTGGGGCAAAGGACGAACGCTATTTATTTTGGTACAAATCGGTTCAAATCTGGATATAGCCCCCATATATATCTTCGCCCGATTTAAGGTATTTGATGCACGAAACACGGTATATATGTCCAATTTCAATGAAATTTGTAATGTATGAAGTTAGTTAGATTTGTATATATCTTCCATAATATCCCAGCAAAAAGTTTGCATCCACGGAAGCAGTTAAATCACTGGTGCAAGTGTCACGAAGTGCTTCTTTTTCTATGAATTCCTCAGTGAATTTTACAAGGGAGCGCGCAGAAAGGAAGCACTCCATTTTGCTTCCGCAGCACGCAGTTAGGAAGCACTCCATTTTGCTTCCGCAGCAAGCAGCTAGGAAGCACTCCATTTTTAAAATTTTTACCACTTTTACGAGTTTTGCGTTCCCGTACACAAAATTTGTATGAAAATCGTTTACGACTTTTACCACTTTGTAAAGTACGGGAACAGGCCATTAATAAGACATTTTAATTTTATTCTTATAGGCCGTTTATATATAACAAGGTTAACCCAGTGGGTCTGGGTTTCAAATGTCATTTCCATTGTATATACTTCAAACAAATCCTCATAAAGAAGGTTAACCCTGCAAAAAACTATAATATAAACGCCGTATTACTTTAATTTCATTTGTTGAATGAAAATTGAATTTTTTATCGTTTATACATAAAAGTGCTTGTTGGATGTAATCCAAATGTGAGGAAAAGGATTGCCTTTTTCATTAGTCCACTGGAAGCGCATCCATGCATGTAATGAAATCCTCACTCCAACTTGCACCACTTCCATTTTTTTTTGCTGGGATATGTCAAATTTTGATGAAATTTAGAATATGTGACGGAATTTGGTCTAGAAATAAATGTGAAAAATTATTTCGAAATCTGTTCAGATTTGGATTTAGCTCCCATATATATTTTACATATTCCCAGTGGTGTAGGGTATTATATAGTCGACCCCGCCCAACTTTGATCCTTTCTTTACTGGTTTAAATTTTGGAGGGGACGGGGTAAAAACGCTATTCTTGTAAATCTTGCGAATGTATCGGCTTGAAATGAATATTCAATGATGATTGTGTCCCCTACCCAAGGTCTTATTTGGTTATTTGGGACCTAAAGGCCCGATCATGCCTTTTTTATATATGTTATATCTCCAAAACTTCTGAACCGATTTTCATGTAATTTTCAGATGATGTACAGGGCCATCCCTGTACATTCCCTGACCATACAAAGGAGGGTGGGGGAGACATAAAATTAAAAAAAATTCAATTATTAAAAAAAATATTTTTTTTAGATATTTGATTTTGTGGAAAAATCGCTTCCATGTGTGGCCTCCCATAGAGGAAAGTGCCCATGATGTGACCTTTAAGGTTCCCTGATGTTACGTTTAAGGTGCATTTTGCATAATAATAAAAATTCTGAACATATCTTTATGCTGGTGCTGTCATTACCGGACCATGAAACCTTAAATCGTTGTCTTTTGTCTTGGCTAAATTGGTCGCCGCACGGCAAAACCCAAATCGTTGTCTTTTGTCTATATAAGCTACATATTTTGTTGAATTTCGGAGGAGGGTGGGGGAGACATATAATTAAAAAAAATTCAATTATTAAAAAAAATATTTTTTTTAGATATTTGATTTTGTGGAAAAATCGCTTCCATGTGTGGCCTCCCATAGAGGAAAGTGCCCATGATGTGACCTTTAAGGTTCCCTGATGTTACGTTTAAGGTGCATTTTGCATAATAATAAAAATTCTGAACATATCTTTATGCTGGTGCTGTCATTACCGGACCATGAAACCTTAAATCGTTGTCTTTTGTCTTGGCTAAATTGGTCGCCGCACGGCAAAACCCAAATCGTTGTCTTTTGTCTATATAAGCTACATATTTTGTTGAATTTCGGAGGAGCCCTATTTTTTAAATGCGCTATATACAGTAAAATTTACGAACGTGTCCGTTACCTTGACCCTTGGTACATATTTTAGCCATAACACCGGCCACTCCCATTTTCTTACAAATGAATATAAATATAAGAAGTGGTGAAGGGCATCACATGGTTTTCACAAAAAAGTTTTCGTGTGTGAGTTTGCTCGAAAGACGCCGTGTTTGTGCGAGAAAGTGCATAAAAATGTTGGACCGTGTTTGTGCATTTTGAATTAGGGCACTGTTGGAGCGCAGGTGTGAAAGGCTTTTTTGATACGAAAAGTTCTATATATGGTACTATTGGTATTGAGGAGTAGAAGGTTGTTTTGGAAATTTTTAGTCATGTGTGCGAAAAATACTAAATGTCACAAACTTGGTACAACTGGATAGAGCTGGAATCTTGAAATTTGGAATTAAGATTACTGTTGGAGTGTAGGATTGTGCTATGTAGAGTGAAGATAAGTATTGGAATAAGTACTTATGTGTGCGAAAAGTACAAAAGTAAAACTTGATCGATTTCATTGAAAAACTTCATGAAATTAGACGTTCTTAGATCGAGTTCCCTACTACATAAATTTCATGTTTTCATTCTACTATGGAACTCGAACTAGAGACGCATTATTTCACGCAATTTTTTCAATTAAATCACTCTAGTTTGGACCGGACTTATGGAATACTCTTGAAGAATTGACAAAAATATTCCATTTCCAATTATGGAATTGCGGAAAGGTAAAAAATCCGCACGAAATTTTTATTCATGATGGCCCTGTATATGTTTATTTGTGTAGTTTGTGGCAACGTGGTATATAAAAACTTTTATGCCACACTCTGAAACTTGATTAAAAACTTTCCCATTGTATAGGGGTTCTTAAATCGAGTTTCCCATTACAGCAAATTAATAAAATTACTTTAGTATTTAGGAACTCAACCTTTAGGAACTCGGCCTTTAAGAACTCGACCTAAGAGCGCATAATTTCATGACAATTATTTCGCCGCGTGGCAGACTTTCAAATGTCTGAGTCACAATAATTATGTTACGACATAGCAAAGATACAAACCTTTACATAAATAAAGTTAGCACAAAAAGAAAACAGATTAACAGCCTGTTTTTGTATGTCGAAAGGAAAATGTGTGCGAATGAAACACGCCCAAACTTTAGTTTTCGAAATATTTTTACCCTTACTTTTGCTTCAAAACAAAAACAAATTTGAAAAAAAAAAACACACACACAAAAGTCAAAAGTTTGGGAGTAATGCATTCGCACACATTTTCATTTCGACATACAGAAACAGGCTGTAATATTTTATGAAGTTATTAACATTAATTCAAAATAACTATTTTCAAAATTGATGCCCACTAAATGAAAATGTCTTTAATAGAATTTAGTGAATACACGCACATTTTGGAATGAACGAAACATAAGTAACTCAAAGACCTCAAAACTTAACTTTTCCCAAGAGATGTCGCTATTACGCGAAACATATGTGTCACAATAAAATATGACTATAAATTAAAAAAGAGATATTTACAATACTCAATACTCATTTAAAATCATTTCTTTTTGCAGAATCCAAAATAGGAGGTGGTCGACTTGGCCGGGGTAAGAAGTGTAAGGCGTGTAAAACTGAAAGAAAATGGTGGATTGCAGAACATACGGGAGCTAAGTATTGTTAATTATGTAACTATTTTATTTTGTAAAAATTATATATTTTATAATTAAATAGAAATAAAAATTTGACACACGACAACATAAACGAAATTGTCTTTAGTTGGGTCATCGATGACTAGTAGCAAAACAGGGTCGGTGAAACAGTCGTCGACGAAATACGGGGATTTTAGTCACCTAGATTATCGTTGACGACAATTTCGCTTACCCTGTCGCCCAAGTTGTCGTGCATGAATACTGGGACACTTGCAAATGTCGTCAACGATCGCAAAGTGCTGTCTGCAAGGATTAGTGAACGAATTGGAAATGTCGTGTACGATTCATCAATGTTGTCTTTAGGACACTTTCTGTTGGGTACTTAAGACAATTTCATTTTGTTATCGTGTTGCAATTTTTTATTTATTACAAATATACAAAAAAGAAAACATTGTGAATGGCTTTTGCACAATAACCACTAATATAATCGATAATATAAAAGAGCTTAGTGATGACTGAGTGAGTGAGTGAGTGACATGTATATCATCGCCCAGACGAAACCGCTGAAGCTAGAAAGCTGAAATTTTGACAGTGGGTTGCTGTCGGTGTGTAGGGGTGAGATAAGGTTGGGTTTTTTGGAAATTCGTCCTAGAAGGGTACGAAAGGTACTAAATATGGTACCCTTTGTGTTAGGCAAACGGGAAGAGCTAGAATTCTGAATATTGGAATGAGGGTAACTGATGGAGAGTTAGAAAGATGTACCAAAGGGGTTTGGGAAATTCGACCTATAAGTGTACGAAAAGTACTAAATTTAGTACCAATTGTATATTTTGAACGGGTTTAGCTAGAAACTTGGAATTTGGTATGGAAATGAAGGTTGGGAAGTGTGTTTATAAAATGAAATGGTTTGTGAAATTCGTACTCATGTGTACGAAAAGTACTAAATGTTACTAAATTTAGTACAATTTGGATTTGGGTGAAAGGATAGAGCTGGAAATCTGAAATTTGGAATTAAGATTACTGACGGAGTATAGGATTGAGGTATAGGAGTAGTTTTGGAAATCCGTACTTATGTGTACGAAAAGTACTAAATTTAGTACAACTTGGATTTGGATGAACGGATAGAGCTAGAAACCTGAAATTTAGAATTAAGATTACTGACGGAGTATAGGATTGCGATATGGGGGTAGTTTTCGAAATTTGTACTTATGTGTACGACAAGTTCTAAATGGTACTAAATTTTGTACAATTTGGATTTGGGTGAACGGATAGGGCTGGAAACTTGAAATTTCGAATTAAGATAACTGTGTAAGTGTACGATTGATATATGGGGTAGTTTTAGTACTTATGTTTACGAAAAGTACTAAGTGGTACAAATTTAGTACAATTTGGATTTGGTTGAACGAATAGAGCTGGAACCCAGCAATTTCGTACTTATTTCGTACAAAATGTGGTATCCATGGTATTAGGCAAACGGGAATATTTAGGTGAACGAATAGAGCAGGAATACTGAAATTTCGAGTTAAGGTTATTGTTGGAGTGTAGGGTTATGTTTTGTTAGGATGTTTTGGAAATTCGTACTTATGGGTACGAAAAGTACTAAATTTGGTACAATTTAGTTTTGGGTGGACAGAATTGGAATTACTGTTGGAGATAGTTATTGAAATTCGTACTTTCATACGAAAAGTATTATTGGTATTATAGACCCTCTTGATGTGTAGGGTTGAGATATAGATGTGGTTGTGGATATGCGTACAATAAGTGTACGAAAATTACAAAATAGCACAGAATTTGGTTCAAATTGTTATTGTGTAAATTAGTAGAGCTGAAAGTGTGAAATTCGGTATGTATACGAAAAATACTAAATTGCGGTTGGGATTTAGGCTGTAGTTTTTTAACTTATACATATTATAAATACTGAATTTGGACCAGTTTGGCGTTGCTTGAAGGGATAAAGGTGGAATTTCGAATTGTTGTATGAGGGATGGTGTTGGTGTTTATATAAGGATTTTTTAAAATGCATACAAATTCTGAAATTAGGCTGAGGGCTGGCTGACTTATTGAGAAATACGAAATGTACTAAATGGTATTAAATTTGACGTTGGTGTAGCAATGAAGCTGGGTTTATATAATTAGTGTGTGAAAAGTAGGAATAGAAGTGGAATTCTGGTATGTTATTTATTTGTCAGGTTCATTGTTAGAAGTGGTCTTACAATAAATGTACTAGAAGTATTAACTAATTCCAAATATTGAAGCACTGGTATTGAGTCAATCGATAAATGAAATTTGTTGTGAGGATCACTGTTGAGATTGGATCAGAATGTTTATTAAAATTCACCTTTTAATGTATGAAAGGTTTCTACATGTAATACCATTGGCATTGGGTGAACAAGTAGAGCTAAAACTGTAACATATGAGCTAAGGTTCTGGATTCTAAAAATTGTACTGAATAATGTACTATTGTTTCTATGTTAACACGAATTCGGTTTCTAAATAATGTAATAATTTTTCCACAAACATCCCAGACGGGACAAGGGAGACTTCTCTCATATCAATGAGTGCACCCTGTTTCATATTAGCTCAATGATATGGGACCTACGGTTTATCGCCGAGTCCGAACGGCGTGCCTTACGACAGCACTTGTAGAGAAGTTTTAAATGGCTGAAATACTTAGGAAATGTCGCCAACATTACAGAGGGGTATTTTGCCAACGTTGACAATTTGATGTTGCCTGACCGGGGAATCGATCGGTTTTCTACATTTTGATATCACAAATTTCAAAATTCGGTTGGAAAATGTGAATAAATTTTTCAAAATACGCATACCGTTCTAATAAAACATGGACTGAAATTTAAAATGAAGGCCGCTCTTGAAGTGTAGAGGTATTTTTTTTTTAGATTCGAACAAAACGTGTACGAACAGTACCTGAAAGAAATTAAATGTCAATTCAAATAGGTATTAGTACATAAAAGTTTTCGGTGTTCACCATATTAAATATTGTTTATTTGAATATTATTACTTTTCCGCATACGAAGTAGCGGGCATTTTGCTAGTAATCGATAAAACCGCATCTTTTAAAACCACTGGAATTTTCAGAGTTATAAATAACTTCAACCTACATACTTATTAAAAGAATTTTTAAAGTTCCTTTATTTAATTTTGCTGACTTACATTTCTTTGGTTAAAGCACACTGTTTAATCATTGACGTGATTTCGGAATTTGATGATTTTAGTATCTTACATTTATTACAAAATAATTAAAACTACAGCTGATTGTCACTTCTACCTTATATAAATATGCCTTGGTTCATAGCAGGTTTTTCTCGAATATTTGCGGGTTTCTTGCCACGACACATTGCAAGATATAGATATGCACCTGTCATTTTATAAAATTTCATCAACCATTCGATTTTCTATAGGGCGAATGTGTACGAAATACTACCAAACTCGTGCGTTTGTTTTCAAATTTGTTTTTGTTTTGAAGCAAAAGCAAAGGTTTGGGTGTGTTTCATTTGCGCACATTTTCGTTTCGACATACAGAAACAGGCTGTACATCCCAGTGGGAAATTAGAACGTATTACATGTTTTAAAAATGGCATTCGTCAAAAGTTTGTCTTGAAACTTTTTTGCATTTTGGGCGTTTTTGAATTATGTTAGTTTTTTAGTTGTTGAAAAAATAGACAAATGAGCATGAGCAGGTACTGAGGATATTGAGTACTAAGGATGTGAGTATTTTCTTCCCAAAAAAAGCCGCACCGCCCGCACCTCGCGAAAATTAATTATTCCAATTCACGAACCCCGATTTTCCCTATTTTAAAAACATGTCTTCAAAATTGCGCATAAAAAGGTCGCAAAACTAGGAGATGTGTGTGAAATCAGTGAATGATCAGAACCTAAAAAATCCCTTGTAAATAGGGTTAGACCATGTTTATATTATAGCTTTTTGCCGGGTTAACCTTCTTTGTGAGGATTTATTTGAAATATAAACAATGAAATTGACGTTTCAAACCGGTTATATATAAACGTACTATAACACTTTTATTTTAGACAATAATATACATAGCTTGACAAATAAAACCCCATCCTTACGATGTATGCCTTCATTTACCTATGATATTATCGTTATTGTACTGCAACCAGCTGAAAAGTTATAAAATAGTCACTATTCATTCTGAATAATACCCCAAAATAAACTATAAACTATATATAAAATGATATATAAATAGGATTTTCGGCCACAGAGAAGAATTTTTACTTCATGGACATATGTCGGTTTTTACTAACTTGACAAAATTAATTAAATTTAGTGTTTTTGGGTGTGTTTTTAGCCAAACAAGGACTATCTATGTAAGATAAGGATGCTTTAAACATATTCTACAACTTTTTATACGAAAACGTTAATTAAATTTACTAAGAAATATAAATAATTATATGGGTCTGGGCAGACTCATGTGTTACGAATATGACAAACAATATGGGTGTCCAACGAAGGGTTAATCAAATTGCACCCCTGTCGTGAAAGTTTTGAATTACACATTTTAATTTAGAGTTTGTCTTGGCTATGGTCGCAAGTGGTAAATTGCGTATATTCGCCATACCAGTGTTGGTAACGGCTGTTCCAATTCTCCGATTCCATGCCAACACTTATAAACTTATAAATGTATAAACATAGACTAATGAGGGTGATACACCCGAAAAACCGAGGGGTACCGAGGGGTGTAAACATTTTTACTCTAATTTTCCAACTGTTTGTTTGTACGCCAAGAAGAAAGCAACAAGAGTTATTTGAAAGTTAATAAATAATGGCAGCTTTGGAAGCTTGCTAAGCATTTGGTGCTAGCGTGTGGCCAATGCTAAAGTTGCCAGTAACTCATACAGCAATTTTTGAAGTTTTCCACACATTGTTCCCATCCTTAGACAACCTTATTCGAAAACTATATAGAAACACAATGTTTCAACTTTTTCGTGTTTGCCTTACTATTCCTGTAGTATAACTAGTATAACTTCATGCGAACAAATTTAAAAGAAGCCAAATATTGTTGTTAATTCGTCTGGCACGTCCACTTTAAACAATATTCTCACATTGAATCCGTTTTATTGACTCAAGGCCTCGACACATAAGCGGCTGGCTTTCTGGCTGAAGTCATATTTGGTAAAAGACTAAAGACCAAGTATGACCTAATTCAATTGTGTTTCTGACATTTCTTTATTTCTTTAACAGCTATACCTTCAGCCGGAAAGCCATGCCTCTTATGCATCGAGGCCTTTAATCTTGCAATACTTATGTTTCAGAAAAATATAACAAAGGCGTACAATTGCACTTTACTTCACCATTTTCTTCTTGTTTCTGATTCCTTCTTGTTGGTCTGAAGCATTTCGTCATGACTGAATGTTCAATTTTTTAGTTAATGGTCAGATTAGCCCGATTTCAACATGCCGACGTTAATCTTACAGGCGAGAGGTATGAAGTAGTGAAACCCATGTACATGAGTTTCTATGTTTGTTGTGTTGCCTTTTTTCTCAAGCAAACTTTAACAACAAAGCAAGCATAAAAGCTTTAATATAAACATTTGATTAATGAAAGAGTGACAATTTAACTATTAAAATCAATTGAATTGCAAATGTTAATTATTGTGTTGTTTTTATCTTATTTATTTTTGTTTTGTTTTTATTGGTATGAGAACACAACAAATACGAACAGTCAAATAAGAAGGGCATTCAAATTCGTAATTTTCATTTTAACGTGTGAAAAGAAACTTTGACGAAATTTGTTTCTAGAAACCTTGCCAGTCTGACAAACGTCTTACCGGTGCCAAAGCTATTTTTGCATTATTAGCCAAAGCTTGAAATCAGTAACCATACTCAAACAAGCTTTTTAATTAATTGAGTATCTTCACTATCCATTATGTTATTTAACATTCTTTGACCCACAAAACATGTTACAAAGTTTAAAAACTGTTACGTTAACAGTTACGCAGCAAAATGTTTTGTTCTTTCCTTTATGCGTACACCACATAATAAAAATAATGAAAACAAAACTAATTAAAATAAATGTATTTTTATTCAAGATTAAATGTATATGCAAATTTCTGGAATATCAAAACAATTTCATTAATTGTTCCCAACGCATGCATACCTTTCTTCATCGCACGGTATTAACAAAAAAATGATACCTTTGGTACAAGTAAAAAATAATTTAACTAAAATTTATACTATTCACATTATCCACACAAATTCCGACATACCCAACTAACTAAAAAGCAGTATTATATTTTTCGTTCGAACGGCAAGGAAATAATACGTAAATTTACCTATTAAAATATTCCATAAATAACCCATCCGCGTAAATGTACACAATAATTCAACGACTAATACCCCTGTTACACTTAACCGGATTAACCCAGTGGGTTGGGATTTTAAATGTCAATTCCAAGCGCAAACGTCAATTAAATCCTCTCGAAGTGGGTTAACCCAGCAAAAAACTCTAGTGTATCCGTACTATAATGCCGACTAACAACTAAATCCACAATCAATGTCATCCATATCTATACTCTCAAGTTTTTGTTAATTGAACAAAATATAAAAAAACTCTGATTTGTTTGCTTTTATTAGTTAATAATTTATTTATTGGACAATTTTATATTGGAATAATGTTTTAAAAATTGATTGTGTTCACCACATGGTCTCCATAGCAAAGACAATAATTAACATTTATCGTAAATGTGAGAACATTTTTTAACATTTTCACATTTGAGTAGGTACTTGACCCTTGAGTGAAAGTGTTTTTGTAAGCTTTTCAGCGCGACACATGACGACACCTATTGTAAAACTTAAATCTCTCCATTTTGAAGTCTATACTTTTATTTGTCTATGTATAGACTTCAAAATGTTTGCAGCGCCACTGTACTAATTATTTGATAGCCGGAGATGGCGCTATTGTGCATTCCTAATATCGTATTTCTCCAGCGAAAAGTTTTTTGAATTGATTTGGTAAATAGTTGTCGTCAGGTTATACAGATGGCGCTAAAATGTTGGAAAATTTCTTGTCTTTTATTTGCGTAATGTAAGTCCCGGTCCACATTAGAGTGATTTAAGCTGGGTACACATTGTCAGTTTTGAATGACAGCTTTGTTGTTGCTTTGCTAGTGTGGCCGTTCATTTTTGTCATTCATCATGCAACCACAAAATGTTTTGTGGTTGCTGGACGGTTTGACAGTTATCGATAATTGCGAAATATCGACATTCAAAACTGACAATGTGTACTGCACTTTAGTGATTTCATTGAAAAAATTGCATGAAATTATGCGTCTCTAGATCGACTTCCATAGTAGAGTAAAATCATAAAATTGCTGTAGTGGGGAATTCGATTTAAGAACGCATAATTTCATGAAATTTTTTAATGAAATTCACGCTATTGTGGACAGGGACATAATGGTAAACTAAATCATAAACTTGTTAATAAATTCTGTCTTATTTGTTATACCTGCGTAAAGCATGTCTTTTGCCACACACTGGAACTTGCACTAAAAACTTTTCCATTTTATATGGTTTTCTAGATAAAGTCACCCAATACAGAAATTTAGTAAAATGACCCTAATATAGAACTCGATGTAAGTGCACATAATTTCATGAAAATTATTTCGTCGTGTGGCAGGGGCCATGTAAAATATTGTAGTGTTTAGTATTCAAATACCTGTACCAAGTACAATGAAGAAAGGCAATTGCATGGCGGATGCAGGTAAATATTGTATTGACATGTATTGCCATATTTATAAACATTAGTTTCTATAAAATGCGTCCCTGGACAATTAAATGAAGAAATGGTTTTTATACCTTCCACCATAGGATGGGGGTATATTAAGTTAGTCACTACGTTTGTAACTACTCGAAATAATCATTGTAGACCCCACAAAGTATATATATTCTTGATCAGCGTGCAATTCTACATCGATATAGCCATGTCCGTCCGTCTGTCTGTCCGTCTGTGGAAATCACTCTAGCGTCCGAACGGATTGACGTAGGTTGATGCAATTTTGGGAAAATATGTTATATTTACGTAGGACTTTTGGTATTGAAAGCGGGCTATGTAGGTCCACGCTTTTGTATAGCCCCCATACAAAATGACGCGTGACGCGTCGTCGTTTTAAGGAATTTTTAAGATATTTGGCCCATTTTACCACCGAATTGGTTGTAATTTGGTACTTTGTGTCTCCAGAGGCCAAAAAATATTCCTACCAAAGTTGGGTTATATAGGTCCACGTTTTGGTATAGCCCCCATATAAGGCCCCATATAAAGTACGCGTCATTTTAATATATTTTGAATGTATTAGACCCATTTGACCACAGAATTGGTTGTAATTTGGTATTTTGTGTCTTCAGAGGCCAGAAAATATTCCTACCAAAGTTGGGTTATATAGGTCCACGTTTTGGTATAGTCCCCACATAAGACCCCTTATAAAGTACGCGTCATTTTAATATATTTTGAATGTATTAGACCCATTTGACAAAAGAATCGGTTGTAACTTTGTATTTTGTGTTTCCAGAGGCTAAGAAACATTTCTACCATAAAATGTTTATATAGGTCCACGTGTTGATATAGCCCAATAATACAATATCTCCCGATTTTCGATACTTTGAACGTTTTAGCCTCATTATCACACCGATATGGCTGAATTTTGGTATTTAGTCTTCTTTAGGCGTCTTCTTTCCCCAGAAATTTGTAGGTATAGGTCCACGCCATCATATAGCCCCCATAGAACGGTACCTTCCGAATTTCGGTATTTTGAAGGTAGTGGCCACATTAATCCACCGAAATGGCTGAAATTTGTGGTGGAGGGTATAAAAAGTTCGGCCCGACCGAACTTAACGCTTTTCTTACTTGTTTCAACTTTTTTTAACGTCGCTTTAATGTGCATAAGTAATATTGTTTTTTTTTAGAAGATACAGCAATTTTGTTTTTATATAATGTACTTTGCATTATGTCATGTACTTGGATTATCACGCTTTAGTTTGATATATGACATTAAAGATCTGTTCCTTTACGTTCAGGAATCTTCAAGTTTTATCAATTTTTACTCAGTTTACAACTTTTGGCAGTTTTATCATTTTGAAAAGTAAAGGAACAGACCATACATTTGTGCAAAATTCAGAAATCAATATAAAGGGTGATTCAACTAGAGGTTCCTAACTTTTTTAAAGAAAGAAACACAGACAATTTAAACTGAATGGGAAATGTTTATTGTCATTTTAAAAAAACATTCATTGGCATTTATTTTTTGAGTTTATGTCTATCAAATGTTGGCCGCGTCTACGTCTTAGACGGTTTGTCCGTAGAGTCCAATCTTAGCTGAATCGTTCGAACATTTCGACTGGTAACTCATGAATGACTCGCGTGATTTTTTGGTCGAAGGACTGAATTGAAGCTGGGTTGTCCGCATACAATTTTGACTTTACATATCCTCACAGGAAAAAGTCTAACGGTGTGTATCATACGATCTTGGTGGCCAATTGATCGTCCCAACACCTGAAATTTTCTGCTCATCGAAGTGTTCCCTTAATAAATTTATTGATTGATGTCATGTGGCGAAGAAGTGTCGTCTTGTTGAAACCAAAATGTTGCCGAGATCATGAGATTCATTTCTAAGCATCAAATGGACGGCTATTATGGTCACCATTGAAAGTTAAGTTCTCACCGACATCATTTTTGACGAAATGTGGGCTGATGGTTCTACCAGCGGACAAACTACACGAAACCGTTGTTTTTTCTGGATGAAGTGACTCCTCTTTAATCACTTTAGGGTTGTCTTAACATAAAAGCGGCAAATTTCCTTGTTTACATACCCATTAAGCCAGAAATGCGCCTCATTGCTGAACAAAATTTGGCTCGAAACACATTCCTCAATGAAAGTGAATTTTCGTAATAAAGTTGAAAGGTAGTCTTTCCACGATAAAATGCCAAGCAATACTAAACAAAAATAACATGATAGCATGACACGACTCACACGTGATCAGGCATCTCTTCAGTAGGTATATATTTAACTTCAATAACGTTCTCCATAACATTCTGCCTAACAAAGTGATGTCTGACGTCCATATGTTTAGTTCTGTTATGAAATACAGGATTCTTGCTTAACATTCCGGCACCTTGATTGTCATTGAAAATTATTGTCGTTTGTTGTTCACCAAATACTTCAGTTAAAAATCTTCGAATATGAATAGCTTCTTTTGTACAATCTGAGAGAGACATGAATTCTGCCTCGGTGCTTGGCATCGCTACAGTTCTTTGCTTTCTTGAGTCCCAACTCACAACGGCACTTGCCAATTTAAAAGCATAACCCGTATATGATCTTCGGTCATCGATATTTGACCCCCAGTCTGCGTCTGCATATCCTACTAGCGACTCATTTGTTCTTTTAAATTTTAATCCATAATTCTCAGTTCCTTTTAGGTAGCGTAGAACTCGTTTTCCTGCAATCCAATGTTCTTTTCCATAATTTGTGTTATATTGTCTGAGAACGCTAACTGCATGGGCGATATCCGGTCTGGTTGATGTTGAAAGATACATTAGGGATTTTGGTACGGTAGGTTTTCTAATTCTGCTTTTTCTTCTTCCGTCTTTGGACACATGTTTAAGGACAATCGCTCATATTAAAACGTTTAAGAATTGTCTGCACGTACTTCTTCTGAGACATCGTAATTTCTTTTGTATCTTGATGAAATTCTATTCCAAGGCATAAATTCAAACGACCTAAGTCTTTCATCTCAAAAGATTTCGCAAGTTCTTTCTTCAATTAGCGCCATTTACTCATGTTATTCGTTGCCACTATTAAATCGTCCACGTAAATTGCTACAAGTGTAATATTTTCTCTATCTTTTGACAAATAAATACAGGGATCTGAATCCAATGGCTTTAGTTTAAACTTCTTCAATTTCTCATCCAGCTTCTTATACCACTGCCGACCAGATTGCTTAAGGCCATACAACGCCTTATTCAACAAAAACACTTTATTGCCTCTACATGTTTTCATTTCAGAATCTTCCAATATGTACTTAAATTCGTCGGGTATTTTCATATAGATTTGCTCATCAATATCACCATTTAAATATGCTGTTACGAAATCTAGTTGGAAAACATCGATTTTCAATTCAGCAGCAATTGCCATCACTAAAAGAATAGATGACATTCTGGCAACCGGAGCAAAAGTTTCATTGAAATCCACGCCGGGTATTTGTGTGAAACCTTTGGCTACGAGATGGGCTTTGTAGCGATCAACATCTCCATTTGACTTATACTTCTTCCTTGATACCCATTTAGCATCAATGATTTTCTTACCATTTGGTCGGTCTACTACTTCCCATGTCTTGTTCTTTCGCAGTGCCTCATATTCCTTTTCCATTCTTCAGATTCACAACTTTCAATCGCTTCTTTTACTGTCACTGGATCATTTTCGTCTATCAAATTAGCGCTATTTATTTCCTGTTTATCATCTGCTGGCACTTCATTAAAAATCTTTTTCGTCCTTCCCCTGTTTCCTGTAAGAAGTTTCTTCGGTCGTCCAGGACCTCGTTTCGTTGCTATTGGCGTACGAAACTCTTCTATTTCTTCATCTTCTTCAGTTATGGCTTCCTCTGGTTCAATTGTATCGGAAGTTGCGTCATCATTTTCAGTTTTTTTCAGAATATTCATCTTCTAGATCTTCATCTTGACTAATTTGGTATTCTTCAATTTTGTTTTCAATACTAGATTCTTGTGGAAGTATCAATATATCCTCTCCTTGTTTCAATTGATCGTCAATAAAATCGCAATAATTGTTTTCTGGTTGGTATGAATTTGTAAACTTCACATCTCGTGAGCAAAATACTTTTCGTCTTTGGGGATCCCACAATCGGTATGCCTTCGACTTTACAGAATAACCAATGAATATGCATTTCTTTGATTTGGCTTCAAATTTTCCATGTCGCTTTGACTTTTCTAACATATAAGCTGTTTGGCCAAATTTTTGAAAATAACTCACCACAGGCTTTCTGTTCGTCCATAATTTGAATGGGATTTCTCCACCTAAGATTCTTGAAGGACATCTGTTTCGTATATGGTTTGCAGTAAGCACAGCTTCTGCCCAAAAACTAGGAGCTAGACCAGATTGAATCATCATACATCGCGCCATCTCGACTAATGTACGATTCTTTCTCTCAGCCAAGCCATTTTGCTGAGATGTATATTCGACAGTGAATTCATGTTTTATACCTTCCTCCTTCAAATATTTCTTAAATGCATTATTAGTATATTCAGTCCCGTTATCCGATCTTAATTCCTTTATCTTTCGTCCAGTTCATTTTTCAACCATTCTTTGATATTCCTTGAACTTTTCCAACACTTCGGACTTCTTCTTCAAAAAATATATTTCGCACCATTTTGACTTGTCGTCAACGAAAGTCAAAAAATAACGACTTCCGCCTTGAGAATTCACCTTCATGGGGCCGCATACATCGGTGTGTACTAGCTCCAACAATTCGGACGAGTTTGTTGTTGATCTGGAAAATGGGGCTTGAGCTTGCCTCACACACCTGCAATTTCACATTAGTATTGAAATTTACACCAGTTACCTTCTTATTGCGAATAATATCTTTCAAATCGTTTTCATTAAGTTGACCAAAACGTTCATGCCATTCTTTTAAACATGTCCATTGAACTGATCTTCAGGTTCTTCAGCAACATAATATAAGTTCTGGTTCCTTTTCGCTATCAACAATGTTTCCTTCGTTTTTGGATTAACTACCACAGGCTTATCCTTGGAGAAAGTCACTTGAAAACCTCTATCTGTCATTTTTGCAACAGACAGCAAATTTGACCTTAAATCCGGCACATACAAAGTATTCTCCAGTCTTGCAGTACAACCACCTTTTGATTTTAATTTGACAATTCCAGCTCCTTCTATTCTCGTTGAATTATTGTTTACCAAATGCAAAACATCTATACTGCAATTTCCCATGCTGTAAAATTTACCTTTATCAGAACACATGTGAAAATTCCAGTTTCTTTCGGTTTGCATTTGTATTACTTGCATTTCTGATTCTGCAGTCCCTTGCTATGTGACCAAACCTTACACATGAAAAACATTTTGGCTTAAAATTAGATCCATTTTCCTTCATTGTCACTTTTCTATTGAAATTCTTTCCAGACTTTTTCACATACATTGCATCTGTAGACTCACCACTTTCATTTCTTTTTCTAGCTTCGTATTCCTCTAGCAATTTTACTTTTAACGTTTCTGGATTAGGCAGCTTCTCCTGGGTCTCTATAGCAATTCTGAATGATTCATATTCTTCTGGAATGCTGTACAATAGCAATATTGTAAGCAAGTCGTCGATTATCTCAAGTTCCATTTCATTAATTTTATCCACAATGTCAAAAAACTTCCTAATATGGTCTCTTATGTCATCTCCGTTATTCATTTTTAGTAGAATCAAGGATTTGAGAAGCATTGCCTTGCGAGCGGGACCTTTTGACTGGTAAATGCTATGCAATTTGTCCCACACTTCCTTTGAGGTATTGCAATTCTTAATTTGTTTCAGTTCCGTAGGGGAAACTGACAAAATCAAATCAGATTTGGCTTTACCTTAACTTTATCAGAACACATGTGCGATGAGGCACCTGAATCCAAACACCATTGTTCTGCCTCTGCATTGACACCCATAGAAATTTCAGCATTTCCTGAAAATTCCTGTTTCTTTCGGTTTGCATTTGTATTACTTGCATTTCTGATTCTGCAGTCCCTTGCCATGTGACCAACCCTTCCACATGAAAAACATTTTGGCTTAAAATTCGATCCATTTTCCTTCATTGTCACTTTTCTATTGAAATTCTTTCCAGACTTTTTCACATACATTGCATCTGTAGACTCACCACTTTCATTTCTTTTTCTAGCTTCGTATTCCTCTAGCAATTTTACTTTTAACGTTTCTGGATTAGGCAGCTTCTCCTGGCTTTCTATAGCAATTCTGAATGATTCATATTCTTCTGGAATGCTGTACAATAGCAATATTGTAAGCAAGTCGTCGATTATCTCAAGTTCCATTTCATTAATTTTATCCACAATGTCAAAAAACTTCGTAATATGGTCTCTTATGTCATCTCCGTTATTCATTTTTAGTAGAATCAAGGATTTGAGAAGCATTGCCTTGCGAGTGGGACCTTTTGACTGGTAAATGCTATGCAATTTGTCCCACACTTCCTTTGAGGTATTGCAATTCTTAATTTGTTTCAGTTCCGTAGAGGAAATTGACAAAATCAAATCAGATTTGGCCTTACCATCTTCTTCGGGAAACTTCCATTTACATATTTCCATGCATTGTTCTTGATTAACAATGCCTCCACTTGAATTTTCCATGTGTCAAAATTCTCCTTACCGAGCGGCTCAATTTTCACATTTGTATAACTCATTTTTGCACAATTATTTTATCTTCCTTGATATTCCTTCGATACGGTGCAGTGGAAGCGTGCTGGGCCCATAACCTGTGACAAATTAATGAGTCCGAGGAACAAAAATACAAACATCAACTTTTTAATGAGTAGAGGAATGAAAGTTTATTAAGAGACTGACAACAAAATGTGTGTACAATATTTTCTTCAATGCACATAAATCAAGGCCTACTATGTTAGAATGTAAACAAGTAAGAAAAGCGTTAAGTTCGGTCGGGCCGAACTTTTTGTACCCTCCACCACAAATTTCAGCCATTTCGGTTGATTAATGTGGCCACTACCTTCAAAATACCGAAATTCGGAAGGTACCGTTCTATGGGGGCTATATGATGGCGTGGACCTATACCTACAAATTTCTGGGGAAAAGTTGTATACGCCTAAAGAAGACTAAATACCAAAATTCAGCCATATCGGTGTGATAATGAGGCTAAAACGTTCAAAATATCGAAAATCGGGAGATATTGTATTATTGGGCTATATCAACACGTGGACCTATATAAACATTTTATGGTAGAAATGTTTCTTAGCCTCTGGAAATACAAAGTTACAACCGATTCTTTTGTCAAATGGGTCTAATACATTCAAAATATATTAAAATGACGCGTACTTTATATGGGGCCTTATATGGGGGCTATACCAAAACGTGGACCTATATAACCCAACTTTGGTAGGAATATTTTTTGGCCTCTGGAGACACAAAGTACCAAATTACAACCAATTCGGTGGTAAAATGGGCCAAATATCTTAAAAATTCCTTAAAACGACGACGCGTCACGCGTCATTTTGTATGGGGGCTATACGAAAGCGTGGACCTAGATAGCCCGCTTTCAATGCCAAAAGTCCTACGTAAATATAACATATTTTCCCAAAATTGCATCAACCTACGTCAATCCGTTCGGACGCTAGAGTGATTTCCACAGACGGACAGACGGACGGACATGGCTATATCGATGTAGAATTGCACGCTGATCAAGAATATATATGATTATTTCGAGTAGTTACAAACGTAGTGACAAACTTAATATACCCCCATCCTATGGTGGAGGGTATAACAATGAAATACAGTAGAAATGTATAAAGTATTATTTTGCAAATTACAACAGTATCAAAGTTAAGAATTTAAAGGAGGAGATTCAAACTTAGATGGCGTTTGGAACTGGGTTGGTAATTAGACTAATCTTGGACTACGTTTATACTGACATTATTTAGTTTCATTTGTTTTTCCTTAAACAAAACCAAAAAAGCGTGATTGTTGTGAAAGTCAATGCGAGTATAAACTATGTGCTATGTGCTAAATATAGCACCATTTATTAACTTTTGTACTCTTGTAGCATGTATTTCCAAAACTCCATTTCTCAGCCCCACACATCAACAATGACCCTAATACCAAATTTCAAATCCCAATTCTATCCATACCACCAACTCCAAA
The DNA here is from genome assembly GCF_047663935.1 of Musca autumnalis. Classification (NCBI taxonomy): domain Eukaryota; kingdom Metazoa; phylum Arthropoda; class Insecta; order Diptera; family Muscidae; genus Musca; species Musca autumnalis. Next base: position 69,312,415 of record NW_027411866.1, on the reverse strand, counting down.
TTAAGTACCATTTAGTAATATTCGTACGCATAAGTACGAATTTCTTATACGGCGTTTATATTATAATTTTTTGCAGGGTTAACCTTCATTATGAGGATTTATTTGAAGTATATACAATGGAAATGACATTTGAAACCCAGACCCACTGGGTTAACCTTGTTATATGTAAACGGCCTATAATACTACAATAATACCTTCATATTAAAGTCCTACACTCAAAAATTAATTTTAATTCCAAATATCAAGGCTCCAAACTTAGTATTCAGGATTGCATCTCTGTAGTTCACTCAAAACCAAATTCAGTTCCATTTAGTTCTTTTCATAAACATACGTTCGAGTTTCCAAAACTACCTCTATATCTCAGTCCTACATTCCAACAGTAATTTTAAATCCAAATTTCAGTATTCCAGCTCTATCGGTTCACCCAAAACCAAATATTACCAAATTTAGTACCATTTAGTACTTTCCACACACATGAGTACCTATTTTCAGAAACACCTCCACTTCTTAACCCTGATTCCCATTCCAAACTTGTAGACCGTCCGACCACACAATACCAAGTGGTAACAATTTTAATACATTTTATTAATTTTCTCGTCTAGAGTTAAGTTTGATGATCGAAAATTTTTTGCAAGTGAAAAAGGGAAGCCAAGGACTCGAACCCACACAGTCAACAACTTACGTGCCCTGATTTCGCTGTTATTTGAGCAGCTCTTCAGACGTATCGACTGTGGGATGGCTTCTCTGTCCTAGAACTTTTTGGTTTTTCAAATGCAAATGTGTTTTTATACATCAACGGATATTTGGCCGTTGAATTTAATTTTAATTTTATTTAATACATTTTAGTTCTTTTCGTACACTAAGAGTTCGAATTTCTAAAAACGCTCTGTTACGTCTATCCTGCACTCCATTAGTGACTCATTCCAAATTTCAGAATTCTAGCTCTTCCCGTTTGCCTAATACAAATGGTACCATATTTAGTACCTTTTAGTACTTGTCGTACCCACAAGTACGAATTTTCAATACTACGTCCATTATACTCTCCAACAGTAGCCTTAATTCAAAATTTCAGGTTTCCAGCTCTATCCGTTCGCCCAAATCATAATTGTACCAAATTTAGTACCATTTAGTACTTTTCGTACACATGTGTACACTTTTCCTAAACCTCCTTATGTCAACCGTACCTTTTAACCTTGATTCTCACACCAAATTTCAACCTTTAACCTGTATCCGTTCACAAAACACGAATTGATACCAAATTTAGTACACTTTAGTACTTTTCGTACACTTATAGTTCGAATTTCTAAAAACCCTTTAGCACATCTTTCCTACACTCCATCAGTGACCTTCATTCCAAATTTCAAAGTTCTAGCTCTTCCCGTTTGCCTAATACAAAGGTACCATATTTAGTACCTTTTAGTACTTTTCGTACCGTTCTAGTTCGAATTTCCAAAAACCCAGCCTTAACTGACACCTTCGGACCAAGTTTGACCCTCACACAAAATTTCAAGATTCTAGCTTCAGCCGTTTGATCTGGGCGTTGATGAATCATTAAGTCAGTCAGTCAATCACTTTACTCTTTTATTAATATAGACTAGCAAGGTGCCCGCTACTTCGTATGCGGAAAGGATATAAAAAACTAATAAACAATATATAATATGAAATGGCGAACACAGAAAATTTTATTGTACTTATACCAATTTCAATTAATATTTATTGTTATTTTAGTACTGTTCGTACCTCTTTAGTTCGATTTTCAAAAAGATCAGCCGTATCTCACCCTTACATGTTAACAGCTAGACCAACATTGTACACCAATAATCACACTAAATCCAATAGTACGATTTTCCAAAACAACCTCAATTCTTCACCTCACCAGTAACCTTAATTCCTAAAAACAGGATTCCAGCGCTATCGGGCAAATTGTACCATTTGGTACAATTCGTGGCCATAAGTACGAATTTCAAAAACTACCTCCATGTCTCAATCCTACACTCCAATCGTAGTCTTACCAAATTCCAGGATTCCAGCTCTATAAGTTTCCCAAAATACGCACTGTACCAAATTTAGTACCATTTAGTACTTTTCGTACCCATAAGTACGAATTTCCAAAACTACCTTAATCCTATACTCCAACAGTAATCTCAATTCCAAATTTATGGATTCCAGGTCTAATCGTTCACTCAAATCCAAATTGTACTAAATTTAATACCATTTAGTACTTTTCGTACCCATAAGTACGAATTTCCAAAACTATCCAATCCTACACTTCAACAATAATCTCACTTCCAAATTTCAGGATTCCAGATTCCAAACCCCAATTGTACCAAATTTCATACTTTTCGTTCCCATAAGTACGAATTTCCAAAACTACCACAATCCTACACTCCAACAGAAATCTAAATTCCACATTACAGAATTCTAAGTCTATCCGTTGACCCTAATCCAAATTATACCAAATTTAGTGCTTTTCGTATCCATAAGTACGAATTTCCAAACTACCTTAATCCTACACTTCAACATTAATCTCAGTTACGAATTTAAGGTTTACAGCTCTATTCGTTCACCCAAATCCAAACTGTACCAAATTGAGTATTTTTCTTAACCGTAAATAAGAATTTGCAAAACTAACTCTATCTTACACCCCAACAGCAAGCATAATTTCAAATTTCATTATTCCAGCTCTGTTCGTTCACCCAAAACCAAATTTGGTACTTTTTGTACCCATAAGTACGAATTTTCAAAACTACTTCCCTTTTACACTCCAAATGTAGCCTACGAAGTACGAATTTCCAAATTATCTCAATCCCATACTGTAACATCAATATTAATTCGAAATTTCAGGGCTACAGCTCTATCCGTTCACACTAAATCTAAATTGTACCAAATTTAGTACCACTTAGTACTTTTCGTAACCTTAAGTACGAATTTAAGTACGAATTTTCTAAACAACTTCCATTCTACAATCCAACAGTAGCCAATTTAGTATGTTATAAAATAGTATAGAATTTAGTACCATTTAGTACTTGTAATAGCAGCCTTAAGTAAATTTTCAGGATTCCAGCTCTATCCGTTCGCCCAAATCGTCATTGTACCATTGAGTACTTTTCAACCTTTTTCAAAACTACTTCCATTCTACCCTTCAACTGTAGCCTCAATTCACAATTTCAGGATTCCAGGTCTATCCGTTCAACTTAAATCCAAATTGTACAAAATTTAGTACTTGTCGTACCCATAAGTACGAATTTTTAAAACTACTACCATTCTAATCTCTAACAGCATCCCTAATTCAGCTCCATCCGTTCGCCCAAATCGTAATTATACCAAATACCCATAAGTACGAATTTTCAAAACTATTTCCATTCTAATCTCTAACAGCAGCCTTAATTTAAATTTCAGGATTCCAGCTCTATCCGTTCGCCCAAATCGTAATTGTACCAAATTTAGTACCAATTAGTACTTTTCGTACCCATAAGTACGCATTTTAAAAACTCATCCATTTACTCTCCAACAGTAGCCTTAGTTCAAATTTTCAGGACTCCAGCTCTATCCGTTCGCCCAAATAATAATTGTACCAAATTTAGTACCATTTAGTACTTTTCGTACCCATAAGTACGAATTTTCAAAACTACTTCCGTTCTACTCTCCCACAGTAGCCTTAGTTCAAAATTGCAGGATTCCAGCTCCATCCGTTCGCCCAAATCGTAATTGTACCAAATTTAGTACCATTTAGTACTTTTTGTACCCATAAGTACGAGTTTTCAAAACTACTTCCATTCTACCCTCCAACTGCAGCCTTAATTCAAAATTTCAGGGTTCCAGCTCTATCCGCTCAACCCAAATCCAAATTGTACAAAATTTAGTACCATTTGTACTTGTCGTACCCATAAGTACGAATTTTCAAAACTGATTCCATTCTACTCTCTAATTCAAATTTCAGGATCCCAGCTCTGTCCGTTCGCCCAAATCGTAATTGTACCAAATTTAGTACCATTTAGTACTTTTCGTACCCATAAGTACGAGTTTTCAAAACTACTTCCATTCTACCCTTCAACTGTAGCCTCAATTCACAATTTCAGGATTCCAGGTCTATCCGTTCAACTTAAATCCAAATTGTACAAAATTTAGTACTTGTCGTACCCATAAGTACGAATTTTCAAAACTACTTCCATTCTAATCTCTAACAGCAGCCCTAATTCAGCTCCATCCGTTCGCCCAAATCGTAATTGTACCAAATTTAGTACCATTTAGTACTTTTCGTACCCACAGGTACAAATTTTCAAAACTACTTCCATTCTAATCTCTAACAGCAGCCTTAATTTAAATTTCAGGAATCCAGCTCTATCCGTTCGCCCAAATCGTAATTGTACCAAATTTAGTACCATTTAGTACTTTTCGTACCAATAAGTACGCATTTTAAAAACACATCCATTTTACTCTCCAACAGTAGCCTTAGTTCGAATTTTCAGGATTCCAGCTCTATCCGTTCGCCCAAATCATAATTGTACCAAATTTAGTACCATTTAGTACTTTTCGTACCCATAAGTACGAATTTTCAAAACCACGTTTATTTTGTACAAAATTGTACAAAATTTAGTACCATTTGTACTTGTCGTACCCATAAGTACGAATTTTCAAAACTGATTCCATTCTACTCTCTAATTCAAATTTCAGGATCCCAGCTCTGTCCGTTCGCCCAAATCGTAATTGTACCAAATTTAGTACCATTTAGTACTTTTCGTACCCATAAGTACGAGTTTTCAAAACTACTTCCATTCTACCCTTCAACTGTAGCCTCAATTCACAATTTCAGGATTCCAGGTCTATCCGTTCAACTTAAATCCAAATTGTACAAAATTTAGTACTTGTCGTACCCATAAGTACGAATTTTCAAAACTACTTCCATTCTAATCTCTAACAGCAGCCCTAATTCAGCTCCATCCGTTCGCCCAAATCGTAATTGTACCAAATTTAGTACCATTTAGTACTTTTCGTACCCACAGGTACAAATTTTCAAAACTACTTCCATTCTAATCTCTAACAGCAGCCTTAATTTAAATTTCAGGAATCCAGCTCTATCCGTTCGCCCAAATCGTAATTGTACCAAATTTAGTACCATTTAGTACTTTTCGTACCAATAAGTACGCATTTTAAAAACACATCAATTTTACTCTCCAACAGTAGCCTTAGTTCAAATGTTCAGGATTCCAGCTCTATCCGTTCGCCCAAATCATAATTGTACCAAATTTAGTACCATTTAGTACTTTTCGTACCCATAAGTACGAATTTTCAAAACCACGTTTATTTTACTCTCCAACAGAAGCCTTAGTTCTAAATTTCAGAATTCCAGCTCTATCCGTTCACCCAAATCATAATTGTACCAAATTTAGTACCATTTAGTACTTTTCGTACCCATAAGTACGAATTTTTAAAACTACATCCATTTTACTCTCCAACAGTAGCCTTAGTTCAAATTTTCAGGATTCCAGCTCTATCCGTTCGCCCAAATCATAATTGTACCAAATTTAGTACCATTTAGTACTTTTCGCACACATGTGTACACTTTTCCTAAACCACCCACTTATGTCAACCGTACCTTTTAACCTTGATTCTCACACGAAATTTCAACCTTTTACCTTTATCCGTTCACAAAATACGAATTGGTACCAAATTTAGTACACTTTAGTACTTTTCGTACACTTATAGTTCGAATTTCTAAAAACCCTTTAGTACATCTTTCCTACACTCTATCAGTAACCTTCATTCCAAATTTCAAAGTTCTAGCTCTACCGGTTCGTCAAATACAAATGGTACCATATTTAGTACCTTTTAGTACTTTTCGTACCCTTCCAGTTCGAATTTCCAAAAACCCAGCCTTATCTGACACCTTCGGACCAAGACTGACCCTCACCCAAAATTTCAAGATTCTAGCTTCAGCCGTTTGGTCTGGGCGTTGATGAATCATTAAGTCAGTCAGTCAGTCAGTCAGTCAATCACTTTACTCTTTTATTAATATAGATATTTAATTTAATTTCAAACAACAGTTTAAATAAATTTATTGAATTGGTATATTGTGAAAAATAAATTGGTGATACGACCTGTAAAAAATGCAGGGCGTATGAATCGTAAAGGCTTACGCCTGGTGATACGTCTGAAAAACCGAGGGGTACCGAGGGGTGTAAACATTTTTACTCTAATTTTCCAACTGTTTGTTTGTACGCCAAGAAGAAAGCAACAAGAGTTATTTAAAAGTTAATAAATAATAGCTCTGTTCCTTTACGTGCAAGAATCTTCAAGTTTTACCACTTTTTACTCGAAAAGCGTTCCTTTACTTTAGATACCATACAATTCATATGGGAGCAGTTTACAACTTTTACTACTTTTGCCGGTTTTACCATTTTCAAAAGTAAAGGAACAGACCATACGGCAGCTTTGGAGGCTTGCTAAGCATTTGGCGCTAGCGTGTGGCCAATGCTAAAGTTGCCAGTAACTCATACAGCAATTTTTGAAGTTTTCCACACATTGTTCCCCTCCTTAGACATCCTTATTCGAAAACTGTATAGAAACACAATGTTTCAACTTTTTCGTGTTTGCCTTACTATTCCTGTAGTATAACTTCATGCGAACAAATTTAAAAGAAGCCAAATATTGTTGTTAATTCGTCTGGCACGTCCACTTTAAACAATATTTTCACATTGAATCCGTTTTATTGACTCAAGGCCTCGACGCATAAGTGGCTGGCTTTCTGGCTGAAGTCATATTTGGTAAAAGACTGAAGACCAAGTATGACCTAATTCAATTGTGTTTCTGATATTTCTTTATTCCTTTAACAGCTATACCTTCAGCCGGAAAGCCATGCCTCTTATGCATCGAGGCCTTTAATCTTGCAATACTTATGTTTCAGAAAAATATAACAAAGGCGTACAATTGCACTTTACTTCACCATTTTCTTCTTGTTTCTGATTCCTTCTTGTTGGTCTGAAGCATTTCGTCATGTTCAATTTTTTAGTCAATGGTCAGATTAGCACGATTTCAACATGCCGACGTTAATCTTACAGGCGAGAGGTATGAAGTAGTGAAACCCATGTACATGAGTTTCTATGTTTGTTGTGTTGCCTTTTTTCTCAAGCAAACTTTAACAACAAAGCAAGCATAAAGCTTTAATATAAACATTTGATTAATGAAAGAGTGACAATTTAACTATTAAAATCAATTGAATTGCAAATGTTAATTATTGTGTTGTTTTTATCTTATTTATTTTTGTTTTGTTTTTATTGGTATGAGAAACACAACAAATACGAATAGTCAAATAAGAAGGGCATTCAAATTCGTAATTTTCATTTTAACGTGTGAAAAGAAACTTTGACGAAATTTGTTTCTAGAAACCTTGCCAGTCTGACAAACGTCTTACCGGTGCCAAAGCTATTTTTGCATTATTAGCCAAAGCTTGAAATCAGTAACCATACTCAAACAAGCTTTTTAATTAATTGAGTATCTTCACTATCCATTATGTTATTTAACATTCTTTGACCCACAAAACATGTTACAAAGTTTAAAAACTGTTACGTTAACAGTTACGCAGCAAAATGTTTTGTTCTTTCCTTTATGCGTACACCACATAATAAAAATAATGAAAAAAACTAATTGAAATAAATGTATTTTTATTCAAGATTAAGGGCCTGTTTCACTATGTCGAAAGAAAATGAATGCGAACGAAAAACACCTAAACTGTGCTTTGCATGGTAATACTGACTTTGTTTTTGCTTCAAAACAACTACAAAATGTGTCATACACGAGTTAAGTAGTTTTTCATTCGTTTTCAGTTTCGTTCGAAATAGTGAAACAGACTGTAAATGTAAATGCAAATTTCTGGAATATCAAAACAATTTCAATAATCGTTCCGAACGCATGCATACCATTCTTCATCGCAAGGTATTAACAAACAAATGATACCTTTGGTACAAGTAAAAAATAATTTAACTAAAATTTATACTATTCACATTATCCACACAAATTCCGACATACCCAACTAACTAAAAAGCAGTATTATATTATTCTTTCGAACGGCAAGGAAATAATACGTAAATTTACCTTACTTACTTACTTAGCTGGCCCATTACAGAACATTTGTTCTATAGGCCGAACTAAGAAGAGATCTCCATTCCTCTCTATTTGTTGCTTTGCACACTGGAATACCGCGCCTTGTCATCTCATCATCCACTTGTTTGCGCCATCTATTCCTTGGCCTGCCAATTCTGCGTGCACCGCCATGTGGCATGTATTCATACGCCTTTTTAGCGGGTTCATCATCGCTCATTCTTTTGATATGGCCTAGCCAACGCAATCGCTGCATCTCGATACGTTTAACAATATTCATGTCGTTGTATAGCAGATACAGCTCGTGGTTCATGCGACGTCGATATTCACCGTCAACGCAGATTGGTCCATAGATCTTTCGAAGAATTTTTCTCTCAAACACACCAAGCACTGCCATGTCTGCTTGCGCAAGTACCCAGGCTTCGGAGCCATACATCAGCACGGGTAGTATCAGTGTTTTGTAGAGCGTTATTTTTGTTTGACGAGATGTGGCTTTGTTTTTAAACTGCTTACTTAATCCAAAGTAGCATCTGTTGGCCAATACAATTCTTCTTTTTATTTCACAACTGATGTCGTTTGTTGTGTTGACGGAGGTGCCGAGGTAGACGAAGTCTTTTACTACCTCAATATTATAGGAACCAACTTCCACAGTCGGTCCGAGCTCAATGGACGCATTGCGCGTCGACACCATCAACTTGGTCTTCTCACCGTTTACCGCCAGACCCACTTTAGCAGATTCTCCTTCGACTTTTATAAAGGTATCAGTTACTTCTTTTACTGATCGACCCATGATGTCTATATCATCAGCATAAGCAAGTAACATGTGACTATTGGTGTAGATTGTGCCACTTCTTTTGACGTTTGCCTCTCGTATAACCTTTTCTAGCAGGATGTTGAAGAGGTCACACGAAAGGCTGTCTCCTTGTCTGAAACCTCTTTTGGTACCAAACTCTTCGGAGAGGTTCTTTCCTATTTTAACTGAGGACCTCGTGTCAGTTAAAGTCATTTTACAAAGCCGGATGAGCTTTGCGGGAATACCAAATTCAGACATGGCTTGGAATACCTTTGAGCGCAGCGGACTGTCGAAGGCTGCTTTATAATCGACAAAAAGGTGGTAGGTGTCGATCTGCATCTCTTGGGTCTTCTCCAGGATTTGCCGCAGGGTAAATATCTGGTCAATGGTGGACTTGCCAGGTCTAAAGCCGCATTGGTATGGTCCAATAATCTCGTTGACCATTGGCTTTAGTCGTTCGCACAATATCCCTGACACGATCTTGTAGGCAATAGGGAGTAGACTTATGCCCCTATAGTTAGAGCATACAGTCTTATCTCCCTTCTTGTGGATGGGGCACAGGATACTCAGGTTCCAATCGTCGGGTACTCGTTCTTCCTGCCAGATGGTGCTAACTAGCTGATGAATACACCTTATCAGCGTGTCGCCTCCGGTTTTGAACAGCTCGGCTGGTAAGCCATCGGCCCCTGCTGCCTTATTATTCTTCAGCCGATTTATTGCTGTCTTTACCTCATCTTGGCTGGGCGGTATACATTCAATACCATCTTCTGGGATTGGGACTGTGGTATCTTCGTCGTCTTCGCTGCTATTGGATACCAACAGATTTGAAAAATGTTCTTTCCATATCCTGAGTACACTATCTGTATCAGTTACCAAATTACCTTGCTGGTCTCTACAGGAGGATGTGCCTGTACCAAAGCCATCAGTTTGATGCTTGACTCTTTGGTAGAATTTTCGGACTTCATTCTGGCTCCTGTACATCTCGATTTTTTCACACTCCCGCTTTTCCATCTCTCTCTTTTTCCTGCGGAAAAGACGTTTCTCCTCTCTCCTTTTCTCCCTGTATCTCTCTCGTGCGCTACGCGTTGCTACGGATTGTAAAGTAGCCTTATATGCCGCATTTTTCTCTTCGGTGGCAGCACGACACTCCTCATCATACCATGGATTCCTTGGTGGAGGTCTCTGGTATCCAAGTATGGATTTTGCGGCTGTTTGCATGGAGTGGGCAATGCTTTGCCATTGCGCTGATATGTTATCGGGATGAGGAGGGCTTTGATTAAGCAATTGGGCTAGTTGAGTGGAATATGCTGTGGCTATCTGTTGTGATTGCAGCTTACCGATGTCTAACTTTCGTGTTGTGTCTGTTCGTACTTTGTTTGCTACGTTTAAGCGGGTGCGTACCTTTGCTGCAACAAGGTAGTGGTCCGAATCAATGTTTGCGCCTCGGAACGATCGTACATCCAACACGCTCGATGAATGTCTTCCATCTATCACAACATGATCAATTTGGTTTCTTGTTTTCTGATCTGGAGACAGCCAGGTGCCCTTATGAATATCGAGATGATTAAATCTGGTACTGCTAACTACCATGTTTTTTGCAGCTGCAAAGTCTATCAGTCTCATACCATTGTCAGATGTTTCACTGTGGAGACTGAATTTCCCGACTGTTGGGCCAAAGATATTCTCCTTTCCAATTTTGGCATTAAAATCGCCTAGAATGATTTTAATGTCATGGGCAGGGCAACTGTCATATGTTTCTTCTAAGCGCTCGTAAAATATATCTTTGGTCTGTTCATCCTTTTCTTCAGTGGGAGCATGAGCGCAAATAAAGCTGATGTTGAAGAATTTAGCTTTTATTCGAATTGCAGCAAGTCTTTCATTCACTGGAGTGAAGCTGGATACAAGATGTTTTAGTCTCCGACTAACTACGAATCCACAACCAAACTCATGCTTTACGTCATGGCAGCTATAATACAGTGCGTCACCTTTAGGTGTTGTTGTGACGCCTTTCCCAATCCATCGTATTTCCTGTATGGCAGTAATATCGGTCTTGTACTTTTCAAGTACGTCTGCCAATGCGAAGACTGCACCTTCTCTATAAAGAGTGCGAACATTCCAGGTGCAGATTCGCAGATCATGGTCCTTAAAACGTTTGCGGGGTTCGTCAACTTTAGAGGGGTTTGTTTTTCTTTTCTTTCGTTTTTTCATAGTAGGCTGTTTTTTCTAGGGGAGGGTTACTAACCCGACGCCCAAACCCAAGTTTTTAACGTTCTTATGGGTGAACGCGCGGCACATGTTAGCTCACTACCTTTAACGGGTGTTAAAGGCAGTTCCCCAGGTGACACCACGGGGAGGTCAGTGTCCACTTGGGATGAAAGAGGGACCAAGATAAATCCTGGGCTTTGCCATGTTAAAACCGGTCAGGACCGTTCCTTGGTATCTTCCATCCCCTACGTCACCCACGTAAATTAAATTTACCTACCTATTAAAATATTCCATAAATAACCCATCCGCGTAAATGTACACAATAATTCAACGACTAATACCCCGATTACACTTAACCGGATTAACCCAGTGGGCTTGGATTAAAAATGACAATTACAAGAGCAAACGTCAATTAAATCCTCTCGAAGTGGGTTAACCCAGCAAAAAACTTTAATGTATCCGTACTATAATGCCGACTAACAACTAAATCCACAATCAATGTCATCCATATCTATACTCTTAAGTTTTTGTTAATTGAACAAAATATAAAATACTCTGATTTGTTTGCTTTTATTAGTTAATAATTTATTTAGTGGACAATTTTATATTGGAATAATGTTTTAAAAATTGATTGTGTTCACACAGCCAGAGTCTCCATAGCAAAGACAATAATTAACATTTATCGTAAATGTGAGAAAATTTTTTAACATTGTCACATTTGTCTATGGTATAAATGTTTTTAAATAACAACCCAGCAAAAAAGTGTGGAAGTAGTGCAAAGCAGAGTTATGATTTCAATACATCTTTCGATGCAGTCCACACGGAGTTATGAAAAATGCACTCAGCTCGATACATATTTGAAGCACTGGCTTAAAGATTCCTATCCAAGCAAGCCAATTTTTTTATCCATAAAAATGTCGCAGTCTTTTTTTCTGAATACAAGAAAGAGTGTCTAAAATTATAAGAATTTGTTTAAACAAATAAAGAAATACAAACTAAAGTTACGAACATTGCTGTAATTCATGAGACGCAAATTATTTTTGAAGTGGAGTTGGAGTTTTTTTGGAAATCTGAACTGAAGCAGGAGGAAAAATTAAAAACCATTTGGATGATGAAGCAAAATCAGTTGTGGTGTCATAGAATGCAGAACATAGGAGTAAACTCAGCTACGATTAAATTTAATGGAGCATTTTTATAATTTGTGTTAATGTAATAAAGTTAATATGTGTTAATGTAATAAAGTTAATGTTCTTGTTTTACACAAATAAGAAATGTATTTTATTTATTTTGGGATATTTGCAATGGCTTGCATTTTATAGCATCTTTAGACTGCATTTAATTTAATCCAAAACAATACATCAAAGGCTGTGATTTGGATCGAAAATGGAGTGCATCCTAGCTGTGTGCCGTGGAAACAAAATGGAGTGCATCCTAGCGGCGCGCTCTCTTGTAAAATTCATAGGTGAATTCATAGGAAAAGATGTACTCCAGCGGCAATTGTTCTAGTGATTTAACTGCATCCGCGGATGCAAACTTTTTGCTGGGAATGTACTAAATAAAAACTGTGTCTTTAATAAGATTTAGCGAATGCACACACATTGTACACATTTTGGAATGAACGAAACATACATACTTTTCCAAAAGATGTCGCTATTGCACGAAACTAAATCTGTCAGTCCGTGTTTACACACACGGGAAAGTAAATTCAGTTTTTAGGCAATAGGGGGTAGGAAAGAGTATTGAGGAGCTCTTTCCTCTCCGCTCTCTCCCAAAAACTCAATTTACTTTCCCGAGAAATTTGTGTGTCTAAACACAGACTCACAAAAAATTTCTGATAATTTGGCAGAATAGAAAATAGAGGTAAAAAGCGGGGTTCGTGAATTGAATTAAAAATAGGATAGTGAATGTGCTTGCCCCGTCCATTTTTTCCTTTTGTTCGCGACCATTTTTAGATGTCATTGCCATCATCAATGCAGGCATATTAAATTAAATTATTAAATAACTTAATAAATTAAATTTTGTATTTAGTCTTGCACTTGCAAAAAATCAGACAATATAGTTTTACGTTTTGGTATAGGTAGAGTAGTTTTTTGAAGATTTTAGAGATTTTAGTCACATTTTTCTTCGGTTAAACCTCGCAAATAAATTGTCTAGGTTAACGTCTAGCCGGTACTGCCAACTTTTTATATTTCGAGGTTTTTTTTTGTAAAATTTTCGAACATAGATTGCTGTAATTTAATATTGTGTGTTGAGAGGAGTTCAAAAGCTCAAATCATAAAATTGTAAATATTAATCCCTGTTTTGGAAAGAAGTTCGGGCTATTATATTACACTGTGACACAAAATGGAACTCAAAGTCTGGGGGTGGAAAATTTCTTTTGGAGATGAAAGCCCTTGATGAGTATACTAAGAACCAAAAAGGAAATTTTCGCCATAGGTCAATTTTCTGAGATATAGCGCGATGAAGTTTTTGATTTTTTCCTTATGATACTTGGGAAAATAGCTCCATATCTCTGTTCGGCGTTATTGTAGCTTCATTTTGAGGTGACATGTCAAATCGATTGGCGAATATTTTTGTAGAACATTTCATTCTTCCAACTCAATGCCTTTCATGTCCTTTTCGTCCTTTATTTCTTGAACCGTAGTGAAAGTACCACAAGATGAGATTCTTCAGCATACAAATATTCTACAAAAATGTTGCTCACAAGATTTTAGGTACGGTTCTCTTTGACAACTAATCGAATTTTTCGAGATAATATGATGAACCCGGAAGGACAGTTCTGCCATAGGTCACCATATATAAGACCTGCGTTATGGTGGGGGCTGGTATTGGAGGTGTGACTGGTTATAATGGGGCCTGAGAACGGACTGTAAGTGAGTAACAAAAACATTCAGATTGAAAGAATTTAATAATAAAATTTTATTTCCTTTTGCTATGTTATGAAACAAGGTTCAGCACATTAGCTGTATTTAGGTTTCGCTGTTCTATTACAAACTGATGATAAAAATACTGTGGTAGCTGGTACCGCCGCAGGTTTCCTGTATAAAATCCACAGCTTAGTATTTTAACAACGATTTCTTTTTAGTCTTTTGGTTTTGGCATATCGGAAAAAGCAGATATGACACAAAACAAAGTATTGAGATATAACTATTGAATGTGATACAATTCGAAAAGCATGAACATTGAAACAATTTTTAAACAGATATCTGTTACATAAGGTAAGGTATCAGAAAAATTCAATCGCCGAATCCAAAAAGGCTATGAGTAAACAAGAAAAAGATATTTTCAATAGAAAACGAAGACATAAGCTCTGTTCCAGAACTAAAAAGTTTTTACAATTTTTACGACTTTTACACATTTTACCCGAAAACCCGTTTACGTACACAAAAAAGTTGTAAAATGTTCACTTCTCTTTAAACAAAAATGGCGCTGAATGACGCTCTCTTTACTCGACAAATTTGAGCGTGTAAAAAATAGTAACATGGATGCCGGCGTCTGATTGGCTGGTACGCCGACTTTGACATTTTTGCGATCCCGAACTTTATGAAAACACTTTTGTTTGACAGCAAATTTTCTCTCTTCTTCTCTTTTACGAGTTTTACTATTAAAAAGTACGGAAACAAAGCTATAGAAGACATAAATTTAATGCTCTATAACTACCAAAAGTTGTGTTAAGTTAATGTTAATCAGTGGAGGTCACTGGAATGCTATGATACTGGCTGCCAACAAATTTATTTAACTTAACTATATCTTCTTTAATATTCATTAATAATACGGATATAGTTTTGGATATAGGGATGTAATTTTTGAAACTTACTTAACTTTAACTTAAATTTGCATAAAGACATATATCTGGAATTTCGAATTTTTTATTAGGATTTGTGTTTAGATAAAGAGTTTTTGAAATGGATACAACTTCTGAAATTAGGTATGGAGGTCGCTTTGCTGATGACTGAATTATTGAGTCGGTGTTGGAAATACTGAAATTACAATATGGATGGTACTAAATTTGGTGTTGGTTGAAGCTGGAATTATATAATTAGTGTGCGAAAAGTACGAAACTGTAATAAATTTGGTATTGGGTAAGGAATAGTAGTGGAATATTGATTTATTATTTATTTGTCATATATACGATAAAAACGTGGGTACCCCTCTAAGGTTGACGAGCCCGCAAACGTTTAAGGACCATGATCTGCGAATTTGCACTTAACGTCTTGATTTTTTATGAAGAAGGTATAGGTAACGTACTGTATTATAGCTGTCATGACATTAAACATGAGTTTGGTTGCGGATTTTCACCCCGGTGAATGAAAGACTTGAAAAGAAAATATACGTACCAGATTATAGAGATGGGTAATCTAGTTCCTAGTTCAGTGCACTAGTTCCAAAACGGATGAGTAACGTCATAAAATCTAAGGTGTGTTATTACGTATACTGCGTAGTAAACTAGATAGTTCCATATAGTTCATGTGGCACAACTCTACCAGATTAATCGTAGCAAATACTGTACGAACAGACACAACACGGAAGTTGGACATCGGTTCAGAAATCACAACAGCTAACCACAGTGCTTAATGAAAGCACTCCTCGTTCCGATAGCGTATCAGGACAGTTGCAGATTCAGGACAGTGGCAAAGAATTGCCCACACTATGAAATTAACCGCACAATCCATACTTGGATACCAGATACTTCTACCAAAGAACCCAATGGTATGATCAGGAGTGTCGTGCTGCTATCGATGAGAAAAATGCTGGGTATAAGGTTACTCTACAATCAGTAGGAACGTGTAGCGCACGAGGTAGGTATCTGGAGAAAAGAGAAAAATGGAAAAGCGGTAGTGCGATTAATCGAAATGTACAGGAGCCAAAATGATGATGCAATTATTAATTTAGCATTATTCTACCTACAAAATCTCAAATATATAAGTACTTTTTAAATTTAAACGTTTTGCGTAGAGATTAAAAACCACCATGAAGCAAATGAGAACCACTAATTTCCATTTCGGTGAGACAGTGAAGCTAAGACCTTCAAAATACCGAAAATCGGGTGGTACCGTCCTATGGGCTATATCAAAACGTGGACCGATATATCTCATTTGCAATACCAAATTACAAAACTCTATCTTAAAAATAGAGAGGTGTATCTTGATTTCAACAGGCGGACGGACGGACATGGTTATATCGACTTAGAATTTTACCCTGATCAAGTATATATATATATTATAGGTTATATATAGAAAGTATATATATTATAGGGTCTCCGATGAATATTTCGATGTTGTACAAACGGAATGACACATTTAATTATTATACCCTCCATATTATGGTGGAGGGTATAAAAAATTAAAAATCATATTATTTTAATTTAATTTTTTATGATTTTATAGAAAAAGTTGAAGAAAACAATTTTTGAGTTTTTCATCTTTTTCGGACATTCCGTTGGAACCAAATGTTACCTTATAGTTTTCCTATTGGCGAACATTTTTAGATCATTATATCAAATTTCTACGTAGTATCTTTACATTTTAGGCGCATCCCATTTCAATGATCAGCATTGAAAAATACATCATTCTGTGTCGCGTCGGTGCGATCCATCAAGAACCGTGGATGTAGCATCGTACTCAATTTTAAAAAAAAAAAAATCTAGTACATCTTGAGATTCGCAATAGTTTTTAAAATATCAGTTTTAGCACAATTTAAGCAGACGTATATCACATGACATGCTTGGAGGTCAAATGAAATGCAAAGCATCGTGGAAAAGGCAGCGTACCTGCCACCAAGCTAGGCTGTTAGAGACTAATCACCTGTAACTGCCGAAATTTAAATGATTCGAGTATTCACAAGGAAAATAAATGAAAATAAAACCGAAAATCAGATGACGACCAGGAAATTACGGAAAAGGACACGATTTGCACAGTGGAATGTTCGCACACTATACCAACTTGGCAACTTTGCTCAGCTCAGTGCCGAGTGTGAAAGATTGAAGATCGATTTGATAGGTTTGAGCGAAGTACGTTGGAATGGTAGTAGTGAATTGAGAGATGACAAAGGTGGACTGCTCTTATACTCAGGTATGCCAAATGAAGATGACCCACATATACGAGGGGTTGGCATTTACTTAAGGCGGCAACTAGCTCAATCCCTTATTAAGTGGCAGCCCATTTCAGAAAGAATAATAACAGCCCAAATAAGAAATAAAAAGTTTATCATATCAATTGTGCAGTGCTATGCACCTACAGAGGATAGCGACCCTGAGCAGAAAGAGGAATTCTACAGCCTTCTAAACCGAACACTCCATGATATACCAAATAACCACATAACTATATTAATGGGAGATTTTAATGCGCAAATTGGGCCGGACAATACCGATTATGAAAATAGTATGGGCAAACATGGGATAGGTGTTTGCAATGATAATGGCGAGCTATTTATAGAAACATGCAGCAACTACGACCTTAAGATAGCAGGATCAGTTTTCCCACACAAAAACTGCCATAAGTACACATGGAAATCACCAGCTGGAAACTTTCACTCGCAAATAGACCATATTTGTATATCCAGAAACTTTTTTAATATTTGCTGCGACGTGAGAAACAGACGAAGCGCTGAAATAGGCAGTGACCACTACATGTTAGTGGCTGAACTCCGACTTGATATGTGGTTAAAAAAGAAAAGGTGCCAAACACAAAGAAGATATGACGTTGACAAACTTCAAAACGAAGAAATACGAAACACTTTTTCTGAAAAAATCGCCGCAATCGATGAAAATAGATCGCAGAGTCAAAACCAAATGTCCAGCGATTCGAAATGGAGTAGCATTCGAGACAACATTCAATGTGCATGTGAAGAAATCTTAGGAGTGCAACAGAGGAAATCACGCAAGTGGATTTCACCGTCTAGCTGGAATCTCATTTCTGCTAGAAGAACAGTAAAACTCGAGCAACTAAAAGCTCCTAGGGGTGATAAAGCTGCGATACTGTCGGGCCAGTATAAATTACTTACCAAACAAATAAAGGAACAACTAAGAAAGGATAAAAATGACCACCACATTAAAATGTAAAGCGAGGCTCAGTTGGCTGCTAATATGGGCAATATGAAGGATCTATATAAAATAATGAGGGAATTAAGTAAGCCAAAAATGCAAAAAACAAAGCCCATTTTAGATGACGATGGAATGTTGAAAACCAACAAAGAAGAACAACTCGTGGTCTGGAAAAAACATTTCGAAAAGACGCTCAACATAATTCATGATGAAAATATCGATGATATCCTCATACGGAGGCAACACAATACCAATAGAGGCATAAGTGATAGACCGCCTAGCTTGATAGAAGTAAAGAATGCAATACTAGCTCTTAAAAATGGTAAAGCACCTGGCTGCGATGGTCTGCCAGCTGAATGTTTTAAAGTCAACCCAGAGGCTACTGCAACAATACTTCACAACCTGTTTGAGCATGTTTGGGAAACAGAGGACATTCCTACGCAATGGAAAGAATCCATCATTATAAAACTGCCGAAGAAGGGAAATCTAAGTTTATGTGACAACTGGCGAGGAATATCAATAACACCCACCGTCACAAAAATTTTTAATAAGATTATTTTAGATAGAATTGCGGAGCCCTTGATTAAACTTATATCTCCAACACAAGCCGGATTCATGCCTCATAGAAGCTGTATAGATCATATCAATACTATCCGTATATTGATTGAACAGTCTGTAGAGTTCAACTCAACACTCTACATAACGTTTGTCGATTTTACAAAAGCTTTTGATGCCCTTAAGAGAGATTTTATATGGAAAGCACTAGAAGCCAGAGGCATACCGAGTAAGATAATTCGACTAATTAAAAAGAATTATGAAGGAAGTGTTTGCAGAGTTCTTCATGAGGGAAACTTGACTGATCCATTTAGTACCAAAAGTGGTGTAAAACAGGGTTGTGCTTTATCTCCCCTTCTATTCATTACTGCCCTGGATATAGTTTTCGAAGTAGTTAATGCCAAGCAACTCGGAATTCCCTGGGGACTTACAAATAAGCTTTCAGAGCTAATATACGCGGACGACGTAGCATTAATTGCGGCCAGACATAGTGATATGCAAACAAAAGTTACGTGTTTAGCAAATAAGGCACGTAAAGTTGGACTAAAAGTCAACATAAACAAAACAAAGAATATGTCCATCAACTCTGCAGTTAACACAAGTATATTTTTAGACGACGAAACCCTACAAAATACTAGCGAATTCGAATACCTAGGAAGTCAAATTACGACGGATGGTGGGGCAAGAAAGGATATGGAGGTTAGAATACGCAAAGCCAGAAATGCTTTCGGAATGCTAAACAATGTATGGCGTAATAACAGTCTACGTCTGCACACCAAAATACTAATATTTAATAGTTGCGTCAAAACAGTACTATTGTATGGATGCGAGACATGGCTTGTGACAAAGGCAACGACGAGCAAAATGCAAGCGTTTGTGAATAGATGTCTTCGAGCAATTCTCAAAATATGGTGGCCTAATACCATAACAAATGATAGATTATGGGAAGTAACAAAACAAGATGGCATTGAAAAAGACATTCGAATGAGGAAATATGGCTGGCTTCGGCATACTCTGCGCAAACACACCGATGATATACCACAATCAGCTCTATCATGGAATCCGCAAGGTGCAAGAAGAAGAGGAAGACCAAAAGTTACATGGAAGCGAACAATCCAGAAAGAAACGTCCAAATCAATAAACGAACTCAGATTCATAGCCCGAAATAGGGAAGAATGGAAACAATACATCAAAGAACTAGAATAAGAAACATTCAAAACATATATTATATTGATAAATAGCTTAAAATATGTATTTTCTTGTGAGTAGGCTAAGTTCAAATTGAATATGCCAATAAAAAAAAAATATCAGCTCTATTTATTTGTTTAGGAAAGACACAACAAAAACGCGTTTTAATACGCGATATTTTCAAAAACATTTTTTGCATATTTTCGAAATGGGAGGGGTATTATATACGTCGATCTACTGGATGGATTTGAACCCACCCTGGCTTATTAGATTCACAATACAAAAAAACTGAATTTACGCGGGTTTCCACGGAAATCGAATGAAAGTTGTAAATATTATACGAGTATCAAAAATATTGTTTTTTTTATACCCTCCACCATAATATGGAGAGTATAACTAAATTTGTCATTCCGTTTGTTACACATCGAAATATTCATCGGAGACCCTATAAAGTATATATACATATATTCTTGATCAGCGTTAAATTCTAAGTCGATATAACCATGTCCTTTTGTTGAAATCAAGATACAGCTCGCAATTTTTAAGATAGAGCTTTGTAATTTGGTATATTACTCCTAGGATGTTTGGTATTGCAAATTGGCTATATCGGTCCACGTTTTGATATAGCCCCCCATAGAACGGTACCACCCGATTTTCGGTATTTTGAAGGTTTTAGCTTCATTATCACGCCGAAATGGCTGAAATTTTATACTTAGTCTTCGTTGGGGGTTTAAAACTTTCCCTCAGAATTTTGTTGGTATGGGTCCACGCCTTCATATAGCTCCCATAGAACGGTACCTCCAGATTTTCGGTATTTTGAAGGTTGTGGTTTCAATATTCCATCGAAATGGCTGAAATTTGGTATTAAGTCTTCGTTGGGAGTATTAAACTTTCCCCTCTGAATTTGTCGGTATAGGTCCACGATTTCATATAGCCCCCATAGAACGGTACCTCCCGATTTTCGGTATTTTGAAGGTTATGGCCACAATAATCCATTGAAATGGCTGAAACTTGGTATTAAGTCTTCGTTGGGAGTATTAAACTTTCCCCTCTGAATTTGTCGGTATAGGTCCACGCCTTCATACAGCCCCCATAGAATGGTACCTCCCGATTTTCGGTATTTTGAAGGTTGTGCCCTCAATATTCATCCGAAGTGGCTGAAATTTGGTATTTAGTATACGTTGGAAGTAAAACCCTTTCCGACTAAATTTCGTCGGTATAGGTCCACGTTTCGAAATGACTGAAATGTGTTATTTAGTCTTACATGAGGTTATACAATTTTCCAGAAAAGAATTATCAGTATAGGTCCACGTCTTCCTATATCTCCCATAGACGCGTACCTCTTGATTTACGGTATTTTTTAGGTTTTAACCATATTATCTTACTGAAATATCGGAAATTTGGTATTTAGTCTTCTTTGAGTCTAAAAACTTTACGCCAGAAATTTGTCGGTATAGATCGACGTTTTGATATACATAGCTCGCATAGAACGGTACCTCCCGAATTTCAGTATTTTGAAGGTTGACGAAAATATCGGAAACTTTTACTTTTAGAATGGATTGCTCTGATCCTCTAAAGGTTACACTTTTGAGTTATAATGCAAAACTGCGTAATCGAAAGTACTACAATATATACTACAAATAAAATACATTTGTCAGTCTTCAAAATGCCAACATCCGTTTGAGGTAGATACAGTGGATATACAGTATAGTCTCGATAATCAGGACACTCGTTAATGCGGACAACGCGGTAATCCGGACACTAGAATTTTTTAGACTCTGTAATCCGGACATCACATATTTTTCTTACCTCGATAATCCGGACACCAATATTTTGTCCTATCTTGAGCATTAGATTCTTATTTATTTCATTGACGTTTTCGTATTAGCATAGCAATCGGTGTATATAAGAAAATTTAAGTTTTTCAAAGTTTTCGATCCAAAACTCAACTTACTAAATAGCCACCCACTGTCAACTCAGCTATACAGTCAATATGGAATTAACTATTTGAATATGTCAAATGATTTTCCCATCGTTCAGCCATTGATGACTGGCTATGATAAGCAACAGTATTTAAAACCCAGGGTTGGGTAGCCTAGTTCTTTAAAAATTGATGCTGTGTGTTCCTTTCCTCTAAAGTAATTAGTTTATTAGCCCTCCGATTAATGAGAAAGTCCCTTAGGGGCATATAATGTATCCTTGGAATACCTAATAATGTTGAACTCATTTAAACCGTTGGGATTAATAGCTTAGTTTTTATTGGGATTTATAGTTAAACGAAGACATCGAGGAATTTCAATAAATTTAAAACACAATCGTATGGTTCTTTTTATTTCCTTTCTTTGACATTCAAAATCGATAACTAATGTTTGTTATATTGCATTCTCGTAATTATGCAATCAATAGATTTAAATTACATTTTCTCTTTTTGGTTTCGTCGACGAGATGAAGTCAGTTGCCGATGTTCATAGAAATGGCTAAATACTCCCCCATAATAAAATGAGAAGATGAATCCAACAATTTTTTGTATGTTCCTTTCCGATTTCTGGTTTAACCTTACATTTTATAGAACTATGCCCAAGGAAAGAATCACAGAATACTCCATGGGCAACATGATACTAGTGTATGATCTTTCGATATATCCACCGCATCCACCTAAAATTGATGCTGACATTTTGAAGCCGGAATTTCGGTGTTTTTTAATTTTTTAAAAATGTGGACAAGATTATATTCCAAGCTCATAATAGGATTGTAGAACTCATAATTATACGTCGTTTAATGTATATATCATGAGTGTGCTCCTTACAGTAATTGGAGTCTAAATGCCAAAATTTGATGCGTGAATTTTCTTAAAAAATCTATTTTTTGCGTGTAAAATTTACAACTGTCACTAAATTTCCCTTGAACCTCGCGTGAATTTAGTTTTTTTACGCGACGGATCTAATGAGCCCTTCCGCGATCGAATCCATCCACTAAAACCGCGGATATAGATACCTTGAAAATAGGAAAATCTGCAAAAATAAACCGCGATTTTCTTTAAAATTTTTTTACATAAATGGAATCCTTTATATGCGATTATAATATTTGCGAAAACGCGTGTAATAAATTACAGAGATACGCGAGTAATATGGAATTTCTACGCAAAATAAAATGTGGAGGCGGTTCTTAAAGAATCTATTTGAAATAGGTGTATATTGACGTATTTTTGATCGGCGCTAATGAAACCGGATGAGCATCAATATCGTATGCACATTGCGCGACTTTTACCCACTTTAAGGTTTTTCGCATTGTGAGATGCAACTGACGACACACAATGGCCGCTGAGTGAAACATCAAAATATGCATAGATGTTGAAAGAGATTGATTCGCTGTATCCGAAATCGGATGCGCATCAATCGATTTTAACTAATTCGCGAATAAGAAGCCTTTTAATTTTCATATTTTTTGAATGATTGAAATTTCAATATTACTTTTAATTATTATAAATATATGTTTAAATAAAACCGAGATCGAGTTCGGTTTTATTTAAACAAAGATTTATAATAATCAAAATAAAGGTCGAACTAAATAATAAAAAAGAATTATTACTCTTAATTTTCTATAGTTATAAGTTATGACAGTAAGTTGTTAAGCTTTCGCGATGGTAAATCATATTTCTTTATGAAGTTTTAGCAGTATTCGTTAATTTTTGTATGGGATATTAGAACTAATGAGATTGTTGAATTTCATTGCTATCCCATGACAAATGCCTCATATTCAGTTTTGCAATTTACTCCGCGAAACATCTAGAAATGCACTTAAAAGTTGCACTTTTGTTTTTAAATATATTTCTTCTTTAAAAATTGCTTCTAGCTTTTCATAAGCAATAGAGTGATACAAACAAATGGTAAGTTAGTTGACTATAGTTTTTTGTCGCAATTATAATTCTTGACAATGTTTTAATTATTTGGCGTTTATAGAGTTGTAATATCTAATTTAATTTGGTTGCCATTCGTTCCCCAAAAATGTGCTTTTTAAAAGTGTACTAAATTTTATAGTTTTTATATTCTTTGGAGTTTTTTAAATGTGTTGTGGTGAGTTGCAGAACAAATCGCACATTTTCTAAGATGTAGGACATTTTTTCTTTGGGCAAACCAAAAAATTGCTGCAGGTTCGCGCAGGTTTGAGAGATATGCGACGTTTTCAGAAAGTCATTGGAATATTCATATATCTATATTTTTGAAAATTTGATAGAAGAACCGGCATTATTCGTTATTGTTGGTTTCGTTTAAGCCAAAATGGGTTCACCAATACTAAGAAATGTTGCTTTTTATAGTTTGAAGACTATTCTTGCTAATTTCATTTCAGATTATACAGAAAAAATTATCAAATTTGAGCAGTTTTTGCAGGACATCGTAAAGTACCTAAACAAAGCATAGTTACACCAGATGATTTTATGTGATAGACTCATTTGCAGAACCATGTAATAAGAGAAAGATATCCTCAATTGAAATATATTTTTATTATTTTCATTTGTTAAGTTTGTGGATGTTTGGGGGAAGGACGGTTATGGCCAAAGCAAGGATCTATGATGTAAATTGTTTTATTAGAACATGTTCTATTCAACGAATACACATTTTCAAGTAAACTAAACTCGGTTGGCAGTATTAGGTTATTACCGCCAACCGAGTTTATTTTCAAAATATCTCAAATGGGTGACTCCTCATATTGGAGCTATAGCAACACGAGAACATACGTTGCTAATATTTCGCAAAGCAGTTTTCTACCTACGAAGAACAAAAAATTCCAAAATACAAACCAATAGGTTGGTAAATGTGCTTGAAACCTTTAAAATATGTCATATCGACCGGTACCGCTCAATGGGGGGCTATACCAAACCGCGAACAGATATTGACAATATTTTGTACGGATGTTCTCTATCCAATGAAACCCCAATATACCAATTTGCAGCAAAATCGGTTGAAAAATGAACCTAATTCGTAAAAAGGGTCGCCACCGATACGTGGGGGCTATAGGAAATCGCGGGTCTATGTGGCCTATATTTCTCCACATACGACCCACAAATATAAGAAACATTTTTGGAAAATTTTAGTAACCTACGCCCTTTACATTAAAAGTTATGAGTAAAGTTCCACTAAAGTGCCTGTTTAGTGTAATAAATAACTAGTTATTAGATAAAGTTAGTTCAGGTATTGTCACTGTGGCTTCAATAATGCCTATTCCCAACTTCTTAAATTGATTTAGTGTGCAAATGAAAATGTTGGTTTTTGTTAAATTTTAGTTGTATATTTTTTTATTCATTAAATATTGTAAATTCACAAAATATTATAATTTCAACATAAAATTTGTTGGTATAATTTTATGTATGATTTCAAAGTATGATTTTAGTAATTTTGTTTTACTAAACTGTACGTTTCTGATCTTTCTTCCTTTTCCTTTGATGATAAAAATGACATTGAAATATTCTTTTTGTTCTTTGCTGAGTTGAAGTCTATATGATGGGTGTACAACCAGGTCAGGCAATGTGCGCTTGCTGAGAGCAAGTGAGCATACATTTCAATGCATTTTACATTGTCGATGGTCAGACTAGCACGATTTCAACATGGCGACGTCAAGTTTATAGGCGAGGGGTATGAAGTAGTGAAACCCATGTACATGGTTTTCTGTGTTTGTTGTGTTGTCTCTTCTTGTTGTTCGTTGCAAGATTTTTTCTTCCATTTTCTTTCATTGTTATTTTCTCAAGAAAACGTTAAGACCAAAGCAAGCATAAAAAGATTTAATAAAAACATTAAATTAATGAAATAGTGAAAATTTAACTATGTATAAATATTAATTTAATTATAAATGTTAATTATTTTGTGCTGTTTTTAGTTTATTTATGTTTGTTTTGTTTTTATTGGTATGAGAAACACAACAAACGCGAATGGTAAAATAAAGAGGACACGAAAAAATCTTAAATTTCACGTTAACGTGTGTGGACACTAACGAAACTTGAAAAGAAATTTTAACGAAATTGGTTTCAAGAAACCTTGCTAGTCTGACCATCGACATTGAAGTTTTGGCTCACTTGCTCTCAGCAAGCGCACATTGCCTGACCTGGGTGTACAACAGCCAAGATCACCCATATACGTTAACGTGACCGCAACAACAACATATGTTCTCTTTATTCTCAGCTGCCGTGGCTTAGCAAAGCAAAGACTCGCTCAGAGAGACAATGCATAAACTATTTTGAGCACCACCGGCCTAGAAGCATGTGAAGTCGATGGACGACTGATTGATCGGGATTGACGTTCTTTTTTTACTGTTGGTTCGGCTTGTCGTACTTCTCGTTTGTGTGACTTCTCTGGTGATTTAGTATTTTGTCGAACATGATTGCCGAAAGCTTCAATTTGAGCAGCATAATGTAGGAGAGTATTATGTTTTCCTTTACATATCTGGGAATATAAACGAGTGGGACACCGGCTTCTGTTGTGAGAGCATGCTAAACAATTGATGCAATAGAAATATTCGCAAACCACTTCAAAGCGTTCTGATGGGCCCAAGCTTACAAAGACCACATGTGTATATCCATTGTTTCGGACGAATCCTATTGGGTTTGTTGTCAGGTGATCTCGAAGCCATGTCTGCGAAAAATTGAGAATTAGAAATGGTGAACATGTTAATGGTAGATTTATAGTGTGTTAGATGTTATTGGCGTTTAATAATGTAATAAAGGTATAAGTTTGGTTATTGGACGTCTTATAGTTCCAGTCGATGTCTTGATGTCAACTACCCTATTTTTGTTGTCAACCCCAGGGAAAACGTTAACTATACGGCCTAATTTCAACTCGTTTTGCGAAACCTTATCGTCTTTTATGATTACTAAGTCATTGGGTTTTAAGTCAGTTTGTGGTCTTTTCCATTTATATCGCCTGTGAAGCTCATTTAAATTCTCTGTTTTCCAGCGTTGGCAGAGTTGTTGGGATATTATTTTTAATCGTTTCCAACGATATGCAATAGATATGTTGTCATCGGAGATATCTGGTTCAGCAGGCGCTAATATTGGTGCACCGATAAGAAAATGTCCTGGTGTTAATGGAGAGAGGTCATTTAGATCATCGTAGGCTGGATAAAGAGGTCTTGAATTCAAACACGATTCAATTCGAGTTAATATTGTGGATAGTTCTTCAAATGTAAATTTTAGAAATGGAACTGGCTTGCGTAGGTGCATTAAGAAGGATTTGACTTCCGATTCCCATAGTCCGCCCATATGGGGAGCGCCAGGGGGAATAAATTTCCATTTCAGATTCTGATAGACGTATTGGAGAGAAACTTCATTTTTTAGCTGTCGGAAAAATTCTTTTATATCCTTTTTAAGCATATCTGCGGCACACGTGAAATTGGTGCCATTGCCAGAAAACATTTTTTCTGGACATCCACGCCTCTCTATGAATCTGGTAAATGCTGCGAGGAAGGCCTGAGTTGATACGTCCGTAGTAGCTTCCAAATGTACAGCTTTTGTGGAAAATAACATAAATATACAGACTTAACCCTTTGTAAGTAGGCAAGCTCGTCCGGTAAAATTACGTATAGTAAATGGTCCAGCAAAGTCTACACCTGTATTTAAGAAAGGTCTGGTTAACATGGAGCGTTCAGGTGGAAATGCTGCCATTATTTGAGTCTGGTTATGTTTTTTATATAAGATACGGGTTTTACATTGATTGATAACTAGTTTGATTAAGAGTTTCAATCGAAATATCTAGAATTCACTTCTTATTATGTGAATCATAAGTTGGTTGTTTCCATATAAGGATATCTTATGAGTGTGTTCTGAGTCTTCCATTTGATCGTATTATGCCTTAGGAATCAAGAAATGGATTTAGGGTGAGAAGTGAGCTTGAAGACGCAATTGGGGACTGTTGTGAAAGTGCATGATATTCTTCAGGAAATGCGTTTTTTTAGATAATGTTACTAGACGATGTTTAACAAATTTAATCTCGTCTGCTGAGATTTCTAAAAAATGTGTTCGAAGTTGATGTTTATTTCCAGTATTTTTCCAGAGCCGGAATACGTAGGATAACACTCTATAAGCTCTAGACAAACTAGAGAATCTTTCCAAAGGGTCTTCATAAGTTGTTGTTAACATGAATGGCATATTTGTACATGAAGTACATATTTGTATGTGTTGCTTGGGCCAGTAGTCCTTAGGTTTGGTTCGCCATGAAGGTCCATACCACCACATGAAGTTAGACTGTAGAATTGAAGATGTGGTCCCCCTCGTGGCAATGTCAGCGGGATTATCTCGATAATCTACATTTGCCAATTGGACACTCCTACTTTATCGATGATATCGGATACTTTATTTCCAACAAATGTATTCCAGTTGCACCGAGGTTTTCTTAACCAGGCCAAAACAATTGTTGAGTCAGTCCAATAATATGTCTCATATTTGGAAATATTTAAATTGGGAACAATAGATGATGTCAAAGTTGCTAGTAATGCAGCCCCACAAAGTTCTAAACGTGGTAATGATATCTGTTTAATGGGCGCAACATAGTTTTTGCAACGAGTAAATGGCAGTGCTACTGTTTCAAGTCGTATGTAAAGTACAGCAGCATAAGCTTTCTCTGAAGAGTCGCAAAATCCGTGTATTTGGATTCTGCAATCTTGCGTATAGTTTATCCATCGAGAGATTTTTATTTCTTGGACGTCTGGGCAGTTTCTTACAAAACTTTGCCAATTTGTACATGTTAAGGGCATCAATCCATCATCCCAATTGATCTTATCCATTAATTTTGCCACAATAATAACTGGTGCTAACCAGCCACATGGATCGAAAAAACGGGCGATTGCCGACAATACTTCTCTTTTGTTATAAGTCGTTTTGATGTCAATATTCGGTTGAGGAAATGAAAACGAATCCATTTTGATGTTCCCTCGTATTCCTAAAGTCTTTGTTCCAATGTTTTCGGGGAGATATAAGCAGTCAATTGAAAGAAGTTTATCTTCGGGTAAGTCATTAATAACCCTAGGATCGTTTGACGTCCACTTCATTAATTAAATCCTCCTGACTTTAAAGCTTCTTCCAATTGTTGTCTTGACCTTATAGTTTCTTCAAGAGAGTACCCTCCTGCTAATACGTCGTCTACGTACATATTTTCTCGTAAGACTTTAGAGGCTAGTGGATGTGAAATATTGACAACATCTGTCAATTGAATTAAAGTCCTTATTGCAAGGTATGGCGCACAATTTATTCCGAAAGTTACGGTCTGTAACTCAAAATCTTCTATTGGATCTGAGGGGGTTTTTCTAAATAAAATTCGTTGATAACGTGTTTGAGATGAGTTAATCCAAATCTGCCGATACATCTTTGATATGTCGGCATTATATACAAATTTGAAAAATCTCCATTTTAGTGTTTGTGAAATAAGATCTTGCTGTAGAACTGGTCCTGGATATAAAACGTCGTTCAATTTTTTTCTATTTGATGTCGGAGAAAATGCATTGAATACCACACGTAGTTTTGTTGTAACTCGTTCAGGTTTTATAATTGCATGGTGTGGTAAATAAAAATGTGGATGTACCTGAATTTGCTCTGAAGGAATTTTTCGCATATGTCCAAGATTTAAATACTCAAGTAAAACTTGATAATATTGTTCGTTGATGTCAGGCTTCGATTTGAGTAATTTTTCCATGCGTATTTCTCGATTGGCCAAGTTTTTCTTCATATTTTAAGGGCAGGGTAACTACATACCTTCCAGATTCTTCCCTATATGTTGTTTGTTTGTAAATGTCTTCACATATTTGGTCTTCCACTGACCTCAAAACAACTTATGGGGTTTGTCCACCTCCCAAAATTTTGTGAGAATTTTGTCTATTTGTACTGCATTAAGCAATGAGATTTCATTGTTTTGAAGTTCTGTCTGTTCAATAGGCCCCCCCACAATCCAGCTGGATACTGGTTTCTGTGCCAAAAGGGATCCTAAAGTCCGAATTGGTGATCCTAAATCGAAGATAAAGGGACAAATGTCAAGTCCAATAAGCAGGTCGATTGGTTGACTAATATAAAAGTGCGGATCAGCTAGTGTTTCATTGAATGTACTAAAGGGAATAGCGTGCAAGTTCGTGGTGGTAAGTTAAATGGTAAGGTCTTTATGACAGGAGCCATCACGTCTAACTGGAAGCTTGAGGTTACCCGAGAACACAGAGTAAAAATTCAAACTTGTGTTGACGTTTCTGTGACTGTGGGATTCAACCCTGAGACGTGTACTAGGCTTCGATTAGTTGGAAGTTTAAGCTTATTTTTAAGTTTTTCCGATATGAAGGTTGATTGGGATCCTGTATCGATTATAGCCCTGACTTCATATCTCTCACCTTTTAACTCAATTAGAACCATAGCTGTAAAAAGCAAAGTCTCTCGAAACTGACAATTTGTTTGGGTTTTGTTGTCATCACGAAGGGTTAAAGAGGTGACATGGTGACGGTCAATGTTTGTTGTGGACTATATAGTGGTGACAAGAACTTGTGTATTATTGCATGGTTGTTGCGTTGGTTCATTGTCAAACATTAATTTTTCAGTATCGCTGTTCTTATGGAGAAGGGTGTGATGTTTAAGATTGCAAATCCGACATCCAAATCTGCTTCGACATTCTTTGACACCATGATCACCCCATAGACAGTAAAAACATGTATGAGTCGTTTTTACTAAGTGTATTCGGTCATTTACATTTTTTTCTAAAAAGTTGGGACAGTTTCTTAGGAGATGGTCTTGTTTACAAATTTGACATGGTGGCACCTTTTGGTTAATATTCGTTTGAAAGGTATGTAAACGTTTATCCTTTGTGTTTTATTGTTGTAGGTATTAGAGCTGCATAGTTTTAAGTTCGTGGGTTGTACGTTGACAATCGCTTCTAATATTTTGAATCGTTGACCTAGGAAATGGTCGAATTCTGTCCATGTGGGCATTTCTAAAGTGTCTCTTAGAGAGTTTTCGAATTCTTCGAGATAATATTTGGGCAGCTTTTGAGAGCAAAAAAAGATCAGTATCGGGTCCCAAGTCTTTGTTTCAACCTTTAGTGTTGATAATATTTGAATACTTTCATTGACTGTCCTCTGAAGTAATTTTAAAGATGAGCTGGAGTCTGTTGTGACTAGGGGTAAATTGAATACGAGGGCGGATCGGAAACTTCTTAGCCTATCAATGAAAGAGAATAGTTAGTTTTTCAAAAATATTTTTATTTTTCAATATAATCTCCTGAAACTTCAATACACTTAGTCCAACGCTTTTCTAGCAATACTATCCCTTGATTAAAATAGTTTTCCTCAAGGTCTTCAAAATAGTGGTTTACAACTGTAATTGCATCTTCATTTGAGGTAAAACGCTTGCCAGCAAGGATTTTTTTGGATTTGGGAACAAGTAAAAGTCACTGGGAGCTAAATCAGGAGAATAAGGTGGGTGGTCAAGCAACTCGTACTTTAATTCGTTGATTTTAGTCATTGTTAAAACACTCCTGTGCGCAGGTGCGTTGTCTTGATGAAAAATATTTTTTTGTGTTGTAAGCCATGACGTTTTTCTCGAATTTGTACATTTAATTGATCCAAGAGGTTGCAATAGTACTCTGAATTTATTGTTTTACCCTTTTGCAGATAGTCAATCAATAAAATACCTTTGAAGTCCCAAAAAACCGTTGCCATAACCTTACCAGCCGAGTGAATTGTTTTTGCCTTCTTTGGGGCACTTCCTCCAGCTTCAGTCCATTGTTTGGATTGTTCTTTTGTCTCTGGAGTATAGTGTTGGATCCATGTCTCATCAACAGTTATGAAACGACGCTTAAAATCCATTTAATTTCGCTTAAAACGATCCAAACAAGCTTGAGAAATGTTCATTCTTATGCGTTTTTGATCGACTGTTAACAAATGCGGCACCCATCTTGCAGAAAGCTTTTTCATCTGTAGTTCTTCATGCAAAATTAAATGGACTCGATTATTTGAGATGCCCATGATATTAACAATTTCACGCACTTTTATTCGTCGATCATTTAATACCATATCATGAACTTTGGCTACAATTTATGTTGTTGTTGCTGTTTTTGGACGTCCACTACGTGGTTCATCTTCAATGCTTGTACGACCACGTTTAATTTCAGCAACCCAATTTTTTACTGTTGCATATGAAGGAGCACTTTCACCTAACACATTCACCATATCATTATGAATTTCTTGTCCCGATAAACCTTTTTTATGTAAATATTTAATGACAGCACGCATTTCTAATTTTTCCATTGTAAAACAATTGCGGATGCGTCTTTTTTGAACACCTGTTTCTATATGAAGGAGTTGCCAGATCGAAACAAAATTTAACATGTGTTCATAACAGAGATGGAAGTTTCCAAAACACTTAACTTTTTTCTGTTTATACCGCGCTTTTTGTGATAGGCTAAGAAGTTTGTTCATTTATCAGAATACGTTTGTTTTCGTATCTGTCGCACAAATTTTTCCAAGCAAGGTCGAATCCATCATGCGTAAGTGGAATACGTGCAATGATGTCTCTTGCTTCTCCCCCAGTATTCTGGTTGAGATGATACAGTTTTTCTAACTTGGTAAGTTTTGGGTTTTCAACATAAATTGCGGAAAAGAGGTCGCGAAAGTTTGGCCATTCTGTATGACTGCCATAAAATACGTCAGTGTCACATGGGGGTAGTTTTATTGAATAATGGGATTTATCAAGACATTCAGTTGATTGATTCCCTTTAGAAAGATGTTGGGTAAGTGTATCAATTTCGTCGTTTATAGAACCAAGGACAGATTTATAGGTCGTAAGAGCCGTTTTAAAGGATTCCCGCATTTTTTAAGGTCAATTGTAGTTTCCCCTTCTCGGGGTTCAAAGTCCCTACATTCCTCATAGCGACGTTTAACTTGAGACCATTATAATCCAAATGGATTTTTAGTGCCTCTAAGGCATGTACGTTATCTTCCGCCTTACTGCTGTTATGAAGTTCCTCAAAATCCATGAGGTCATTATAAGCACTCGTATTTAGTTGAATCAGAAACTCGACCAAAGCATATATACATACATACGTGAAATTTGACAAGCACAAGATCAAGAAAATTATAAAAACGAAGAAATTATCACAATTTCCAAATGAAAATTTCAGCACTTTGTCTATAGCAATTAGCATTTATATCAATGGGATCGTTGAAATTTTTGAAAAATGGCATTGCAATATGAATTAGCAATATAATCGAAAATATTCTATCATATTTTGTTAAAATTATTATATTTTTTCAAGTATATTTTGTTAGATTTCAAAGTTTTTCTCTTTAGGCGACAGACTGTTGATAGAAGCATACACAATTTTCATATCCAAATGTTGTAGTTCACTATGTTTCAAAACGGCAACTGTAAACGAAAATCTAATAAAAAAATTCCAAATATTCTGTACTCGCATTTTTCCAAAATGGCAACTGTACATTGAAAGGTCTAATGAACACCAATCACAGAAGTATATAGGACTATATGTTTGCATGTCTATATATAACGCATTGTATGTGTGTATGTACAAATATGGAATGTACTTACTCCGTTCTTATGTGGTACTTGCTTGATGTTTCTATTTGTGCCTTTTAATGGGAATTTTAATAAACGAGGTCTGCAAATAAGAATTTATATATATTTATTTTTTGAGATGAAAGTCAACGATAAGCCCTTTAAATCGCTTATGGTTTTTGCAACGCTGTACACGGAATTTTAGGCATGACGTTAATACATTTCACGTTTAAGTCACTAACACTGAGCAAAATTTTTAAGGTGATCTTGTGCAAACAATTCGAACTGAGGATTTTTTGAAAGTACGACCCAAGCGACAAGAAACCCTAGTTAGGTTTTGTTGGGTCAGATCCAGCTCGGATGTTATAGCCCCATCTATACATGGTTAAATATTGAATTTTTAAAGAAATTCGGGGCTATATCTCTGAAACCAATGCGAATCTTCTTCTGACCTCTGAAGCAAATTTGTAGATAAGGACAAGAATAAAATATTTGGAGAAATAATGAAATCGAAAAACTACATTTATTGCCTCAAATTTCAAAATATATGCAAAAATTCCACAATTTTTATACATTTCGCACCGTATCTCCAAAACCGCTATTTTTTCTGAATATTTTCTTTTGGAAAAATATTCCCTGGAATGTAATACACAACTTCAGAACATGTCATTGTTGTAAAATGCCATTGTTTTCAGTACATTTTTTCAACGTCGATTTAATAAAAATGTCAATAATGTGGTGAAATCCCAAATGCGAAAATAAACAGTCGATGTAAACTGTGTTTGAAATACGCGTTGTAAAAGATATGTTGCAAAATACCGCTGAAACAACATGAAATAGACATTTTAGAGTTTCAGAATGTTCTAAAGAATTACTGAGAACATTATTTGGAAAAAAGTGTAGATTTAGCCCGGTTTAGATGAGGCGATAAAATCCGAACTGGATCTGACAGGACAAAACCCTACTAGGGTTTTTGTAGTCTAAATAGGTACTTTCAAAAAATGCATACTAGAAGTTGTTTGCATTTTCAGTGTTGCATAGTGTAATCAGTTTTTATATTTTTGTTAAACAATTTGGATTTGAGTTTATTTGTTTATAAGGTTTGTATTTTTTTGTCAGTTTCCGGCTCTACAAGGACCATTATGTTTAGTGTAATAACTAGTTATTAAATAAAGTTAGTTCAAGTATTGTCACTGTGCACAATGGTCCCAAATCCAAATTTTCTGGCCAAAACTATTTGAACGTCCATTTTGTATTGAAATTAATTATTATTTATAATAAATGTGTACAAACAGCAATTCTTACGTTTTATCGACCAAAATGACTTAAAACTGTCAAAATCACACCAATCACAGAAGTATATAGGACTATATGTTTGCATGTCTATATATAACGCATTGTATGTGTGTATGTACAAATATGGAATGTACTTACTCCGTTCTTATGTGGTACTTGCTTGATGTTTCTATTTGTGCCTTTTAATGGGAATTTTAATAAACGAGGTCTGCAAATAAGAATTTATATATATTTATTTTTTGAGATGAAAGTCAACGATAAGCCCTTTAAATCGCTTATGGTTTTTGCAACGCTGTACACGGAATTTTAGGCATGACGTTAATACATTTCACGTTTAAGTCACTAACACTGAGCAAAATTTTTAAGGTGATCTTGTGCAAACAATTCGAACTGAGGATTTTTTGAAAGTACGACCCAAGCGACAAGAAACCCTAGTTAGGTTTTGTTGGGTCAGATCCAGCTCGGATGTTATAGCCCCATCTATACATGGTTAAATATTGAATTTTTAAAGAAATTCGGGGCTATATCTCTGAAACCAATGCGAATCTTCTTCTGACCACTGAAGCAAATTTGTAGATAAGGACAAGAATAAAATATTTGGAGAAATAATGAAATCGAAAAACTACATTTATTGCCTCAAATTTCAAAATATATGCAAAAATTCCACAATTTTTATACATTTCGCACCGTATCTCCAAAACCGCTATTTTTTCTGAATATTTTCTTTTGGAAAAATATTCCCTGGAATGTAATACACAACTTCAGAACATGTCATTGTTGTAAAATGCCATTGTTTTCAGTACATTTTTTCAACGTCGATTTAATAAAAATGTCAATAATGTGGTGAAATCCCAAATGCGAAAATAAACAGTCGATGTAAACTGTGTTTGAAATACGCGTTGTAAAAGATATGTTGCAAAATACCGCTGAAACAACATGAAATAGACATTTTAGAGTTTCAGAATGTTCTAAAGAATTACTGAGAACATTATTTGGAAAAAAGTGTAGATTTAGCCCGGTTTAGATGAGGCGATAAAATCCGAACTGGATCTGACAGGACAAAACCCTACTAGGGTTTTTGTAGTCTAAATAGGTACTTTCAAAAAATGCATACTAGAAGTTGTTTGCATTTTCAGTGTTGCATAGTGTAATCAGTTTTTATATTTTTGTTAAACAATTTGGATTTGAGTTTATTTGTTTATAAGGTTTGTATTTTTTTGTCAGTTTCCGGCTCTACAAGGACCATTATGTTTAGTGTAATAACTAGTTATTAAATAAAGTTAGTTCAAGTATTGTCACTGTGCACAATGGTCCCAAATCCAAATTTTCTGGCCAAAACTATTTGAACGTCCATTTTGTATTGAAATTAATTATTATTTATAATAAATGTGTACAAACAGCAATTCTTACGTTTTATCGACCAAAATGACTTAAAACTGTCAAAATTTGTTGAACAGGGTGGTCCCGTTGTGTGGGGTCTAAACCAAAACATTGACCTATGTTAATAATTTTTGGTACGAATAGTTCATATCTTCCAAGAGGTCATACCAAATTTCAGCCGAATCGGTCATAAAGTGTCGCTAAAATCCACAAAATATCTAATTTTTACGTGGGGGCTATGACAAAAAATTGACCTATTTTCAAAAAAATTATACAAACTTGTTTTCTACACTCTGAAACCCTTAAATATGAATTTTAAGGAAAATCGGTTGATAGTTGTGGGTATTACCGCCCTATTTCAATTGGATACTACGTACAGTCACAACAGGTATTTATAAAAAATTCTCCCATCTTAAAATAGAAAAATCCACTTTGTTTTAACTGTGGCAAATTTGAGCACGATTTGACTTCTGAATTTATTACTACAGACCGCCTGCTATCTTTCAAATTCGATTTGGAGGTGGACAAATTTTGACATTTTTTTAAAAGTTTAAATATTTAAAAAATAGTTGTAAAAAATAATTTTTAATATATATAAAAACATTGATTTTATTACCCTAATTTTACAAATTTCATCGTTTTGTTTGTAAATATTATGAAAGTACTCATTAACAGCTTCCCGATTCATAACAACTTTGGTCTCACTCCTGTATATTTATGCAGCGACGCAATACAACAAAAGTTGTAAATTTTACAGCACAAAGTCTGTTTTATTTTTACATAAAAAAGTGTCAACTTTGGTACTGCGCCAATCAACGAATACTAACGTTATTTACAAAAGCTAATTATTTTCAGATGACTTGATATGTTTTTTATTATTCTGTGCAAAAATAATTTAAAATTTCGAAACTTCAAAAATAGGGTTTTGACCAAAAGTTTCCTGATTGAAACCTATGTGCTGTGGCTTCGTTAATGTCTATTCCCAACTTCTTAAATTGATTTAGTGTGCAAATGAGAATGTTGGTTTTTGTTAAATTTAAGTTGTATATTTTTTATTCATTAAATATTGTAAATTCACATTCAATAGTTTGTTTAAATATTATAATTCCAAGATATAATTTGTTGGTATAATTTTATTTATGATTTCAAAGTATGATTTTAGTAATTTTGTTTTACTAAACTGTACGTTTCTGATCTTTCTTCTTTTTCCTTTGATGATAAAAATGACATTGAAATATTCTTTTCGTTCTTTGCTGAGTTGAAGTCTAGATGATGTGTGTACAACAACAAATATGATTGTGCGTTGAGTATTTACGTTACATAGTTGAACATGTTTTGTTGTTTATTGCAAAGATTACAGATTACAGACAATATGGGACAATCCATTGTTGTTTTTTTTTTTTTTTTTGTTAATTCAGATTTGGTCCCAGATTTTTTTGTATTATTTTTTATTTTCCTCAAAAATAAAAACAAATTTTAGAAATTATGGATAGATGTCAAATGCTGTTACTGATATATGCATACATTTTCTCAATACAACAAATAAGAAATTTTAAAATATTTTTTCTTTATAAAATAATAAAAGCCACTATAAATTTGCGCGCATCGGCCAATTTTGTGAACGGGAACAGATATGAAACCAGAATTTTTTCTTTAACCTCTATACCAAAAATTGTTGATGTGCTCGAATTTTTTTTTTTTAATTTTTTTCAAAAGGAAATTTGAAATATGTGTGTACATGAATTACGAAGTTTATATCTTTAAAAGGCTATGAATAAATAAATAGAGAAGTTTAAGAGATAAAAATAATCAGCAAGTATTACCTAAAATACGCTGGAGGGATATAAGAAGTACATTTTGTAGCCAGGGAAGCTGCTCGCGGTCTTAAAATAGTCGCAAGCCGTGAGATTTGCTTAATATGCATTTGTTTACCTTATATGTCAGGTTATAATCTAGCAAAGAGTTTAACTTTCTGAGCCATAATGTTGGGTACATACTAAGCTCATTAAAGCTTCAACGAATGTCCAAAGTGGTAATTCTCCAAGAAACCATAGATTTGGTATGATAGGATATAATAGGCACCGCAAATAAACTGTGCATATTTATTTTTAAGAGAGAGAGAGAGAGAGACCTCTCTGCGATCGGAACATGGTGAACGAAGGTTCCCTGGAGATTTGTAACTATCTTTAAAAAAGTATGATAACATGGGGCGGCTTTGCCACCGCAGATTTTCTTGAAAACTATAAATGCTACGAAAACCCGTTAAAAGGAAAATTGTGAGTTTAGCGAAGATCTATCACATCCCAAAAGCTGACATTTGTATCAAAGATATGATTGAGGATGCAAGCAGTTTTGTGTTTTTCAGGATATTGCGAAAAAAGTTAATGGAAGGTATATTTTGTTATATCGACGGATCCAAACAATAGTATGCTAAGTCGACTTAGCATGTTTTCAAGTTCTTTACATTTTTATATTTAACGTCCTTTAACTTAAATTCTGTCAAATGTTGGTAATGATCAGACAATCCGAACATAAGTTATAAACAAATATTTACTTAGCATAGTACTGAAGGTCAATGAAATTTCCAAACTTTTAGAGCTTGTCCTGCAAAACTCGCTTTTCAGAATTAGAAAACTATTATTTGGAGGTGTCGAACGTCCTTAAAATTAAATTCTGTCTAATTTTGGTAATGATCGGTCAATCCGAACAGAAGTTATAAACAAATATTGACTTAGCATAGTACTGAAGTTCAAAAAAAATTTCCAAACTTTGAGAGCTTCTCCTGCAAAACTCACTTTTTAGACTTAGCATACTATTATTTGGAGGTGTCGATATCTTGTTTGCCTTTGGTGATATACAAAATTCATTTTATACCGTTAAAAGACAACTTCTAAAGAATAAAGTATGGACTAAATTGGTCACTCCCATCAAGAGTTATCGTGCGTACAATTTTTCCGAACATTTTCGGGGGAGGTACCTGAAGGAGTGGACCGATATGGCTTATCTTCGGACTTAAACTAAGTTTGCACAAAATATTACGAAGGCCACATTTTGGACTGAATCGATAGATCCGTTCGAGAGTTATATTGCGCTCCAACCAGTAGAGACGGTGTCATAGGGTTTTTTTCGCACCTTTAAGGGTATTTTCTCAGGAAGTTTGGACTTGCCCCTGATGAAACTTGTACCGTCGTATGGGGGGCAGTGAATACAAGGTACTACAACAAAAATCAAAGCGGTTCGGGAGCTGGTTCTAAACTAAGCTTTTTTTGAAATTTTCTGTGGGAGGTACCCGAAGGAGTGGACCGATTGAATCCATCTAAGTCTGGTAGGAATTGCAAAACATGGACCAAATCCGTTACTCCCTTCAAGAGTTATCTTGTGCACAAATTTTTCGAACATTTTCGAACTTTTGTGGGGGAGGTACTGGAAGGGGTGCACCGATATAATCCATCTTCGAACTTAAACTAAGTTTGGACAAAATATTACGAAAGCCAAATTTTGGGCCGAATCGGTTGATCCGTTCGAGAGTTATCGTGCGCTCCAACCAGCCGGACAGACAGACAGTCTGAAACACATTTCGTCCAAATATACTTGGGGTCTAAAACAATTATTTCGATGAGGCACATTTTGCGCGTATGAAAGTGTATATACCCTCGGTAGCATAAATGCTGAGGGTATAAAAAGTATCTCAAAGTGAAAAAAGATCTACCATAAAAGATTGGTAGTTTTCTTGACAAAAAAAAAAAAAAAAAAACAAAAAAAAAAATAATAATAATAATCGTGAAATTGGGATAACGCCAAAATGCTCGAAAATAAAGACCAAATAAAGGCAGGTAGACGGATTATTCTGTAATTTTTTTCTACCGAACCGATATCGTTCATTAACGAAAATGTTCGGTTGAAATGCCGAAAATGCCATTCTGTTATTCAAAGTTATCGATACCAGAATTTTAACGACAAATATCGGTAGAATGACAAATTGTAAAAAGATGCACGTTATTTCAAAATGAAAAACGCGTACGTAGGACATTAATTATACTACTTTTGGAAAAAATTGAACTTTAAACTAACAGCGCGTTTTTGTAACTCAAATTTTCCGATTCGTTCCTTTTTGTCACACACAGAAACACATTTTGGTTTTTGTAT
The DNA here is from genome assembly GCF_047663935.1 of Musca autumnalis. Lineage (NCBI taxonomy): Eukaryota > Metazoa > Arthropoda > Insecta > Diptera > Muscidae > Musca > Musca autumnalis. Next base: position 69,272,188 of record NW_027411866.1, on the reverse strand, counting down.
CCAATGTTGTTTGTATGTGTGTGAAATCAAAAGAAACTTTTGATTTCCCTCATATATGATGAAAAAGACGATAGAAAGAGACCCAACGTTTTGAGTTGAAATGTTGTTGTTTGTTACAGAATTTCGCTGAAAACGCATGTATATGCTGGGAAATTGATCTACATAGAGAATACGGGCCAAATATCATCCTCTATCCAAAATGTATTTTGACATTTTATGAAAATTGTTTCCAAGATTTGTCTGTATACTGAATATTTTTTTTGGGATTGCCACAAAGAACATATTTTTCAATGGGAACAACTCAAAAAATGTTTAAACGCTGCTTCTCATCCATATTTCGAATCTCTTCGATAATTTTGGGGTGGTAAACACAAATAGGTTCGTTGCGTTTGAGTCGTTTGATGTACCCGAACCCACGAATGGTATATGCTGCCTGAATAAGACTTTTTATACTCTACACCACTATATGGGGAGGGTATATAAGTTGGATGTTGGCCAAAGTTTGTAATCACGCTACAGGCCGTGATTTTGATTGGATAGTCAACAAATATTGGGTGTTGATGGGGGTCACAGAGGGGAAGAAGTCTTTTAATTTTGTTGATGGTCGCAATGGGCAAAAACTTATTTGGAGAAAAAAAAAATGAGAATTTTACTCCCTAACGAATACCTCCGCTTCAATAAGTGGTATGCCAAAAGCAAAAACTGGCAATGAAAGTAAAAAGTGCCACCTTTACAACTATGTAAAGTAGGTTAGCGTAAGTGGTCAAACAATCCAACCCAATTTTTCATTTTTTGAATTTTAATGACGAATATCACAGCTTTGGTTGGGATCCTTCCTAAATCAGTAGTCGCAGTAGTCTCAAACACATCCCATTTTTTGTACTCACGCTATAGGCAGTAATTTTTGCGTATTCCAAAAGCATAGCCTATCAATGGAAGAAGAAAATATCATAGGTTGACGTACATCCAACTTTTCCACTTTTTTATTTGAATTGTACTGGTTGGATTTATTTCAACAAAAGTTATCTATATTAATGAAGACATTCTGAGCTCTAAATTGATCCAAATTGTAAAATACTTGAAATTTAGAACAATTTGAGGAATTTTATTACCATGGCGGATTTCTTTGCTTTTATTGTGAACATTTGACATTTTATGAAAATTGTTTCCAAGATTTGTCTGTATACTGAATATTTTTTTTTTGGGATTGCCACAAAGAACATATTTTTCAATGGGAACAACTCAAAAAATGTTTAAAATTGTTATAATGGAAACACTGATATACAAAGCTTTTCAGAATCGAACGAATGCTTTTAGATTTTTTATATAAACCAAATTTTAAACGGATTCGTCAGAGTACGAACGATACGTTTGAAAAATATTTTTTACAAAAACTGGCTGTAAATAATACACATTCCAATTTAACATTATTCAAATTTCTAATGAAATTATTTAAATTACAAATGAATTTGATATGAATATGCCTCAAATTAAAAAGTAGAAAAATTCGAGCTACAAATAAATAAAAAAAATCAGAGTTAAAACTATATTCGGATCGGAAGGAGTGAACCATCTTCGAACTTAAACTAAGTGGATGGCCCAATTTTGGAGCGAAACGGTCGATCCATTCGGAGGGATATTGCTAAATCGTCTACAAATCGTCTGAAACGGATTTCATCCGAACATGCAGTTAAAACAACCATTATTTCGACTATGCAAATTTTGGTCATATAAAAGTGTATAAAATGTAAAAGTTAAAATAATTACGAATAAATTACGAATTATGGTGAAATATGTAGTTGTGGTTATTCCAAACGCTGCTTCTCATCCATATTTCGAATCTCTTCGATAATTTTGGGGTGGTAAACACAAATAGGTTCGTTGCGTTTGAGTCGTTTGATGTACCCGAACCCACGAATGGTATATGCTGCCTGAATAAGACTTTTTATACTCTACACCACTATATGGGGAGGGTATATAAGTTGGATGTTGGCCAAAGTTTGTAATCACGCTACAGGCCGTGATTTTGATTGGATCGTCAACAAATATTGGGTGTTGATGGGGGTCACAGAGGGGAAGAAGTCTTTTAATTTTGTTGATGGTCGCAATGGGCAAAAACTTATTTGGAGAAAAAAAAAATGAGAATTTTACTCCCTAACGAATACCTCCGCTTCAATAAGTGGTATGCCAAAAGCAAAAACTGGCAATGAAAGTAAAAAGTGCCACCTTTACAACTATGTAAAGTAGGTTAGCGTAAGTGGTCAAACAATCCAACCCAATTTTTCATTTTTTGAATTTTAATGACGAATATCACAGCTTTGGTTGGGATCCTTCCTAAATCAGTAGTCGCAGTAGTCTCAAACACATCCCATTTTTTGTACTCACGCTATAGGCAGTAATTTTTGCGTATTCCAAAAGCATAGCCTATCAATGGAAGAAGAAAATATCATAGGTTGACGTACATCCAACTTTTCCACTTTTTTATTTGAATTGTACTGGTTGGATTTATTTCAACAAAAGTTATCTATATTAATGAAGGCATTCTGAGCTCTAAATTGATCTAAATTGTAAAATACTTGAAATTTAGAACAATTTGAGGAATTTTATTACCATGGCGGATTTCTTTGCTTTTATTGTGAACATTTCGAGGGGAGAGCTTGGTAATGAAACTTGACTATCTGAACATTAAATTAACAGCCAAGACCTGTCGTCTGTCTAGGCTGTTAATTTATTGTTAATTTACAATAACAGACTTAATCAAATCTATTTTTTAAAATTTTTATTTTCACAAACATTTCATTACCCACCATACCAATTCTATCGAAAATAATATCTTCTTCAAATGTGTCTTTACAGTTTTGCGACAGTTTTATAATATTTAAAATACTCAAAAATATCGGGAATAAATTAAATTTTATTTTTAAATTAATTTGTCGTTGGAATCGAGATTGATGATCAATAATGCAAGTGAAAAAGGAAAGCCGGCGATTCGAACCCATACACCCACCACTATGTGACATCGCCTTTGGTAAAGGCTCCTCAGACCTATCGGATGTGGGGCGGCTTCGCTATTATCTAACTTTTCCTCTTTCAAATGCAATTTGTTTTTTACAACGCTCAATATTTTTTTCAATCATTGTATGGCTTTCATGACAAAAACTTAGCGTAGTCTTTGAAAGTTATGAGTTTGGCTCTGAACGCTAACACGCCGTGACAACACTTTTTCTTGTGTGTTTTCAAGGACGTGGGTTCAAACCCTAGCCTGGCTCAGCTGATTTTATTTATTTGAAAATTTGCCTTTTTTAGGCGAAGATCATTTAGTATTAATTATTTTAATTAATTTCTCGTTGGAATCGAGCTTGATGATCAATAATGCACGTTTTATTTTGCTTTATCATGGTGAGAAACTCAATGGTAGAAAATATATTTGTTTCTCATATTTTTGCATACGTTTGAAAAACTTTATGAAATGGTCTGCTGGGTACAAACAAACAACACAAACAGCTGTTTCATAAATGCAGAAACTATCGTCTGTCATGGTGAAAAATTAATCCAAATTAATGGAATTTTAATGTAAATTAACTCTGCGGTCTGTCTAGGGCATAATCCCCATCAAATGTCCCAAATAAGAATTTTTCATGGAATTTTGAGCACAAATCGGTATGCCCACATTTCAAATGCTTCCAGTTTCTTCTCGTCTGCTGATTTAACAGTCAATGTTTCAGCTCCCTATAATAGAATATACCATACATACACGCTGAAAAATATATGTTAGAAATATGTTTGGATCCAAACAAATATTTTTTGGGACTGGTTGCAAAAATGTGTGGATCCAAACATAATTTGTTTGTGTCCAAACAAATATATGTTTGTAACATATCTCAATTTTATATGTATGGGTACCAACATATTTTTTATGTTAGAACATATTTTTTATGGGTGGAGAGAGGATTTTTGTCAAAGAGAGTAACAACAGGGCTCTCGCGGCTGTTTTTAATAAAGAGCTGTGTGTATGGTGTAATAGGAGAAGCAGAAACTTTTGCCAAACACGTGTGTTTCGTGCTTTGTTATTGTTAAAGAAAGGGGGAAGTGGAAAAGAAAAAAATGGTTGTTGTTAACCAACGTAGCAAGCGCAGAGGAAAAGAAAAAAATGGTAGTAATTATGTTGTTTTTTTTTTCTTCAGTTTTCTAAATGCAATCGTTGAGTAAAAACGGTAAAGTAAGTGGATAAATCAGTGTTTTGTGTTTTCTTAAAGAAATTGTGCTTTTTAGTAAATTAAATGTCCAATACATTTTAGTATTGGATTTCAAGAAAAAATGTCTACACGTCGGTTCAAGAATTAAAGACAGAATAAATAAAATTTATTGAAACATTTTTCTAATACAAATGTTCAGTTTCAAATGTTACTATGATTTGTAAAAAATATTTTGTTGACAAACAGTAAATACAAACAAGTATATCTAACATCCCCTCTCAACAAAATAAATCCTTAACTAAAAACTTAAACTTAGATGAAGCCAAAGGTTTGGTTAAGAAATCAGCTCGTTGTTGATCGGTTGAACAATACAATAAATCAATTACACCATCATTTTCTAAATTCCTTATGTGATGATACTTAACATCAATATGTTTTGTTATTGAAATAAACTTTGGTGATTTTATAATCCTTATACAACTTTGGTTGTCTTCATACATAGGTATTGGATATGTGATTGTTATTGCCATATATTGTAGTAATTGCTTTATCCATAATAGTTCTTGTGCTGCATACGACGCCGCTATGAACTCAGCTTCTGTAGATGATAGCGCAATTGTTGACTGCTTCTTTGAAGACCAAGAAATTGCGTTGTCACCCATCAAAATTAGATAACCACTTGCTGATTTTCGATCCTCATGATCTCCAGCCCAATTTGAATCCGAGTAACATTTGATTTCAAAATCCGAATCCGATTTGATTGCTAATTTACTTTGTGCTGATGCCTTCAAATATCTAACGACCTTCTTAGCAGCTTCCCAATCACATTTTCTTGGCGTTTCAACTCTTCGACATAAAATAGAAACGGCTGCGGCTAGGTCTGGTCTTGTAGTGATTGATAGATGAAGAAGCATTCCTAAAATTGATCGGTATCTATCATTACTTGGTAAAAAGTTATCTTCGTGTACAATCTTGGGAAATTCTGGATCCATTGGAATTTGCGAACATTTGCCTTCTTCTAATTTCGTCTCAATTGCCAGTTTTGATATCTTCTCATTTTGGTGAAGTAGAAAATCTCCTCGAGAATTGCGAATAATTTGAATGCCCAAATAAGATGACGCATTTCCCAAATTTTTAATTTCAAAATACGCATTAAGCTGTTTATAAATCTTATCCACAATTAAGTTGTTCTTTGCACAAATTAGTAGATCATCTACATAAACTAGAAGATAAATAAATCCGCTGTCCACCTTCTTGGTATATAAACTAGTGTCAGCTTTTCCCTTTTCGAAGCCAATTTTGTTAACAACCTCACTTAATTTATCATGCCATGATTTAGCAGCCTGCTTGAACGCTTTAATTTGCATACAAAATGTTCTTGACCAGATTCAACGAAACCTTTTGGTTGACCCATGTAAATTTCTTCTTGAATATCTCCATTCAAGAAAGCAGACTTAACATCAAAATGTTTAACAACATACTTTTTCGACGCACTGACTGCTAAAAGCGTCCCCAATGTCACATACTTTCCCACTGGTGCAAATGTTTCGTCAAATGACTGTGTATATCCCTTGGCAACTAACCTTGCTTTATATTTTGGCTTGTTCAGGTTGTCGCTCTTTATTTGAAATACCCATTTATATCCTATTGATTTCTTCCCTTCGGGTAGTTCTGTAAAAACCCAGGTGTTGTCACGTTCCAAGCTGCTTATTTCTTCCTTAACAGCAGTCATCCATACATTTCGACTTGAGTTTGGGAGTGTTTGCAATTCTTCCCAAGAATTTGAAGCACTTTCGATTTCACCTACTGCGCTTTTGACAAGTTGCTTATAATTCAGAGGGGTCTTTTCTTTTAATCTTTCAGACCGACGAATTACTGTGTCATTTTCCTCGACTTCAGCATCAACGTTAATGACAGGTTGCTCAATAGTGACATCCTCTACATCCTCATCAGCAGATTCGAAATCCAACTCATCCTCTTCTGTGTTGCTCTCATTAAAGCCTGGAAATTGCATTGGAATCGATTGTTCAGTTGGACTATCCTTCATATCCTGCATATCAAATTCCTTAAATCCTTACTTATGACAACTTCATTGCTTCCTTTTTTCAAAATGTGGTATCCCTTCGCTGTTTCGGAATATCCTACCAAAATACCTTCAACTGCTACATCATCAAGCTTACGACGTTTACATTTTGGAATTTGAATATAAGCTTTACTACCGTAGACTTTGATGTTACTTAAATCTGGTTTCTTTCCAAACCACAGTTCGTAAGGAGTTGTATGTATACTTTTAGAGGGTAATCGGTTTTGTATGTAATTTGCAGCCATAACACTTTCGGCCCACAGCATTTTTGGTAAATTGGCTTCATTTAGCATAGCTCTTACCATTTCAATTAAAGTGCGGTTTTTGCGCTCCGCTACTCCATTCTGCTCCGGACAATATGGCACTGTTGTTTGCAAAATTATACCATTATCCTTCAAAAAAGTTTTCATTTCATTGTTAATAAATTCTCCTCCATTTTCGCAGCGAAGAATTTTTAAATTCTTTCCAGTAAAATTTTGAACTTCAGCAACGAATTCTTTAAACTTTAAAGTTACCTCATCTTTCTTCTATAAAAGATAAACTTTCGTATATCGCGAAAAATCATCGATAAAAGTCAAAAAATATTTCTTTCCAGTTTGTGAGCTTACTTGAAATGGTCCGCAAACATCCGAATGTACGAGCTCCAATACCTCCTTAGTTTTGCTGTCCCTCCCTTTTGGAAATGGAATCCTCGTCATTTTGGATTTTGTGCAAATATCACAAAATTTATTGTCTTCACAATTCTGTATACAAATACCTTCAGCTAATTTTGGTAATTTCTTGATATCAGCAATATTTCGGTGACCTAAGCGTCGATGCCATAAATGAACACATGCTAACGAATGATTTTTAGTTGTATTCTGTTTGTATTGATTTCTTTCTTGTAAAACATAGAGATTTTCAGTTGCTAAACCCTCGGCTAGGAACTTTCCTCCCTTTTTGATGATACATTTGCCTTCATTAAATATAACCGTGCATCCTTTTGAGATATTGGTTTCACGGACATTAGACTTCCATTGAGACCGGGAACATATAGCACATTTTGTAGCAGGATTTGATTGTGTTTTCCTTCTATTAAGCCTTCCCCAATCCCCTCTGCATCTAAAGCCTTTCCGTCAGCTACATACACTTTACTATTCCTGGTCTCCAACTTATTGAAGAATTCCAAATTACTAGTCATATGAATGGATGCTCCGGAATCGATAACCCATCCATTCGAGCTGTTAGAAACATTCAAACATACCTGACCAGATACCAATTTGCTTTCTTCGTCTTTCTCCTTTTTCAATTTAAAACAATCTTTCTTTAAATGTCCCAGCATGTGGCAATTATAACACTTAATGGGCTTACGTTTTTTGAACTTTCCTTGTTGTGTCTATAAGGCTTCATTTTCTGCCATATTATTGGAATTTCCAGTTTCACATCTGCGTTCACATTCATCCAAAAGTTTTTCTTGAATATATTCCAGTGTGATTGATTCTTCCGGCTGACCTTCAATTGATGTAACTAATGCCCCAAAAGACTTCGGCAAACTATTCAACATAATGGACACCATAGAACTATCCTTGACTTCCTCGTCCATATCTAGCAATTATGCCCTTATAACATTCAAACTATTGATGTGATCTTGCATATTTCCTCCTTCTGTCATTCTTTTGTCATATAGCCGACGTAACAAATGTAACTTAGACGTCATAGTTTTTCTTTCATAGGTCCTTTTTAATGTATTCCACATGGATTTTGCTGTTGTTGACATCCTGATAAGATGTATTTGCGAATTCTCCACACACATTGCTATAGTTGTTTTGGCTTTCTGATCTTGTTTGTTGAACTCCGCTGTAACAGGATTAGGCGTATCCTTTTCCACAATATCCCACAAATCAATTTGGTTTAAATACATTTGCATCTTAAATTTCCATGTAAAATAATTACAGGAATTTATCAACGGAAACATCACTTTTTGCTCCATTCCGAATGCTCACGAATATCTGCACACAATTTAATTATATTTTTAAAAAAATGTCTACACGCCGGTTCAGGAAATAAAGACAGAATAAATAAAATTTATTCAAACATTTTTCTAATACAAATGTTCAGTTTCAAATGTTACTATGATTTGTAAAAAATATTTTGTTGACAAACAGTAAATTCAAACAAGTATATCTAACATTTACATGGGCGTAGCCAGCTATGGGCAGGGGGGGGGGGGGCAACTGCCCCTCCCCTAGATCCTCCAAAAAAGTTTTGAAAAATTATACTGTTATACAAAATTTGAAAAAAATTGCAGATGTTCTGATGTACTATTTTTTATTTTATAACGGCAAATGCGTGACTAATATCTTTAGATTAAGCTTTATTTTTTTAAAAGTGGTTAACCATTTTTAACCACTTTTAAAAATTTGAAATTGAAATGTTAAAAACGCATAAAAACAGGAAAATGATTTTCCTCGAGCCTTAGGCTACTTAGAAGATACCAAACAGTATAATTTATTTCTTATTTTATAATATTTATTGTGGGTTAGGTCGTTTAGGCGCTGAGCGCCTCAATAAACTAATTATGTCGATAAGACACATTTTGGTCGTATGAAAGTGTATATAACTTGCCATACCAAAACGTGGACCTATGTTCGCAATTTTGAGGGGGCTATTGTCTTTTCGGTGGATAAATTTGTTGACAACCTTGAACTTAGAAAGCCAAATTTCAGCTAATACAATAACTTCCAAATACCTAAACCCTAAAATCAAAATTAAAGCAAATATATTTGTAGATGAAATCTTGAAAATAACTGAAGCCGGGCGGTACCGTTATATGCGGGGCTATACCTATTTCCATAATTTTTCGTGCAGATTTGATCACCCTAAATGCCAAATAAAGCTAACTCCGTCTTTCCAAAACTTCAGTGCCCTATCGCCTATTTTGTGGATGATCAATTTTACCATAGTAAAATTGAAATTGGTGTTCGAAATTGGCGCGAACACTATATGTGTAGAAGTAAAAATATTGACTTATATGCTGTTTTATTGATTTATTTTATCATTTCACGTTGCTCTTGAATCAAATTTAAATGGAAGTTGCTTACACCTGGGAAGTTTTGCGGGTTCTGAAACTACAATGTTCATAAATGAGGAAAAAGCAAAAAAACTAAAAAAATCGCCCGAGCGCTTTTTAAATAAATTGCGATTCAACTTGACATTTTTAAGGGTTTTTTAGGTTTTCCTATTGAAGTGGGACTAAAAATATGTTGTAGCTATGAAAATTCTCTACAAGATTGATTTTTATGATATCTTCGTAATTTGTACTGTTATTGAGATATAGAAGTTCAAATTAGGACAATGGATTGAGTTTTTACAGCAACAACATATTCTTTAGTCCCATTTCGAAAGGATTGCAGTTTTCAAGCTAAATCCTGAAGACCTACGAAACAAATTTGAACGTTTGATCTGAACCTTTATACCTCAAAAATGGTAAAACCTAGGAAAATATCAATCGGCCAATATCGTACAGAATTTTCACTGCTACAACATATTCTTTAGTCCCATTTCGATAGGACTTGCAGTTTCCAAGCAAAATCTTGAAAACCTAAAAAACCCTTAAAAATGTCAACTTGAATCGCGATTTATTTAAAAAGCGCTCCGGCGACTTTTTAGTTTTTTCTTGATTTTTTTCATCTATGAACATTGTAGTTTCAGAATCCGCAAAAACTTCCCAAAGTGTAAGTACCTTTCAAATTTGATTCAAGAGCACCGCGATTTTTAAACGAAAAAAATGATAAAAGAGTGGTATTCAGTCTTCTTTGGGCCTACAAAACTTTTCCCCGGAAATGTGTCAGCACTGGTCCACGTTTTTTATTACCCACCATAGAACGGTAGGGCCCGATTTTCGAGGGTTTTCAGGGTTGTAATTTAATACATATTTAGTCTTCTTTGGGTTTTCAAGGGAAGAATTTTTTTATTTGCTGACAAATAAATACATACTAAAACTTGTTTAAAATTTGTTTACTGTTCAAAAAATCGAACAACAAGTACGAAATGGTTAACTCAGGTAAACAGAGACATACATATATTAACATTATCTAGGTATGCTATATGTATATGTTAAGAAATTACTATGCTCGAACCACAAGAGAATGTATATCCAACGTCATTAGGTGTATATTTCGCTTGTTTCGGAATATATTCTGTAAAATGGTGTGAACGTTAACTCTCGATGGGAGCAATCGATTTGGTCCAAAATTTGCACATCGTATTATTTCATCCAGTCATGTATCAAGTCGGATATAGTCCATATCAATCCCGTTCTGTGGGGTTCAAAATTTTTGTTTTTATTTACATTTTCTCTATAAATTGGGTGCAATTTAAGGGTTCATTGTTGTGGACATAGGTCCACGTTTTGGTATAGCCCCTAAACAACAATACCGCCCAATTTCAAGTATTGTAAAAAAATTTAGCTGACCATATAATGTTAGGTAGTAGGTAATTGGTTTATGAAGTGTGTTGAAGCCACTTCAACAACTTAAGTTTACTTCTAGTTTCATTAAGATAAATTTTTATTGAATTTATACCATAACTAAAACGTTACTGGATTTTTGAATATTAACGTAAAATCCCACCATATAACAACTCTTTATTTACCATTGCAAAAAGCTTTCACTCAGTGGATGAAGAATGTTTTAAATTCCAATTGTTTCTGTTGTACGAAACGAATCTAATTTTTATATGATGTTGAGAGACAAACTTACTTCTCCTTTGTCTACTCGACGGTAAGCAACCGCATAAAAATAAAATATTGCAGTCATCTACCGAATATCTTCTTTGTTTTCTCATATATTTTTATGTGGAACTGGGATTTCCCGCTGTCCATTTGGAGCTAGTGACACCCGCCGAAAACTACAGTCCACTTCTTCTTTTTTATCCGCAGTTACTAGCCCAATTGTTCAAAGTGGTTAAACAAATTCGCCTAAAATTGTGGGCAATGGTACTTTCGTAACGGAAACAAAACTATATATTCCATATTAGTTCAGAATACTTCATGGTGGACGTTTTTTACTTGTTTTTCATTAGGTAAGTACCTAAATAAAGGTTTTAAAATTTTGTATGTAAAAACTATCCCAAAAAAAAAAAGTTGTCTGACCCCCTCCCCCCCTAGATTTGATCCTGGCTACGCCCTTGACATTTTATAATTGAATCAAAAATGTGAATAGAAATATTTTATTGGACAAGGAAGAAATCGCATTTAATATTGGTTTTAGATCTAGTTTTTTCTTCTACACCCAATGTTTCATTGAATAGATGTCTACCTATTGTAATGCCGGAAGATGTTTACCACCCTACACTTTCAGTTAACCTTCAACTACAAATTTCTAGACCGACCCCTAGGTCTAAGAAAAATATTAATCCTAAATTTAATTCTGGAAAAACAGATATTAATCGGCTAAAATCAATTTTATTAAGTACAAGATTTGTTTTTAATGACAGCATAGATTTAAGCGTTTCTAATTTCTATAATCACCTTAACTCTGCCTTCGCTAAACCAATTCCATATATAACGAAAGTTTCTGATCACGGCCCTCCTTGGTTCACATCGACGTTAAGGATGTTGCGTAATATAAAAAGTAGATGCTTCAAAAAATTTAAAAAAAAATTAACTCCACAGTGAATTACTCTAACTAAATTGTAGCCCGAAATAATAAAAATTCTGCCAATTATTATTGTTATCTGCATTATCTTGATAAAATGAGAAGGAATTTCAAAAATAACCCGAAAAGCTTCTTTAAATTTGTTAATTCTGAAAGAAAGGCTAATAATTTCCCAAGCTGTATGAAATTTGGCAGCAGAGAATCTTCGGATGAATCCGAAGTCTCTAATATGTCTGACTTCTTTCAGTCTTCCTACTCATCTAAAATTTTACTGAACAATATAACTATAGTATTTATAAGCTGAATCATTTACCTCATATTGTATTGTCGGAAGAAGAAGTTCTTGTAGGCTTAAAGTCACTTCGTTCTTCAAACATACCCGGTCCAGATGGTGTTCCTACTTATATTCTTAAATCTTGTGCCAATGAAATTTATTTGCCTCTTACAAAAATCTTTAATTATTTTTTAAATAATGGTTACTTTCCAACTTTCTGGAGATCGAGCTTCATTATTCCACCTCACAAATCTGGTAATAGATGCTTTGTTGAAAATTATAGGCAAGGACGTACGCAGGATGACAAAAAATCATGAAAATTAAAAATGTTGTGTATCGTTACATAAAACTATTTAATGGTTTTTAGTTGATTTTATGTATATGCAATATTGCCACAAAGTATGTCGTCAATGCCCGAAGATGTAACCAACAAAACCAAAACTTTACAGGAGAAGCAAAAACGTTATAAAATTAAAAACTATTTTATACAATAACAATCTTATGAGGATGAGTATTTGGAGTATCATCAATCATGTATGAAGTAATGAAACTAAAACCGCGAAAACGCGTGATTTTGGGATCCGTCATTACAACAACTTTTGCATAGTTATGCCATTTTCCGAAATGCCATTTCATAAATAGGATCGTTATTGTTGAACGTCTTCGGACATTTTGGTGATGATATACATTCAATAAGAGAGATAACAATACTTTAGATACAAGATTGACATTTGGAACAGAGTATAACATATTAGTAGTTGGATGTTTAGAATTCTCCAACAGAATTGAAGCATACATATATATTTACATTTTGGTGTATCCCAGAATTTTCAAGCACATTAACTCTTATTTGGCATTTTGGGTTCTAAATCCCACTTAGAATTGCTTTCGAAAGATTTTCTATAATTCGATGCTATTAACATAATTTTTAAAAATATCGTCAGTAATATGGATTTTGGAAAACTTTGTCTTGTTGCATAGTGGTGAAAATAGAACCACGTTCGAATACAGAGATTGCATTAGCGAATATGTCGAATAGAAAAATACAGTGTTTGGAAGATGTAAACAGTTCGGCCCGAACTTTAAAGTACATATCCAGATATCACACACTAACTTCAGTCCCAATAAAAAAGTTTTGTATTATTATAAGAAAATAATATTCTTTAATGTCATAAAAACAACAAAACTTTACTATTTTACCAGAAACCGTGAAAAAATATCTATATAAAAATCTCGGCAACATCTTAGCTAAGTCCTGAAATAAGAATCAGTGTTTTATTTAGAAATGCACTTAAACCTGAAAATAATTTGTCGCTTAGCCTCAAATATATTCTTTCTCATGATGGAATCTCTCAAATAAAACGTTTGCCGTTTAATTTTGCCACCATTTATAATTTAAATGCAAGCGTTTTGTTTGAGAGATTCCATCATGAGAAAGAATATATTTATTGAGGCTAAGCGACAAATTATTTTCTAGTTTTCAGTGCACTTCTAAATAAACAAAGAGGGGTAATAAGGCTTCCAAATTAAAATTAATCATACGCCACATGGTGATTTGGCTGTAATTTGATACTTTTTTGCCTCCTATTTATGTATGGGCGTGTGAGATCGAGAGAGAGACTGTGTGTGAGAGAGAGAGACAGAGCAAGAGAGGGAGAGAGATCGAGGGAGTATTTGGAGAGCGAGGCTTAAATGTAACTGCACAGTGGGTCAAAACAACAAAAAAATACATCTAATATGTTAGGCTAACCACCTATATAAACGGATGAGGGGGAGAGAGCCGGAGAATTTGAGAGAGAGGCCCACATTTTATTGATAATATAATCAAGAATACATACATACATATGTAAGCGTTTAAATATTAGCGAGACAAAATATGAAACAATGTTGCATATTTTACCTCCTGTATGTGTGAAGCAAAATATGAAACAATGTTGCATATTTTACCTCCTGTATGTGTGAAGCAAAATATGAAACAATGTTGCATATTTTACCTCATGTGTGTGCGTAGGAGTAAGCTATATTTTACCCCCTGTGTGTGTGTAGAACAGCCATGCACGCGTCTTTACGAAAAAGTTAACTACAATTCTCTTTCCCATACAAAAACTCAAAAAGCATTCTCTTCTTGTGCACCATTGGTGTAGAAGCAAAATATGAAACAATGTTGCATATTTTACCTCCTGTATATGTGCTGAAGAGAGCGAGACCAAGATTTGAGGAGAGAACCGCATTTAACCAGAGCTAGACCGAGAAGTTGAGAGAGAACCACAGTTTGACGTTAATGTAAACAAAATACATTTCAATATACATATCGTCTGCTCCGTCGGAAAAGGTCGTAAGTCCACTTTTTTTGGAAATCGCGTTTTTGTTACAGAATGATAGTACAAGTCAAAATACGTCGTATGATACAAAGAAAATGGTAGTATGTCGCGTTTTTCTATATGTTTTGCCCTTGTCGGAAAAGGTCGTAAGTCCACAAAACGTACAAATTTGAGTACGAAAAGGTCGTAAGTCCACAGGAAAATGTATACTTTAAAAGAATTCTACAGCTAATGTAGTTCAGATATAATGTTTAACGTCATCCATGGTTGGGGTACAATGTAAAGGACTAGCCTAGACCTTTGGATGATAATCGGATGATATTTGGCGGAGCCTTTGGACCAAACTTTTGAACAAAAATGTGATAATTTCTATATTGCAACGAAAATCTACATTTGAAATCTATTTTCCCCTATAAGCGAACTGATTATGAAAGATGGACATCTGGCCTTTTCATTGATACAAATTGAGATGCTGTATGTGTTCAAATACCTCATATATTGAAAAAATTGTAAAAAAACCAAGATTTTTACTGTTTTACTGTCGTATATCTGACTTAACTTTATTAACTGGTAATTTGTGGTTTCTCTAGGGACATTTATTCACGTAACGAGATTAGTTTGTGTTCTGAATTGAGTGCAATTAAGTGCAATGTTTATATTATTAAATGATTCTAAAATAATAATTGATTGAAGACATAATGGTTTTGCTAACAAAGAACAGTATGAATTTGGAATGGAATTAGACGATGGTGTCATGGGTCTAGCTTCCTATGGTTTTCACGGTGATTCTGAAAACTCTGATGATATACTTCCTAAGCCCAGGAAGACATTACATGCTGAAGTTTCTACATGGTTTGCAGACAAAAACAAAAAACCCCAAACGAAGAATAAATACCAAATTTCAGCCATTTCTGAGGAATATTGAGGCCATACCTTCAAAATACCGGAAATCGGGAGGTACCGTTCTATGGGGGCTATATGAAGGCGTCAATACCAAACATCCTAGATGTAATAGAAACTCCTATACCAAATCACTAAGATCTATCTTTAAAATTGCGAGCTGTATCTTAATTTCAAAAGACGGACAGACGGTCATGGTTATACCGACTTAGAATTTTACTCTGATCAAGAATATATATAATTTATAGGGTCTCCGCTGAATATATCGATATGTTACAAACTGAATGACAAATTTAATTATACCCTCCATCTTATGGTGGAGGGTATAAAAATCGTCAGAAATGTTGGTGTCGATATATAATTTTAACATACCGCCAAATAACTGATGACTTGAGAAATGCCGACTGTGTTCGCCTTCTTAAAATGTATCTTATATACCTGATGAAACTATAGCTATCGATATGTTGCCTTCTAATCTAAACCCTTGCTTTCCAATAAGACCAAAGCTTCGTTACGCATAACATCTGGTATTTCCATTGATTTGTAGCATATTTAAGAAAGTGGGGGTGGTCGGGTCTTATTGCTAAAATATGTAGCCAGGATTGGGAAAACGGAATCGTTCGTAAGTTTTATAAATGTATATAGCGCATTTAAAAAATTCAACAAAATATATAGCCTACTTCCACCAAGGGACATCCCTGTGCATAAACTGAAAATTACTACATGGAATAAGTACTTAGGGTCGGAGATTCAACAACAGTTGCCTCGCAAATTAATTTTTTTACCGATATTTTCATAACTTTACCAAAAAAGCGCCCCTTTCCAAATTCAAAAAAATATAGAGCCTATTTTCACTCCGGTTGTTCCTTGTATATTCTCTGAAATTTTCAAAAAAATCGGTTCAGCAGTTTTTGAGTCTATGCGGAACATACAAACATACACACATTGTCTTTTATATATAAGATTTCACCCAAAAGTTTTGGTCATTAAACCCGCTAATAATTATCTCATCACCATGCTAAATTGCAAGCTTATTCTTTGTCTTAAACTCAAATGATTTTTAAAATTTCGCTCCGATCGGAATATTACTGCGATTTACAGGACAGCTACAAAGTTGGGTAAAAATTGTGTGTTTGGTCCATTTCACACCTTTCGATCATAACCAACATCTAATGGGGTCACTTCTGGTCGGAACCCGACCTCTCCACAAAATTTCGTGACGATGGGTCGAAAATTGAGGTCTGGAGTTTTATTACAATTGTTAATGGATGGACGGACACACATAGCTAGATCGCTTTATCTCGTCAAGATATGAAAAAAAGGCAGGGGGAGGGGGTCTACGACGAATATTTCGCGATGTTACACGAATATTGGACAAAACAAACTTGTAATACGCTTTCCACATTGTTTTGTAAAGTAAAATATTTTATTTTAAAAACGTCCGTAAATTGTAGGAAAAGGTCGTAAGTCCCTACAAAAATACAAAACTGTACAAGGAAAAGGTCGTAAGTCCAAAGACATCCAATTATCTCCGAAACGCGTCGGAACTTTTTCAAACAAAGTACAGGTATTGAAGCGGAATAAATTAACGAAGAATACTGCCTTTACCACCATAATAAAATCTTTAATACAGAAAGCGCTGAAATGTTTTTTCTTCCTCCTGAAAAATTTATTGAGAGGGACTTACGACCTTTTCCGACGGAGCAGACGATATGTATGTCTGTGCGTAAGCTTGCTGGATCGTGTCCATGATCAATGTGGGTCCTGAAACAATTCTAAAAATATAATGAATTAAATTAAATAATAAAAAACCAAAGAACCAAAAATAACCCAAACAAAGGATTAACGACACAACAATAAAACAAAACATAAAATAAAAAGGAATTAAATTAAGTAAAAAAGAAAATCAAAATAAATTTTTGTTCTTTTTTATTTATTATTATTTTTATCAAGTTTTTAGCTCATATTAATGTTTTATAGCTTAAAAAAAGAATTGTCATTAAAAAAATGTCGACTGGCCTGGGAATCGAACCCGGGCATTCAGATTGCAAAGCGAGCATGCTTACCATTGCTCCACCGATATTATCGTTTTAATAACTTTCTGAAGTGTCCAATTAGACACTCAAAAAAGTATCTAATGAGTGGAACAGTTCTTCCCGAGAGCATGATCTTTTTGGATAAGAATGAGACTATCGCTTTCTTTTGAGCAATCTTATCCAAGTGACTCATTGGACAAGAAACAGATAGCAAATGTTGGCAGGGTTGTATGTTTGTGTGTATGTCGTTTGGTTCTTTTGCTTTACTTTAAGTCAGCCCTGCAAACATTTGCTATCTGTTTCTTGTCCAATGAGTCACTTCAATTAGATTGCACAAACGAATGCGATAGTCGCATTCTTATCCAATAAGATCATGCTCTCGGGAGGAACTGTTCCACTCATTAGATACTTTTTTGAGTGTCTCATTGGACACTGCAGAAAGTTATTAAAACGATAATATGGGTGGTGCAATAGTAAGCATGCTTGCTTTGCAATCTGAATGCCCGGGTTCGATTCCCAGGCCAGTCGACATTTTTTTTTTTAATGACAAAATTATTATAAGCTATAAAGCATTAATATAAGCTAAAACATTGATAAAAATAATAATAAATAAAAAGAAAAAGTTATTTTTTCTTTCTTTTTTATTTGATTTGCTTTAATTTTTTTTTATTTTATGTGTTGTTATTATTGTTGACCCATTGGTTCTTAATCCTTTGTTTGATTTATTTTTGGCTTTTTGGTTTTTTATTTATAATTCATTATATTTTATATTTTATGCGAGTATGTTTTTAGAATTTTTGTCGCTCATATTAATTTTTTCATTTGAAAAATGTGATGTCGCCTGACCTGGTAATCGAACCCCAGACATTCAGATTGCAAAGAGAGCATGCCTACCATTGCACAACCGGCTCATATAATCATCTGTATACAAACGTCTTATTTGTTCAAATTACAACAGTTCTAAAAATAAATGCAAGCTATCTCATTTGTATCCAAATAAACGATGGAAAATAGATAGACATCACAATGATACAGAATTGTTATTGTTATTTGCCTATCGTATTTTTATCTAAATTTTGACTGAATACGATGCAAATTGAATAACAATGTAATTGTTGTTGTATATTAGACAAATGTCGCATTTTTACAGAAAATTAGACACCAAAAAGATTCTCATTTATAAAATTAGATAAAACTCACTTCCAATTGCTGGCAGGGAGAGGACAAGTGTCTTGAGTATTTACTGTGTGTTTGAATATGAATTCGATCGAACTTTTCAATTTGTTTATTATTATTCGATGAAGGCGACAAAGTCTTTAATATTAAATTGAAAGGTGGATTGAATTTTTGGTTGCTTCAAATTGATCTTTGCAATGGATTTGGATATGAATGCAAATATGATTGGGAGAGTTAAGGGGGAAAGGGGAACCAATGTGTACAAATGAGAAATCGATGACCATTGTTGAGCCATTGCGTTTGTATGTATGTTATTGAGCTTCCTTTAAATGTACGCTGTGTATGTTTGCA
This sequence comes from Musca autumnalis, assembly GCF_047663935.1. Lineage (NCBI taxonomy): Eukaryota > Metazoa > Arthropoda > Insecta > Diptera > Muscidae > Musca > Musca autumnalis. Next base: position 69,253,215 of record NW_027411866.1, on the reverse strand, counting down.
TTAAACATATATGCAATATTACTCAATATTCAATTTGTTTTGATTAAATGTTATGAATCAGGGTTATTGAACTTTTTTTTAAGACGACACCACGTCTGGTTCTTTAAACTCTATATGTATGTATAAATGTATGTATATTTGTGGTTATATTGACCTTGAAAAGGAATATGTTTAGATTATGACGTTGATTTCTTTACGTCTGTGTATGGAAAGTGACGATAGATTTATTCTAAGAGAGTTAAAGGGGAATAGCTGCGAAAAAATCAATCTTTACAAATAAGAAATCGTCAACAACTTTTAGTTGGCTTAACATATGTATGCTTAATGAATTCCACAATATTGTGAAATTCATTTTCTTGTTGATTTGTTTATTTCAGAAATCAAACTAGAAATCGTCAAAGACTTGAATATGGGATTGTAGGGATGGTTTGGACATAAGTGGATCTTTGCAGTTATGAAGAATGTATGGCATTAAAGCTCCACATGAATTCGTTAGATCTTTTAGATATGTTTATTTTGGAAGTCAAATTAGGAGTCGGGTTATTGGAACATACAAATCTGGTGGGTGTGTATGTTTTATTCTTTACAGTTACGAGGAAAGTATGGAATATGCTGCAACACTACGGTTTAAATTATGATTAAGAGATTTGAAAGGCAAATGCAGGGAAAGAATATAATTTGCTTTAAGCTTTGTTTGAGCATTGTTCTGCGACCATTCGATTGAAGCAATGATCATTGTTGAGGCATTATTATGTATGACCATCAACTTTATGTTGTTATATGTTTACATTAAAACAAAAGGAGGAATCAATGAACTTTCATTCAGTATTACTCAAAATCCAATTTGTTATTATTGAATGTTCAATAATATGGATTATTGGACCTTTTTTAAAGATAAGAAATGTGACTGGAACATCAAATAGAAGCAAAAGTATGCTTCAACTTGAGCTTGAAATAAAATTTGAAAATATGCTTCCCAGCAAAATGTTCGATGCCAAGGATGCTATTGAATCATGGGTGCAAGTGATCTGGCATGTCATCTTTTTTGCATTTTCACTCATCCATTTTATATGAGCGTGACCACCATAAGATGACATTCATTGTCGGATCCTAAGCATGTCATTTTGACCAATGCTTTGACATGTCATTTTCACCAACCCTTTGACATGACATTTTCATGTCTTGTTTGGAAAATGGATATTCTTTATTGAAATATGATTTTCATGACAAACCAAACTCTTTATTAATTCACACTAATTCATGAAATAACTAGAACTAATTTATCAGCATAAAGTTTACACCGAAAATTTCAATTTAATCACCGCCGCTGCACCGCAACATATGCTCTGTTCCAGAACCTGCAAGAAGCTATTATTTTTTACTACGATAACATTTTTTCCTTTATGTTATCGGAAAAAATAGTAAAAATTAGTAAATTCTTGCAGTACTGGAACATACCAATAGTTCACTTCGTCCACTCTCAGCCACTGATTTTGTTTCATCTTACAAAAGCTTTTCTATTATCATCTCATCACCAGTTCAGATTTCGACATGGACTCCAACAGCACTCCTTTAAAAATTTCTAGTTCGTGAACCTACATTTAATTTGTAATTTTGTAATTTTATAACAAACATTTTGGAAATGTATACTCTTTTGTTTTGATGTCGCTACTTGTAGAGATGTACAAATCGACTTGTTTGTTTGTATAGTTATCTGTACAAATGATTCAAATGCTGATGAAAAGATCGGATCTTTCACGACTTCCTTCGCATGGGTTGAAATGCTAATGAAAAGATCGGATCTTTCACGACTTGCTTTGAACCAATGCAAAATATGCCATGAAATCACGTCATCGCATAGAACCCCTTCCTTAGTCAGAAACATACTTTCAAACTGTTACAATATGGATTCTCAATATATCTTTCCTAAAATCTTCAAGGAAAGCACATTAAAGGAGTCGAAGGATATCAAGGCAGACAAATATTTGTTAAGAATAACGGATGAAATTCAGGCGGAATTCTAAATAACACATAGTTTAAAAACGGACAGAAACAGAATCCTTAAGCTTTTAAAAAGGATGGAGAAAATCACAAGTGCCAATAATAATTGAATTTAAATGATTATTAATATATAAGAAACAAACAAATATTTTCGTTGCATATTTTTTTGGAGAAGAGAATGCAATCGTTTATGTCTAATTTCCACCTTCTTATCTACAATTTTGTCCCCGTGTCACTATTTATTATAGGTCACCCTATCCCTAATTTGGTTCAACAGCTCTCTCTTAGGGTTCAACCACTTCATATTATAACTCGACAGCTCCCTAATCTTATTCAACAGATTCCTCATGACATGAAGGCATCGGCAGATAACGGGACTACAAAATAAAAAAAGTTGAAAAAACTGAAACACTGCATTCCCTTGTCGTATATTTTGGGAATGTAATAGGTAATTAATATGCATTTTTTGTCGAGTGGAATTACTCACTCGATTCTTTAGGGTAAATTAAAGAATATATCTCCTAAAATGTATTTAATAATTTTTCATTCAGTCCAATTCAATTATTCCCTCAATTCTTTCGGATACGTTTTGTAACGTATTGTGTATAATGCATTAATAAATATATTTTCAATGTAATATGTTTCCACTGGGTATAGGTAGGAATAATATGCTAATCTTTTTTATTTTAAGCATGAAACGCATTTTTTGAGATACGAGTTTGAGGCAACAAAAGTGCATGTGATAGCGACAAACGCCGAAACATGTATCTCCTCGTTTTTGGTCTTCTATCACACTGCATTTTGAGAATATGGTTATTTTGTTCATGTACCTCAAACACACACACAATCAGTGACGTAGATAATAAATGCCATTATTCCACTTTTATCGTCCACTTACCACCATAAAGACTGCCTGCTTTTATGGTAACTATTGAATAGACATTGTGAACCACCGTGGTGCTGTGGTACGCACGTCCGCCTTGCACTTAGATTGTCTGCGGTTCAATCCCTGACCAGAACATCAATCAAATGCCAGAACCTCAGACAAATGCCGGCTTACATTCCCTCAGTATATCAACTTCCGCCGTTCCGGCTCGGCGATAAGAAGTATGTTGCACATTATTGAGCCAATATTAATTGCCTTACACTCATTGATAGGAGAGAAGCCCCCTTGTCCCTTCGGTGGTATAGTGGAACATATGTTTGTATGTATTCCACTTTTATCCGTTCACTCAATGCCAAATATTACTTAATTTAGTACCATTTAGTACTTTTCGGCTTAACTTTACTTTACCCTTAAGGCTCGGATAACGCTGAAATTTTTTTTATAGATAGATCTTGTCTTCCTGATTACGGCAACATATATTTTTCGGCTGGGACGTACCCGGTTATCCGGTTATTTGATCCGTAAATTTGAATTAAAAACCCACCGTATAACCGGTTATTTTGAACAGATATACTTGACATGGGTATCATATAAAAGCTTATGAAAATGCCTATCGAATGGTATACGGGTTTATACCCTTCATTTAACCGGTTCGACAGATATATCCAAAAAACCGGTTATTTTATAAAAAAAAATTAAAAACATTAAAAATAACCGAGTATGAAGTACATCACATAGTTTGTAGCCTGCACTGTAACCTTTCCAACTCGATACTATTCGCAGCGGTACCATATATGGAGCCGGAGATATTGGTCTTCAACTATTTACATTATTCTTTCTATAAAAATCTAAATTTTTACAATAGAATGTCATGTTAATGTAATGGAATAAAATTAATTTAGTAAAACTTTGGATCGCGTAGCCGGTTTTTGGACATACCCCAGGGGTGGAAATCTTAAGCCCCGGCCGAAGGCCGGCAGTCTAGAAAAACTTTAAAATATAGGAAAAACTTGGATGTAGGAAAACTTTGGATCGCGTAGCCGATTTTTGGACATACCCCAGGGGTGAAAATCTTAAGCCCCGGCCGAAGGCCGGTAGTCTAGAAAAACTTTAAAATATAGGAAAAACTTGGATGTAGGAAAACTTTGGATCGCGTAGCCGGTTTTTGGACATACCCCAGGGGTGAAAATCTTAAGCCCCGGCCGAAGGCCGGCAGTCTAGAAAAACTTTAAAATATAGGAAAAACTTGGATGTAGGAAAACTTTGGATCGCGTAGCCGGTTTTTGGACATACCCCAGGGGTGAAAATCTTAAGCCCCGGCCGAAGGCCGGCAGTCTAGAAAAACTTTAAAATATAGGAAAAACTTGGATGTAGGAAAATTTTGGATCGCGTAGCCGGTTTTTGGACATTCCCCAGAGGTGAAAATCCTAAGCCCCGGCCGAAGGCCGGCAGTCTTAAAAAACTTTAAAATATAGGAAAAACTTGGATGTAGGAAAACTTTGGATTGCGTAGCCGGTTTTTGGACATACCCCAGGGATGAAAATCTTAAGCCCCGGCCGAAGGCCGGCAGTCTAGAAAAACTTTAAAATACAGGAAAAACTTGGTTATTTTTAACGATTTAACATTTTTATAAAATAAAAAAATAAAACGGTTTTTTGGATATATCTGTCGAACTGGTTACATGACGGGTATAAACCCGTATACCATTCGATAGGCATTTTCATAAGCTTTCATATGATACCCATATCAAGTAAATCGGTTCAAAATAACCGGTTCTACGGGTGGGTTTTTTATTCAAACTTACGGATCAAATAACCGGATAACCGGGTACGTCCCAGCCGAAAAATATATATTGCCGTAATCAGGAAGACAAGATCTATCGAAATATTTTTTTTCAAAAAAAATCCGAGGTTTCAGGGTAAAGTAAAGTTGTTCCTTGTATTAAACTTATTGTTCTAATTTCCAAAAACCCTTTTAATACAACTATTTTGCACTCAGTCCCTGTCCCAATTTTTTTTCCGCCCAGAATTCTAGCTCTACTCGTTCGCGTAATACGAAAGGTAAAATTGTTTGTGCATTTTAGTATTTATACCCTACACCAGAGGTGCTCACATTGAAGATGTGTTTCTCCGTTGCAGGCCAAACAACGACTGATGCTTACTCTCAATTTACGCTACCGTGAAGGAATGAGCAGCCCTACCCTACACCACATTGTCGTAAGGGGTATTATGTCTTTGTGCATTTGTATGTAACATACAAAAGGAAACGAAATAGACCCATGGTTCCTTTTGTATATCCCACATATAATCACTTTCTGAGTCGATTTATGCATGTCCGTCCGTCTGTCCATGTATTTTTGTTCGCAACGTACAGGTCGCATTTTTTGTCCGATTCAGCTGAAAATTGGGGAATATAATTTTTTTAGCCATAGGAAAAAACGCTATTGCTTTTGGTGAAAATCGGTTCAGATTTGGGTATAGCTCTCATATATATTTTCGGCCGATTTGACGTATTTGCTGCACACGCTATATACGTCCGATTTTGATGAAATTTGGAATATGTGACTGAATTCGGTCTGAAAATAAATGTGCCAAATTACATCGAAATCGGTTCAGATTTGGATATATCTCCTATATATATTTTCGCCCTACATATGTTTGATTTCGATGAAATATAGAACGTGTGACTGAACTCGGTCTAGAAATAATAGTGCCAAATTATATCGAAATGGGTTTAGATTTGTATATAGCTCCCATATATATTTTCGCCCGATTTCATGTATTTGCTGCACCAAACACCCTATATCTGTCCAATTTTGACGAAATTTGGACTGTGTGACGAAATTTTGTATAGTAATAAGTGTACCATATTATATAAGAAATCAGTTCAAATTGATATGTATCTCCTATATATAATTTACATATCCACAGTTGTGTAGGGTATCATGTAGTCGGCCCCGCCCGAATATGATCCTTTCCTTTCTCGTTTTTTCTTACGAACACACCTACACTTCAATAGGAACCCTCATTTAGAAATTGAAGATTCTAGATTTACCGTTTCGCCTCTATGTTGATTAACAATAAGTCAAACAAATGGTAAAAATTTTAGTACATTTAACTACTTTTCTTAACCCTTCTACTACGAATTTTCAAAAACGCAGCCAAATCGACCATCTACGCCCCAAGACTAACCCTCACCCAAAATGTTTGAGGCAGTTATGAAAATAAGGGTGAATGAGATACGAGAATATATTTTAATAATATTTAGAGAACCACGAAAACATTTATGAGATAATAAGTGGTTGCGGTAATAAAACACAAAAATAGCAATCGTTTGATACAAAAAAGTCAAAGTCGCATTTTTTAAGATAAGAGGTTGAGGAAGTAAGGCATCGATATATATATTTGAAATATGGATGTACCTATTTGTTACATTATATAACCATTTGATTCCAGATGCCGATGTGTGTTTTATTTCACAGCTAAGGAGAATCGTTCAACGATATTTCTATATAATTTTTTCTTTTTAAAAGTGTGACTTTTTATAAATTATTTCATTTAGTTTTTCTTTTATTATAGTCTGTTATGTATTTCTTTGAAATTTTGTATGTACCTACATATGTGTCTGTTGTTGCTTTTCCGTGTCGGACTTTTATCAACCAGTTGATAAAATAGTGGATAGTAAATCGATTATTTTTAAACTGACTGTAAACTGGTTGAAAAGTCATCTACAGATCAACCACTTTGAATAGAAAGACAAAATTGACAATTGTCCATTTCTGCATTACTTTTCAACTAACTTTAAAATAGTTGAAAAGTCATCTAGAGATAACCACATTGAAAACAATAACATCCCTGTCGGATTTGTATCAACCAGTTGATAAAATGATTGATAATAAATCGATTATTTTTAAACTGACTATAAACTGGTAGAAAAGTCATCTAGAGATCAACCACTTTGAACAGAAAAAAATTCGACAATTGTCCATTTCTGCACCACTTTTCAACTAACTAACTTTGGAAAAATGACATGTACCTTCTACAAAGTATTTGTGCATGCCAAAAATGCAAGGCGAAAATGTTTAAATAATTCACATTTGCGTTTTCTTCATAACTTTCATATAAATGAGCATCCAGTAATAGAAGCTAGTGTTGATTGACTGAACATATTCGTACATATTATTCATATTGTTCTGGTATAAAAAAGGAACACGAAGGAAATATACAAATTTGCCCTCTTCTTCTCTCTAACAAAACATGACAGAGAGAGAGAGAGAATATGAAAAGTCGAAGTCATAGAAACACACAAAAACAAAAATTGTTTTATCATTAAAACCAGGTATCGGCATTAACACAAACGCATTCTTTGAGGTCTCACGCATACGACTCGCTCTCTCCACAAACAGCGTGTGCGTTAATGCATTGCTAAAATTAAAAATCATTGAAACAAGCGACAGCAGAACTTGCTTCTTTGACTTCTGGATGAAGACTGAATGGTGGTTGTTCTGCTGTTATTCTCATCAAGGGCACCTGTGCCCCTTTTTGCCAGATGATGATTTAAACTGACTACAAATAGGCTAACAAAAGTTAGTTTATAATCAGTTGAAAAGTCATCTAGCGATGGACAATACTGACTACTTAGACCCTCATCGCCTTGTAAAAGTAGTCAGTTGGCATAAGGGAAAATAATCTATAAAAAAGTTTACCATTCCATACAAACGGACGTGTTCTTAATTTGATCTTAATAAAATAAAGAATTTCTCGCCCCCGTTGCCGTAAAAAAGTCATAAACTTAAACGTTCTTACTCTCGAAGTTCTACTCATACTGTGTGTTGTCGAGTTTTCGCATAACTAGGAGCCGTTGAGTTGTTATAAACAAAACAAAATAAAAACAAATATATGAACGAGAAATTTACATTACTCCTGTTTTGTATATTCCCTTTTGTGCGATTTTCGTAAATAACAAACACAAGTGCATTGAAAAAGCTGTAATTTGAAGATGCCATATCTTTATCTGTCATCCCCTGCATCTGGCTGTAGCACAAAAAGCTTGCTTAACATAAAAACTTTCAAATAACATATTTATGCACGTTGGTTCCCGTCTCTACTAAAGATTCGTACCAGATCATTTTAAAACATTCGCAAAGCTTAAAAATACTTGAAATCCCTTATTGGCAAAGTTACTAATTTTCTACTATAATGAGCTGTACTAAAGTAAATTGCAAGATCGATGATATACATCAAATAATGGTATCATGTTGGCTTTGCCTTGATGCCTATCATATCAAATGTGTGGAATTAGCTGCAAAAACTGCCGATAATCTCAGAGAAGATAAGGGTTTACGATGGAGCTGCATTAACTGTCGAATTTATGATGCTGAGTTTTATTCATTTTTTAAAACAACACGAACAGCATTTAATGAAATGAGCCTAGAATTGAACTCTTTAATGGACAAGTTTTTAAAATACAAGGAATTTTTCGATAAAGCATCATCTTTGGACCACTTTCTTGAATCTCCACTTGATTCTATCCGTAAAAGGAAAAAACCTTCCTCCATTACGAATGATAAGTCGAAGAATGAAGCTTCCGCACAATCTATTCCGTCGATTTTAATCAATGATACGCTATCTAAAGGCATATCTTCCCATTTTCCAGCAGAAAATAAAACCTTGTCCACTCCTTCTGGCTCAAAAGCATTCTTTTCACCGCAAGCAACACCAAAATCTCCAAACAATTTAAGCACGCCAAGCACCATTGAATTTAAGAGTAGTTACACCAAAACGTGCTATTTTCGCTGCTCGATTTGCTGCTGAAACGACTACTGAAGATATAAGTGCTTATATTATGGCCAAACTAAAAGCTAACATTGAAATTAATGTCGTTAAATTTAAATACGCTCAAAGGAGACGCAAGACTTCATTCCAAATTATAGTCCCTGAGGATGTATATGAAACAATTATTAATCCATCATTTTGGCCTGAAAAAGCAATCATAACCGAATACATTTACAAAGATGAACCTAAAACAGACATTGTACGTCTACCAAAAAATCCATCAAAAAACTAGATATTTTACCTTCTACAAACAAATTATCTTTAACTTCTGCTAACAATATAAACATCGCATACCAAAGTGTAAGTGGATTAAACACTAAATTATCATCCTTATTTGTAGATAGCTTTGATTTTAGTTATGATGTTATTGCATTCACAGAAACATGGCTTCATTACGGTGTATATGATACTGAACTTTTTTGTAATCAATTTCAAATATTCAGACGTGATCGAAAAGATTGTGGTAAAAATAGAGGTGGCGGTGTTTAAATAGCTGTAGCTTCGAAATTTCCGACAGAAGAGATAGACTTTCCTTTATCATTAGATATTGAAATTATTGCAGTAAAAATTCGCTTGGGAATGTTATCAATGTATATCACGTGCTCGTATATACCGCCTTCTTCAAGTGTTGATGTATATTTGAAGCATACTTCATCTATTATTCATGCTTTTCAAACAGCCAAACCGAATGATGTTCTTGTAACTCTTGGAGATTTTAATTTGCCTGAAATAAAGTGGTCTCAAAGTTCTGATAGTAATGAACATCTTCCACATACAACTTGCGAACGTATAAACCAAAGCATTAACCCTTTACTCAGCATTGGTCTATCACAAATTAATAATGTTTACAATAACTACGGTAAATTGCTTGTTCTATATAGTATTTGTGAGCCATCCCTCCGATATCTTACTCTTCCCATGTAATCCTCTTGTCTGCCCCGAAGATAAATATCATCCCACATTAACTTTACAATTTCCCTTGTCGTTTCACTATAATAAATCCGTTAATTAAAAAAAAATTATAAATACTGCTTCTCCCGTACAGATTACAATAAGCTAAATTCATACCTGAGCTCTGCCGACTGGACTTCACTATCATTAAATTCCTTAGACGAAATGTTAAAAAAGTTTTATTCTATCTTAGAAAGTGGTTTATCACAATATGTTCCCAAAAGAAAAATAGTAATAAATACTGGATCCCCATGGAATTCTGCTTCATTGTCAAAAGCAAAAAACAAAAAGAAAAAACTATATAAAAAGTTCAAAAGAAGTGGTAATCTTTCAGATTTTGCAAATTACTCCATTGCAAGATCAAAATACACTACCTTAAACAGACAGCTATATAATATGCATATAAATAAAATAAAAAATCAATTGGTATCTAATCCCAAATCATTTTATAGTTTCATTAACGACAAGCGTCGGTCTAAAGTGTTCCCCAAGATTGTAAAATACGGTACGGTTTCTGCCGATGATGATATTGGTATCTCAAACGCATTTGCATCATTTTTTAAATCAACTTATTCTGATAAGTCGCATATTTATGATTTCCAATACCCATATACAATACCTGAGTCTTCTTCAATAAGCCTTCCTTTATTAAACGTCACAACAATACTAAAAAACATAAAAAGTTTGAAAAATAATACTACCCCTGGACCGGATGGAGTCCCTGCATGTATTCTAAAATACTGTGCAGATAATCTTGCTTTTCCATTATACATACTATTTTAATAAATCTATGTCAGCAGGACACTTCCCTCCAATGTGGAAGGAATCTTTTATTGTTCCATTATTCAAATCAGGAAATAGATCAGAAGTATCTAATTACTGAGGCATAGCCAAGTTGAATGCGATTCCAAAATTGTTTGAAAAAATAGTAAGAGATTCACTATCTTTTCAGGTTTCATCTATTTTGTCAAATTATCAGCACGGTTTCCGAAAGAATCGATCTACTGTCACAAACCTTTTGGAACTTGCTACCACTGTAAACGAAGCTTTCAGATGTCGCTATCAGACAGATTGCATATATACTGACTTTAGTAAGGCATTCGATAAAGTTAACCACAATTTATTACTCCAAAAGATACATCTCATGGGATTTTCCAATATGTTTGTGAAGTGGATAAAATCTTACCTATCAGGGAGAGTTCAAATGGTTAAATTTGGAAATGCTATTTCCCATAAAATTTCTGTACAATCCGAAGTTCCGCAGGGAAGCCATCTAGGGCTTGTTTTATTCACGTTATTCATAAACGATTTACCAAGTGTTATAAATCATTCAAATATTTTAATGTATGCAGATGATGTCAAAATTTATTATTCGTTTAACAATTCTACAAGCCACATTTTCCTACAATCTGACTTAAACAGATTTTACGAATGGTGTCAAACTAATTTATTAGAATTAAACTTACTGAAATGCAAACATATGTCATACTATAGGCTAAAAAAGATAAACACAACTTATTGCCTACATGATCGTAAAGTTCAATACGTAGAGTCTTTTAACGATTTGGGAATACATCTAGATCACCGATTGGATTTTAGAGAGCATATCTCTTTAATTACTAACAAAGCTTATAAAACGTTGGGATTTATTAAGCGATATAGCAAGGAATTTGCCGACCCTTTAGTAACAAAGTAATTATATATATCGTTTGTACGTTGTACTTTAGAGTATGGATCGATTATATGGGACCCACCCTATATCATTCATTCAAATGCAATTGAATCAGTACAGAAGCAATTCCTTCTATTTTGCCTCAAAGGTCAAGGTTGGAATCCACAATCTCTACCTTTCTACGAAGATAGACTGCGCATAATTAAATTACCTACACTAAAGAGTCGCCGTGTTATGCTGAATGTAACATTCCTTTTAAATATTCTACAAGGAAAAATAATTTCGGATTTTATCTTAAACAAAATCTTTATAAATGTCCCTTTCAGACCATCACGAAGCTACCAGGGCCCTATTCCACGAAACAACTTATCAACTTTTCATTTTGCACTTATCAATATTTTTGACAATGCTCAAAGTTAAGTGTTCCACAGAACCATTATTTTTTGATAAGTGATAAGTTGTTAATTATAAAGTGAGTTTGCTTACTTTTCAGAATAATGTAGCTCTTTTTTTGATTTCTGTTCCACAAACGTTATTTCTGCTAAATGAAAAGTTGTAACGGCAAAGCGTATTTGGCTAAGATTTTGCAAAAAAAAATTTGCTCTTTCGTTCCACAGAAAACTCTGCATTTTGATTTTGCAGATCAAATTTTGCTAAGTTTGCCTTAAATTTGCGAGGTAAACGTTCTCTTTGCCAATGTACATTGTTAAAGCGAGATTTTGTTCGGAAATACTGAAAACACGGTTATGACAAGAAATTGTAAAGATTTTTCCAAACTTCTACCCTCTGAATCAACCATCCTACTTCGAACTCTCACTATCCGAAATTCCACCCTACGAACAACCCCATTCCGAACTTCCACCCTGCGAACAACCTCACAAATCGATGTTTCTCGATTTTACATTTAACTCATCGAAATAATCATTTGCGACCCTATAAGGTATATACATATATTTTTGATCAGCGTAAAATTCTAAGTTGATTTAACCACATCTGTCCGTCTGTTGTAATCACGCTATCTTCCGAACGAGTTGAGATAGGTGGATGAAATGCTGTTCACACTTGTCTTAAATCAAGTTGGAAGTTGAGCTTTGTTATAGCCCCCATATAGCATTGCCGTCGATTTCAGCTATTTTAAGGCTTTTAGCTACATTTTCAGAACGAATCAATTTTAATATGCTTCCAAAACTTACCGACATAGGCCCATCTTTTATTATAGCCCCCATATACCGCCCTATTTCAGCTAATTTGTGGTTATTAGCTACATTTCCTGGCCGAATTAGGTATAATTCAGTCAATCACCAAGAAACGTCTCCACAAAAAATTATGGATATAGGTCTACGTTTTTTTATAGCCTCCATATAGCAGTACCGTCCGATTTCAGCTATTTTAAGGTTTTTAGATACATTTCTAGAACGAATTAGTTATAATTTGACAATAACTTCTCTACTTTGTGGAGAAAGAAAACTAATTACTCTATGCCGAACATAACGCTTTTTACTTGTTTGATTTCGCTTAACTTTATTTTACTTTATTTTATTTATTTTTTAACTTTAATTTTATTTAATTAATAATGGAAAATAATCTATAAAAAAGTTTACCATTCTATACGAACGGACGTGTTCTTAATTCGATCTTAATTAAATAAGGAATTTCTCGCCCCCGTTGCCGTAAAAAAGTCATAAACTTAAACGTTCTTACTCTCGAAGTTCTACTCATACTGTGTGTTGTCGAGTTTTCGCATAACTCGGAGCCGTTGAGTTGTTATAAACAAAACAAAATAAAAACAAATATATGAACGAAAAATTTACATTACTCCTGTTTTGTATATTCCCTTTTGTGCGATTTTCGTAAATAACAAACACAAATGCATTGAAAAAGCTGTAATTTGAAGTGTCCATATCTTTATCTGTCATCCCCTGCATCTGGCTGTAGCACAAAAAGCTTGCTTAACATAAAAACTTTCAAATAACATATTTATGCACGTTGGTTCCCGTCTCTACTAAAGATTCGTACCAGATCATTTTAAAACATTCGCAAAGCTTAAAAATACTTGAAATCCCTTATTGGCAAAGTTACTAATTTTCTACTATAATGAGCTGTACTAAAGTAAATTGCAAGATCGATGATATACATCAAATAATGGTATCATGTTGGCTTTGCCTTGATGCCTATCATATCAAATGTGTGGAATTAGCTGCAAAAACTGCCGATAATCTCAGAGAAGATAAGGGTTTACGATGGAGCTGCATTAACTGTCGAATTTATGATGCTGAGCTTTATTCATTTTTTAAAACAACACGAACAGCATTTAATGAAATGAGCCTAGAATTGAACTCTTTAATGGACAAGTTTTTTTAAATACAAGGAATTTTTCGATAAAGCATCATCTTTGGACCACTTTCTTGAATCTCCACTTGATTCTATCCGTAAAAGGAAAAAACCTTCCTCCATTACGAATGATAAGTCGAAGAATGAAGCTTCCGCACAATCTATTCCGTCGATTTTAATGAATGATACGCCATCTAAAGGCATATCTTCCCATTTTCCAGCAGAAAATAAAACCTTGTCCACTCCCTCTGGCTCAAAAGCATTCTTTTCACCGCAAGCAACACCAAAATCTCCAAACAATTTAAGCACGCCATCTCCAAATCCATTGAATTTAAGAGTAGTTACACCAAAATGGGCTATTTTCGCTGTTCGATTTGCTGCTGAAACGACTACTGAAGATATAAGTGCTTATATTATGGCCAAACTAAAATCTAACATTGAAATTAATGTCGTTAAATTTAAATACGCTCAAAGGAGACGCAAGACTTCATTCCAAATTATAGTCCCTGAGGATGTATATGAAACAATTATTAAAAAGCAATCATAACCGAATACATTTACAAAGATGAACCTAAAACAGACATTGTACGTCTACCAAAAAATCCATCAAAAAACTAGATATTTTACCTTCTACAAACAAATTATCTTTAACTTCTGCTAACAATATAAACATCGCATACCAAAGTGTAAGTGGATTAAACACTAAATTATCATCCTTATTTGTAGATAGCTTTGATTTTAGTTATGATGTTATTGCATTCACAGAAACATGGCTTCATTACGGTGTATATGATACTGAACTTTTTTGTAATCAATTTCAAATATTCAGACGTGATCGAAAAGATTGTGGTAAAAATAGAGGTGGCGGTGTTTAAATAGCTGTAGCTTCGAAATTTCCGACAGAAGAGATAGACTTTCCTTTATCATTAGATATTGAAATTATTGCAGTAAAAATTCGCTTGGGAATGTTATCAATGTATATCACGTGCTCGTATATACCGCCTTCTTCAAGTGTTGATGTATATTTGAAGCATACTTCATCTATTATTCATGCTTTTCAAACAGCCAAACCGAATGATGTTCTTGTAACTCTTGGAGATTTTAATTTGCCTGAAATAAAGGGGTCTCAAAGTTCTGATAGTAATGAACATCTTCCACATACAACTTGCGAACGTATAAACCAAAGCATTAACCCTTTACTCAGCATTGGTCTATCACAAATTAATAATGTTTACAACAACTACGGTAAATTGCTTGATCTATATAGTATTTGTGAGCCATCCCTCCGATATCTTACTCTTCCCATGTAATCCTCTTGTCTGCCCCGAAGATAAATATCATCCCACATTAACTTTACAATTTCCCTTGTCGTTTCACTGTAATAAATGTAATAACTACTGCTTCTCCCGTACAGATTACAATAAGCTAAATTCATACCTGAGCTCTGTCGACTGGACTTCACTACAATCATTAAATTCCTTAGACGAAATGTTAAAAAAGTTTTATTCTATCTTAGAAAGTGGTTTATCACAATATGTTCCCAAAAGAAAAATAGTAATAAATACTGGATCCCCATGGAATTCTGCTTCATTGTCAAAAGCAAAAAACAAAAAGAACAAACTATATAAAAAGTTCAAAAGAAGTGGTAATCTTTCAGATTTTGCAAATTACTCCATTGCAAGATCAAAATACACTACCTTAAACAGACAGCTATATAATATGCATATAAATAAAATAAAAAATCAATTGGTATCTAATCCCAAATCATTTTATAGTTTCATTAACGACAAGCGTCGGTCTAAAGTGTTCCCCAAGATTGTAAAATACGGTACGGTTTCTGCCGATGATGATATTGGTATCTCAAACGCATTTGCATCATTTTTTAAATCAACTTATTCTGATAAGTCGCATATTTATGATTTCCAATACCCATATACAATACCTGAGTCTTCTTCAATAAGCCTTCCTTTATTAAACGTCACAACAATACTAAAAAAACATAAAAAGTTTGAAAAATAATACTACCCCTGGACCGGATGGAGTCCCTGCATGTATTCTAAAATACTGTGCAGATAATCTTGCTTTTCCATTATACATACTATTTTAATAAATCTATGTCAGCAGGACACTTCCCTCCAATGTGGAAGGAATCTTTTATTGTTCCATTATTCAAATCAGGAAATAGATCAGAAGTATCTAATTACAGAGGCATAGCCAAGTTGAATGCGATTCCAAAATTGTTTGAAAAAATAGTAAGAGATTCACTATCTTTTCAGGTTTCATCTATTTTGTCAAATTATCAGCACGGTTTCCGAAAGAATCGATCTACTGTCACAAACCTTTTGGAACTTACTACCACTGTAAACGAAGCTTCCAGATGTCGCTATCAGACAGATTGCATATATACTGACTTTAGTAAGGCATTCGATAAATTTAACCACAATTTATTACTCCAAAAGATACATCTCATGGGATTTTCCAATATGTTTGTGAAGTGGATAAAATCTTACCTATCAGGGAGAGTTCAAATGGTTAAATTTGGAAATGCTATTTCCCACAAAATTTCTGTACAATCCGAAGTTCCGCAGGGAAGCCATCTAGGGCCTGTCTTATTCACGTTATTCATAAACGATTTACCAAGTGTTATAAATCATTCAAATATTTTAATGTATGCAGATGATGTCAAAATTTATTATTCGTTTAATAATTCTACAAGCCACATTTTCCAACAATCTGACTTAAACAGATTTTATGAATGGTGTCAAACTAATTTATTAGAATTAAACTTACTGAAATGCAAACATATGTCATACTATAGGCTAAAAAAGATAAACACAACTTATTGCCTACATGATCGTAAAGTTCAATACGTAGAGTCTTTTAACGATTTGGGAATACATCTAGATCACCGATTGGATTTTAGAGAGCATATCTCTTTAATTACTAACAAAGCTTATAAAACGTTGGGATTTATTAAGCGATATAGCAAGGAATTTGCCGACCCTTTAGTAACAAAGCAATTATATATATCGTTTGTACGTTGTACTTTAGAGTATGGATCGATTATATGGGACCCACCCTATATCATTCATTCAAATGCAATTGAATCAGTACAGAAGCAATTCCTTCTATTTTGCCTCAAAGGTCAAGGTTGGAATCCACAATCTCTACCTTTCTACGAAGATAGACTGAGCATAATTAAATTACGTACACTAAAGAGTCGCCGTGTTATGCTGAATGTAACATTCCTTTTAAATATTCTACAAGGAAAAATAATTTCGGATTTTATCTTAAACAAAATCTTTATAAATGTCCCTTTCAGACCATCACGAAGCTACCAGGGCCCTATTCCACGAAACAACTTATCAACTTTTCATTTTGCACTTATCAATATTTTTGACAATGCTCAAAGTTAAGTGTTCCACAGAACCATTATTTTTTGATAAGTGATAAGTTGTTAATTATAAAGTGAGTTTGCTTACTTTTCAGAATAATGTAGCTCTTTTTTTGATTTCTGTTCCACAAACGTTATTTCTGCTAAGTGAAAAGTTGTAACGGCAAAGCGTATTTGGCTAAGATTTTGCAAAAAAAATTTGCTCTTTCGTTCCACAGAAAACTCTGCATTTTGATTTTGCAGATCAAATTTTGCTAAGTTTGCCTTAAATTTAAATAAACGTTCTCTTTGCCAATGTACATTGTTAAAGCGAGATTTTGTTCGGAAATACTGAAAACACGGTTATGACAAGAAATTGTAAAGATTTTTCCAAACTTCTACCCTCTGAACCAACCATCCTACTTCGAACTCTCACTATCCGAAATTCCACCCTACGAACAACCCCATTCCGAACTTCCACCCTGCGAACAACCTCACAAATCGATGTTTCTCGATTTTACATTTAACTCATCGAAATAATCATTTGCGACCCTATAAGGTATATACATATATTTTTGATCAGCGTAAAATTCTAAGTTGATTTAACCACATCCGTCCGTCTGTTGTAATCACGCTATCTTCCGAACGAGTTGAGATAGGGGGATGAAATGCTGTTCACACGTGTCTTAAATCAAGTTGGAAGTTGAGCTTTGTTATAGCCCCCATATAGCAGTGCTATTTTAAGGCTTTTAGCTACATTTTCAGAACGAATCAATCAATGCTTCCAAAACTTACCGACATAGGCCCATTTTTTATTATAGCCAAAATCTCCGCCCTATTTCAGCTAATTTGTGGTTATTAGCTACATTTCCAGGCCGAAATAGGTATAATTCAGTCAATCACCAAGAAACGTCTCCACAAAAAAATATGGATATAGGTCTACGTTTTTTTATAGCCTCCATATAGCAGTATCGTCCGATTTCAGCTATTTTAAGGTTTTTAGATACATTTCTAGAACGAATTAGTTATAATTTGACAATAACTTCTCTACTTTGTGGAGAAAGAAAACTAATTACTCTATGCCGAACATAACGCTTTTTACTTGTTTGATTTCGCTTAACTTTATTTTACTTTATTTTATTTATTTTTTAACTTTAATTTTATTTAATTTTATTTTATTTCACTTCATTTTAAATTGTTTTATTTTATTTCATTTTATTTTACTTCATTTGATTTTATTTAATCTTTATTAAAATTATTTTATTTTATTTTATTTTTATTTCATATTAATTTATTTTGTTTTATTTTTCTTAATTTTATTTTATTTTATTTCACTTTATTTTATTTTGTTTTCTTTTAATTTATTTTATTCTTTTTTATTTTACTTCATTTTATTTTATTTGATCTTATTTTACTTTATTTTAATTTAATTTCATTTATTTCGTTTAATTTTATTTTATTTTATGTTATTTTATTTTATATTATTTTATTTTATATTATTTTATTTTATATTATTTTATTTTAGTTTGTTTCATTTTATTTCAGTTGAATTTAATTTATTTAATTTAATTTTATTTTATTTACTTTTAAGAATATCAGTTTCATTTCATTTTTCGCTCGTCTCAATTTTACATGTCTTATTTATTATTGCCAAGTAAAAAATAATGCAAAGATGATAAATCGTTCTGTGGAACAAATATCATTCACACTTTGCAAGAGAACTGAGAGACTTACCAATATGGCGGAAAAATTGAGCAATATAGCACAACAACTGTGCTAAAAGAACAGTGATAGACAAATTTGCTAAGTGCAAGGGAAATTGAAAAGTAATTTTGTGGAACAAAAAAAGGTTATCACTTTTCAAAATAACTGCTTTTTGATAAATGCAAAATGAAAAGCGATAAGTTGTTTCGAGGAATAGGGCCCAGCTATTGCAAATAAGTTATTTTAGATCAAACTATGCAAATAACGACCCGCTACGTCGAATTTTTGTTGATTTTAATAAATTGTACGATCTTTTCGATATTTCTGATAATCGCAATACAGTAAAAAAAAAAATATATTGCATTTAAATACCTAATGAAACATATATTTGTTGTAAATATTTAGTTGTAACTTAGTCTGTAAGAATTATATAATCTATAGACTTAATAAAAAAAAAATTTGTTAAGTTTACAAAAAGCTGGTTTAAAGTTAACTTTACAGCAGTTTCAGTCCCTACAGGGTTGTGCCAATAAATGTGTATATATGTTAGAGATAGCCAGTGAGCGCATACCGAGGGCAAGTGAGTATACATTTCAATGAGTTTTACATTGAAATTTACGCTCCGTTGCTCTTAGTAAGGTGCATGTGTTTGTTTTTTTTTTGTGGCTTTTGGGTTTGTATTTGTTTGCACCCAAACATACAATTTATTTGCACCCAAACATATAATTTGTTTGCACCCAAACATATATTTATTTGCGGGACCCAAACATATGTTATGTTTGGGACTGATTGCAAACAAATATATGTTTGCTGCAAAATATGTTTGGGACATACATATGTTAGAGATGCCTTTTTTCCTACGTGTAGCATTTGATAAAGAGGTTTTTAAGTTCAATGTTGATGTCGTGGTTGTTTAATACTTTTTTGTATTTCAGAAACGCTTATCTCGCCATTTCTATACGAAATCTTATTTCTTTAGAAGATTCCCACTGCTCATTTGTTTGTTTATTAATACATAATCCGTACGAATTACTAATTTTGTTGAGGGAATTTAAAGAACTCGCTACTATCATGGTGCCATCAGCGTAATGTTAATGAATTGTATATGTATAGTTATTCCAATCTTTTTCCTTCTACGCACTCTCGAAAGATTTGTTCAGCATATATGTATATTAAACAATAGTGGTGAGAGCATACACCCCTGTCGAACACTTTGGATATTGATATTTCATCTGAATTTTCATCGGATACTTCTACTGATGCTGTCTGGTTCCAGTAAATTTTTTTATGTGTCGTATGCCTTTATATTCAATACCTATTAGAACTTCAATAAGCTTGTCGTGTTAAACTGTGTCAAACGCCTTTTCGTAGTCTACGAAGCACATTAGTATATCTTTTTGGACTTCGCGGCACTTTTGGATTAGCATTGAACACTAAGTAGTGCATCTTGGGTCCCCATTTCCTCCTTAAATCCGAATTGCGTTTCTCCCATTGCAGGTGTACTTTCTCTTGTGAACTATACGTGGAAAGATTTTTAAAGCGTGACTCATTAGGCTAATTACTCCATAGTCGTTGCATTTTCTGGCGTTTGCTTTCTTTGTTATAGGAATAAATTGTTGAAAAGTTTAACAAACAATTGTGAATTATTATAATTGCAAATTATATTTATCGAATATTTACAATTTCGGCAGGAAATATAAGAGATTTCAACGAATATTCACTTGACAACCGCCCTCTTCAAGCATTCATGCAGATGTCAACACAAATAAACATAATAATAGAGAGAAGAGATCGATCGACCGCTTGAATCGCAAGCACATCACCCGCGCTTTATCGTAAGCCTTTGTACATATCGTTGTACTTCATTCGAAAAGGTAATATTGTTTAACAATAAATAAACACCGGTAATTGACGCTGAAACCGGAACGGAGCCGCCATCGACTTACGCCAAGGTAGCCAAGAGATACTACAAGGACGAGCTGTGCTACGCAGTAATCGATACTAGTAAAGTATCTGGAAGGCTACACAAAGAGTACTTATCGGAGATCGAAAAATCCATCAACGATAAAATATTGGAACAAACCCTGCGAGGACGAGTCTCAATAAAAATAAACTGCTGTGAGCCAAGGGGGGACCTCCTATTGTACCACGTGGACTCACACGCAAACTCTGCAGCTCTCGGGGAGGTAGTCAGCAGTATAGCAACTCCATGGAAAGGTGGCAGACTAAAACTGGTGAGGAAAGACGAAATTCCTCATCTAACCAAAGCATCGGTGTACGTCAAGGGGTATGGCTGCAAGCTCGAGACGGAGCGCATGCTCGAGGTCTTTGGCGTACAAAACGAGGCCCTAAAGGTGGAAAGATGGGAGGTCTCCCACAGGGAGGAGAAGGAAGACGGCACTCTCCTTGTGATGGGGATCGACGATCTCTCGCTAGCCGGGCTCGTCAAAACCAAGGGCAAGGCATTCCTCATCTCGAACTCGGTCTTCTTCAAAATTGGAAAGGCAAGAGTTGGTGAGGAGGAGATTGCCAAACCAAACAACCAGGAGGGAGGAGCAGACGAAATTAGCGACTGCCAAGAAGCCAACCTACTGGAGGACCAATGATTGAGGTCATCCAGATCAACCTCCATCGGAGCGAAACGGCAACAATAGCCCTGATGGACAAAATAACTAAAGGTACATATTGGTTTAATCCAAGAACCTTGGACCATAAAAAACAAGGTTTCTGGAATTAACCATATAAATTATCAACTTTTTTACGCAAATACGGGATCCCGACCGAGGACCTGCATTATATGCCACAAAAACGTACGCTTTCTTTTTTTCTCCAGAGTTGTCATCGTCGGACGTCACAGTATTGAAGCAGGGGAATGGTAACATATACCTAGCATCATTATACCTGCCGTTCGACTCCCCGACATTACCACCTTCGTCGGAATTGCAGCAACTGGTGAGAAGGAAAAAGCAAACAGGTAACGAAGTACTAGCAGGTACACGCAAAAAAACGGCCTCTCTAACATATGTCCCAAACATATTTTGAAGCAAACATATATATGTTTGCAACAGTCCCAAACATAATATATGTTTGGGTGCAAAGATATTTATGTGTGGGTGCAAAGATATATATGTTTGGGTGCAAAAAAGTACAAACCAGTGGGCGCTTACTGAGAACAAGGGATACAAGGGAGCGTTAAATACAATGTAAAACACTTTGAAATGTGTGCTCACTTGCTCTCAGTAAGAACTCACTGGCTATCTCTATAGTATACACAAAAATGTTGAGGTTGTTTCTTGAAAGGCAAAAGAACAACAAACACATAGGTACATACAAAATTCCAAAGAAATACATAACACACTTTAATAAAAGAAAAAATGATTGAAATAATTTGTAAATAGTTACACTTTTAAAAAGGAAAAATATATAGAAACGTAGTTAGTTGAACGATTCTCCTTAGTTGTGAACGCTTCTTATAGTTGAAATCATCAGCGGGGAATCGGCATCTAGAATCAAATGATTATGTAATGTATTAAATAAATATGGATATGCCATATTTCAAATATACATAAGTATGTATGTAATTACCAATATTAAATGCGATTTCTTCCTTATCCAATAAAATAATTCCATTCAACTTTCCGATTCAATTATAAAATGTATTGGGTATTTAATTTACTAAAAAGCACAATTTCTTTAAGAAAACACAAAACACTGATTTATTCACTCACTTTACCGTCTTGACTCTGCAAAGGCATCTAAAACACTGAAAGAAAAAAATATAGTTCATATTATTTCTTCTTTTCTTCTTCGCCTGCTAAGTTGGTTAACAACAACAAAACTAGAAACACACGAGTTTGTCGCATACACCAAAGCCCCCTTCTTCGCTTCTACGTCTTCTATTATACAATACCCACAGCCGCGAGAGCACTGTTATTACTCTCGTAGACAAACATCCTCTCTCCACCCATGAAAAAAATGTTCTAACATAAAAAATATGTTTTACCCAAACATATCAAATTGAGATATGTTACAAAATGTTGCAAACATATATTTGTTTGGACCCAAACATATTATGTTTGGATCCAAACATATATTTGTTTGCAACCGGTCCCAAACATATATTTGTTTGGATCCAAACATATTTCTAACATAAATTTTTCTGCGTGTAGCGATGCTAACTCTCACCACATCTCGTGGGGTGGTACTAACGCCTACATAAGGGGTCAAGCCCTTATAGATTACTTAAATACTAACGACTTGATTACACTTAACACCGGGAATACGCCAACCTTTGTTAATAGAATTAGGGAGGAAGTACTAGATATAACGATATGTTCAGAAAATTTAATAAACGAGGTACACGAGTGGAGGATCCTGGAGGAACACTCCTTCTCAGACCACAAGTATATTAGACTAGCAAATGCCCGCTACTTCGTATGCGGAAAGGAAACGAAATATATATAAACAATATATAAGAATGGTGAATACTGGAGATTCTGTTGTACTAAGACCTATTTTTATTACCAATATTTTTTCGATTGTAGTCAGAATTAAAAAAAAATGCCGTATCGCATCCCTACACAGCTACCATATTTTTTATTACGAATTTCCAAAACTACGTATCATATTGCAAATTTCAGATTTGACTCCTGGTTTTACCCCTTCACTAACACAGCATTATCTTCCAGTACGAATTTCCAAACACTAAACTTTATCTCACCCCTTCACAACAAAAATCACGCACATTCACAATTCAAGGTTCTAGCTTTAGCGGTTTCGCCCAGAACCCGAATAGGTCCGTTAAATTTCGGCCACGTTTTCGTATATCCCCATATAACGGTACCTCTCGACTTAGTGTATTTTTAAAGAAGAATAAATATATAGTGTCCAATTTTCTTTAAATTTGTTCCTTAAATACTCAGAGGATATAGAAGTTTAATTTAAAAAATCTTCACTTCAATCCACGTTTATTAGAAGAGATATTTTGAAGATTTAGAATATTTTGAAGATCTTCTGCACATTTTCCTACCGAAATTCGGAATTTGTGGCATGAAAGGTTAGAAGACTTCTTTACAACAAATTGTACTTAATGTGCACCGGTATGTCAACAGTATATAACGGAAAATTTTTTGAAGGCATTTCAATATAGGATTTTTTAATATCAGGGGTAAATACCTCCTAGTTAACAAAATTGTCGCATGGGACCACGTTTTCAAATTTACATACCAAAGCGGTCAGAACAAAAAACATTTTTTGAAAAGATGCTTCACGTTTGACTACTTAATTTCAGTAAATTATTTAGAAACTCCTTGGGGTTAACATCAAATCAATGGGGCAATATTCAGTACAATTTTTCAAACTCGGAACTTTGTCTCAAACTTTAGAGCGATCTTCATAACAAATATTTATCAATTTCGTATTTTTTGTACAAATAGCGTATTTTTAAATTATATAATCCCAGCTTTGTTCCTACACCCAACACCAAATTTAGTACCTTAACTATTTAAAATGGTTTTGGTATCAATACGTTACCCAACTTTTCCTACACATAGGTAAACGTTTCAAAAATTACTTCCTTATATTCAACATATATCCTAACCCCAATTCAGTTTTCCAGTTCCCCTGAAACCCATTTGAAGACTATTTAGTAGTTTTTGTATAAATAAGTACGAATTTTCAAAACCTCCTCCCTACCTCCACTCTAAACACCATTTGCTAATCTAATACCGAATTTCAAAATTCCAGTTCTACCCTTTACAAAATCACAAATTGTACAAAATTCTATACCATATAGCAAATACCAAAAGGTACCAAATTTTATACCATTTAGCACTTTTCGTACACGATTTTCCAAAATGTACTTTCATATCTCAGCTCTATCCGTTCACCTAAACCCAAATTATAGCCAATGTAGTTCCATTTAGCACTTTTCCATAAGTACGAATTTCCAAAACTACCTCAATCCTACACTCCAACAATAATCTGTTCACGCAACTACAAATTATAGCGAATTTCGTACCATTTAGTACTACTTCGTGCACATTAGTACGATTTTCCAAAGCTACCTCCATATCTCAATTCTATATTCCAACAGTAATCTTAATTTCAAATTTCAGGATTCCAGCTCTTCAAATCCAAATCATACTAAACTCACTACCATTTAGGACTTTTCGACCTTTGGTACATCTTTCTTACTCTTCATCAGTGACCCTCATTCCAAATGCCTGTATTCCAGCTCTATCCGTTCACCCAAACCCAAATTGTACTAAATTTAGTACCATTTAGAACTTTTCGTACCTTTATAGTTCGAATTTACAAAAACCTTTCATTGTTACCCTTCATCAGTGACCCTCATTCCAAATGTCTGTATTCCAGCTCAATCCGTTCACCCAAATCAAAATTGTACTACATTTAGTACGTTTCGTACCCTTACAGTTCGAATTTCCAAAAACCTTTCATTATTACTCTTCATCAGTGACCCTCATTCCAAATGCCTGTATTCCAGCTCTATCCGTTCACCCAAATCAAAATTGTACTAAATTTAGTACCATTTAGTACTATTCGTGCACTTATAGTTCGAATTTCCAAAAACCTTTCTTTGTTACTCTCCACAAGTTACCCTAATTTCAAATTTCAGGATTCCACCTCTATCCGTTCACACAAATCCAAATTGTACTAAATTTAGTACCATTTAGTACTTTTCGTACCCTTGTAGTTCGAATTTCCAAAAACCCGTTGGTACATCTTTCTAGCTCTCCATCAGTTACCCTCATTCTAAATTTCAGAATTCTAGCTCTTACCGTTTGCCTAATACAAAGGGTACCATATTTAGTACCTTTTAGAACTTTTCGTACACTTCTAGGTCGAATTTCCAAAAACGCAGCCTTATCTCACCCCTACACACCAGCAGCAACCTACACCCAAAATTTCAACTTTCTAGCTTCAGCGGTTTCGTCTGGGCGCTGATGAATCAGTCAGTCACTCACCTCACTACTCTTTTATATATATAGATTTAAAATAGCTAGGCCATCCCCTAACCCGATAACCTTCCGAAACAAATCCAAAACAAATTGGACTAAGTTCGGAAAACGAGTAAAAGAAAGAAAGACAGGGCAACCAGATGAGGAATGCCTAAGTAAGGAGGACATAGAGAGAGATGTCCTAAAGTTAACTGAGGCACTAGTAAAGTTTTTCGAGGAAAGTTGTCCCCTTCCAGAGAGGAAATCCGCTCAATCCGTTCACCCAAATCCAAATTGTACTAAATTTAGTACCATTTAGAACTTTTCGTGCACTTATAATTCGAATTTCCAAAAACCTTTCTTTCTTACTCTCCACCAGTGACCCTAATTTAAAATTTCAGGATTCTAGCTCCATCCGTTCACCCAAATCCAAATTGTACTAAATTTAGTACCATTTAGTACTTTTCGTACCCTTATAGTTCGAATTTCCAAAAACCTTTCATTGTTACTCTTCATCATTGACCCTCATTCCAAATGTCTGTATTCCAGCTCAATCCGTTCACCCAAATCAAAATTGTACTAAATTTAGTACCATTTATTACTTTTCGCACCCTTGTAATTCGAATTTCCAAAAACCTTTCTTTTTTACACTTCATCAGTGACCTTCATTCCAAATTTCAGGATTCCAGCTCTATTTGTTCACCCAAACCCAAATTGTACTAAATTTAGTACCATTTATTACTTTTCGTATACTTATAGTTCGAATTCCAAAAACCTTTCATTTTTACTCTTCATCAGTGATCCTCATTCCAAATTTCAGGATTCCAGCTCTATCCGTTCACCCAAATCCGAATTGTACTAAATATAGTACCATTTAATACTTTGCGTGCACTTATGGTTCGAATGTCCAAAAACCTTTCTTTTTTACTCTCCATCAGGGACCTTCATTCCAAATTTCAGGATTCCAGCTCTATTCGTTCACCCGAATTGTACTAAATTTAGTACCATTTAGTACTTTTCGTACCTTTATAGTTCGAATTTACAAATTTATTACTTTTCGTATACTTATAGTTCGAATTCCAAAAACCTTTCATTTTTACTCTTCATCAGTGATCCTCATTCCAAATTTCAGTATTCCAGCTCTATCCGTTCACCCAAATCCGAATTGTACTAAATTTAGTACCATTTAATACTTTGCGTCCACTTATGGTTCGAATTTCCAAAAACCTTTCTTTTTTACTCTCCATCAGTGACCTTCATTCCAAATTTCAGGATTCCAGCTCTATTCGTTCACCCAAATTGTACTAAATTTAGTACCATTTAGTACTTTTCGTACCTTTACAGTTCGAATTTACAAAAACCTTTCATTGTTACTCTTCATCAGTGACCCTCATTCCAAATGTCTGTATTCCAGCTCAATCCGTTCACCCAAATCAAAATTCTACTAAATTTAGTACCATTTAGTACGTTTCGTACCCTTACAGTTCGAATTTCCAAAAACCTTTCATTATTGCTCTTCATCAGTGACCCTCATTCCAAATGCCTGTATTCCAGCTCTATCCGTTCACCCAAACCCAAATTGTACTAAATTTAGTACCATTTAGTACTTTTCGTACCTTTATAGTTCGAATTTACAAAAACCTTTCATTGTTACTCTTCATCAGTGACCCTCATTCCAAATGTCTGTATTCCAGCTCAATCCGTTCACCCAAATCAAAATTGTACTACATTTAGTACCATTTAGTACTTTTCGTACCCTTACAGTTCGAATTTCCAAAAACCTTTCATTATTACTCTTCATCAGTGACTCTCATTCCAAATGCCTGTATTCCAGCTCTATCCGTTCACCCAAATCAAAATTGTACTAAATTTAGTACCATTTAGTACTATTCGTGCACTTATAGTTCGAATTTCCAAAAACCTTTCTTTGTTACTCTCCACAAGTTACCCTAATTTCAAATTTCAGGATTCCAGCTCTATCCGTTCACACAAATCCAAATTGTACTAAATTTAGTACAATTTAGTACTTTTCGTACCCTTGTAGTTCGAATTTCCAAAAACCCGTTGGTACATCTTTCTAGCTCTCCATCAGTTACCCTCATTCCAAATTTCAGAATTCTAGCTCTTACCGTTTGCCTAATACAAAGGGTACCATATTTAGTACCTTTTAGAACTTTTCGTACACTTCTAGGTCGAATTTCCAAAATCGCAGACTTATCTCACCCCTACACACCAACAGCAACCTACACCCAAAATTTCAACTTTCTAGCTTAAGCGGTTTCGTCTGGACGCTGATGAATCAGCCAGTCACTCACCTCACTACTCTTTTATGTATATCTATATATATAAATGAGCTTGGTGATAAGTGATTGACTGACTGACTGACTCATCATCAACGCCCAGCCAAAACGGCTAAAGCTAGGAGCTTGAAATTTTACCAGTGGGTCACTGTTGATGCAAATGTGCGAGATAAGGCCGGGTTTTAGAAAATTCGTCCTGGAACCACAAAAAATAAAAACAACAAAAATCCTTATTTTTCATTGCTATTACGTACTTATTCACTTAGTTGGCCCTCTGCAAGACATGTGTAAAATTAACAATGCCATAACTTCTTGATATCGTAAGAGATCACACATAATTTCAAATTTTGTAGTTTACTTCTAGGCGCACTTATTTTATCGTAAACCACTAAATAATAGAAAGACAAGACATTTGTTATCTTCCATTGCAACAGATGTCGCAGTTGGTGATAATGGTGTATAAACATCAATTACGCAAATGAACAAATGAGTTGCTGTTGAAGACAACATTAGGGGAATAAATTCAGAAATCGGCCAGAAATAACAACAACTAAAAACTGTATGGACCTGACTTTTTGGTAATAACTTAGGGCCTGTTTATGTATGTCGATAAGAAAACGAATGCGGAAGAAAAACTACCAAATTTGAGTGTGTATTTCATTTTTGTTTTTTGTTTTGAAGCAAAATCAAATGAAATCATATTTCAAAAACTAAAGTTTGGGTGTCTTTCATGCGCACAGATTTTCGTTTCGAAATACATAAACTGGGGGTAAATGTTTGCAAATCAATGAAAGTGCAATAGAA
The DNA here is from genome assembly GCF_047663935.1 of Musca autumnalis. Classification (NCBI taxonomy): domain Eukaryota; kingdom Metazoa; phylum Arthropoda; class Insecta; order Diptera; family Muscidae; genus Musca; species Musca autumnalis. Next base: position 69,224,400 of record NW_027411866.1, on the reverse strand, counting down.
TTGTGCATATTACCACGATTTATTTGCAATTAAGAATTTTATCGTATATGGAGATGTACAGTCATAACTATTCAATTTTCAATTTCAAAATCTGTAATTTGAATGAAATCAATAATAGGCCCCAGGAATATAGGAATTTGGTATGGAAATCAAGGTTGGGAAGTGGTGCTTCTAAAAGGAAATGGTTTGGAAAATTACCAATCATGTGTACGAAAAGTACTAAATTTAGTACAATTTAGATTTGGGTGAACGTAAAGAGCTGGAAACCTGAAATTTGGAATTAAGGTTACTGTTGTAGTGTAGGATTGAGATATGAGGGTAGTTTTGGAAATTCGTGCTTATGTGTACGAAAAGTACTAAATAGTACTAAATTTGGTACAATAGGGATTTGGGTGAACGGATAGAGCTGGAATCCTGATATTTGGAATTGAGATTACTGTTGGAGTGTAGGATTGAAGAACTTTTGGAAATTCGTACTTATGTGTATGAAAAGTACTAAATGGTACTAAATTTGATACAATGGGGATTTGGGTGAACGGATAATAGCTGGAATCTCCAAATTTGGAATTGAGATTACTGGTGGGGTGTAGGATTGAGGTAGTTTTGAAAATTCGTACTTATGGGTACGAAAAGTACTAAATGGTGCTAAATTTAGTACAATTTGGATTTGAATGAACGGATAGAGCTGCAAACCTGAAATTTGGAATTAATATTACTGTTGAAGTGTAGGATTGAGATATGAAGGTGGTTTTGGAAATTAGTACTTATGTGTACGGAAAGTACTAAATGGAACTAAATTTTGTATAATGGGGATTTGGGTGAACGGATAGCGCTGGAATCTCTAAATTTGGAACTGAGATTACTGGTGGAGTTTAATATTGTGGAAGTTTTGGAAATTCGTACATAGGGTACGAAAAATACTAAATAGCACTAAATTTGGTACAGTTTCGATTTGGGTGAACGGATAGGGCTTGATTCCTCAAATTTGGACTGAGGATCACTGATGAAGAGTAAGAAAGATGCACCAAAGGGTTTTTGGAAACTTGAGTGTACGAAAAGTAATAATTGGTACTAAATTTAGTACAATTTGGATTTGAGTGAACGGATAGAGCTGGATTCCTGAAATTTGGAATTGATATTACTGTTGGAGTGTAGGACTGGGGAAGTTTTGGAAATTCTTACTTATGTGAATGAAAAGTACTAAATGGTACTAAATTTGGGACAATGGGGATTTGGGTGAACGGATATAGTTGGAATCTCGAAATTTGGAATGGAGATTACTGGTGGGGTGTAGAATTGAGGTAGTTTTGAAAATTCGTACTTATGGGTACGAAAAGTACTAAATGGTACTAAATTTAGTACAATTTGGATTTGGGTGAACGTATGTATGTAGCTGGAAACCTGAAATTTGGAATTAAGATTACTGTGAAGTGTAGGACTGAGATATGAGGGTGGTTTTGGAAATTCGTACTTATGTGTTCGAAAAGTACTAAATTTGGTACAATAGGGATTCGAGTGAACGGACAGAGCTGGAATCCTGAAATTTGAAATTGAGATTACTGTTGGATCATAGGATTGGGGAAATTTTGGAAATTCGTATTTATGTGTACGAAAAGTACTAAATGGTACTAAATTTATTACAATTTGGATTTGGGTGAACGGATAGAACTGGAATCCTGAATTTTAAGTATCAAGGTTGGGAAATGGCGTTGAAATAAGGAAATGGTTTTGGAAGTTCGTATTTATGATTACGAGCAGTACTAAATTTGGATTTGGGTGAACGGATAGAGCTGGAATCCTAAAGTTTTGAATCAAGATTACTGTAGGGGTGTAGGATTGAGATAGTTTTAGAAATTCGTACCTTTGAGTACGAAAAGTACTAAATGGTACTAAATTTGGTACAATTTGGATTTGGATGAACGGATAAAGCTGGAATTCTGAAATTTGGAACTAAGATTACTGTCGAACAGTAGAATTGAGGTAGTTTTGGAAATTCGTACTTATGGGTACAGAAAGCACTAAATTCGGTACAATTTGAATTTTAGTAAACGGATAGTGTTGGAATTAGGAATTAAGATTACTGTAGGAGTGTAGTATTGAGGAAATTTTGAAAAGTCGTACGTGTGCGTACGAGAAGTACTAAATGGTACTAAATATGGTACAATGTGGATTTGGGTGAACGGGTAGAGCTGGAATCCTGAAATTTTTGTTTGGGAAAGAAATGGTACTAAATTTGATACAATTTGGATTCGGGTGAATTAATAGAGCTGGAATCCTGAAATTTGGAATTACGATTACAGTCGAAGAGTAGGATTCAGGTTGTTTTGAAAAAGCAAACTTATGGTTACGAAAAGCACTAAATGGTACTAAATTTAGTACAATTTGTATGTAGGTGAACGGATAGCGGTGGAATCCTGCAATTTGAAAGTATGATTATTGTAGCCCTGTTGCGTTGAGGAAGTTTTGAAAATTGATACGAAAATTCTAAATTGTTCTAAATTTAGTACAATTTTAATTTGGTTTAACGGATAGAGTTTGAATCCTGAAATTTGGAAGTAAGATTACTACTAAAGTGAAGGATTGAGGTAGTTTTGGAAAATCTTTCTTATGGGTACGAAGAGTTCGACTTGATACTAAGTTTGGTACAATTTGGAATTGGACGAACGGATACAGCTGGAATCTTGAGATTTGGAATTACTGTAATTATTATGGAATTTACTGTAATTATTTTGTATTAATGTCCGTGTATGGCTGAGATATGTCGTCGAAATACGTACCATAAGTATACGAAAATTACTTAATGGTACTCAATTTGTTTTTGGGTGTAGGGACAGTGCTGGAATTTTTATTTTTTGGAGTTAGGGTGTGTATTGGTGTGCAACGTTGATCTCGCTGTTAATGTGTAAGGGTGAGATACGGCTGATCTTTTTTAAAAACGAACTTAAGGGGTACGTACAGTACTAAGATAAAAATAAATATTGATTAAAATTGGTATTAGTGCGACCAAATTTTCAGTGTTTGTCATTTCCATATTATATATTGTTTATTTGTTTTTTTATATCCTTTCCGCATACGAAGTAGCGGGCATTTTGCTATCTATATATATAAATGAGCTTGGTGATAAGTGATTGACTGACTGACTGACTCATCATCAACGCCCAGCCAAAACGGCTAAAGCTAGGAGCTTGAAATTTTACCAGTGGGTCACTGTTGATGCAAATGTGCGAGATAAGGCCGGGTTTTAGAAAATTCGTCCTGGAACCACAAAAAATAACAACAACAAAAATCCTTATTTTTCATTACTATTACGTACTTATTTACTTAGTTGGCCCTCTGCAAGACATGTGTCAAATTAACAATGCTATAAATTCATGATACCTAAACGATCACACATAATTTCAAATTTTGTAGTTTACTTCTAGGCGCACTTATTTTATCGTAAAGCACTAAATAATGGAAAGACAAGACAGTTGTTATCTTCCATTGCAACAGATGTCGCAGTTGGTGATAATGGTATAAACAGGTGTCGCACAAAACATTTTCATTCGTTAAAATACAGTTAGAAAAGATGATTACAAATGATGCATTTGTAAAAATTTGGATTTTCAATTTAAAATTAAAACAAAAATTCTTTCAATAAATGATGTTGGGTTTGTTGAACAAATGAGTTGCTGTTGAAGACAACATTAGGGGAATAAATTCAGAAATCGGCCAGAAATAACAACAACTAAAAACTGTATGGACCTCACTTTTTGGTAATAACTAAATGTTTGCAAATCAATGAAAGTGCAATAAAATTGTGCATATTACCACGATTTATTTGCAATTAAGAATTTTATCGTATATGGAGATGTACAGTCATAACTATTCAATTTTCAATTTCAAAATCTGTAATTTGAAGAAATCGCTAAATAATTAATGAAATCAATAATAGGCCCCAGGAATATAGGAATTTGGTATGGAAATCAAGGTTGGGAAGTGGTGCTTCTAAAAGGAAATGGTTTGGAAAATTACCAATCATGTGTACGAAAAGTACTAAATGGTACTAAATTTAGTACAATTTAGATTTGGTTGAACGTAAAGAGCTGGAAACCTGAAATTTGGAATTAAGGTTACTGTTGTAGTGTAGGATTGAGATATGAGGGTAGTTTTGGAAATTCGTGCGAAAAGTACTAAATAGTACTAAATTTGGTACAATAGGGATTTGGGTGAACGGATAGAGCTGGAATCCTGATATTTGGAATTGAGATTACTGTTGGAGTGTAAGATTGAAGAACTTTTGGAAATTCGTACTTATGTGTATGAAAAGTACTAAATGGTACTAAATTTGATACAATGGGGATTTGGGTGAACGGATAATAGCTGGAATCTCGAAATTTGGAATTGAGATTACTGGTGGGGTGTAGGATTGAGGTAGTTTTGAAAATTCGTACTTATGGGTACGAAAAGTACTAAATGGTACTAAATTTAGTACAATTTGGATTTGAATGAACGGATAGAGCTGGAAACCTGAAATTTGGATTTAATATTACTGTTGAAGTGTAGGATTGAGATAGGAGGGTGGTTTTGGAAATTAGTACTTATGTGTAGGGAAAGTACTAAATGGAACTAAATTTTGTATAATGGGGATTTGGGTGAACGGATAGCGCTGGAATCTCGAAATTTGGAACTGAGATTACTGGTGGAGTTTAGAATTGTGGAAGTTTTGGATATTCGTACATAGGGTACGAAAAATACTAAATAGCACTAAATTTGGTACAGTTTCGATTTTGGTGAACGGATAGAGCTTGATTCCTCAAATTTGGACTGAGGATCACTGATGAAGAGTAAGAAAGATGCACCAAAGGGTACTAAATTTAGTACAATTTGGATTTGGGTGAACGGATAGAGCTGGATTCCTGAAATTTGGAATTGATATTACTGTTGGAGTGTAAGACTGGGGAAGTTTTGGAAATTCTTACTTATGTGAATGAAAAGTACTAAATGGTACTAAATTTGGGACAATGGGGATTTGGGTGAACGGATATAGTTGGAATCTCGAAATTTGGAATTGAGATTACTGGTGGGGTGTAGAATTGAGGTAGTTTTGAAAATTCGTACTTATGGGTACGAAAAGTACTAAATGGTACTAAATTTAGTACAATTTGGATTTGGGTGAACGTATGTATGTAGCTGGAAACCTGAAATTTGGAATTAAGATTACTGTGAAGTGTAGGACTGAGATATGAGGGTGGTTTTGGAAATTCGTATTTATGTGTTCGAAAAGTACTAAATTTGGTACAATAGGGATTCGAGTGAACGGACAGAGCTGGAATCCTGAAATTTGAAATTGAGATTATTGTTGGAGCATAGGATTGGGGAAATTTTGGAAATTCGTATTTATGTGTACGAAAAGTACTAAATGGTACTAAATTTATTACAATTTGGATTTGGGTGAACGGATAAAACTGGAATCCTGAATTTTAAGTATTTTAATTTTATTTATTTTAATTTAAAGTATGAATTTTAGTAAACGGAAAGAGTTAGAATTTGCAACCCGTTCGCGGCAGGCTATAGATGTAGAATTTGGATTTGGGTGACGGATAGTGTTTGAGTCCTGAAATTTGAAATTAGGATTACTATTGGAGTGTAGGACTGAGGTAGTAAGGGTACGGAAATTACTAAGTGGTACTACCTGTGGTACAATTTGGATTTGGGGGAACGGATAGAGCTGGAATCCTGGAATTTGGTCAGACTGCTGTTGGAGTATAGGATTGAGATGGAAGTAGTTTTTGAAATTCGTACTTATGGGTAGGAAATGTACCAAATGGTACAACTTGGATTTGAGTGCACGGATAGTGCTGGAATCCTGTTATTTGGAATTATTGTTACTGTTGAAGTGAAGGATTAAGGTTGTTTTGGAAAATCGAATTGTACAGAATTTGGTACAATTTGTTTTTGTGTAAAGGGGTTTTTGGAAATTCGTCGTAGAAAGGTACGAAAAGTGCTAAAGTGTACTAAATATGGAATCCATTGTATTAGGCAAACGCGAAGAGCTAGAAATCTGAAATTTTGAACGAATGGTCATTGATGGAGAGTTAGGAAGATGTACCAAAGGGTATTTAGAAACTCGACCTATAAGTGTACGAAAAGTACTAAAAGTTTCTAAATTTGGTACCAATTGCATATTTTTAATGGATAAAGCTAGAATCTTCAAATTTGGTATGGGAATCAATGTTGGTAAATGGCGTTGAAATAAGGAAATGGTTTTGGAAGTTCGTATTTATGATTACGAGCAGTACTAAATTTGGATTTGGGTGAACGGATAGAGCTGGAATCCTAAAGTTTTGAATTAAGATTACTGTAGGGGTGTAGGATTGAGATAGTTTTGGAAATTCTTACCTTTGGGTACGAAAAGTACTAAATGGTACTAAATTTGGTACAATTTGGATTTGGATGAACGGATAGAGCTGGAATTCTGAAATTTGGAACTAAGATTACTGCGGGACTGTAGAAATGAGGTAGTTTTGGAAATTCGTACTTATGGGTACAGAAAGCACTATATTTGGTACAATTTGAATTTTAGTAAACGGATAGTGTTGGAATTAAGATTACTGTAGGAGTGTAGTATTGAGGAAATTTTGAAAAAGTACTAAATGGTACGAAATATGGTACAATATGGATTTGGGTGAACGGGTAGAGCTGGAATCCTGAAATTTTTGTTTGGGAAAGAAATGGTACTAAATTTGATACAATTTGGATTCGGGTGAATTAATAGAGCTGGAATCCTGAAATTTGGAATTACGATTACAGTCGAAGAGTAGGATTCAGATTGTTTGGAAAAAGCAAACTTATGGTTACGAAAAGCACTAAATGGTACTAAATTTAGTACAATTTGTATGTAGGGGAACGGATAGCGGTGGAATCCTGCAATTTGAAAGTATGATTATTGTAGCCCTGTTGCGTTGAGGAAGTTTTGAAAATTGGTACGAAAATTATAAATTGTTCTAAATTTAGTACAATTTTAATTTGGTTTAACGGATAGAGTTTGAATCCTGAAATTTTGAAGTAAGATTACTACTAAAGTGAAGGATTGAGGTAGTTTTGGAAAATCTTACTTATGGGTACGAAGAGTTCGACTTGATACTAAGTTTGGTACAATTTGGAATTGGACGAACGGATACAGCTGGAATCTTGAGATTTGGAATTACTGTAATTATTATGGAATTTACTGTAATTATTTTGTATTAATGTCCGTGTATGGCTGAGATATGTCGTCGAAATACGTACCATAAGTATACGAAAATTACTTAATGGTACTCAATTTGTTTTTGGGTGTAGGGACAGTGCTGGAATTTTTATTTTTTGGAGTTAGGGTGTGTATTGGTGTGCAACGTTGATCTCGCTGTTAATGTGTAAGGGTGAGATACGGCTGATCTTTTTGAAAATCGAACTTAAGGGGTACGTACAGTACTAAGTGCGACCAAATTTTCAGTGTTTGTCATTTCCATATTATATATTGTTTATTTGTTTTTTTATATCCTTTCCGCATACGAAGTAGCGGGCATTTTGCTAGTATATATATATATATATAGACTAGCAAATGCCCGCTACTTCGTATGCGGAAGTGGTGAACACTGACGATTCTGTTGTATTAAAACCCATTTTTAATACCAACATTTAATCGACTTAGGGCCTGTTTATGTGTGTCGATAAGAAATTGAATACGCAAGAAAAACTACCAAATTTGAGTGTGCTTTTCAAATTTGTTTTTTGTTTTGAAGTAAAATTAAAGGAAATAATATTTTTAAACCTAAGGTTTGGATGTGTTTCATGCGCACACATTTTCGTTTCGAAACACATAAACTGGGGGTTAATTCCTTTAATTCCAAAAAAACATATCTGCCGTATCGCACCCCTACACAGCAACCATATTTTTTATTTCGGATTTCCAAAACTAAGACCTCATATCACAGACATACACCAACAGCGACTCACATTGCAAATTTCAGACTTGACTTCTGGTTTTACTCCTTCACTTACACAGCATTCCCTCCCAATACGAATTTCCAAACACTAAACTTTATCTCACAAGACATTTGTTATCTTCCATTGCAACAGATGTCGCAGTTGGTGATAATGGTGTATAAACATCAATTACGCAAATGAACAAATGAGTTGCTGTTGAAGACAACATTAGGGGAATAAATTCAGAAATCGGCCAGAAATAACAACAACTAAAAACTGTATGGACCTGACTTTTTGGTAATAACTTAGGGCCTGTTTATGTATGTCGATAAGAAAACGAATGCGGAAGAAAAACTACCAAATTTGAGTGTGTATTTCATTTTTGTTTTTTGTTTTGAAGCAAAATTAAATGAAATCATATTTCAAAAACTAAAGTTTGGGTGTCTTTCATGCGCACAGATTTTCGTTTCGAAATACATAAACTGGGGGTAAATGTTTGCAAATCAATGAAAGTGCAATAGAATTGTGCATATTACCACGATTTATTTGCAATTAAGAATTTTATCGTATATGGAGATGTACAGTCATAACTATTCAATTTTCAATTTCAAAATCTGTAATTTGAATGAAATCAATAATAGGCCCCAGGAATATAGGAATTTGGTATGGAAATCAAGGTTGGGAAGTGGTGCTTCTAAAAGGAAATGGTTTGGAAAATTACCAATCATGTGTACGAAAAGTACTAAATTTAGTACAATTTAGATTTGGGTGAACGTAAAGAGCTGGAAACCTGAAATTTGGAATTAAGGTTACTGTTGTAGTGTAGGATTGAGATATGAGGGTAGTTTTGGAAATTCGTGCTTATGTGTACGAAAAGTACTAAATTTGGTACAATAGGGATTTGGGTGAACGGATAGAGCTGGAATCCTGATATTTGGAATTGAGATTACTGTTGGAGTGTAGGATTGAAGAACTTTTGGAAATTCGTACTTATGTGTATGAAAAGTACTAAATGGTACTAAATTTGATACAATGGGGATTTGGGTGAACGGATAATAGCTGGAATCTCCAAATTTGGAATTGAGATTACTGGTGGGGTGTAGGATTGAGGTAGTTTTGAAAATTCGTACTTATGGGTACGAAAAGTACTAAATGGTGCTAAATTTAGTACAATTTGGATTTGAATGAACGGATAGAGCTGCAAACCTGAAATTTGGAATTAATATTACTGTTGAAGTGTAGGATTGAGATATGAAGGTGGTTTTGGAAATTAGTACTTATGTGTACGGAAAGTACTAAATGGAACTAAATTTTGTATAATGGGGATTTGGGTGAACGGATAGCGCTGGAATCTCTAAATTTGGAACTGAGATTACTGGTGGAGTTTAATATTGTGGAAGTTTTGGAAATTCGTACATAGGGTACGAAAAATACTAAATAGCACTAAATTTGGTACAGTTTCGATTTGGGTGAACGGATAGGGCTTGATTCCTCAAATTTGGACTGAGGATCACTGATGAAGAGTAAGAAAGATGCACCAAAGGGTTTTTGGAAACTTGAGTGTACGAAAAGTAATAATTGGTACTAAATTTAGTACAATTTGGATTTGAGTGAACGGAAAGAGCTGGATTCCTGAAATTTGGAATTGATATTACTGTTGGAGTGTAGGACTGGGGAAGTTTTGGAAATTCTTACTTATGTGAATGAAAAGTACTAAATGGTACTAAATTTGGGACAATGGGGATTTGGGTGAACGGATATAGTTGGAATCTCGAAATTTGGAATGGAGATTACTGGTGGGGTGTAGAATTGAGGTAGTTTTGAAAATTCGTACTTATGGGTACGAAAAGTACTAAATGGTACTAAATTTAGTACAATTTGGATTTGGGTGAACGTATGTATGTAGCTGGAAACCTGAAATTTGGAATTAAGATTACTGTGAAGTGTAGGACTGAGATATGAGAGTGGTTTTGGAAATTCGTACTTATGTGTTCGAAAAGTACTAAATTTGGTACAATAGGGATTCGAGTGAACGGACAGAGCTGGAATCCTGAAATTTGAAATTGAGATTACTGTTGGATCATAGGATTGGGGAAATTTTGGAAATTCGTATTTATGTGTACGAAAAGTACTAAATGGTACTAAATTTATTACAATTTGGATTTGGGTGAACGAATAGAACTGGAATCCTGAATTTTAAGTATCAAGGTTGGGAAATGGCGTTGAAATAAGGAAATGGTTTTGGAAGTTCGTATTTATGATTACGAGCAGTACTAAATTTGGATTTGGGTGAACGGATAGAGCTGGAATCCTAAAGTTTTGAATCAAGATTACTGTAGGGGTGTAGGATTGAGATAGTTTTAGAAATTCGTACCTTTGAGTACGAAAAGTACTAAATGGTACTAAATTTGGTACAATTTGGATTTGGATGAACGGATAAAGCTGGAATTCTGAAATTTGGAACTAAGATTACTGTCGAACAGTAGAATTGAGGTAGTTTTGGAAATTCGTACTTATGGGTACAGAAAGCACTAAATTCGGTACAATTTGAATTTTAGTAAACGGATAGTGTTGGAATTAGGAATTAAGATTACTGTAGGAGTGTAGTATTGAGGAAATTTTGAAAAGTCGTACGTGTGCGTACGAGAAGTACTAAATGGTACTAAATATGGTACAATGTGGATTTGGGTGAACGGGTAGAGCTGGAATCCTGAAATTTTTGTTTGGGAAAGAAATGGTACTAAATTTGATACAATTTGGATTCGGGTGAATTAATAGAGCTGGAATCCTGAAATTTGGAATTACGATTACAGTCGAAGAGTAGGATTCAGATTGTTTTGAAAAAGCAAACTTATGGTTACGAAAAGCACTAAATGGTACTAAATTTAGTACAATTTGTATGTAGGTGAACGGATAGCGGTGGAATCCTGCAATTTGAAAGTATGATTATTGTAGCCCTGTTGCGTTGAGGAAGTTTTGAAAATTGATACGAAAATTCTAAATTGTTCTAAATTTAGTACAATTTTAATTTGGTTTAACGGATAGAGTTTGAATCCTGAAATTTGGAAGTAAGATTACTACTAAAGTGAAGGATTGAGGTAGTTTTGGAAAATCTTTCTTATGGGTACGAAGAGTTCGACTTGATACTAAGTTTGGTACAATTTGGAATTGGACGAACGGATACAGCTGGAATCTTGAGATTTGGAATTACTGTAATTATTATGGAATTTACTGTAATTATTTTGTATTAATGTCCGTGTATGGCTGAGATATGTCGTCGAAATACGTACCATAAGTATACGAAAATTACTTAATGGTACTCAATTTGTTTTTGGGTGTAGGGACAGTGCTGGAATTTTTATTTTTTGGAGTTAGGGTGTGTATTGGTGTGCAACGTTGATCTCGCTGTTAATGTGTAAGGGTGAGATACGGCTGATCTTTTTTAAAAACGAACTTAAGGGGTACGTACAGTACTAAGATAAAAATAAATATTGATTAAAATTGATATGAGTGCGACCAAATTTTCAGTGTTTGTCATTTCCATATTATATATTGTTTATTTGTTTTTTATATCCTTTCCGCATACGAAGTAGCGGGCATTTTGCTATATATATATATATATATATATATATATATATATATATATATATAGACTAGCAAATGCCCGCTACTTCGTATGCGGAAGTGGTGAACACTGACGATTCTGTTGTATTAAAACCCATTTTTAATACCAACATTTAATCGACTTAGGGCCTGTTTATGTGTGTCGATAAGAAATTGAATACGCAAGAAAAACTACCAAATTTGAGTGTGCTTTTCAAATTTGTTTTTTGTTTTGAAGTAAAATTAAAGGAAATAATATTTTTAAACCTAAGGTTTGGATGTGTTTCATGCGCTCACATTTTCGTTTCGAAACACATAAACTGGGGGTTAATTCCTTTAATTCCAAAAAAACATATCTGCCGTATCGCACCCCTACACAGCAACCATATTTTTTATTTCGGATTTCCAAAACTACGACCTCATATCACAGACATACACCAACAGCGACTCACATTGCAAATTTCAGACTTGACTTCTGGTTTTACTCCTTCACTTACACAGCATTCCCTCCCAATACGAATTTCCAAACACTAAACTTTATCTCACCCATTCACAACAACAATAACGCACATTCACAATTCAAGTTCTAGCTTCAGCGGTTTCGCCAAGAACCCGAATAGGTTCGTAAAATTTTTGGAATATATCCCCATATAACGGTACCCCACGACTTAGTGTTTTTTTTAAATAGAACAAATCTATACTGTCCAATTTTCTTTACATTTGGACCTTGAATACTCAGAGGATATAAAACCTTAATTTAAAAAATGTATACTTCAATCCACTTTTATTAGAAGAGGTATTTTGAAGACTTAGAGTATTTTGAAGATTTTATGCACATTTTCCAACCGAACTCCGAACTTTATCTCAAAGTTCAGAGTGATCTTCATAACAAATATTTTTCCATTTCGTATTTTTTATCCAAATTATATAATCCAAGCTTTGTTCCTACACCCAACACCAAATTTAGTACCATTTAGTACTTTTCGTTTACCTATAGTAGGTATTTCTCACTTTAACCGTATACACAATACCAAAATGGTTTTGGTACCAACATGATACCAAACTTTTCGTACACATAATTAAACGTTTCAAAGCTTACTTCCTTATACTCAACATATGTATATCCCGACCGCAATTCACTTTTCCAGCTTTATATGTCCCGCTGATAGCAATTATATTACTATTTAGTACTTTTTGTATAAATAAGTAAATTTCAGTATTCCAGCTCTATCCGCTCACCCAAATCCAAATTGTACTAAATTTAGTACTTTTCGGGCACTTACAGTTCGAATTTCCAAAAACTTTTCTTTGTTACTCTCCACCAGTGGCCCTCACTCCAAATTTTAGGATTCCAGCTCAGTCCGTTCACCCAAATCGAAATTGTACTAAATTTAGTACCACTTAGTACTTTTCGTACACTAATCGGTAGACTTTCCAAAAACCTTTGATTGTTACTTTTCATCAGTGACCTTCATTAAAATTTCAGTGTTCCAGCTCTATCCGTTCACCTAAATCCAAATTGTACTAAATTTAGTACCATATAGTACTTTTCGTACCCTTATAGTTCGAATTTCCAAAAACCTTTCATCGTTATACTTCATCAGCGTCTCTCATTTCAAATTTCAGGATTCCATCTCTATCCTTTTACCGAAATCCAAATTGTACTAAATTTAGTACCATTTAGTACTTTTCGTACCCTTATAGTTCGAATTTCCAAAAACCTTTCATCGTTATTCTTCATCAGCGACTCTCAATTCAAATTTCAGGATTCCACCTCTATCCATTCACCCAAATCCAAATTGTACTAAATTTAGTACTTTCGTGCACATACAGTTAGAATTTCCAAAAACTTTTCTTTGTTACTCTCCATCAGTGGCCCCCATTCAAAATTTAAGGATTCCAGCTCAATCCGTTCACCGAAATCCAAATTGTACTAAATTTAGTACCATTTAGTACTATTCGTACCCTTATAGTTCGAATTTCCAAAAACCTTTCATCGCTTCTCTTCATCAATGACCCTCATTCCAAATTTCAAGATTCCAGCTCTATCCGTTCACCTATATCCAAATAGTACTAAATTGAGTACCATTTAGTACTTTTCGTACACTAATAGGTAGAATTTCCAAAAACCTTTCTTTGTTACTCTCCATAAGTAACTCCCATTTCAAATTTCAGGATCCCAGCTCTATCCGTTCACCCAAATCCAAATTGTACTAAATTTAGTACCATTTAGTACTTTTCGTACCCTTATAGTTCGAATTTCCAAAAACCTTTCATCGTTACTCTTCATCAGTGACCTTCATTTCAAATTTCAGGATTCCTGCTCTATCTGTTCACCCAAATCTCAATTGTACTAAATTTAGTACCCTTTTGGACTTTTCGTACACTTCTAGTTCGAATTTCCAAAAACCCTTTGGTACATCTTTCTAGCTCTCCATCAGTTACCCTCATTCCAAATTTCAGAATTCTAGCTCTTACCGTTTGCCTAATACAAAGGGTACCATATTTAGTACCTTTTAGTACTTTTCGTACACTTCTAGGTCGAATTTCCAAAAACCCAGCCTTATCTCACCCCTACACACCAACAGCAACCTATACCCAAAATTTCAACTTTCTAGCTTCAGGGGTTTCGTCTGGGCGCTGATGAATCAGTCAGTCAATCAGTCAGTCACTCACCTCACTACTCTTTTATATATATAGATTTAAAATAGCTAGGCCATCGCCTAAGCCGATAACCTTCCGAAACAAATCCAAAACAAATTGGTCTAAGTTCGGAAAACGAGTAAAAGAAAGACTTGGGCAACCAGATGAGGAATGCCTAAGTAAGGAGGACATAGAGAGAGATGTCCTAAAGTTAACTGAGGCACTAGTAAAGTCTTTAGAGGAAATTTGTCCCCTTCGAGAGGAAATCCGCCTACGAAAAACCCTGGATGACAGGGTAAATTCGGAATAAAGGCAAGGAGGTCCGCAGTCTTTATAATACGGCTGTATAAGTTAGATACTTTGTCCCACAACTTCCCCTGCTCGATCAATCACGGATGCTGATTGGCGCACTGGCATCTCCTCTACAATTCCCTCTGCGGATACCGTAGTGTGCGGATCGCCGCTGGGCATCGGTTGTTGTCGGTTTGCTCGCCTTGTTACACTTTGCTCTCACTGGAATAATTGTAATTGTAGTAGTATATGACATGGGATCCTCTGCGATCACTCAGAACCTCTGCGTTCACTTGTCATTAGTCATTTGTCGAGAAATAACGTCTACGCGTTATTACTAAAAGGCCTCTGTCGCCACTACCACCGATTACAAAAGGTAATCTATTTGTTGTATGAAAAGAGTCACAAATAAACTTCCAGCATATTATTATATTTAAATTGATGCTGCTTGTGTTTTTATTTCTTTGATTCTTTTCTCCCTCCACTGCTCATCATACGGTAATCCTGAGTTATCGAAGAAACCTATGGATCACCCCTCCCTCACCTCAACATTTTATCCTATCGAACTGGAGAATTTGTTGTTGCCTCAACTAAGCATTTGGTCCTTCGAGCCGGATAGACGCCAGTATTGTTGTTGCTCCCTCTCTCTTGAACGAGAATTGAAGCTTTTGTTGTTGCTTTGCACGGAGAAATCATTGGATCATCTCACGTCACATATAATTGATATTATTACATCAACAAATCACTAACACCAGGTACGTAAACTCAGATTTCCAAAAAAAGTGAGCTACCCGCGAGTGTTAGTATTTTTCGTTTTTGTTTCGGTTACTAATTTGAGCATTATAAAAAAGCATTGGTCGAATTTCAATCGCCCTACGCGAGTGCATTAAATTCGTTGCCTTCATTCCCCCTTCATACAGTCCACACAAATTTTGTCTAAATCGTTGTTGTACCGATCATCCGACGTCGCGTTGATCGTACAAATCATTTGGCGTTGTTATTTTTGTTTGATTTGCTCCTTACAATTTGGTCTCATCATAACAACGAACTCTCATTACTTCCAATCGCCTACTCTCATTGTAATCCACAATTGTAGCTAAAAGTTCATATTGGTCGACTCATATTAACACTTCTTGTGTTAACACTTGCTTTTCTCACTACATAACACCTTAGTCGTTGCTAAACTTGCCATTTTCTTTTCGTTGTACTGATCACCCAACGTCGCGTTGATCATACAAAGAAAGCATTCGGTGTTGTTACTTTGTAAAATTCGAATTGTGGCTCTTCTCATTCCATCTGAGAACTTGCAAATATATTTTGTAATATTTGCAATAACAACATCGTCAACTTCCAATCACTCTTGCTCTCGTGTAATTAAATTATTACACGCACTGATCTAGCTCTCATTTATTTGTTATTGTTGTTATTCCCCAAGGATCTTTTCTATCCACTGATGGGCAGAAATGCTCTGCCTCACACACAAAAGTGTAAAAAATACATGAGCCTCTCGCAATTTGCCCACCATTGTTTCTATCAAAGACCTTTTCTTGAAAATTTGCATTGGCAAATTTAACAACAACACACATTGCACATTTTCGTTTGGTATTAGTTGTTGGTACGATCCTCTCCATCCAAAAATATTTGGCGTTGTTATTCCCCCTCGGTTTACATAAAACCCTTTGAAAATTTGCACAGCCAAATTTACAATAACAACGCACCATCCAAATTCTCGCTGCATTTTATTTCTTTGTTGTATAGATCGTCAATCACCAACCAAACACATTCGTTTTTCTATTCTCCTACCTTTGTCGGTCAGGTATTTATTCTAATTTGAGAAATTACATGGTAATTATACCAACAACATTCCCGCCTTTTTAAGCTGGTCCTCAGCACTCACTTGCTTGGTCGTTTGCAACGTCTGTTGCTCAGTGGGAGCTTCACTGTTCACACATAACCATTTCTCTGCTAGCGTCACTTGTGTTGTCGAGTCCTCTTTGTGCTATATTCGTTGATGTCCCAGCACAGTGGGGTAAGATAGTACAAATAGTACAGTGGGGTAAAAGCACGAAAAGTTTTTTTTCTAATAATTAATTTTGAAAATTATTTTTCGATAACTTTTGGAAATATAATTAATTGACAGTAGGGTTTTTGGAATTTTTGGACAAATTCACCCTACATTCGGCACTTATTGCACCAATTTCTAGCAGAGAATATAAGTGAAAAATAGTTGTTTTTTGACTCTTTTTATATTGTTTTTGGCAATATTTGTTAAATATTTTGGATTAATATTTGAGTCTCCGTAGGGGTTTCGGTATTTTTGGACAAATACACCCTACTTTTGGCATACTTTGCACCAACTTGTCAACCGAACAATATATATTTCAGACAAATTAGTTGATTTGCGTTGATTTTCTGGTGCAAACATTAGTGTTTTCCTATTAATAGCTTATCTGTCTCTAGATTTTGGACAACTACACCCTACCATTGGCTTATCTCACCTTATCATACACCCTACACTTGGTAGCACCATACACAGTTTCGTATATGTGCGAATTTTTATCATTTTTTTTTTTTGGCCAAATTAAAGTAGTTTTTTGTTAGCCTGAGAAAGTTTCTTTAAATTTTCTCTTATTTCGCCCTACTTTAATTTTAAATATCATCACCTCTTGCTATTATTCCTTTGTATTTGTACAATTCTGGAGGTTTTTGTGGAAATTTCTTATTTCCTTTGAGCTATAGCAATTTGTACTTCAACTGAGTTTCCTCTTTTCACCATTCCTTATAGTTTGTTGCAAATTCGATTGTAGATTTTCACTTATTTTTCTGAATTTAAACATCGAGATGTCAGTCACCCCACACACTCGTTTTGTTAGAGCTTCTGACATCTTTTTGAAACGTGTAGCATCGTTTGAGCAGAGAAGTGAATCCAACAATAATGTATATTATTTCGAAATCCACAGTTCTGAGTTTCAAAAATTGTGGTCTAAAGTCAAAAGCACTTATGATGAGTGCAAAAACTGCCTCACGACATCCGAGACTGCACAGACTGATGGTATTGATGTCGTTGAGGAAATGTACGCCACATCCTACATTGCTTACCTTCGGTGCATTAGCACAATTAGTCGGCATCTTGAGCGCCTTAAAACTCTTGGTAGTGAAACTCCTTCACCTGCTGTAGCTCCTGCAATCTCACCACCTCCACCAAATGAATTGTTGTTCGTTTCAAAGGAAACACCATCTCCCAGTTTGCTTTCTAGCGAGTCTTTGGCCCCTGTTTCTGTGCAGTCTACTCCTCTTGGTGTAATTGTCCCAACAGAAACTTCCTCCACCACAACGTGTAGTACCCAGACTGACATCACCTTTTATTCTGAACAGTCTTCATCGGGTTTCCTATTGAGGGAGTCTATCCCTTTGCAGATTGATATGACACATGTCTGTTCTTCACTTCCTCAAATCCCCACCACCACAAATTGTTCTGCTGCCCCTCTTGCTAATCACTCCAAGTCAACTGTCGATACCCATAGTCTGCCTTTGCCACCTATCGACATTGATATTTTTGTTGGTGACTTTATGTCCTGGCCCACGTTTAGGGATTTATTCACCACCCTTTTCGTTGAAAATTCGCGTCTGTCAGACGTTGAGCGCCTTTGCTATTTGTTGCAGAAAACCACCGGCGAGGCTCGCGAAATCGTCTCGTCATTTCCACTCACCAATTCTAGTTTCCCCTTAGCGTGGAAAGCATTGTCGGATACGTATGACAATAAACGCATCGTGGTGAATAGTCACATCCAGCAATTGCTCAATCTCCCTTCCTTGGATAAAGAAACTTGTTCTGGTTTGAAAACCATCCAGCGTGGGATTAGTGGTTGTCTTGCTGCAATGACCGTCTATGACGTCATCACGGATCATTGGGATCCAATAGTAGTTTGTATTTGTTTGCAGCGTTTGCCAAAATTATCTTTGACTCTGTGGGAGCAAAGCCTGAAAAATAAGTCGTCTTTGCCTTCCTGGAAAGACTTAGATGCTTTCCTCACAGAGAGGATACAAACATTGACTTGTATCCAAAACTTGTATGGAAATCAGGTCACAAAGAAAGTTGTCTCATCTCGCTCCTCCAATAAAGTGTTGTCGGTACATAAATCTAACGATGTATCACATCCTCGATCTACAAATTTGCTGACAAGTACTTGCCCAATTTGTTCTGGCCAGAGCCACGTTCTTCGTCTCTGCCCGCAGTTTATTAAACTATCATTTGAGGACAAATTCTCGATTGTGAAAAAGCATAATTATTGCATAAATTGCTTATGTCGTGGTCATGCTGTTAAGAAATGTAACAGCAAATATAGTTTCAACTTGTGCAAACAACGGCACCATAGCCTTCTCCACCGACCACAGGTTAGAAGAGTTATTGCTCCGACCACATCAAAACTGTCTCCGTCTTTTACTGAAGTCAAAAGTCGAGATCACAGTTGTGTTTTGTCGCAGCCCCGACACCCTCCAGGCATTTCAACATTGCCCTGCACTTTTCCGGCTTTTACAAATGTCAAAAGTCGAGAGTCTAAGTGTACTATGTCGACCCGCTCTTCTAACAAACATCAAAGCAATCATCCAGACACTAATACCTTGCGCAATAAAAAAGTTCTTGCTTCGCCATCTTTGAATACCACTCCGGCTTTTACATATGTCAAAAGTCGAGTATTAGGTGCAACTCTGACGAAATCAACTCCGGCTTTTACGAAGGTCAAAAGTCGAGTATTTAGCCCTTCTTTGTCGCGCTCAAATACATATCCGGCTTTTACCAAGGTCAAAAGTCGAGTATTTAGTCCTTCTTTGTCGCGTCCATCCTCCTCTCCGGCTTTTACCAAGGTCAAAAGTCGAGTATTTAGTCCTTCTTTGTCGCGTCCATCCTCCTCTCCGGCTTTTACTGATGTCAAAAGTCGGGAACTTCGTTTGTTGGATCGGTCTTCGGACAACACCATTAGATAATTGTATACTTTTGGGAACCGCCAAAGATAGTTTTTAATTCGTTGCTTGCCCAAAAATATATTTTCGGGTACCTTCTTATCGGTCCGGTTCCTGCCACCTCTTGTTCTTAATCTCGTTTTTTAAATTGAAATCGACCACAGAGTTATGCTAACAACTAAGAGAAACATATCGCTAGTGCTGTTATATCTTGAAAACTTAAATTGAATTGTTCAGTGACTCGTCTCCATATTCTTGAATCGAGCGAATATCGGAGTCGATCTTTCTTAATTACTCGTTTATTGACATCGCTTGTTTGAACTATAGCTCTCTTGAAATCTGAATTTACGTTCATGAATCTTCTTACTGACATATTGGTATAATATTATTAATCTTTATTGTAATTATTCCTAGCTTTAATTTGTTGATCCACGCTTACGTGTATCAAGGTGGGCGGCAATGTATAAGTTAGATACTTTGTCCCACAACTTCCCCTGCTCGATCAATCACGGATGCTGATTGGCGCACTGGCATCTCCTCTACAATTCCCTCTGCGGATACCGTAGTGTGCGGATCGCCGCTGGGCATCGGTTGTTGTCGGTTTGCTCGCCTTGTTACACTTTGCTCTCACTGGAATAATTGTAATTGTAGTAGTATATGACATGGGATCCTCTGCGATCACTCAGAACCTCTGCGTTCACTTGTCATTAGTCATTTGTCGAGAAATAACGTCTACGCGTTATTACTAAAAGGCCTCTGTCGCCACTACCACCGATTACAAAAGGTAATCTATTTGTTGTATGAAAAGAGTCACAAATAAACTTCCAGCATATTATTATATTTAAATTGATGCTGCTTGTGTTTTTATTTCTTTGATTCTTTTCTCCCTCCACTGCTCATCATACGGTAATCCTGAGTTATCGAAGAAACCTATGGATCACCCCTCCCTCACCTCAACATTTTATCCTATCGAACTGGAGAATTTGTTGTTGCCTCAACTAAACAACGGCCAAACGTAAAAAAGCAGCTGTATTCTGGGACAACTATCAGGCAAAATTAAAGGAATACAACAAAATAACAAGAAACGCCAAACGAAACTCCTGGAAGCTTTTCTGCGAACCCTAAAACCCATACACAGACCGAGCAATTGGTCGATGGTAATGGAAAACGGATTGAAAAAACAGAGAAACTCTAGGACTTCTGATGAAAACGCACTTCCCGCAGAATACCATGGTTAACACTGAGGCATCGACGGAATGTATTAACTCATCGGAAGAGGCGCCAAAGATCGACAGCTTAATGGTCCAACAAGCCATTTTAAGCTTTTCACCATATAAAGCAGCTGGACCAGACCAGATCTTCCCGGCTTTACTACAGAGGGAAGTGGACATTATTGCGTCCAAACTGGTCGGGATCTTCAATGCATGCTTAAAACTTGCATACACTCCTATAGCCTGGCAGGAGGCAAGGGTAGCCTTTATACCCAAACCTGGCAAGGCAAGTTATGCAACACCAAAATCTTATCGACCGATAAGTTTAACTTCATTCTTACTCAAAACATTGGAACGGACAGTCGACACCATGATAAAGAGTAAGATCCTCAACGATATGCTTAAATTCAAACAACATGCATACGTTAAAGGCACTCCTTATACGAGTTTCAGGTAGACAGGGCCTTAGGAACTGGATAAACCACATGCTTAGAAATAGATTGATAAGCTGCGGGCTATACGACGTGAAAATAAGAGACAAAGTTGGACAGGGAACGCCACAGGGAGGGATACTTTTACCTCTGTTGTGGGTTACCACCATAAACAGTCTCTTGAGGACCCTAACCGAAGAAGGATTTGACCCAGTCTGCTACGCAGACGACGTTATAATACTTCTGAGAGGAAAGAATCCGAATCAACTCTGTAGAAGAGAAGAAACGGCTCCAAAAATTGTTTTTAACTTGGCCAGGCCGAGAGGTCTGAACGTCAACCCGGAAAAAACAGAAAATTGTCTATTCACTAGGAAAACGAAAATGGGACACTACGAGGAACCAGTTTTTCTAAATAAGACAATAAATATCTCTTGTACAGTTAAATATCTAGGAGTAATTCTGGGTAGGAAACTTAAATGGAAATACCATATACAAGAAAGGACCAACAAGGCCCAAATATGTTGGTCAACCTGCAGAAGGGCGATAGGCTCAAAATGGGGGCTCAATCCTAGGACCAATTAATTAGACCAAATTAATCAATTAATTAGACCAATTCTAACGTACGCGACTGTGGTATAGTGGACAGCCATGGACAAAAAATGTAATGTGGAAATATTGCAAAAGGTCCAAAGAACATGCTGCCTAAGCATTAGCGGAGCAATGAGGACTACACCGACTAGGGCTTTAGAAACAATTTTGTTTGTACACCCAATAGATATTCAGGTAAGGTTTGAGGCAGCCATCGCAGCTGCAAGGCTAAAGTCGATGAGCGAGTGGATCGAAAAGAGCCACCAAAACATATTAAAGGTCACAACGGGTGAATCTATAAATCAGGTAGTATCGGACCGTATACCTGAAACTAGTGAAGTAGCCTTGTGTGAAGTGTCAATACCTGACAGAGACATGTGGATCGGAGGAGCTCTAGCACAGATTCCCTCTGGAAACTGTGGGTTTACGGATGGGGCTGTGCTAGAGGGGAACCGGAAACGGAAATCTCCCTCCGTCTGCCGGATCATAACACGATCCTGCAGGCGGAACTCCGGGCGATAACAGAGTGTCTGCTTTGGTTTGATACTCACACAAGGCCTACCACTGTAAATATCCTTACGGATAGCAAAGCAGCCATTAGAGCTATATCAACCAAGACAGTGAAATCTAGAACTGTCTTGGAATGTAGTAAATCTATAAATAATTACTCTCAACACGGTAAGGTAAACATTATATGGGTACCAGGGCATACCGGGATTAGGGGTAATGAAATAGCAAACACCTTGGCAAAATATGCCAAGGAGCAACCCACGGTAAGTCTAGAAAACGCTAAGCCGTTTAAAGCTACGCGACTAGAACTAAAGACATGGGCAAAAAATGCACATATATCCCTTTGGAGTAGTGAAGAGAAGGGAAAAAAACACAAAAATCCTATGGGGAAACCCAGACGAGGATAAAACAAAAGAATTACTTTTACTAAGTAAAAAAGATATTAGTAGACTGACAGGAATCCTTACAGGTCACCTAGGTCTAAAAGCGCACCTGCACAAAATAGGTTGTGAATGCAGAGCATGCGGAGAGGACGACGAAACGTTGGAACATTACCTCTGTCATTGTCAAGCCTTCACAAATCTGAGAACCCAGTTACTAGGGAATGACATTATACCAGGACTCGAGTTCAAAAAGATCAGAGACTATGTAAATAGGACAGAGATCCTAGACTAAGTCAAAAAAGATAATCTTCCATAACCCAAAATTAGAGCGCACAACAGGCCAACTTATGGCTTAAGTGTATGTCCACATGGGCATGTGGTGATCTAGTATCATCCCTCTTATCAACCTAACCTAACCTATATAAAACAACTTCAAGAAAAACATGCATATAAGAACAAATTCTGTGTCGAGTATAAATAATAAATATGAAATCAGTGACCCAAAAAAAATAAACACCCAAGGTTAGGTCAAAATCAATTTAGTCACACGTTAATTTACAACACATTAGTCTTGTTGTGTGTGATATGTACCAGTAAATGAATACATAAAATACAAACACAAAACATTCTAAGTACATTAAAATTTCGAAATTTCTGATGCTTTAATTTATACCTTTCAATTCTGTCCAATAAGTTTCAAAATATTGTTACGTTCCACCAGCACGGCGCTACGGTGCGGTTCTGGATAGCTCAGGGGGCCATACTCAGAGCGGTCCCAACCCATACACCTGTTGCCCTAGGGGACAAACAATTATAATTTATAGAAGACTGTATGAGACACAAAAATAAAACGATCACAAACACATGGTATACCCAGAACAAGGGAGCTTGATGGATTTGCTCCTACACGTCGCCAGCCCATGCTTGACCCTCAGATCGAACTAACAAACTTCTCAAGGGCACGACTTTCCACCGACACTCACCTTAGGCTACATCCACCTGCTTTCCTCTCATGCAATTAGCATATCATATCGATTTTACAACATTCGAACAATAAAATTATTTATTACATTTCTTCTTTTTGTCTTAAACCTAACATTTAAACATACATAGAATACGTCGATTTATGGAACACTAACTCCGGAAACACTTTTATAAACGAGTCATTAACTCGGATCACCCATAATAATTTGTAGAAAAATTATGCCAAATCTGGCCTTAACTAATAAATCGACTACGCCTTCCTAACAGACCTCTTTTAGGGGGTCTTCGGACACATTGTTTCGTCGATGCAAAAACCAATAAAGTCACATAAGAGGATTTCTGGCTTTATTCATTAAGTTGCATGTTCTTCCGGCTTTAAGTCAAAACTCAAAGCATACGAAAATCGTGTTTCAGCACACATTCAGTCGCGTAGAGATGCGGCAACTCTACGAGGCCTTAAAACGCTAATTTGGGCAACCCTACACTCGAAATTCACATTGCAAGGGGTCAATGACCCTCACAAAGAAATTTAACTTATTTATAACACTTAATAGACAGCAATTAACAACACAACTTAGCCTAGATTTTACACATAAAACTATAGATTTTTTCTTATAATATTTTTATGATATTCTTGATGAGTTTTTTCGCCTTTGATTAGGTTTTTGTCATTATAAAATATATTCATTCAGCAAAAACGAAGGCAGGTTTTTAAATTAATGTTACCTGGACTTTAAATAAATATGTCATTGATTTTTGGTTTCTCTTATGTTTCAGGATTTCCAAGGATTTATCCTGCCATCAAGTCGGATATATGGAGCCAGCTCCTCAGAAGTACCAAATTTCCCGGATTTTGTTTTATAAAAAGATCTGACCTCCTCCTTGCAGACTGTCGAGGAGGCCAGTGATTGCCTTATTTAGATCGTTGGCGATTTTTATGTTAGTTAAAGCCCACTACACGGGATTTTAAATAAGACGAATCAGTCTTCAAATAAAAAATGAATTTATTCCAAATTGATTTGTTTTTATTTATTTTTGGGGAAACAAAATTTGGCTATAATCTAAATGGCCAGGTTTTTTAGCCGGTGGGTTTTAGAGTTCACCGTGAAACACAACTTGACAAAAAATATTAAAAGATAAGTTTCAAAATATTCTTCGTTGCATTTAAGTCAGATTCTTTACATTTGGACAAATGTAATTTAATTTCTATTTAAATATATATGCAAGTACACATTCTAAATAAGTACATACATACATGTATATGTATATGGAATGCTGTTTCAATCATTATGATTAATGAGATATAAACAAGATATGCCCTAACGTTCGTGCATGTGTATGTACGTACACAGTCGCGTGAGTGATGGATGAGTCTATCAATATGTTAAGTGGTCAGTGTGTCATTGAAAATTTTTTTGGGTCGCTGTGTGTTTGTTATATACAATGCTGGCGTTGTATCACATCAAAGATCCCCTTGCATTTCGCTTGTTCATAAAGCAAACGACCATGTTATGGTAGATTTAGGTAGATTTAGTATTTATGGCTAAAAAACACCTAACCAGTCAACGTCCACGATGATGGAAGTTGTTTTTAGTTAATAGTTGCATTTGGAAATGCTAAAGAACTATGACCTTTTGAACGACGCGACGACATTGCCAGTATTTCAGATCCATGAATTAACCATTCGTTAAGTTCGACTATGTGTTATTTTGGTAATATGTATAGTCGCATACGCGATGATAAAGACACAAGCCGTAAATGGTTTTGCAACAGCTACCAACAATTTACTACGTGTTCATCTTCAAATGAGTATGTACATTAGGCAGGGGCGATTTGAAAACCTTAATGGGCCCTCCACGTTTCTTATTCCTGGGATTTAACTGAGCAAAAAGTCTACTAGACCATAGGTCTATCGTGAAAAACGAGCCTCCCGATTTTGACTTTGAGTTTGTTATCCACGTTTTTTGGACATTTTGGTATATAACAGCCAAAGCATTGAGATTTGCGACACAAGGACAACAATTGTAGCCAAGACAAGCCAATACAGTAGTTAAGAGCCCTCTAATACATCGCAAAAGCATTGGAACGCTCCTTCAGGCAGTTTTGGCCCTGAGAAGGTGCTAACTTTTCGAAAAATGTCGATAAATTGCACTGTGCTACAAAAGTTGACCAGAAAAATATTCAAGCGTTCTGATGCAAACTTATATCGTATTGGGATCCATTGACAACGACAATGCATTTAGTTCGTTTGTATCACTTCGTTTTACTTTTTTATAACAGTAAAAGTAGTGAAAATCTGGGTTCCTTACATTTTCAAAATTAAACGGACATATCTTTTTTTCACAACGGATTTCTATTGATCCTTCTTCCTTTTAAAGGGGTGAATAATTACTGTCTTGGCTACAATTGTTGTCCTTGTGTTCGATCGAAAATCTCAATGCTTTGGCTGTTATATGCCAAAATGTCCAAAAAACGTGGATAAAAAACTTAAAGTCAAAATCGGAAGGCTCGATTTTCCCGATAGACCTATGGTCTTGTAGACTTTTTTGCTCAGTTCAATCCCAGGAATAAAAAACGCGAAGAGCCCATTAAGATTTTTTTCCTTCCATACAAATCGCCCCGGCCTAATGTACATACATACACATACAGTGGTGGCCAACACATTTGCAACAAAAATGCACGATTTAGAAAAATGTATTTAAAATATTTTTTGAACCCAAATTAAGAATGGTTTTGCAGTTATTTATTCTTAATTGATCAAAAATAAAAAATGAAAAGTTTTGACACGATATACAACAAAAATTATGAAAACAAGTAAGAACGGCGTTAAGTTCGGCCGGGCCGAAAACCCCACAAAAAAACTATAACTGACTTTCTCACAATTTTCAAAATAAATATCGAACAAGACAAAAAAATAATATTTTTGAAAATTATGAGAAATTCAGTTATAGTTTTTTTGTGGGGGGTTTCAGACTTAAACCATTATAGCTTAGCCATTTGTTAACCGATTAAAAAAATAATAACTTGTTCGAAAGATATTATTCTCTCCTTTGAAAGGAAGAAGGATCAATAGAAATCCGTTGTGAAAAAAAGAAGATATGTCCGTTTAAATTTGAAAACGTAAGAAACCCAGATTTTCACTACTTTGAATATTTTTCTGGTCAACTTTTGTAGCACAGTGCCATTTATCGACATTTTTTGAAAAGTTGGCACCTTCTCAAGGCCAAAACTGCTTAAAGGAGCGTTCCAATGCTTTTGCGATGTATTAGAGAGTTCTTAACTACTGTCTTGGCTACAATTGTTGTCCTTGTGTTCGATCGAAAAAGTCAAAATCGGGAGGATCGATTTTCACGATAGACCTACGGTCTAGTAGACTTTTTTGGTCAGTTCAATCCCAGGAATAAGAAACGCGAAGGGCCCATTAAGGTTTTTTTCCTTCCATAACAAATCGCCCCGGCCTAATGTTCATACATACACATACAGTGGTGGCCAATACATTTGCAGCAAAAATTTAAAATATTTTTTTAATCCAAATTAAGAATGCTTTTGCAGTTATTTATTCTTAATTGTTCAAAAATAAGAACATGAAAAGTTTTGACACGATATACAACAAAAATTATGAAAACAAGTAAGAACGGCGTTAAGTTCGGCCGGGCCGAACTTGTTATACTTTCCACCACAAGTTGTATTGAAATAAAATGGAGTAATTATTTTCCTTTCGTGTATGAAGAAGACTTAATACTAAATTTCAGCAATTTCGGTAAAACAATGTGAGGCACCGTTCTATGGGGGCTATTTCAAAACGTCGATCTATACCGACAAATTTCTGACGGAAAGTTTTTAGACTCAAAGAAGACTAAATACCAAATTTCCTATATTTCGGTAAGAGAATGTGGCTAAAACTTAAAAAATACCGAAAATTAAGAAGTACGCTTCTATGGGGATATAGGAAGACGTGGACCTATACTGATAATACTCTTCTGGAATATTTTATAACTCTTGGAAGACTAAATAACGAATGTCAGATATTTCGGTGGGATATTGACGTCACAATCTTCAGTATTACGAAAATCGAGAGGTACAATTAATATGCAAAATTTTCAAATAAAAATAAAAATCAGCTTGAGCCCACGTCCTTAAAAAACACATGAAAAAAAGTGTTGTCACGGCGTGTTATTGTTCAGAACCAAACTCATAACTTTCAAAGGCTACGCTAAGCCTAATAGGCAAAATTTTCAAATAAAAATAAAAATCAGCTTGAGCCAGGCTGGGGTTCGAACCCACGTCCATGAAAAACACATGGAAAAAAATGTTGTCATGGCGTGTTAGTGTTCAGAACCAAACTCATAACTTTCAAAGGCTACGCTAAGCGTTTGTCATGAAAGCCATACAAAGATTTGAACAAAAAATTCAACTTTGTAAAAACAAATTGCATTTAAAAGAGGAAACAAGTTAGATGATAGCGAAGCCGCCCCACAATCGATGTGTCTGAAGAGTCTTCCTAAACCAAAGGCGAAACATGTCATGTCACACAGTGGTGGTTGTGTGGGTTCGTATCGCCGGCTTTCCTTTTTCAAAAAGCATCTTGGTCAGTAAGCTCGTCTCTCTTATAATTTCGGTAATTAACAATGTTTTTCGGTAAGTTAGCGACGAATAAAAAGCAGTCGTAAAGTTCTACCGATAGTAAGAGTGTTGCCAACCTGTTAAGGGCCCATTAACTACGTTCATATGTTTTCGAGACCTAAACCTCTGATTTTACTAATAAATGATATAAATTCACTCCAATATCTCTTATATCTGAATTTAATTAAATTGAAAACTGAAAGGCGAAGAAAATTGAATTACTTCTGAAGTTTCTGACCCTTGGACCCATACTCATGCTTCTCCCGTACGATCCGCCACTCCGCCGATGATGCACATATGACTGATATCAGTTTTAAAATTGTACTCACTTTTAAACTTCTAAAAACCAAAACAAATGATCTGAATTATAAAAATAAATTACATTTAACAAAATATTGAAGATTTTTACATGGGATTTGGTCCAGTCGCATATGTTTTGACCACTAAATGTTAAGGCGTGTTATGTATTTTCATATATTTTTTTAAATTTTTGTATCGTGTCAAAACTTCATTTTCTTATTTTTGAAACAATTAAGTATAAATAATTGCACATAAATACACAACAGGTCAACAATAACAACAACACATTGCACAAATATTGGGTATATTGCTCATTTACTCAAGGAAAGTCATAACTTAAAAATCGATTTTTCATAAAAGCACTATGAAATAGTGAAATTAATTTGAACTTCCCAATTAAACAAGAAATATTATTTTTGGCTAACCAGATATCAATGCTAATTTTTGTAAACTCAGAAATTAGTTTGTTTATTTTGGCCACAATTCAAGTAAATGAATGCAGCATATCAACAAATTTTACAGAATTTCAAATTTAATCAAAAACAATGAAATATAATGTGAGTTGTGACACTCTTTGAGTAATTGGGCGATAAGCATATATGAGTGAAAGTTAAAAAATTAATATTGCTGAAGTCAAGGATTGCACTATTAAATACGCGAAATATTGCGGTATTATTGTATGTTTGTTCTTGTGCTCAATCTGGCTCTGGGTCTTTCTCCAGTTCCAGGAAAGTGGCTGTGTTTAGGTTTGATACATTCCAACTCAACTTCCCGAGCTCAGTCGATCACGGATGCTGATTGACATCATCGTGCATCACCTCAGCAAGTTCCCTCTGCGGAGACCGTAGAGTGTTGATGCTAACGAGCGATGGTTGTTGAGTTTTCTCTCATTGGAATATGTAAATGTAGTAGTATAAATCGACTCAGATCCTCTGCGATCGCTGCAATCCTCTGCGATTGCAAGAACCTCTGCGTTCACTTGTCGATTAGCCTTTGAAGAGTTAACTTGTCGCGTATTAACCAACCGTCTCGCGTTAATACTAACCGGCCTCCGTCGCCACCACAGATTACAATTGGTAATCCTAGTTGATATTAACAGGCCTCTGTCGCCACCCCAGATTACAAGGTAATCTTTGTTGTTATTTGAAAAGAATTACACCAATAAACGGCAATCATTTATTATATTTAAACTGATACTGCTTTTGTTGTTTTATTTTATTCTTTTCACCCCCACTGCTCTTCATTCCTTTACTGAGTTATCGAAGCCTATGGATTTCCCCTCCCTCACCTAAACATTGGTCCTTCGAGCCGGATAGAATACAGTTTTGTTGCCTCTCTCTTGGACGATAATTGAAGCTATTGTTGTTGCATTGCATGGAGAAACCATTGGATTAATTTGCATATTACTAACACCAGGTACGTAAACTCAGAATTCCTTAAAAAGTGAGCTACCGCGAGTGTTAGTATTTTTCGTTTGAGCATTAAATAAATAAATTATTGGTCGAATTTCAATCGCCCTACGCGTGTGAATTAAATTCGTTGCCTAATTTCGCCTATTATACAGTCCACACAAATTGTTGAAATCGTTGTAGTACTGATCATCCAACGTCGCGTTGATCATACAAATCACTATTCGTGTTGTTGTTATTCTTGTTCGATTTGCTCGAAGTTATTAGTTCTCACCATAACAACGAACACAATCCTTCCAATCGTTTTATTGTTGTTAAAAAAAAAATAATAATAAAAAATTCATATTGGTCGACTCATATTAGCACTGTTAATACTTGCTCTCCCCACTACCAAACATCTTAGTTGTTGTTAAACTTGCAAATTCTTAGTCGTTGTACTGATCACCCTACGTTGCGTTGATCATACAAAGCATTCGGGATTATTTGTCAAATTCTAATTGTGGATCTTCTCATTCTAACTGAGAACTTTGCAAATATATTTTGTAATATTTGCAATAACAACATCGTTAACTTCCAATAACTCTTGCTCTCGAGTTGTTCAATTATTACACACATTGATCCAAACTCTCATTACATCGATATTCTTATTCGTTGATCATTTGTTATTGTTGTTGTTATTCCCCAAGGCCTTTTTTAACGAAGCCCTTTTGTTGAGAATTTGCATTAGCAAATTTACAATAACAACACACATTGCCTACAGTCACATATTGTCGTTTGGTTTACTTTGATATTACGATCATCTCCAACCAAAAAATATTTGGCGTTGTTATTCCTCCTCGTTCTATTTTAAAACCCTTTGAAAATTTGCATTGGTAAATTTGCAATAACAACACTCCATCCAAATTCTCATTCCTTTCGTTTATTTGTTGTATATATCGTCCATCACCAACCACATTCGTTTTTCTATTCTCCCTTTTGTCCAACAGGTAATTATTCTAATTGGAGAAATTACATTGTAATTCTACCAACAACTTTCCCGCCTTTTTAAGCGTCCCTTAAAAAACTCTGCTGATCCTCTGCACTCACTTGCTTGGTCGTTTGCAACGTCTGTTGTTCAGTGGGAGTTTCGCTGTTCACACACAGCCATTTCTCTGCTAGCGTCGCTTGTGTGGTTAGCACAGTGGGGTAAAATAGTACAAATTGTTTTTTTTTTTAATAATTAATTTTGAAAATTATTTTTCGATTATTTTTTGAAATTTAATTAATTGGCAGTAGGGTTTTTGGAATTTTTGGACAAATTCACCCTACACTCGACATTTATTCCTCATATTTCTAGCAGAGAACATACGTGGAAAATATTTATATTTTGACATTTTTGTATTGTTTTTGAAGTCTCTACTTACAAATTTTGGAAAATTGTTTGACTCTCCGTAGGGAATTTGGTATTTTAGGACAAATACACCCTACTTTTGGCATATCTTGCACCAACGTTTCAACCAAATAAGATATATTTCTTGCAAATCATTTTATCTGCGTTGATTTTCTTGGGCAAACATTTCTTTTTCGTACAAATACCTTATTTGTCGTTGGAATTTCAACAAATACACCCTATCATTGGCACAGTTTACCTCAACATACACCCTACACTTTGTATTACCATATACATTCTTGTATATTTGGGACTTTTTGAATTTTTTGACCAAATTAAAGAAGTTCTTGTTCGCCCTGAGGACGTTTCTTTAAATTTTCTCCTATATCACCCTACTTTAATTTCAAACATCACCACACCTTGCTATTTTTCTGTGGAATATCTAGAAATTTGGAGGTTTTTTTGTGGAAATACCTTATTTCCTTTGAGCTATAGCAATTTGTGCTTCAACTGAATATCCTTTTTACAACATTCTTTGCATATTCAATTGTAGATTTTCGCTGATTTGTGCATTTAAACTTCGAAATGTCAGTCACCCCACACACTCGTTTTGTTAGAGCTTCGGAGATATTTTTGAAATTTGAAGCATCCTTTGAACGGACTGATGAGTCCACATATAATGTCTTCACTCTCGAAATTCGCAATTCAGAATTTCAAAAATTGTGGCACAAAGTCAAGTGCGCTTATGATGAGTGCAAAAACTACCTCACGACATCCGAGACGGCACAGGATGATGTTATTGATGTCGTGGAGGAAAAATATGGTACATCCTGCCTAGCCTATATCCGGTGTATGTCCACAATTAACCACCATCTTGAACGCCTTAAATCTTCAGGCACTGTCCCTAATTCACCTGCTATAGTTCCACCAATCTCACCACCTCCTGGTGAATAGCCACTTAAATCAATTGTTCAATCTCCCCTCTTTCGATAAAGAAACAGTTTCGGGTTTGAAAACTATCCAGCGTGGGATTAATAGTTGCCTTGCTGCAATGGCCGTCTATGACGTCATTACGGATCATTGGGATCCAATAGTTGTTTATATTTGTTTGCAAAGGTTGCCAAGGTTAACTTTGACTCTGTGGGAGCAAAGTATCAAAAACAAGTCGTCTTTGCCTTCTTGGAAAGACTTAGATGCTTTCCTCACAGAGAGGATACAAACACTTATGTGTATCCAAAGCCTGTATGGAAATCAGGTCGCAAAATCATCAGCCACGAATGTGGTTTCATCCAACTCCTCCAAAAAATTGTTGTCGGTAAAAAAATCACAAAATGTATCACCCCTTCGATCCACTAATTTGTCGAACACTTATTGCCCAATTTATCCTAACCAGAGCCATGTTCTGCGTCTCTGCCCCCAATTTGCTAAACTGTCATTTGAGGACAAATTCTCGTTGGTAAAAAAGTACAAGTATTGTATAAATTGCTTATCGCGTGGCCATGTAGCTAAATCTTGCCAGAGCAAACATAGTTGCAACTGGTGTAAACAAAGGCATCATAGTCTTCTCCACCGGCCACAAGTTAGAAGAGTACTTGCTCCGGACACTTCAAAACTGTCTCCCTCATTTACTGATGTCAAAAGAGGAGATCCCAGTTATGGTTTGTCGCAGCCCAGACACCCTACAGGCAGTTCTACTTTGCCATGCACTTCTACGACTTTTACAAATGTCAAAAGTCGAGAGTCTAAGTGTAATATGTCGACCCGCTCTTCTAATAAATGCCAAAGCAATCTTCCAGATACTAATACTTTGCAAATTAGAAAAGTTGTTGCTTCTTCAACGAAGACAGATCCGGCTTTTACTAAGGTCAAAAGTCGAGTGTTTACTTCTTCTTTGTCACACCCATGCACATCTCCGGCTTTTACAAATGTCAAAAGTCGAGAAACTGCCGACAAAAAAAAAAAGCTAAATCCGGTTCCTATCCCTTCAATAGATAATAATGTGCTCCTGGAAACTGCGAAAGTGAATATAGTTCACAATGGCAAATCGCACACGAAATTCAAATCGACCACTTTAAAAATCACCAAGTGAATAATTGTTAAACATAATAACTTAAATCGCTCGCACACTATCTTGAAAATTAATATCGGTATATTGTACATAGCTCACTTAGGAATCTGACTTTACGTTCTTTCCTAACATTTGAATCGGATGCTGATTGACATCATCGTGCATCACCTCAGCAAGTTCCCTCTGCGGAGACCGTAGAGTGTTGATGCTAACGAGCGATGGTTGTTGAGTTTTCTCTCATTGGAATATGTAAATGTAGATCCTCTGCGATCGCTGCAATCCTCTGCGATTGCAAGAACCTCTGCGTTCACTTGTCGATTAGCCTTTGAAGAGTTAACTTGTCGCGTATTAACCAACCGTCTCGCGTTAATACTAACCGGCCTCCGTCGCCACCACAGATTACAATTGGTAATCCTAGTTGATATTAACAGGCATCTGTCGCCACCCCAGATTACAAGGTAATCTTTGTTGTTATTTGAAAAGAATTACACCAATAAACGGCAATCATTTATTATATTTAAACTGATACTGCTTTTGTTGTTTTATTTTATTCTTTTCACCCCCACTGCTCTTCATTCCTTTACTGAGTTATCGAAGCCTATGGATTTCCCCTCCCTCACCTAAACAGGCTGCTTCGATGTTTTTTATGTTTACCCTCTTAGGTGGCAATGTCAATATCTTCTGATTCTCCACTAAGTCATAACAAATACCTAAAAATGAGCTCTTTCTGACAAGATAGCTTTTATTTTTGTTTATCTTTTAATGTAACTCATCCAAAGCTAATCCTAATTGATGACTGTCTTCATCTGTAAGAGTTGGAGAACAAATATTTTCATAGTTCTCCGGTGAACTTAAGCTGTTCCCCTCAGCCCTGCAAATTAAAAGGGGACATTCAATGGGTAAATATCTGCCCATCCCGTCGAATGCTTTTTCAATTTCTTTCACAGCATGGGAATTTTTCCAATACGATGGAGCTCCTCCTGATTATCTAAAAAATCCCTTCTTGCTTCCATGAAGGAATTCTCTATTCCTGATCGATTTTCTCTAGTCCCCTTGGCTTTACTATTATTTTGAGCAATTTTGCTCATTTTTAAATAAATAGACACTATATACTCGCCCAACATCCTTTGATGTTAGATGAATTGTTCAAAATTCATTTTTGCGAGCTATATTTTTTGTCACTTTATTTTTGTAAAGTTAAAAACTTGGCCTAACACACTATTTGTTTTGACTGTGCGCCTTTTAACTCAGCAGACGAATAACATAACGAGGTTTCTTTTTAACCAACGCGCCTATCACGTCACAAAATTAACGAATAAGCCTAACGCTGTCTCTTTTGACTACGCTCCTATTACGTTAAAACACTTAACACGAATAAACTACACAAATTTCCTTTCTGAAACCCCTAGCCTATCACGTCACACAACTAACGGATAAATCCAACGCAGTCGCCTCTTCAATCGTCTTATTTCTTCACTATCATCCAGAAAGATTACAGCCAGGCATTACTGTGATTACTTAGCCTGTTTAAGTAATTGGTGCTATATCTTCGTAATTCTTCTGTTATTAGAGGAATGCCGAGATCATGATGTATGTTATTATTATTAACGAACCATGGTGCATTAACTATTTGTCTTAATGTCTTTGATTGATATCTATGCAGGATTTTTAAGTTTGAGTTGCTTGTCGTTCCTGTAATGACCCGAAGGATATGAGGTGTACTTTCTATACACTCTAGTTAAACACCGTAGAATTTATTAGGACAAAGGACTGCGGGAGCCATTGCTTTGGTAGCAGTCAGTCGGTGGGGAGGTTCGGTCCTTTTTCCTTATAAACCAATTACCCATTACACGTAATTATTATTAGACTCCCTTTTTATTTATTTAGAATTCTATTGTATCTAAGTGGTCTGAGATAACTAATAAAATCAAATCCCCCATATTAGCTATCGATTGAAATAAAAAATATATATAATTAACAGAAATGCCAATGTCTTTTTTTAGAGTAGATCCTCAGTGTTGTTGTGAGATCGCGCTTCTTTACCCTCGCTTCCAATGTTCTGAATGCGCTATCATATTGTCCAGAACCCCTAATATACTCACGTACTCTTCTTTACTTCACACGGCAGGAAAACATAAGCAGATTAATTTAGCAGGCCATCCTTTGGCATATACATTTAGATTTATTCAAGACATCAATCATTTTTTTAGACAATAGATTAATATAATATTGTATGCAAAAACTAATAATTCATGATACGAATCGTATAATTATAGTATACATAGTAATTAAGATAACAAACAAATTTATATTTATAATTTCCTCGACATGAAGGGACAAAAAATTCCTTCGGCACTTAATGGGTTAAAATATCTGCAATATCTTTTCTAAGAAAAAATTCAAGCAAACGCTTGACCAAAACAAAGATACAAAAAAAAAATGATCACGCTTATTGTAATTACAAATTGACAATGCAATGTAAACATACATATGTATATATGTATGTCTTTAAAAATGTGATTTATTCTATTTTTGTTTCTTTCCTTGTTTTTTTTTTTACCGAGTAGTGAGAGCTCCTACGTTATGGAACGAGAGTAACAGGTATATTAAAATTCACCACATTGGGGAGATCAAGTGAACATTTTAATTACGTCAGAGCTCTCATTACATGACACTCAATTATAATAATGTAAGAGAAAGCAATTGATATTCTAATAAGAGATTTTGATAACAGCTGATTTAACTTAAAAGAAAAAACATCGCAAACTAATTACAAATGTTGCCACCTCAAAACACCTAGCACAACGTTGCAACAAGAGCGTACTATATGATTTTATTTTCAAGAAAACAATATTGCCTTTTTTATGTCGGCTAATATGTTGACCATAAAAGAAGATATATAAATATCTATCCGTTCTGTATATTTTATAAAAATTAAAAAAATTAAATTTTTAGGCATCCGATTTGCTTGACGACCATTATTTTTGTAAACATTGTTGTTCAGACATACAAGTATCTGACTTAGTTTGGTAACAAACCATTTACGTTCTTGGGCCTGTCAGCTGAAGTCACCACAGAGAGAAACCGAATAGCGGATCAAAATAAATAATTGTAAAAATTCAGTATTGTCTTTGATCTGGTTTATAACTGTATGAATTTCCGTATATGTCATTCATTCATTCGTAAATATTTAAATCATTGACATAGTGGATTTAATTGAATTGTTACAAAACTGAAGTCAGTGTTTTTTTGTGAACTTATTATAAAAAAAGACTTGTGTGCAAAAGAATATATAATAAATGGAATGCAGTAAAAAAATATAAATATATAAAATGTCTTTTAAAATGCCAAATGAAAAATAAAGAAATACTTGGTCATACACGCTCGGAAATCCTGTGGAAGCTACAAACAGAAACAATTTGAATCTAGGGAGCGCAAAGGGCTACTGTATTTGGATTTATATATATATATATATATATATATATATATATGGCGAATAACAAAATTCCTTTACAGTTCCATTTGAAAAAAAATTCAAAATTTTTTTTTGCGAGCACATCTACGATTTTTGGTATAGAGGTAAAGGAAAAAATCCGGTTTCAAATCTGCACGCGTTCACGAAATTGGCCAATGCGCGCAAAAGTTATAGCGGTTTTTATTCTCATATAAAGAAAAAATATTTAAAAATATATTTTTTGTTTTTATGAGAAAATGTATGCATAAATCGTTAACAGCATTCCATATCTATTCGTAGATGTTTAAATAGTTATTAAATTTATTATTATTTTCGCGGAAAATCAACAAATAATAAAGAAATTTTGAAGTATATCCAAATTATCCTGTCCCAGAATCCGTACAAACCCTCAAAAAATAAATTAAAGAATATATGCGGAATCTAGACAATGCGTAGAAAAATATGATACCAAATTTATAGAGATTGGGTACATAAATTGCATATTATAGCAACAACAAAAGAGAAAAACTTATTGTTGGAAAATATTGTTGCAAATATTTTTTTGGTTTGATTCTAAAAATTAGAAAAAAATATTTGGGAGTTCTCCAACTATTTTGCTAAAATCCAATAGAATAATGAATGTATACTGTTAAAACTTCATCAAAAAATATGGTTTACCATCGCGAGAGTTTAAATGATTACTATGATAACTTATAAGGGTTGGAAATTAAGAGTAATATTGAAATTACAATCATTCAGTTAATATTAAAATTAAAAAGCCCGTTATTCGCGAATTAGTTAAAGTCGGTTGATGCGCATCCGTTTTTGGATACAGCGAATCAATC
Source organism: Musca autumnalis (assembly GCF_047663935.1). NCBI lineage: Eukaryota > Metazoa > Arthropoda > Insecta > Diptera > Muscidae > Musca > Musca autumnalis. Next base: position 69,186,779 of record NW_027411866.1, on the reverse strand, counting down.
TCTTTCAAAATTGATGCATATTTCGATGTTTCACTCAGGGGCCATTGTGTGCCGCCAGTTGCATCATACACTGCAAAAAACCTTAAAGTTGGTAAAAGTCGCGCAATGTGCATAAGATTTTGATGCGCATCCGGTTTCATCAGCGCCTATCAAAAATACGTCGAAATATACCAATTTTAATTAGATTCTTCAAGAACCGTGGATGTGCCTCCACATTCAATTTTTTGTGAAAGACCCATATTACTCGCGTATCTATTTTCTTTTATGACACGCGTTTTCGCAAATATTATAATCGCCAGTAAAGGATTCCATTTATGTAAAAAAATTTAAAGAAAATCGCGATTTAGTACGAGGATTTGTCAAAATATATTTTTGCTGATTTTCCGATTTTCAAGGTACCTATATCCGCGGTTTTAGTAGATGGATTCGATCACGGAAGGCTTCATTAGAACCGTCGCGTAAAAAAACTAAATTCACACGGGTTTCAAAGGAATAGAATGACAGTTGTAAATTTTACACGCAAAAAATAGGTTTTGTAAGAAAATTCACGCATCAAATGTTGGCCTTTCGACTCCAATTACTAGGATGCTGTAAGGAGCACACTCATGAGATATGCATCAAACGACGTAAAATCACGAGTTCTATAATCGTGTTAAGAGTTTGGAATATTATCTTCTTGCGCGTCCGGATTATTAAAAAAATTCAAAAAACCCCGAAATTCCGGCTTCAAAATGTCAGCATCAATTTTAGGTGGATGCAGTGGATATATCGAAAAATCATGCACTACAATCTTGTTGCCCATGGAGTATTCTGTGATTCTTTCTTTGGGAATAGGTCTATAAAATGTAAGGTTAAGCCAGAAATCGTTTGGGAACATAAAAAAACTTATTGGCTTCAACCCATTTTTACTCATTTTTCTACATTGACGCCAACATAGCTTCCACGAGAATTAATTTTCATGGTCGACATTATGGGATCCCTCCTACAACACTTCATTTTAAAGAATTGTAGTCATACTTTATAGAATATGTTAACAGTTCGCGAATTCTGATAGGGTGAAACTCGGATTCATCGATTGCAAAACATTTTTGTTATTTACCATATATATATATATATATATATATATGAGAGGTCAAGATTTTTCAAGGGTTATTGGCATTTATGCATTTTCTTCATTTTCGTTTTCTGGCAATTGAATAAACGTACATTACATTCCCCATATCTGATTTATATAAAATAATTTTGTTTTTCAATGATAATTGGGATTTTGGCCCCAAAAGCCAATACATCTTCTTCGTTTTTATATCTAATTGTTTTCGCTTTGCTGTGATATGATTTTTCCATGTGAGTCGTCTGTCGAGGTGAATCCCTAAGTACTTTACGCTGTTTGTTGTAGGAATAGACAGCCCATTCAAATACACATCAGGGCAGTCTCCTTTTCGTAAAGTGAAAGTTACGTGTGCAGACTTTTCAGGATTAACCATGATAACCAGTCTTGTATCAAATTTAGTTCATTTTGCACTAAGGTGGATGCTATATTTTGAGATTCATGCTAGTATTACATGCTAGTATTGCGGTGTCGTCAGCATATCGTCGGTGTCATGCTTAAGTGTTTCATACGCCATTTTTGACTTTTTGAGATACAGGTGGTTTCTAGGGTTTTCCGGTATGCTCTTTCTGAATTTCTTGTCGGCTTTCTCCTATCTGCTCTAGTTTCCGAGATATCCACGCCTCGACGGGAAAGCATAAACTGTTTTCAGTTATGAAATTAATATTTTAAAAACTTACAAGTTTAAAAACACATTTCAAAAATCAACATTTAAATTTTCGATTTAGAACAATTTAATTTATTGATGCAAAGATGGCAAATTTTTTTGTCACTTTATTCCATGTGATTTACAATATTTCACATTTGTGTCATAAGTGCGGATATGGAACAAATCGACAAAAATTCTTTTTTTAAAAAAATCTCTATAACTTGTATGTTCGAATACATATTCCTCTAAATTTTTGCAAATATGTTCTATACACTATTATTAATATTTCAAGTCAAGAATATAAATATTTGCTTTAGCCAGCTCCACACAGTTGTGACGCAAAACATTAAAATGCGATTATCTCAAAACAGACAAATGGCGTATGGAACACTTAAGCATGACACCGACGATATGTTGCAATTGTTACATCGTTGGTCCCAATAGGTCCCAAAACGCTACCTTGAGGGACTCCTGATTGCATTGCACAAAAATCAGATGATGAATCATTGATACATACGTAAAAAATTCGTTCGCTTATATAGGATTTGAGTAATAAATAAAAGAGTGTTGGCAGAATTGTTTTTAGCTTAAACAAAAGACCATAGTGCCAAACCTTGTCGAATGTCTGTTTAACATCTAAAAACACAGCCGAGCAGTATTGTCTATTTTCCAATGCGTTCCTAATAGTATTAACAACGCGATGACATTGTTCAGTCGTTGCGTGCTTGTTCCTGGAACCAAATTGATGTTCTGGAATCAAATTAATGGCATCCAGAATTGGTGTAAGTCGTTTTTTCAATAGATTTTCAAATACTTTTGAAAATATAGGTAATAGGCTTATTGGTCTGTATGACGTAAGAGCGTTTTCTGGTTTGTTAGGCTTCAGTATCATTATAACTTTTGCAGATTTCCATTGTGAGGGGAGTGACTAGTTCGCATAATACCGCTAAAAATTTTTGTTAAAAAATTGTTGTGTTTCAGTGGCAAGAATTTTATTACTTTAAAATCGATGTTATCATATCTTGGCGACATAGAATTATTGAGATGATTTATTTCCTGTCTTACTTCACGTGTAGTAATTGGTTTTATGGGACGAAACATTTGGCATGGTACATCGAGGAAATTAGTTATTTCTTCTACATCTGTTGCATTTGATGTAGAAAATGGAGTAAATGTTTCTTCCAAGTGTTTAGTAAATGATGAGGCCTTTTGATCATTTGTTCTACACCAGGTACCATTTTGGTCTTTTACTGGTATATTTCTTTTCTTCGATCTTGAGATGTATTTCGTAGCATTCCAAAGGTTATGTTCATCATTCTTCGTTGGACTTAAGTTACTTAGAAAAGCACCAGTTGGCTCATCTCTTACCATTTGGATATTCTTTTTGAGGGTATTTGTGGCATGATTGAGGTTATTTCTGTCTGTAGGCGCTCTTGTTCTCTTAGAAATTTTGCGTAATTTTCTTTTCTCTTTTATAAGTTTTCGCAATTCCAAAGAAATCCAAACAGATGTACCCTTTTGTGGAGTGCATTGTGGTGTTGATAGATACGCCGCGTTATGAATAGTTATGTTAAGAGTTTCCACGGCATCATCTATATCTAACCCTGACTTTAAAGGAATATTCAGATTCAAATTGAATTTATGTGACTATCAAATGTAGATTTATCAGTAAATTTCGTAATCAGTTTTTTCCTTATTGCAATCTTATTACAACATGAAGAATATGTTATAATGATAGGGCTGTGATCAGAGCTTAAATCATTTGAATCACTAATATCCAACATGGATTGGAATTCCATAATATATTGCGAAGTCCAATAAATCTGGAACTTTGGTTGCGTCGCTAGGCCAATACGTTGGACTTCCAGAAGATAAGGCTTTATAACCATTTTTAATTATACATTTATATAATTCTTTACCCTTACGATTTTGCAGCCTGGATCGCCACCACGGGTGTTTTGCATTGTAATCGCCACCAACAATGAATTTGTTGCCAAGTCTTTGGAAAAATTCTTCATATTGGACGGATTTATTATTATGCCTGGGAGGGCTGTATATGGATAATATTGCCACCGCTGAATTTCCGCAATAAATTTTCACACCTGCAGCTTGAATATGAGGCTCTGTGTACGGTTCCATAATGTCGTATTTTATTTGAGATTTAATGACTACCGCTGCACCGGCATGAGCTCTATTATCAGGATGGTTGGCTGTTATTATATCATAATTTTTAATTTGAAAATAAGATCTACTTGTGAAGTGGGTTCCAGAAACAAGCAGTATATCTATGGAATTATTTAAGAGAAATAGTTCAATTTCACTTTTATGATTTGAAATGCCATTAGCATTCCACTGTGCGATTCTAATGTCTAACTGCATAATTTGTTCATAAGCATAGACATCAAGCTTATGAGGGTATTTGTTAATTCTACCTGTTTAGATACCATTGATTCCAGTTTTTGTAATACATTATTTACACCATCAGACATACCTCTCGCCGCATCTGAATACGTAGGCCCTTTCGCGTTATTTATTGGTTCGAAGTTGTTGTACTGATTTTGGTTTATGTTATTTTGATGTAAATTATATTTTGTTGAATTGGTATAATTGACATTAGTTTTTCTTGCAATTAAGTTCTGGTATAATCTGCAACCTTTATAGTTTGCCGCATGACTTTCCAGACAATATACGCATCGTGGAGGTGTTTCTTTAGTTTTTGAACATTCTGATGTAGGATGAGGATGTCCGCATTTTACGCATGCGTATGGTCTTCTACAATAAGACCTGGTATGCCGTATTTTTGGCAACGGAAACACTGTACCATATCGTCAAAAGTTTTTACTGGTTCAACTGTCATTGATGCATTTTCAATGTTAGTTAGCTGATAAACATCTTTGTTGTTGGGCTGAGGTTCCATATCCACAAAAAACATCGAAAGGGGTTTTTTTAGTTATTTGACTAAATGCGGGTCTAACATTCCTTACTTGATGTCCTGCAGACAGAAATTTGACTTTAATGTCTTCAATTGGTGTTGTGTAATGAAGAACTTTGCATACTACTGTAAATGCACGTTCCTGTTTAATTTGAAAGGTGTGATAGGTTTTTCTATGTTCATCAAAATATTTTTATAACTTTTCTATATGATTCAACATCTTTTACCATTAACCTAATTTCATGATTTCTTGTTGATTTAAAGTTGAACGTATCTCGTTCAATAATCTTCAGCAAATCTTTAACCATTTTATCAACATCACTGACATCTGGTATGAAAATAGGAGGAGGTCTGGGGGCTGAATTGGTTGTTGGTGTTTCTTCATCTTGATTTGTATCAAGAGCAGCAAATTTATTTGTTGATACTTCAACATTATTTAAATCATGAAACCTTTTTACTTCAAAAAGTTTCGGTGACCCTGATTTTTTTTTTCGTTCGGTCCCACGCCACTCACACCCGCCCCACCCGACCGAGGGGGCCACCTCCCCATAACGTAGGGAACGCGTACACCCCATAGACCGGACTATGGAGGGTTAGTAGAATGATGGGATGACCGGCTACATATTATATCAGCCGGCAAGCTAAGTTACTACACAGATAAACAGTTAAAATATGGATACATGAGGAAGTAAAATACGAAACATGAATTAATTGGTCTGTTCCTTTACTTTTGAAAATGGTAAAACTGGCAAAAGTTGTAATCTACTTCCATATGAATTGTATGGTGTCTGAAGTAAAGGAACGCTTTTCGAGTAAAAAGTTGTAAAACGTGTCCCAATTCAAACCACGAAGAGCAAACAAAAGAAATTGGATTTGAGCAGATTCAATTTTATCAGAATTACACTTATATGAAGTATTCCATAGGATACAACCATATTCTAATACAGGACGAACCAAACTAACGAACAAACGTTTGGTAATAAAAGGATCCTGAAATTCTTTGGAACATCGCTTAATAAATCCCAATAATGACTTGGCTTTATTAACACAAGATTCAATATGTAGATTAGATCTTAGTTTATTATCTAAAGTTACACCGAGGTCAACGAACGGCATAAAATTTTCTAGTTTATACGAACCAATATGGTAATGGGTGCAAATGTACTGTGCCCTAAAGAGTGACAGCTTTTTACATTTTTGAAGATTTAAGGACATTCCATTGGCGCTACACCAGTTAGCCAAAGAATGTAGGTCAAATTGCAATTGAAGTGAATGACTTGGAGTGTCTATTTGATGGAACAACTTAACGTCATCAGCGTTCATTAATACTTTCAAGAAGCGTATAAAGGAAGTGAGATCATTTAGGTATAACACAAGCAGGAGAGGTCCTAAATGACTACCTTGTGGAACACCATTTAACAACACTTTTTGTGTACGACCTTCTAAGTATGTAGATATCCAATTTAGGAAAATATCAGGAAATCACATTAAATTAAGTTTGAAGAGCAAAAATTTATGTACAACCGTATCGAAGGCTTTACTAAAATCAGTGTAAATAACATCAGTCTTATGAAGTGGAATGATATAACTAGAACGCCACTGGGATGGAAATGGCCTTGGCGTAATGATTCGTTAAAAATCCTAGTAAGTGGTATGTACATTTCTTTTGCGCAAGATTTAAGGATGGACGTAGGAACACCATCCGGTCCAGGTTGGTTAGAGATACGCAACGAAGTTAAAGCCGCCAAAACCTCTTTATCAGTTAAAGTAATACAGGGAAAGTGATTAAGTGATACAATAGGAAAGTTATATTGAGAATTAAATCCAATAGAAGTATACGACGACTCAAAGAAATCAGCAAACATATTTGAGATTTCTAAGTTATCAGAAGATTCACTACTATTAAATCTCATACAACTAGGGAACTTTCGAGCCTTCGTTTAGAGTTCATGAATTTATAAAAACTTTTGGGATTCTTTTTTAGATCATATTTAATTTTATTAAGATAATAAGAATAAGCCTTTGAGTTTTCAATGTTATAATTTTTTCGAGAAACAAGATATTTTGAATAATTTAATGAGGTATTACATTTTTTAAACTTCTTGAAGAGCCTACTTTTAATGTTACGTAAACGTCTTAGAGTCGATGTGAAGCAAGGAGGACCGTGATCTAAATCTTTTCTTGTTAAAGGGACACAGATAGAAAATGTGGCGTCAAGTTGATTATAGAAATTTGACACACATAAGTCTAAATTTTCATCAAAATCCCATTTAGTATTAAATTAATTAAATTAACTTTTGCAAAGTTGTATAAAGGAGTCGTACTAATCAGGGGCTTTGTTTTATTTGAAGAATTCTTTAACTCGAGGTTAATTGAAAGTGCAGGATGATACTTATCCTCAGGTAGTACAAGTGGCGAACATCTGTTTAAAGAAATGTATAGCGAGGTTGAAAAGCTAAATCCAAAATCCGATTTTTGATGTTAACTATATTATTAATTTGATACAAGCATTTATCATATATCTTATCCCAAGAAATATCAAATCATATATTGCTTACAGCTGGTACAAAATCAACTTTACTATCTCCTGCCACCCATGAAACACTAGGTAAATTGAAGTCACGCATGCATATTAACGTACAGGAGTCGGAAAGTGTTGCCGATACGTTGCCTATGAGATCAGCATGCCTGGTATAAATTTCAGTTTTTGAATTAGGAGCAATGTATGAGCAAGTTATAATAATACTATTACCGAGGTACTTTAGTTTTACACAAATTCATCATTAGAGTTACAATAAATGTTTACACGTTCAGATGAAATGGAGCTATGGACAGCAATTAGGACACCACCGCCAATTTTATTTAACCTGTCTTTCCTATAGACTTGATAGTTATCGGAAAAAATTTCAGTATCATTAACATCTGGCTTCAGCCATTCTTTTTCTATTATTATTTTTTTATTGACTTTCTGTCAGTCCGCATCTTCGTCGGTTTGGTCACTACTTGCATTGCTTGCAGCCATACCGATGGTTTGCACTTAGCACAATTGTTGTTGCGCACAAATGTGCCTGTGCCTTAAGCACACTAAATTGTTATTGTTTTTTATGACACTAAAATTTCAGTACTTTTATGGTCTAAGAAAATAATGCATTTCAGTGCATTATTGTTGTTAGTTTTTTTTTTTATTTTATTATTTTTGATTCTTTCTTTTGTAACAGAGATTTATTACGCAGAGTACGTCTGGTATTGATCACGAAGACAGACGAATATGAGATATGAGAACAAAATATTCTTTGGATTGTTTAATACAAATCCGAAAACTTATAAATGTATGTAAGTGTAATCCGAATCATAAGTATTACATGAGGATCCAATCCAAAAGTTTGTAGTACCTCACATAAACCCACATATTTCGAACTTTTGTGTAACTGTAACCCAAAGAGTGGAACGGAAAATGTTATCAAAATATTCCAGCCAGCACATAGGCGGTCCATTAGCTCTTTTCATAGAATTTATTCTGATCTCTTCATTGAAATCCAGTATGTTTCCTCATAGAGAATCTTATGACTCATGTGGGAAACATTTTGGTCTTTATGTTGATGATCAGTTAGATTTCTCATAGAAGACCACAAGGTCGTTTATAGTAGCCCAATAGGCCCTTTCATAGAAAATAAGATGAAATGACCAGTAGAACTTCTAGCAGAAGAAAACAAATAAATCAAAACAAGTGAGAGCAATAGGAAGGGGCCGATCATGCGATATCCTAAACCACGACTCCTGGACACTAGCCTTTCATGAAATGTTTTTAATTTAAATTATATTTAAAAAGTATATTTTAAATGCTTTATATTTCTAAGTTAGATCGGTAAGGACTACACTTTGATCCCACATAAAGTCGTAGTTATATAGGAAGATACATAACGAAATCTAATAAAGGACACACCGTCAAAATGAACCACCTTAATAATATTTAATATAAAATTTGGTTATTAATCATTCGACAGGAATAGTTTTGGTTAGAGAGTTTGACATCGATTCCAAGAGATCTGTTGCATATTAGAGGCGACTGCATTCCAAACAATACATGTTACCGGTACTTATTGAAAAGAAAATATATTATCGGCTTAATTTTTGGAACTTCAATAAGGTACCTGAAAACTTTACATAATATTTTAAGCACATGCCCTACCATTGCTGAAGGTAAAGTCAACTATTTACAAAGGATGGGGACGTAATCTTTTACGAGGAATTCTTTTTTCGGGGAATTTTTCGTTCAGAACAACCCAAAAATATTTCGACGTTATTCCAGAAAAGGAGTACATATTTGCCGCTATATTTCCGTTCATAAAGCCATACCATCTATATCCTCCAAACGCATCCTTAGACCAGTGTCAGTTATGTGGCTAAAGTTTTCAAGCACCCAACTTCAGTAAAGATTCAAAAATTGGGCAGATAGTCTTTTCTTCTCTCAATAAAAACCTTTTACCACAATAGCAAGAACATTGGCACCCTGTCAACTCTAATATGCAACGTATCTCTTAAAATCGACGCCATATGAATAATACTCAAGGTTTCTAATCAAAAGTCGTCCTATGTAATGTTCAATAGTAACAAAATTGGGGTTTCATTAAATTGGTTCACTTTGACCACGAGACGTAGCCATTTGTGTAATGAACATCGCAACAATTACAAATTCTTTATTATGTTTGAAATTTGAAAAAAAAAAACTATGGAACTGGTCTCTTGTTACAAATTAGTAAATAATGGCTATTGTATAAAAAAAAGAATTTTTCTGTCGAATTTTTATGTTTTGTTCGACCTTTCGAATGATAATAAATTCAAGATTATTGAGATCAATGTTCATATTTTATTTATTGCATATTATTTCCAATATTTCGAAATTACATTGAATTTCATCTTCATGGATTTTCCGTGGATTACTCATTGAATTGTGTTTTGGGAAAAACTTTCAATGGATGCACATTTTTAGAAATGTTCCTTTTTCCTTCTTCGGCAAAGAACTTTGCGACGACAAACGAAATAAAAACAACAACAACCGGCTATGCGGACAGTAATATACCCTAAGCCTGTGTGAAATGAAACTTTTATCTATGGACAGATCGAACAACTACACAACCAACATCCCTTAACCCAAAGCTATATATTAGGAGATTTTCAGAATTGTGTAGCCATTTTTGGATGTTTGAACTATGGATTTTATGGATTTTATCATTGATCACAAGTGCTGCGGAGAAGGTACCTGAAAAAATGGACCGGACCAACATAGTTTATTTTGGAGATATTATTATGGGAGTCCTTCCTTTTAAAAGATATTGCGCCCACCAGTCATTTCAGTTTTTCAGGAAATATGGACTTGCCCACGAAAAACATAATACCGCTCTAAACACAAGAAATACCTTCAGTAAAAATGTCTAAGGTTCCTCGAACAGGCCTTAATCTACATTAAACAACTAATTTGAATGTTTGTGAGGGATGTACCCAATGGGGTCCATTTTTGAGCTAAAACTAAGTTTGGACAAAATATTGCTAAATCCAAAGTTTGGACCACATCTGTTGCTCCGTTCAAAAAAATCGCACATTCCGCTTTAGCTAATTCTTGAAATTTGGGGGGGAAATACTAGAAGGAGTAGACCGAAAATCACCATCTTCGAACTTTATATCAGAGATCCGCAAAATGCATATAAAAGGCAGACTCGCATGCTTTTTCCAAAAAGCGAATAATGCAGTGCCTTGCCCATAAAAATATGATTTTGCCAAAAAGCAGATTCACACCTAAAAAAGATTCACTGCTTTAGTGCGTGCAGTGCTTGCTTTTACTCGCAAAAGCAGTATGCACAGTACTGCTTTTGAAATCACCACCACATAAATTAAACAAATTAAATGCGTTGACACATGTTTTTGTTTCATTTTTCGTCACATTATTTAGCTAATACATCAAATATATAAATATATTGTACCAAGGAAAACTATTATTCTTCAAAATTATTGAAAACTGAATACTTTAAATATAAACATTTTATAAGTCAACAATTGAAAACGGACGACAGCGTGCTTGTGCAAATGCATTATCAAAACAAAAAGGCAATGAGCTCTTTTAGTGTGGTGACTGTCACTGCTATCATTTCGAGAGAATGTGCCAATTGCACACTCTCACGAAAGAAAAGACAAAACAAGCAATAGCAATAAACTGTGAGGTCAATAGCAAGCAATGAAAAAAGCACGAAAACGCGAATATGCATTAAAAGCGAGTGGCATTTTGCGGACCTCTGCTTTATATAAGGCTCCCAGAAATAGTGCGATAAACAAAGTTTGGATCAACGCAGTAACCGGTTCGAAAGTCGTCATGCGCACCAACCACTACACATGATTGCCGTAGGTGTTCTTTACAGCTTTCGGGCCATTTTCTCTGGAAGTATGGACTTGCCCCTGAAAAAACTTGTACTGTAGTAATATGGGGCCCGAGAACGTTTGTTGCACAAAAGCAAAGCGTTTTCCGAGAGGTATTTATACCCTATACCACAATGTGGAAAAGGGTATTATAAGTTTGTTTTGGTAAAAATTCATGTAACACCGCGAAATATTCGTCGGAGACCCCCAATGTGGTATACCAATCTTCATATCTCGACGAGTTAAAGCTATTTTGAGATGTGTGTCCGTCCGTCCGTCTGTCCATTATAAATTGTAAACACGCTCCAGGCTGCAATTATGGACCGATCGTCACGAAATTTTGTATGGAGGTCGGGTTCAGATCAGAATAGATCCCTATTCTTATTGGTGATGATCGTGAAATATTTAGCGGGTGAAATGGACCAAAAACATAATATTTATACAATTTTCTAGCGGCTCTGTAAGTCTCAATAAAAGTCCGATCAACGCGTAATTTTAAATAAGGTAAGAGTATATCACAATGGAGAAGCTTGCAATTTGAGATGGCAAGTGAGATATACTTGAAAGTGGAACGCTTGACCTTTCAATTGATGCCAATTATGTTGGTGTGCATGATCAGATAACAGAGTTACAGCCTAATATATCCCGTTATTTGTTTGTAGTGTAATAATAAACTCGCTAGAAGTCGCAATTATACATCAATAGTCACGAAATTTTGCACCGGGTAAAAGTATAGGTCGAAAAAGATGCCTACAATTTTGAATGATGATCTGATATTCTTTAGGGGGTGAAATGAACCATTACTTTTGTATGAAAAATATACAAATTTTATTTTTGGTCGATATTTTAATTCCTTGAGGACATATATATTTCGCAAAGTAGCCTACATATGGAAAAAAACTACTGACCTTTCCTCTGATGTAAATTGCAATAAAGTGTTTGCTAGATAACGGGCCTACTGCCTAATATATAATGGGTTCTGTGTAGAGAACCACATTTTTATCCCATGCTACATATTGTCACTCCAAAAGTTTAGGTAACACCACGAAATATTCGTACTAGACCCCTTATTTGGTATGCCAAAATTCATATCTCGACGAGATAAAGCGATTTAGCGATGTGTGTCCGTCCATTAAAAATTGTAAACAAGCTTAAGGCCGCAATTATGGACCGATTGTAACGATTTTTTTAAGGAGGATGGGTTCGGGCCAGAATAGAAATGATTAGTTTTTGGTGATGATCGTGAAATGTTCAGGGGATTAAATGGACCAAAAACAAAATTTTAACCAATTTTGTAGCGGCTCTGTAGGTCAAAATAATAACCCGCAAAATTTTAAACAAAGTTTGAGTTTATGATGAAGAAGAAGCGTACAAACCAACGCGAAGATCAGATAATACTTAGCGGGTTAAATGGACTGAAACTTTTTGTAAAATTGGTAAAAATTTCAATAACGTAGCGGTTAAACAACGGAAGTCGTAGTACTACATAAGTGGGTTTCATTACATTTTAGTTTGTGTGAACTAAATTTTCCTTTCCTGCTACAAAAATGTCTTTGTCATGCTAGATAACTTTTTGGTTTTGGTCATAAGTATTATACATTACATATCTGATATTTGATAATTAAATTTTACAATCATTGAAAAGAAGTTTCGTGGAGAGCGGTTTTCCAGGGATAGTGGTATAGGGTATCCCATGGTCGGCTCCGTCCGACTATAGACTTTTGTTACTTGTTTTGTTTATTAATTTATTTATTTCATATTTGTACATATAACTAAATTTTTTTTGTGTTTATTTATTTATTTGTTCAATATATATTAAATTCCAAAAATAAACAATTAGAATATACTATTTAGTTTAATAATATTTACATAGTTCCACTAAGGACTCTCAAGCTAAATAAATATTTACAATTTACATGATAGTATTTCTTTTCAGATAAAGTTATGAATGAAGATTACATGTGTTATATTTTAATATTATAATAAATTCTAATGAAAAATTACAAAAAAACATGAGCTTCTATATACAGATATGTAAAAAGTGTTAAGAGTCAAGATTAAAAAGAGGTGAATATTTTTGTGTATTTAAATTTGAAGCTTCGTATTCGTCTCTTGACGAAATATTTGTATCAAACCTGGTATCGTTCGTCACAATCTTATTTAAATCAATTTCTTTCTTATTGGCTCTTCTATACATGTGATGGAATACTGGGGTGCCATGGTTGTTTTGAATACGGCCTTTGCTATCAAGGTAAATGAAAGCCTCTGGAGGTACGAAACCATTTACGAAAGTATTACATATATAATTTTCATTTACATAATACGGAGCATAAATATAGCTGTTAATTCTACAATCGAGACATTTACATATGTGGTTTCTTATAATTTTTATTATAAAGTTGTCGATCCTATTAATTTTCGAGGAGTTGTACAGCATTTTATTAGAAATATATTTAGTATATCCACTGCTTGAAGACCTGTATAAACCAGTACAAGCACGCAAACATTTTCGTTCAAATTTTCGTATCCTTTCCATATAAGACGGTGATATATTAAACCATGTCGGGCAACTATACGTAATTATCGGACGTATCAAACATTGGTACATCAAAACTTTAATTCTAGAGTCTAACTTCTTAGAATAAAAAAGTGATTTATAATTAAATTTGGTAGTTCACATGATCATTGAAGTAAAGAAATTTATCTAAGTAAACTCTAAGATATTTTACAACTTCTTTATTTGGAATATTAATATTTCGTACAGTAGACATTATGCTGAAATCTTTCCATTTTTCTTAATATTATAGTTACATTTGTTAACAGGGGGTCTAAATAAAATGGTCTCGCATTTGTCTATATTAATTTTCATATTCCAGTCAATAGGGTATTTTTCAACAGTGTTGAATTTATTTTGCAAGTTTAAGTTGATTTTTTCAATTTTGTCATCTGCATGGAAAACAATGATGACATCGGCGAATCCAATTATATTTTCAATATTTTCGAGGAGTTCATATATGTATAAATTGAAGATAACTGGTGCAATAACAGTACCCTGTTGTAAACCATTGTTAATGTTGAATTCCAGGGAACTGGATTGACGACGGTTATAAATTATGAATCTTTTGTTACTCAACATATTGTATATAAGAATCGACAAGGATGCTGGAAAATTGTATTTTATTAATTTGGATATAACACCCGCTATCCAAATAGTGTCGAAAGCCTTCTCAAAATCAATCAGGCATGCACCTGTTACACATTTTTTATTAAGATTCCAATTTATATTGGATGTTAGAAGATTAATTGCATGAGTTGTAGAGTGTTCATATTTGAACCCAAATTGTTTTTCCGATATCAATTTGTTCTTATTACATATCTTTTCTATTTTATTTTTGACACATACTTCAAATATTTTGCTAATATTTGGCAAGAGACTAATGGGTCTTAAATTTTTAGGATTTGATGTATCCTTATATTTTTTAGGAATAAGTACGACTTTTGCAAGTTTCCAAGCCTGCGGAAAATGCGAGTTGTTTAGCATATTATTAAAAAGGGTGCAGTATTCAAAGATTAGTGATTGGGGGAGGTTTTTGAGGACAACATTTGGAATGTTATCGACACCTGAAGATAGTTTTCTTCTCAGGTTCGAGAATATGAAACATATCTCTTGGCGAGTAATGAAGTAATTTTCTGGCATGTTGTCATTGAATTCGTTTGCTCTTAAATTGTTGTTAAATGTGACAATACTTGACTGGCAATGTTCATAGTAGCGTTTTGTTTCCAAAAATTGCGTAAAACATTCTTCTACCTCGTTGTGAACAGAATTGTCTCGATCAATTACTTTTGGAGAATGTATATCCTCTAAGTATGCACCAAGGACATTTAATATATCACTCTCATCTTTTATTATAAAATTCGAAGAAACTGGGTCAGTTTGCAAGTTGACTGGGTCAATGCCGACTCTATTTAAAATATTTATGTTGTTTCGTTGAATTTGGAGAGTATTTATACTTGTTGTATTATGGTTTCTAAAATGCTTTTTAATGCCTGAAAACATTTTTGTGGTTATGTTTTTTAATTTATTTTCATAATATTTATTAACGGATAAATTAAAATTGTCTTGAATCAATTTTTTAATTAGCTTTAAATTATTTTTTAGAAATAATAACTCATTTGGACTTAGGGTACATTCAAGCCTATTGTGCCTTTTAATTCTGGTTAGAATACTCGATTTAGCTGCATGTAGTGTTTTAATGGTGTTATTAACAAACTTTTTTATGTTGTCCTTATTCTTGAATGTTGGTACATTGCTATTAATGGTGCTTAATATTAAGTCGTTCAATTTCTGTAAGTAAGAATCTATTTCTTCATTCGTAAGATTTCTGTTGTTTGGAATTTGCGGTTCGTTTTGAACTGATCTATTCAGTGTTGTTTTAAATTTATCCCATTTTGTATTTTTGAAGTTCAAATTTGGTAAAGAATTATCTTTTAAAAGTAAAAACGGGTCTTCTTGTATATTGCTCGCGGCAAAAATTTGCAATGCGTTGTGATCGCTATCGTAATCCAATATACCAAGACAATTATTGCTGTTATTAAGTTTGTGTATATGAAGTCTATTGTCAGCAATGCATACATCAAGATATGATGTACTACGCGGAAAAGATGGTGAAACAGAAGCGTATAGCTTGCACCTAAATCGAATTTCATTATTCGATAGCCAACCGTTTAAAGCAGTTCCATTAGAGTTATTAATCGGATTACCCCAGTCAATGTGTTTAGAGTTTAAATCACCCGCCAGAATATAAAAATTGTCTAAACTGTCTAAACGCAGAGTTTCAAAAAGTTTTTGTAATTCTGGTTTAAAGCAATCATTGTTGTTACCCGATGGGTAATACGCTGATATAATGTATAAAGATTTATTTGCGTGTATACTACCTTTCAGAATACAGGTTTCAAGGTATTGAAAGGATTCTATTAATGGATGTTGGACGACTTTATATTTCAAATCATGTTTTATCAAAATTGCTGTACCCCCTCCTCTGGAAAAAGCTGGCCTATCTCTTCTAACAATATTATAATTTTCAAAAAATACTTTATGTCTATTATTCAGCTTAGTTTCATTTAATAAAACTAAATCTGGTTTATGTATGGAGATGAAATGTGTTAGCTCATGACGTCTATCTAATTTTATGATTGAATTTACATTGATTTGAATAATGTTTAATTTTTGATATACTGTGTTATTACTTCTTGTTTGTTAAAACATCATTTATATATCTAAAAGTGAAAATAGAGTATCTATTCTAGCAGCTTGTATATTAAGTTGCTTTTGGAAATTTACAATTTGATTTGATATTGCATCTAACGAACGCTTAATATTTTCAAGGATCGAATTGTCAAATGAAGCATTTTCAAATGAAGTTTGCTTTGGAACAGTGGTAGTAATATCATCTTTTGCGGCGTATGCTGCATTTGCATAACTGAGATTAGCATTTACATAAGGTAAGTTCTTTATTTTTCTATTTGAAGCGAGCATTTGCCTCTTTTGTTTGAGTTTCATTTGTAACTCCTTATATTTTTCGCAGCCTTTGTACGATGCTGGGTGTCCATATTTGTTGCAAAGCACACATAATAATTTCTCTCTTTCATTCGGAGGTACTTCCTCTAGGTCGCATTTATCTGCACCATGACTTTTGTTGCATTTAACGCATCTTCTTTCCATAAAACAATTCGATGCTCTATGAAAAAACCTTGGCATTTTCTGCATTGCGGGATTTCTGGCTTTTTTAGAGCTTCCCACCATATATCTCGATGAAGTAGACATTTAATGCCTTTTAATCGACGTACGTCACTATCAGTGCTTACTTGCACTAAAAATATTGGCAATTTTTTGCCTTCTTTTTTAGATTGGTTCGTCGTATAGTGATTAACTTTGATGAATTCCAAACTATTTACATTTAAATTACGGAGTTCTTCTAGAACAACCTTAGAGTCGGTATCACCATTAATGCCTTTCATCAAAAATGTTTTAGTCGTAATACATTTCGGAGTAAATGTAAAGAACTTAGTATTAGTTACTTCTAAATGAGATTTAACTCTAATAAAATTGTCTAAAGAGTTAAGAAACAATATTATTTTATTGTGTTTATTGCTGAATTCTTTTATTCTGAAATCAGTAATTTTTAAACCGTTTTTCAGAAACGCAATTAAATCGTTTCCATTGACGTTAAATATATGAATTGGAGGTATTTTTTATTTTTTATTTTGATTATTCAAATTCAATTGAGATTGTTTAGGGTTGTTGTTGTTAACATTAGGCGCTCTAGCGCTTGTTGTAGCGACCTCATTCATTTCTGCATCAGCAGGTGTAGAAGAGGCATTTTTAGTTACGGTTTGACCGTCGTCTGATTGTTTATTTTTGTTTTGCTCGTGTTCTGTATATTTTGACAATTCATCTGAATCGCACTGAAATTCACTCTCGGTATCAAGAATTGAGTAATAATTACTCTTTAAATGTTTACTTAGAGGTGTTGGCTCCATGTTATTGTTGTTGCGTTTTCTTTTTTTATCATTTATTTCATTGTCTGATTGATTTAATAATTTTGAAATTTGAGCATATTGCTCGTTCATTTCAATTTACTTTTAATATATTTATTACAGTTTTTTCTTTAGCCACCTTCTTGTGAGTAAAGATTAGTTATTGTAAAAGTTTTAACGATCGAAAAGTTCGCAAAGATTTTAAGCTCGCTACCGAAATGTAATAGACGTCTGTCTCTCATGACGGTCTCGATAACACTGACATATAACTAAATTATTAGCATAAATGAAGTGAACCCATGACGACTGAAGTCTTAAGCTTACACAGGTATATTTACTAAGTATCCAGAAAGGTCTTAAACTGTATTTCTCTGAAAAATTTTGAAATACTCTGTGGAAGGTTATCGAAGGAGTGCACTGTGGTTTAGCTTGTATGAGCGAGAGCGAAAAAAAAGATATCGATCTGATTTTACAGTAAGCTCGTAGTGACTAGAAGATAATTTTCCCTAAAAATCGTCAGGATTGTTCCACTTTTAGGTATAGACCCCCAATAACGGTACTTCCAGTATTTTATTAATTTCAAGATTTTGCATATATTTTCAAAGAGAATTCGCTGTAATTTGACATTTTGTGTTCTTTGGTGGTATTAAACATCTTGCGTAGGTCCATGGTCGATAGAGGTCCATGTTTTGGTATATCCCCCATATAGACGTACCTCTCGTTATTTTTATAATTTCACGATTTTGGCCATATTTTCCAACTGAATGTGCTGCAATTTGACATTTCGAGTTTATAATCTGTTTCAAACATTCTTGCCAAAATTCATCAATATATGTTCACATTTTGGTATAGTCCTATATCATGTTAACTCCCGATATTTGACATATTTAAGTATTTGGTCTAAATTTTCTACAAAAACGTTTGTAAAAATCATGACATTTTACGAATTTTATTCTTCTTATGAAAGGTTCGGGAGCCAGCTCGAATTAAATTATTAAAATATGCCTAATTACAATTACTCACCAATTTATCATACAAGGTCGCTACTGAATATAAAAAATAATGTAATTAAAACTAAACAAAATAGTTTTAAGCTTGCGTTTTATTATAATTCTATAATTTGTTACTTGTTGGAAAAAAGACTCAATAAATATGAAAAAAATATGAATTCTTAACAATATAAGGCACAGCAAATTCTTACAAGGTGCGTTAACATATGAACCAAGGGCGTACCAGATTATATTAAATGTAAACAATGTCCTATAGGTCTCAAAGAGGGAATATCTGGAAACTAAGATGTTTTATGAGATTTTTTAGTCGCGATGATCTGTTGGCATCTATTAAAATAAATACTAGCTACAGGACATCTCGATTAGGAGAGTTCCCAGATCGACTAAAAATGTACCAGGATATATCGGGTGATCCAACCAGAGGTACTTTTTTCAATAGCCTTTTTTGACAGATCACGTTTGAGTCGTGTCATGCTGTCATGTTATTTTTGTTTAGTATTGTTTGGCATTTCATCATGGAAAGCCTTACGCCTGAACAAACTTTATTACGAAAATTCACGTTTATTGGGGGATGTGTTTCAAGCCAATTTTCGTTAAGTGAGGAGGCCTACGAGTATTTCTGGCTGAATGGGTATGTAAACAAGGAAAGTAGCCGCATTTGCCTTAAGAGAAACCTAAAGAGGTTCTAGAGGTGTCACTTCATCCAGAAAAACAACTGTTTCATGTGGTTTGTCCGCTGGTGGAATCATCGATCCATATTTCTTCAAAAATTATGTCGGTGAGAACGTAACCTTCAACTGCGACCATGATAGCCGATTATTTGATGTCTGAAAATTAAGCTCGTGACCCGGCGACTTTTTGGTTTCAAGAAGGCGGCCCATCGTCCCCTACATGGCATCAATCAATTGATTTATTGAGAGAATACTTCGATGAGCAGACAATTTTACGTTTTGGGACGGTCGATTGGCCACCAAGATCATATGTTATCACACCGTTGGACTTTTTCTGTGGGGATATGTAAATGTAATGCATTTGTGGACAACCCCTCTTCGATTCAGGCCTTGGAGCAAGACATCACGCTTGTCAATCGTCAGTTACCAGTCGAAATGTTTGAACGAATTATCGAAATTTGGACTCTACGGACATACCGTCTAAGACGTAGAAGCGGTCAACATTTGATAGACATAAACTTAAAAAAGTAAATGACAAAGAATGTTCTTTCAAATGATAATAAACATTTTCCATTCAATTGAAAATTTCTATCTTTTTTATTTAAAAAATTTGGGAACCTCTAAATGGATCACCATTTATAAAAAGTAAACAAGGCCACACATGTGGTCCTGCTTGTCAATTTAACCATTCTACGTTGTTTAGTTTTCAGTGTGGAGCTTAAATCTACGGCAGGCCTTCCGCGTCTTTAAGGGTGTCTTTTATAGCAAGCCAATTTGCATGATGTTTATAAAATTTTTTGTCATCTTGTTCTGTACCCAGATTTTTGAAATTCCTTTGCAGATATAGTGTATACGATCTGACAACTTAGAGAAATCATATCCCGCAACATCCACCTGAAGATTTGCTAAAATTTCTTCGAATACCGTCCGTCCCATGCTAGCATTGGCAAAGTTTTTTGAACATCAAATGTGAAAACACATTCATACTGTAATCCTAATAACATATTTTTTTATAAAATAAGAACGAAACAAAATGCAAAACAACATCACCGATTGCTTGAAAATACCCAAAAACCATATACTAAACATTCAGTATATTCAAAACTGAATACCGCTCAGCAACTTTCGGCAGACGAGATAATTTTTTTCTAATTCTGAACACTTCCACGAACATACGAGTATAAATAAAAACAAGTCAGAAAAGGCTATAGTCGGTACGGGGCCGACTATGTGATACCCTACACCACTAACTCTGTGCATAATCTTTTCACTCGAAACCATTTCTTTTATGGAGATACGAAGGTTTTCACCTATCTGGCTTTTATACCAAATGACTTAAGGCGAACTGATCCAAAATAATTAATATTTAATTTTATATTTGACTACTATCGACATCACCAACATCAACAGGCTTCTATCTCTGTGAGAAATTTTCGTGATGATCCGATTAAAATTCCGACCTGTAGTGTGATTGCAGAAAAAGTGGAAAAAAGGGATGCATTAACGACTATTGCGATATATCTATTATTTGACTACCTACGCCAACCTACTTTGCATAATTTTAAAGATGGGATTTTCTACTTTCTTAGTCAGGCTTTGCTTTTAGAAGGTCCCCAACCAAAGGTGTGATATAAGTCATTATTATTAAAATCGCAAAAATTAAAAGTTGGGTTTAATTTGCGACTATTGTGATATCTTCGTTGTTTGATCACCTACGAGAACCTACTTTACATCATTAGAAAGGTGATATTTTCTACTTTCATTGTCAGGTTAGGTATTCGCTTTGGAAAAAACGTTGTCTTTTTATCCAAATAAGTTTTTTGCCCATTCCGACCCCTAAATATTATCCGACCCTCACCAAAATCAATATGCTTCTTCAATGAGACCCTCAGTAACCCTCAAAATTTCGTGACGATCCGATCAAAATTGCGACCTGTAGCGTGATTTCCAAAAAATTGAAAAATGGGATGAATTACCGACTATTGCGATATCTCCGCTATTTGGTCACCTACGCCGACCTAGTTTGCATCATTGTAAAGGTGGAATCTTCTACTTTCATAGTAAGGCTTTGCGTTTGGAAAGTCCTCAGTCAAAGCTGTGATATTCGTCATTATAATTAAAATCGCAAAAATGAAAACTTGGGTTTTATTTGCGACTATTGTGATATCTTCGGTGTTTGATCACCTACGAGAACCTACTTTACATCATTAGAAAGGTGATATTTTCTACTTTCATTGTCAGGTTTTGCTTTTGGTATACCCATACAGAAGCTGAGATATTTGCTTTGGGAAAAACACGTTGTCTTTTTATCCACATAAGTTTTTTGCCCATTCCGACCCCTAAATATTATCCGACCATCACCAAAATCAATAGGTTTCTTCCCCTCCGGGACCCCCATCAAAATTTCGTGACGATCCGATCAAAATTGCGACCTGTAGCGTGATTACAAGGTTTAGATGGACAGACGGATGGACGGACACACATAGCCAGATCGACTCAGCATATACATATAAGTATGGGTCTACGACCATTATTTCGATGCGTTACAAACTTTTTGGCCAAAATGAACTTATATTACCCTCCCCACATAGTGGTGTAGGGTATAATAACGTGAGGTGCTAAAAGTCCATTTCTTTTCACAATATTAAATAAAAACACTCACAAAAATACATTTCAAAAGAGATCAATTTTACTGCAAAATAAAGATACAACTTTATGATGTTACCAATTAAAAACAATATCAACACCATTAACTTTAACTTCCATTTCTTACTAAAGTAATTTTACACATTACTTTTTTGTGATATCACTTGTAACTTGTCACTACGTTAATGGAATGTCTCAATTTCTTCAGATGGAAATGCTAACTTGAGGCATATTTTGACTAAAGCTGAGAGTATAAAAAATGTAGATTGGGAAAAATTGTGTTTATGGATTTTTGCTAAAAGAATGTATACATGTATAGACCTTGAATTGGGCCAAGAATTTCATTTTAAAAGATTTCAATACTGGTTGCCAGTGTTTTCCTAGTTCCTGATCAATTTATGAGAAAATCCACGATAGGAAACCAGAATTTCTATAAGAGAAGTCCGACAATTGTACGCCAAAATTAGTCTGTTGACAGATTGGGCGACAGAATTTGACATTTACATACCCGCGATTGGGTGCTAGAATTTCATCAAGTATAGACTCACTATTGCTCAGCATTTTTTCTCTATCAAGAAAACCACTATCAGCCTTCAGAAATTCTTTGCGATAAGATCTACGATTGGACACCAAAATGTATTTAGGGAAATAACTACAATTGGTTTCTTTATGACAATAACAACGACTGAATTTCCGAAATTGACCATATTCTGCGGCAGCGTGATAAAAGACAAAAGAAGAAGAAACGTATCTCAGCGTTTTTTCCTTTATTTAAATAACTCCTAATTTCTCTAATTTCTACCTGTAAATATATATAAAATACTAGGGGATAACGCCATGATATCCAAACGTTCCCTCTTCATAAATCAATTCTCTACTAATCCCATTTTCCTTCCATAAATTACTCAATAAAATTGGAGTGGAATCTTGATTTTGAAATTTTGTGAAGTAGGAAACAAAGGAAAGGTCCTCACATTCCATGTAAACAAAAAAATTAAATGTTAAGATATGTCTAAGCTTTCCCGATCATATACTCTATCCTTTGGGCCTATCGAAGTGGCATCACTGAATTACATAACATTCACTGTATTTGTGAGTTATTTGATAAATGATACACCCAACAATATATGCGATTATTAATATATCCATTGTTTTGAACATATATTAACTCTGATATATTGTCAAACAAGTTCTAAAAACAAGGGAAATTGCAAGAAATCTTACGTCATTTTAATTAAAACATAGTAATGAAGATTATTTCATCAGTAATATAAGCCTAAAATAAGGTTTACATCATTGCTAAATAAGACATTTTCGCCAACATAAACATTCAACATTCTGGTCAGGTTTGCCATAAATGTAATTGCCATAATTATATTATCATGGAGCTTTACATTTGTTTGCAAAAATTATGTGGATCAATTGGACCAAAAAATAATTATATATTATAGAAGCATTGTGGCTTTTTTTTTATTGGGATAGCGTTTTGCAATTTTGTTTTTTCAAAATAGTCTGGCTTAATCCCATTGTTGTTGTTTTAATATTTTAAAACAACTATTTTATTAGTGGAAAAGATTTGGCATTGTTCGCCAAGGGGTAAGGTAGGGAATACTATAGTTTCGATCCACGCCACTGGATCTCATCAGTTCCCTTGTTTCTTGTTTGTGGATATTCTCCACCGAAGTTATTTTTCAATAACTTCTTCAACAAGAAACTTTTTATACCTAAGCATCAATCGTCAGCTCGAAGTATAAAGGTAAGCAAAGAAAAAAGTTCAATGAGAAGTTTTTCCTTGGCAACCTCATACAACTCCGACGAAAGTGTCTGCGAAAACAATTCAAACCTCTTCCACTAGTATGTGTCGTCGAATTTCAACAAATGCACTCACCAAAAATTTGGTTGGTCTGCTTTGCAGCAAAAACAACACATGTCGTGCCAGTGTCTTCAATTAGAAGCATTGTGGCGTTTTTTTTATTGGGATAGCGTTTGTAATTTTGTTTTTTCAAAATAGTCTGGCTTAATCCCATTGTTGTTGTTTTAATATTTTAAAACAACTATTTTATTAGTGGAAAAGATTTGGCATTGTTCGCCAAGGGGTAAGGCAGGGAATACTATAGTTTCGATCCACGCCACTGGATCTCATCAGTTCCCTTGTTTCTTGTTTGTGGATATTCTCCACCGAAGTTATTTTTCAATAACTTCTTCAACAAGAAACTTTTTATACCCAAACATCAATCGTCAGCTCGAAGTATAAAGGTAAGCAAAGAAAAAAGTTCAATGAGAAGTTTTTCCTTGGCAACCTCATACAACTCCGACGAAAGTGTCTGCGAAAACAATTCAAACCTCTTCCTCTTCCAGTGGCGTGGATCGAAACTATAGTATTCCCTGCCTTACCCCTTGGCGAACAATGCCAAATCTTTTCCACTAATAAAATAGTTGTTTTAAAATATTAAAACAACAACAATGGGATTAAGCCAGACTATTTTGAAAAAACAAAATTGCAAACGCTATCCCAATAAAAAAAACGCAACAATGCTTCTAATTGAAGACACTGGCACGACGTGTGTTGTTTTTGCTGTAAAGCAGACCAACCAAATGTTTGGTGTGTGCATTTGTTGAAATTCGACGACACATACTAGTGGAAGAGGTTTGAATTGTTTTCACAGACACTTTCGTCGGAGTTGTATGAGGTTGCCAAGGAAAAACTTCTCATTGAACTTTTTTCTTTGCTTACCTTTATACTTCGAGCTGACGATTGATGTTTGGGTATAAAAAGTTTCTTGTTGAAGAAGTTATTGAAAAATAACTTCGGTGGAGAATATCCACAAACAAGAAACAAGGGAACTGATGAGATCCAGTGGCATGGATCGAAACTATAGTATTCCCTGCCTTACCCCTTGGCGAACACTGCCAAATCTTTTCCACTAATAAAATAGTTGTTTTAAAATATTAAGCCAGATTAAGCCAGACTATTTTGAAAAAACAAAATTATATATTATATACCATATAAAAATAAAATAAACATTATTCTAATAAAATTAGAAAAGAAGAATTTTGCCCGGAGTCGGAGTTGAGTTTTTTTTCACGACTTCGACTCCAGCAAAATTCGCTAGACTCCGAAACCCTGGTTTCGAAAATGGGATCTTTTTCTCAATCCACGCATCAAAAATCTTTCACGTAGCTTCAAAAAAGTTTTTTTTTTTCAAATGGAATATTAAAAAATTCTGACTTTTCCTCATATGTACATTAGGGTTATAACTTTTTTGCAATTTTTCCCGATATCAAAAATACCACCACATAGCTGTGTAGAACATGAACAACTACCATGAAATTCGGTGTCATTTTTTCTCTATCGCAAAAAAAGTTTCCGCACCAAATGCATTGAAGTTCAGTAATGCATTATTTAATGTTATTTGTTATAATGGCATATACGCTCTTCGTAATAACTTTTTATTAGTTTTAATGTTATTTAAAATCAATACCATTTTATTCTGGACCAATTTGTTATCAAATCGCGATATTGCAGGGCATTTAATGTACCTATCGGACAAGAGAATATGTGGTTTTTGCAACGAATTCGCGAACGTTACGGAGTGTTCTTAATGACTTTGCCTGTGAGAATCGTATTTGTTTTCTATAAATTATTTTTTTTTTTCAAACAAAGCATATTTAAATTTTTTAATAGAAAAAGGTATCAAAGGGCTTTCTTTACCATCAAAAAGTTTGCATCCGTGGATGCAGTTTAATCAGTACAAGTGTACAGCACAAGTACCGTTGGAGTACATATTTTTCTATGAATTTTACAAGAGAGCTCGCAGCAAGGATGCTCTCTATTTTCCTTCCACAGCACACATCTAGGATGCAGTCCATTTTCGATCCAAATCACGATCATTTGATGCAGTGTTCCGGATTGAATTTAAATGCAGTACAAAGATGCTATAAAAATGCAAGCCATTGCAAATATCCCAAAATAAATAAAATACATTTCTTATTTGTGTAAAACAAAAATATTAACTTTATTACATTAACACATATTAACTTTATTACATCAACATAAATTATATAAATTCTGCATTTTATGTCACCGCAATTAATTTTGCTTCATTATCCAAATGGTTTTTTATTCTTCCTGGATTTCCAAAATAACTCCAACTCCACTCCAAAAAAATTGCGTCTCGTGAATTACAGCAATGTTCGCAACCTTAGTTTGTATTTTAGATACAGCAGCATTTCAATGTTCTCAGTTTATTATTAGAATAGATAAGAAGTATTGTTATGTTTCATTAGGTTATGTTAGCTTGTAGTTCGTAAGTGACATATTTTGGAATGCAAATCAGTGTCTTACGAGCACTCACTAAGATTAGACGTACGCGTCTTTTCTTTTTACATTGGTCCATCGAGCCTTCGATACATACTCGTAAACTGACAATACAAGGTGTTGGGTTTGTGATCGAAAGGGTTTGAATTAGCGACAAAAAATAATAAAAATTTGAGTTTTCCCCCACCAGTGATAAGAGACTCAATAAAATCGAAAAAAAAAAATAGAAACAGCTCTGCTCAAGAAAAGATGGGAATTGCTGAGAAACTAAAAAAGGAAACTGCGCTGACAATCCAAAGATGTTGTGATCGCAAAGACCAACTAGGCATTAGAATTGGACAATAAAAGTCCACGGAAATATAAATTTAAGAGCCGCGAAGGCAAAAATAAAAAAATCCGCAAAGGCAAATTTAAGAGCCGCGAAGGCAAAAATAAAATTAAACTGTGCGAAGTAAGCTGATAATACAAAGATGATGGGCTTATGATCACGCAGACTAAAAATCCGCGAAGGCAAAAATTGAAAAAGAGCAAAAACATAAAAGGAAACTGTGCGACGTAAACGTCTAATACAAATGTGTTGAGCTTGTGATTGCACAGACTAAAAAGGCCGCGAAGGCAAAAATTTAAAAAGACCCAATGAGGCAAATTAAAGAAATAAAAAGAGCCAACATTAGAA
The DNA here is from genome assembly GCF_047663935.1 of Musca autumnalis. Classification (NCBI taxonomy): domain Eukaryota; kingdom Metazoa; phylum Arthropoda; class Insecta; order Diptera; family Muscidae; genus Musca; species Musca autumnalis. The sequence goes on along the minus strand of NW_027411866.1, from coordinate 69,159,824 downwards.
AAAAGACCCGAAGGGGCAAAAGTAAAGAAAATACCCAATGAGACAAAAAAGACCCAAAAGCCGCAAAGTCAAAAAATTGAAAAGACCCACAAATACGAAGTTAGAAAAATACATAATAATTTGAAAAGAGGACATGAGTCCCATTATGAAACACAAAAAGAGGACGTACTCGTACGTCCCAAAACTATATTTCAAAAAAATCTTGTCTATAAAAGATGTACATAGAAGAACTTTACGAAAGGACGGAAATGTTCCCAACGCCAAGTGTTACATACGTAGGATTTATAGGTGCCCGGACATAACTCCCAAAATTCGTTGGGAGTTATGTCCGTGAAGCAAAGCGGACATAACACCCAAAAAAATTGCGGATATAACTCCCAACGATTTCTTTCTTAATTTATAAATTATTTCTTTGCCTAATTTTGAAATTTATAGTTATACGTTCTTTTAAATTTTAGAGTAGAAGTTAGAATGTAAGCGGAATTATACATTTCAGAAGGCCTAAGTGCCAACCAATACCGAAGTATCCACAAACTCCTCCTGATTTCATAAAATTATTTAAAAACTAAATTATGCCCGAAATTATGTAAGTAGCAGTTAGGAGAAGTTTTAAATTGAAAAAATATTTGTTAAGAAAATCGCGCTATTTTTTCATAAATATTTTCGTTTTTCAGAAAGTATTTGAATATTTGTACAAACACTTTTTATCTTCTTAAATTGTGGACATATGTTTGTAAAAAACCGCGCGATTTTTGTTTTCAAACATATTTTCGACTTTTTATCTCCTTTTATTGTGAAAATATTTTTGAACACTTTTACAAAAACTTTTTATTTTCTTAAACTGTGAAAATATTTTTGTTAAAATTCGCGAATATTTTTACAAAAACTGTTTATCTTCTTAATTTGTGAAAATATTTTTGTAAAAAATCGCGCGATTTTTTTCAAAAATATTCTCGCCTGCGGCGCTTTTCGTTTTTCAGAAAGTATTTGAATATTTTTTACAAAAACTTTTTATCTTTTTAAATTGTGAAAATATTTTTGTAAAAAATCGCGCGATTTTTCAAAAATATTTTCGACTGCGGCGCTTTTCGTTTTTCAGAAAGCATTTGAATATTTTTACAAAAACTTTTTATCTTCTTAAATTGTGAAAATATTTTTGCAAAAAATCGCGCGATTTTTTTTTCAGAAAGTATTTGGGAATTATAACAAAAACTTTTTATTTCCCTGTAGGTAGCTTTTTCGTTTAAAATGGGTTTGAAAGCAAATTTTGAATATAATTCGATTTGAGATGGCTACTAATTATTTTGAACGTAATTTTCTTAAAAACTTTAAATCAATTATAATTTTTTTTATGAAATGAAAAATGCATATGAACTTAAAGTTAATTTTTAATTTTTTTCTTATAAATAAAAGAAATAAAAATTGTATTTAAATAAAAATCACTTAAATTTTAAAAACGCACATAACTCCCATTGGGACTTATGTCAGCTAAGGGGGGTCGGACATAGCTCCCAAATAATTTGGGAGTTATGTCCGCAAACCAAGGCGGACATAACTCCCAAAATCGTTTAGGGAGTTATGTCACTACACCGGATTTATAGAACTTTCCCCAATTAATCGCAATCAAGTACCAGTGCCACATAAAAAAAACAACAAATGTGGACATGCAACAACAATCACCATCAATCATCAAAAATTCAGAAGAACCCGTTATACAGCGAACGTTTTACCAAATTAACTTTGTTATCAAATAGAAATAGAATAGAAACCACAACCAGAAATCGAATAACGCAAACTGGAGAAGTAGAAACAACATGAACAGCTGAAACAAATTCTTGTATTAACACTTGAGGTAAGAAACTTCAAAATGCTAGCCGCAATTTATTAGAGCAACGTTCCCAACAATGTGGTGAGGAATCGATTGTGAAAAATCGATTGCTGCAAGGAACTCATAATTTCTCTAATTTCTACCTGTAAATATATATAAAATACTAGGGGATAACGCCATGATATCCAAACGTTCCCTCTTCATAAATCAATTCTCTACTAATCCCATTTTCCTTCTATAAGTTACTCAATAAAATTGGAGTGGAATCTTGATTTTGAAATTTTGTGAAGTAGGAAACAAAGGAAAGGTCCTCACATTCCATGTAAATAAAAAAAATTAAATGTTAAGATATGTCTAAGCTTTCCCGATCATATACTCTTTCCTTTGGGCCTACCGAAGTGGCATCACTGAATTACATAACATTCACTGTAGTTGTGAGTTATTTGATAAATGATACACCCAACAATATATGCGATTATTAATATATCCATTGTTTTGAACATATATTTACTCTGATATATTGTCAAACAAGTTCTAAAAACAAGGGAAATTGCAAGAAATCTTACGTGATTTTAATTAAAACATAGTAATGAAAATTATTTCATCAGTAATATAAGCCTAAAATAAGGTTTACATCATTGCTAGATAAGACATTTTCGCCAACATAAACATTCAACATTCTGGTCAGGTTTGCCATAAATTTAATTGCCATAATTATATTATCATGGAGCTTTACATTTGTTTGCAAAAATTATGTGGATCAATTGGACCAAAAAATAATTTTATATTATATACCATATAAAAATAAACATTATTTTAATAAAATTAGAAAAGAAGAATTTTGCCCGGAGTCGGAGTAGAGCTTTTTTTCACGACTTCGACTCCAGCAAAATTCGCTAGATTCCGAAACCCTGGTTTCGAAAACGGGATCTTTTTCTCAATCCACGCATCAAAAATCGTTCACGTAGCTTCAAAAAAGTTTTTTTTTTTTCAAATGGAATATTAAAAAATTCTGACTTTTCCTCATATGTACATTAAGGTTATAACTTTTTTGCAATTTTTCCCGATATCAAAAATACCACCACATGAACAACTACCATGAAATTCGGTGTCATTTTTTCTCTATCGCAAAAAAAGTTTCCGCACCAAATGCATTGAAGTTCAGTAATGCATTATTTAATGTTATTTGTTATAATGGCATATACGCTCTTCGTAATAACTTTTTATTAGTTTTAATGTTATTTAAAATCAATACCATTTCATTCTGGACCAATTTGTTATCAAATCGCGATATTGCAGGGCATTTAATGTACCTATCGGACAAGAGAATATGTGGTTTTTGCAACGAATTCGCGAACGTTACGGAGTGTTCTTAATGACTTTGCCCGTGAGAATCGTATTTGTTTTCTATAAATTATTTTTTTTCAAACAAAGCATATTTAAATTTTTTAATAGAAAAAGGTATCAAAGGGCTTTCTTTACCAGCAAAAAGTTTGCATCCGTGGATGCAGTTTAATCAGTACAAGTGTACAGCACAAGTACCGTTGGAGTACATATTTTTTTTCTATGAATTTTACAAGAGAGCGCGCAGCAAGGATGCTCTCTATTTTCCTTCCACAGCACACATCTAGGATGCAGTCCATTTTCGATCCAAATCACGATCATTTGATGCAGTGTTCCGGATTGAATTTAAATGCAGTACAAAGATGCTATAAAAATGCAAGCCATTGCAAATATCCCAAAATAAATAAAATACATTTCTTATTTGCAAATTGTTATTGTTGTTTTCCTCGACCTTTTAATTTTCAATTAAATGAAAAAGTTTTTTCGAGCTTGAGGTTTTAGTTGATTTGCATTTTACTTTATTTATTTATTCTCCAATATTTCGGAATTCTTTGAATTCCATCTTCAGGGAGTTTATTTGATCTACAATAAAAATAATAAAGTACGACTTATAATCTATATCACAGTAATTTGTTACAAACTAAATGAAGGTATAAATAAAATATAATTGTATAATCACAGAAAAGTCAGATCGCTTACGTGTAAATAATATTCAAAATAATTCTTAAAAACTAACGTAGGATGTCTACCGTCGTCAAAAGTTATTATTGCACTGAATATCATTTTCTGATTGCACGATCTCTTCTCTGAGTAAGTTGTCTGTAACAATAGGCTGTGTTGTCAGCAGCCATGCACGCGTCTTTACGAAAAAGTTAACTACAACTCTCTTTCCCATACAAAAACCCAAAATAGCATTCTCTTCTTGTGCACCATTGGTTGTCAGTATCCGTTTTGCTGTTAATTCTTTTTGTTGTTGCTAAACTATTTATGTGTAACATCTCCAGTGTAAGTATCTTGTTGTAATTGTTTTCTGTTTGCAATATTCTCACTTGATCAATGTTTGGAAGGTGGTTATTTAGCTTACAGTGTTCGGCAAGCGCTGTTTTGTGTGTAATATTAGTATTTCTCAATTTTATGTCAGATCTGTGCGCCGACATGCGAGTTTTTAATTTGTTTTTCGTCGTACCAACTAGGGATGCGTAAAATCGATTTCGGTTAATCGATTAATCGATTATTAACCGTAAAATTTCCAAAAGTCGTAGTCGACTATTGATTGTGCTAAAGCCGAAAAATCGATAATTCTTAGTCGACTTTCGGAAGACGGAGTCAACTATTATTCGTAGTCAACCATTAGTCGTAGTCTATTATTATTCGTAGTCGGCTATTAATCGTGGTCGACTAGTAGTCGTAGTTGACTATTGGGTGTGCTAAAACCGCATAATTGGCGGTATTTTTTTTATACATATAACCATCACGGATCGCATCAACGAAAATGGTCGATTATATTCGATTATAATCGATTTTCGGCGGTTAACGATTAATCGAAAATTCGACTTTTAGAACACTCTCAAATAATCGACTAACCGAAAATCGAGTTTTAAGTTTTTGTGTATCCCTACCTGTAGTGGGATTCTGTAACTCATTTTTGCTGTTATCGATAATTGTCGGTAAAATTAAAATGCTTATAATTTCGATAATTAACGAACATTTTCGATAAGTTAACGATGAATAAAAAGTAGTCGTTAGCTTCTACCGACACAAACAGTGATGCCAACTTTTCTTTATGTTTTTAATCATAATTTTGCGATTTAATTTTACCGATTTTTGTCGGTAACAGCAAAAATGATTTACAGAATCCCACTACTGAAATGTGATAAAGATGTCCATTGCTATATTATGCTCACTTATGACTAAATTTCTTATTGGTAAAATAATATAACTTATATATTTTTGGACTATAAATGAACTATTCTACTACACACCATTTTGTTTTTCGACGATTATGTTCTAATTGGTGTCATTTTTTGTAAGTTTGAAATGAAATTTATATAACTAACCATATGAGGTAGCTATGCGGGATTTTCTTAACTACCTTTCCCGCATAACTGCCACATTTCTTTGGAATTTTATGAGAGGTAGTTAACCGGGGTTTAGTGTATATTTATATATGTATGCATATTTTGGTGATGATATCAGATCTTGTTCAGTAAAAAGAGGAATAATTTGGAAATGAACCACTGATAATTGTTTTAGTTTTTACTTCTTTTGTTCATATTGGACTCTCACGTCACCCAATGTAAAGCGTGGGAACATATTTTTTGTTTCTTATGAGCGTTTTGTTACTACTGTGCTTTGTGCGTTCATTCATAACATTTGAAATATTATTGAAGTAGTGTATATTATTTTTTTTTTGTTAAATCACACCGTGATTTAGAAACATAAGTAACTCTCATTCTTTACTTGTAAGAATAACGTTACTCGAGTTAGAACTGAAACAGGTCTAAGAACGAATATTAATTATAATTAAGCTAGTGAATATTGAAAACAACAATCCAAACAAGAACATAAATTGTCCCTTGTGAACTAGACGTGAAAATAACTATAAAATAAAATATCTAAATTTAACGTAATTTACGTAATAATATTGGTTACGAACAAATATATATAGCATTTATCATGTTTATAATAGTCGTTTTCGGCACATATTGCTATGAATTAACTTATACTATCTATTATCCGGATTGAATTTAACCCATTTACATTACATTACATCAAATTATTTATATCTGATGAATTTATAGTAAACTTTGCTAATTAATATGAATTGTTAAATCAACTTTCTTAGTTTCCTGTGTGGGTGAAAGTGTGAGGGGTATCATATGTGGGTTTCTAATAATCTATACGCCATTAGGAAATCAGGTAGGTGAGGTTTTCGAGACTTGGATCTCCTTCTATCTTTCAGATCCAGCAATTCGCTATGTATAGTATGATCAATATTTGCATGTCTTTTTCTAATTTATAATGATAACCCTATAGGGACTGTTTCTTTGTTTTTTTCTTGAGGTTATATGAACACTTAATGTTAATTTTATAAAATATAAATTTTTTAAGGGAGTCTAAAATAAATGTTGTAATCAAACATAGCTTAGAGAAATGAAGACACGAAGCCCCCATAGAATCCCGACTGTAAGCTAGTTTTCCAATGGCTCCCGCCGTCAACATTTCCCTAAGCTGCAACAGCAGCCTTTACTAGAAAGCTAACAAACTCCAATCTTAATAATATTAAGAGGTTGCATTACAAATAATGGCGCACAACGTGGGGCTGAAAGTGTTAAAAATTTATATCTTTCAGTTCCCAATTCCAGTTAAATATTTAAATTTCACATACGTCTTTGAGTAATCTTCTTGTAAATAAAAGTGAATGCTCTTACGGAATTTAGTTGTCTGATGTTTCTGGGTATACTAACCGACTAGCGCCTTCATTTTACTTTTATAAGGTAGATGCTGGTAAAGAAATGCTAAGTATTTAAAGGCTTTGTTTGAGTATTATTTTACAAGTAGTAGTGACTTAGATACCAGCCATATCTTTTGTAAAGGAATATAGATATGTTGCTGCTTGCGAATATCTATCCGACAGAAGATAGTTAAGATTTTCATGGAGATTAATGTTATATTGTTTGTCAAACGACTCTTAAAATAACGCCTATGTAGATTCAATAGCTAAGTTTGAATTCCTTATTGATCATATCTATCATATCAATTTTCATTACCCCACACTAATCATCACACAGGAAAACTAAACACTTTTCATGCAATTAAATCTTTTACAAATAACCTATAAAAACATTTAAATTATATTTATATTATATTTATTATATTTATATTTATTTTTATATTTATATATATATATTTTAATATGGCTTAGGTACATTCACCTCCCTCAAGTAAGGGTGGGTCACAGTCTGAGACCCAAAATTAAGAATTTAATTTGCCTGAATCCTTACCAACAGGAACACGAGAAAATTTAGGCGATGCAAATTTGTCATTATCAACTCATAAACTTTCAACTTATGATGTCTTTTGTTCCTTATGTAAGGAAACGCTAAATGGACAAACAGAATATCTTATCTTAGTTCAATGTAATCATGCTTTCCATTTCGGCTGCATCGAAAACTATTTACAAAGTGAAAATGTATGTCCCGTTTGTGGACAGACTTGTAATCCGTCAGATTTACACAAATTCACCTTCCCCAAAAAGAACGCTAAGCCTAAAATTAAGCCTCGTGGTGCTATGGCTAGGCAATACACTACGCGAAGTGTAAGTAAAAATTTATTTCAAGAAAACGGTGAACAGCCTTTGTTATTAGATGCAATCCTCAATGAACCATCTGGACAACCAGTAACTCGTCCAAATTCTCCCAAGAACAAAGTACAGGGAAAAAATGTATCAACTGCCACAACTAATCCGGTCATAGACTACACTTTTATAGAAAAAATGATTCAAAGCAATGTTCAGGAAATGCTGATCAAACTTAATATCACTCCAAATGCACCAGGTTAAAATTCGTTGAATTTCTCAAATCAAAATTCTATTCCAACTTTTCCTGTTCCTAGGCAAAATTATGCTTCTCATAACGACCGAAATCATCCTTTACAAAATATGTCAAATTCCAGCTCATTCTCTGCTTCAAATCAAAATTCTATTCCAACTTTTCCTGTTCCTAGGCAAATTATGCTTCACATAACGACCGAAATCATCCTTTACAAAATATGTCAAATTCCAGTTCATTCTCTGCTAATTTCGTCAACTTCCCTCTTGACAAAGCTACGTCCATTATTCAAAATTAGGGACTGAAATTTGGTGAATCGTCCAATACCATACATGTCGACGAATTTTTATACCGATTGACCACCCTCTCTAAAGACAATTTCAATGGAGACTTCTCCATTATATGTAAAAATTTGCATATATTGATCTCGGGCAAGGCATTTGCGTGGCTATGGAGGTATCGGAAGCAAGTAGATGTTATTGAATGGGATCACTTCTGCAATGCCATTAGGTTTCAATACAAAGACTATAAATCGTCATTCGATATTCGTGAGGAAGTACGCAGCAGAAAGCAAAGACCTGGAGAGTCGTATGATAATTTTTATGATGCAGTGTCTGCTATTGCCGATCGACTTCCGACACCTATATCTGAAATGGAATTAATAGCAATTCTCACCCGTAATTTAAGGCCTCAGATTAGGCACGAACTTCTATATGTTCCTGTAAGTACAATTCCGCATTTAAGAAAATTGGTTCAAATGCGTGAAAGTTTTTTCAATGACGAGCACGTTAAACATAACTTCGTCAACAGACACAATGGTTTTCCCAAAAGACAAATTTCAGAAATCGAAGGTAACAGTGCCAAATTGTTCATCGATGAGTCCGAAATTTCTGAGACTTCAGTTGATGCCATTCAAAACCCTGATTTCACTTTCTCCTGTTGGAATTGTAATCAAGAAGGGCATCATTGGGAAAATTGTCTTGAAGAACGATAAATTTTTTGTTATGGCTGTGGTGAGAAGAACACTTACAAACCACAGTGTCCGAAATGTCAATCTCGAAAGACAAAAAACTTGAGAAGTCAAATCAGGTCAAAAGACTCAACATAAATTTGTCAAATTTGTCTACTTCCCCAAATACTTTACAAAATGACACCGACTTAAAACACACGGATTTGAAACATACCCCTAAACCGGATTTGATGCAACCAGATTTACATTTAGCCCATAGTTTTTTGAGCCTTTTACAGAGAGGAAAAAGATTTCTTGAAAGAACCAATCTTATACCCAAAACTTCACCAAAGATGGGATTGCTAAACCACAATCCAAGCGAACCACACGACGTTTGAGAAATTTTTTCAAAAAACGAAAATTTGTTCAAAATTGTTAGTTTCTGGAATTGTCTCTACAACCCATGACAAACGGTATTATGCCAAAGTCTCCTTTCTGAAATTCACTGAATATGGGTTACTTGACAAAGGTGCAAGTATCAGTTGCATAGGCTCTGATCTTGCCCTGGAAGATTTTTCAAAATATCCGAATTTTACAAGATGCAAATCTGTAGTTAAAACTGCAGATGGCAACTCCCAACCCGTTGTTGGATGGCTTAGATGTACGGTGTCTTTTAAAGACAGAAACCGTGAACTCAATATCTTTGTTATCCCTTCAATTTCACATCGCCTAATTTTAGGCATAGATTTTTGGAAAGGATTTGATTTGATTCCGAATATTATAGATGATGTAGATGTTATTGATAAACCAGCATTCAGTTTTTCATCATCCGATTCCGAGGACTGAATCGGCTGTTTACAAATCCAAACATCAGGATTTAAAGTCCCAAATGTCCGTTTCTATGAATGATGTAGGTTCAGATTGTTTTGAGGAACATTATTACCCTCTTACTTTGAGTGAAGAACAACAACTACAAACCATAATTTCGCTATTCCCTGACTTTCAAAAACAAGGACTTGGAAGGACTTCTTTAATTAAACACAATATTGAAGTCGAAAATATCAAGCCCATAAAACAGCGATTTTACCCAGTGTCACCTGCGGTAGAAGAGCTGATGTACACTGAAATCGACCGAATGTTATCCTTAGGGGTGATAGAAGTATCCAACTCACCCTGGAGTTCCCCTATGAGGATGGTTGTAAAACCGAACAAAATTCGTCTCTGTTCGGATGCCAGTATGTGGTCATGCCATTTGGGCTGTGTAATGCCCCACAAACTATGAGCCTCCTAATGGATGACATTATTTCTCCCGATTTGAAGTATTCAGTTTTCGGATACCTCGATGACTTAGTGTTTGTTTCTGAAAACTTTCAAAAACATATTTCTATCCTTGTATGCATAGCCGAGAGGTTTCGGGAAGCCAATCTGACTCTTAATATGGCAAAAAGTCACTTCTGTGTGACTCAAGTCAAATATGTAGGCTATATTATTGGGGATGGTGACATCAAGACCGACCCCGAGAAAGTTAGTGCTATTCGGAATTGGCCCGTACCGAAAAATCTTAAGCAAGTCCGTGGTTTTCTCGGAATAGCAGGATTGTATAGGAGATTCATCGAGAACTCTTCTACTGTTGTGTTTCCTATTTTCTAGTAAGAAAAAGTTTGTATGGACCTCTGAAGCAAATACTGCATTCGAGAATATCAAAGACTTGCTGAGCTCCTCACCTATCTTAATTAATCCAGATTTCAGTAAAAAAATCTTTTTACACTGTGATGCCAGTGATTTTGGTATCGGGGCTGTACTTGTACAGTTAGATGAACATGTTGAGGAAAAGCCAATCAGCGTACGTAAAAATACTTTAAATAACATTTCCAATCGTTTCGTTTCGTATTTTCCATAGGAACAAGTCGACCGAGCTCGCTGTTTAGTTTCGTTTTGTTTACATTCGTGAGTGCGAACAAAACGAAAAGCGAAAAGTACTCAATTCCACAAGAGCAGATAGAAAACGGAATAGTACTAAACACATGTGAATAAATCAAAAACGTTTGCTGGTTGATAAAATTAACTGTAGTATGCTGATGCCCTCCAAACATTTGGAAGTTAAATATATCTTCTCTCAGTAAATGCATCTCCGTAAAGTGCCTGCATTCTGTTAAAAATGCGAATGTTGTCTATTTACAAGAAAAAATATGTTGCTATCGCTTTTTTATCCGTATGTGGTCACAACTGCGCGACTTACAGTATTATAAAAAGCGACACTTTATGTTGTACAAAAACAAATGCTTAAAGTCTGGAGTATTGATACTACTCTATTATAGGGAGTAATGTTTACAAAAATAATTTATCTTGCAAACAGTTAAGCGAATTGTAATGAAAGAAAATAAGTTGAATAAATTGATTGACGTGATTTCTTCAGTTCTTGTGACGTTCTGTTAGCAATCGGTACAAACTTGATACAAAAATTTAAATGAAAATAAAGCTGTTTAGATTCTTTATTGTATATTAACAACTTTTATAAAAAAGTAAATCAAACGTATTATTATTCAATTGAATTCAATGTTAATGCGGTTATTAAAGGTGCATTGTATTATAAAAATTGTTTCTTTTTTGATCAATTTTATAATAAAATGCATCTTTTATAACCGCATTAACATTAAATTCAAATGAATAATAATAATAAAAATAATATGTTTGAATAAACAATAAAAAAAACTAAATAGCCTTTTACAAATACTGTAGGTTCCGTCACTACTGAAAGTTTCGTATACGGTACCTGCATGAGTACCTAATGCACACTCAAAGTGCCCCGCTTCCGACACTCCAACTGAATCGCATAAGAAAGATACAACAGTGGAACAGTTTCCTTAGTAATTTTTGTCTTTTCGGAAACAAATGCGACTGTCGCAGTAGACACAACAATCCATTTTCAGTGACTTTTGCGTCAAGCAAGCGATAGAAAATGTTTGGAGGGTGCTAACTTACAGGGTTGTTAAGCAATCACATGTGTGTGTGTGTGCCTGAGTGTGTCATTGACCATAACGCACAGCAAACGTATGCCAAAATTTTTTTTGTTTGGGTGGTGAATGAAGCAACTCGGCAAAGCATAGCCGAAGTACATTTCAGCAATCGTACAATTTTCATATTTTTACATTGAAAAGTTTGTGGTTTTGTTTTGGTTGTGAGAATGAAACGATTCAGAAAAGCTGAAAGGTTTGTGGCTTTGTGTGATTGCTACGGGAATCGTTTTGTTTGTTTCCGTTCATTGAAGCCAATAGCTTTTATGAGCCGTATGTCTCGCGGCGGTGGAAGCTATACACAAATTCCGTTGTTAATTGGAATTACAAGTGTTTGAGGTGATCACCGATCACTCAAGCCTTGTATGGTTAATGATGCAACCAAACTTAAGCGGCAGATTGGCCCGCTGGGTGCTAAAACTCCAAGCATTTAAGTTTACAATTACTCATCGTAGGCCGAAAGAACATACGATGCCTGACGCCCTTTTACGAATAGAATATGATGAAGTTAACTCTCTGGAAACGAATAGTCCAGAAGTTGATCTCCATTCCTCTGCTTTTGATAGTAACGAGTACAAAATCTGATTGAGAAACTTCAACAGGAATCCAATAAATTTTCAGATATCAAAGTTGTGGACCGATTTGTGTATATCCGTACACAACATTATAATGGGATAGAGCAAAACGAGGGAAACGCATGGAAATAATTCGATTTCATAACACAAATACGGCAGCGCATGGAGGCATATCTAAAACCTTGAATTTATTAGGAAGATGGTTCTATTGGCCTAAAATGGTGCACGATGTGCGTGATTTTGTACGCAATTGAGAGATTTGCAAGTCTACAAAAGCGCCAAATTTTGTTATGAAGCCAGGAATGGAAAATCAAGCTATTTCTGAAATGCCCTTTCAGCGCCTGTATATGATTTACTTGGTCCGTACCCACGAAGTAGATCGGGAAACATTGGCTTGCTTATTGCTTTAGATCATCACAGCAAATTTCATTTGTTGCATCCGATGAGGAAATTTTCCTCCACCGTCATTAACGACTTCTTAGAGAAGCAAATATTTCTTTGCTACGGAGTACCGAAGACAATAATTAGCGACAATGGGTCTCACCGCTCTGTATTCACCGCAAGCAAACGCTTCCGAGCGTGTAAACAGATCTATAATTGCCGGAATAAGAGCCTATTTGAAAGGAGATCAGACTAAATGGGATGAAAACATCAGCGCTATTAGCTGCGCGCAAATGAACTCAATCCATCAAGCTAGTCGAATGTCTCCGTTTCATGCATTATACAGATTCAATATGATTACGCATGGGTCAACCTAACCTTTGCTTAAAAAACTGACTTTACTAGATGAACCAAACTGTCACTTAGCTAGAGATGATGCCCTAAAAGTTATACGTAAAGATATCCAAAGCACATGCAAGAAGCTTACAACACGGTTAAAGCTCGATATAATCTACGGACTCGCACGGAAAATTTCAAAATTGGTCAAGAAGTGCTAAGACGAAATTTTGCACAGAGCAGCTTAGAAAAGCGTTTTAACGCAAAATTAGCTCCATTATATTTGAAAGCCCGCATTAAAGACAAAGTCGGAAATCATTATTACATCTTAGAAGATATGTCTGGCAAGACTATTGGAACATTCCACGCAAAAGATTTAAGATCTTAGTCTTTGAATTTCTCACTTGCATAGCGAGCAAACTGAGATTGAGTTTGTTAAAATTTCCAAGTGGAAAAATATTCTCAGAAAAATATGTATTTACTTATTCTGACTAAAATGTTGTAGCAAAGGTACCATTTTATTCAGTTTTGTAATGAGAAAACTAATAGTCTGTTAGAATAGTTTATTCTTTTTCCACTTTGAGAAATTTTAAAAGTTGTATAAAATTGTATGTGCATGAACACATTGAGTTTCTTCATCATTTCCAGTAAACAAAATAGTTTCAGAAATATTACTGATTTATTAGTTTATTTAGTACATTTAGTACACAATTTCCTTTAATTGATTTCCAAGAATAACATAACTTGCAGTTTCATCAGGCATGATGAATTTGTACGTCAATAGTGAAGGTACTATGGATTAAACAGTCATGGGCTAAGCTTAGTGTTTATGTTTTACTAAGTGGTTAGAGTACTGTTTTTCGTACCCGCTATTGTACCTCTCTTCTTATCGATGATCTTTTAACTTCCTTTCTGAACCAGCCATCAAAGTGTAAAGACAAAAGCTAAAATGATCTAAAAAACTTTGAAAAAAAAAACAAAATTAATCATCAATACATCTTGAAATCCGTGCAAAAATATTGGTACCTTCCCCAAAAAGTGATTGAGAAAAACATTTTCCCTTGCATAAAATAAATTTGTGAATTAATTTTACAAAATTAAAAAAAAACAACGATTATTTCAAAAAACTCTGTGCATGCGCTCCAGAAAATTGTGATAAAATTCCGTCCTTGGAGTCTGGAAAAATCTGCACGTGTTACCAAATAGTTCGAGAGCACCGGCCTAGAACCCTGTAATTTTTAGCAATATTTATTTGCAAAACTAATCTCGTCAAATTCCAAAAAAATTAAGGGGTAAGAATTCTACAAAAAAAATTCATGAAGTGGCCACAAATTTATTAGCAATCTTCCAATAGGTAACTTGGTGTAAGTCAAGTTTCGTCGTGCACCAGTGCCCCCTCATTTTTTTCATTTTGGTTAACTAGCCATCCCAATTATAACAGAAAAAAAGCAACGAAGAATTGCTGTAAAAATCTGTACGGCATCTGAGTTGTGGGTGACTAGAGTCCACGCCTGTAATATATTAGTTCAAGTGGCGACATTAGACCAGAATAAGCATTAAACATCAATCCGTCTATTACACTGTGCAACATTTTTAAGGTGATCTTGTGCAAACAATTCGAACTGTGGATTTTTTGAAAGTACAGACCCAAACGGCAAGAAACCCTAGTTGGGGTTTGTTGTGTCAGATCCAGCTCGGATTTTATGGCCCCATCTAAACATGGTTAAGTATTGAGTTTTTAAAGAAATTCGGGGCTATATCTCTGAAACCAATGCAAATCTTCTTCTGACCTCTGAAGAAAATTTGTAGACAAGGACAAGAATAAAATATTTGGAGAAATAATGAACTCGAAAAACTAAATTTATTGCCTCAAATTTCAAAATATATCCATAAATTCCACAATTTTTATACATTTCGCATTGTATCTCCAAAACCGTTATTTTTTCAGAATATTTTCTTTTGGAAAAATATTCCCTGGAATGTAATACACAACTCTTCAGAACATGTCATTATTGTAGAATGCCTCTATGCCGTTGTTTTCAGTACATTTAGCAACGACGAGTTATTAAAAATGTCAATAATGTAGTGAAATCCGAAATGCGAGAATAAACTGTTGGTGTGAACTGTGTTTGAAATATGTGCTGTAAAAGATATGATGCAAAATACCGCTGAAACAACATGAAGTAGGCATTTTAGAGTTCCAGAATGTTCTAAGGAATTGTTGAGAACTTTATTTGGAAGATTTTTGCAAAAGGTTACTTGGTTCAACTCCCAATAGGTTAGCCGATACTGACCAGAATTTCAGCAATTATGTAAAATTGTCTATATTTTATAGATTTTGATGCCCTAGATGGAGTTTTTCTTATGAGATTTTTTCAAAAGATAAGTTTTACTACTTTAGGGCTACAATATTGCTAAAGATAGCAAGGCCAAATTCATATTCGTTTCTGAGATAAATGCCTGATAAATGCAAAAAAGTGTAGATTTAGTCCGGTTTAGATGAGGCCATAAAATACGAACTGGATCTGACAGGACAAAACCCTACTAGGGTTTTTGTAGTCTAAATATGTACTTTCAAAAAATGCATACTAGAAGTTGTTTGCATTTTCAGTGTTGCATAGTGTTAATAGAACCTTGTGAAATCAATGCTAAAACAGAAGTTCTCTCTCTATATATATACATGTGTTAATTAATTCTAACGTAGAATCAGTCATAACATCATTGAAAAAAAAGGAATAATTGCAGTGTAACACAGAGTGGAAAATTTTAGATGTACATATTATCATCACATATATACATATAAACTTTAAAGATTCTCTAATTTAGCATCATATTATATGGAGAGACCCATATAAGCCACGTCATCAGCCAACTTACAGATCGCTGAGGCCTCTTCGTTTTGTTTTTGGTATGGTGAGTACTAATGTGTAAAGATCAGTAAAAAATATATTTATATATGTATGTATGCATATTTTGGTGATGATAAATTTATGAATGTAATTGCAAACATAGTATCATATCAAATCTTGTTCAGTAAAAAGAGGAATAATTTGGAAATTAACCATTGATAATTTTACTTCTTTTGTTCATATTGGACTCTCACATCACCCAATGTAAAGCGAGGGAACATATTTTTTTTTTTCTTATGAGCGTTTTGTTAATTCCGAGCTTTGTGTGTTCATTCATAACATTTGAAATTTGATTGAAGTAATGTATATTATTTTTTTTTTTTTTTGTTAAATCACACCGTGTTGCGACTCTGATTTAGAAACATAAGTAACTCTCATTCTTTACTTGGCAGAATAACGTTACTCGAGTTAGAACTGAAACAGGTCTAAGAACGAATATTAATTATAATTAAGCTATTGAATATTGAAAACAACAATCCAAACATTCCATATATCTAGAAAAATTAACAACAACATAGATTGTCCCTTATGAACTAGACGTGAAAATAACTATAAAATAAAATATCTAAATTTAACGTAATTTACGTAATAATATTGGTTACGAAAAAATATATAAATTAAAAAATTTATTAATAAAATTTGTTTTTTTTTTAAAGTTCCGGAGCGGATTTTATTCCGCTTGTGTTTGATTTATTTCCAATTTGCAACTGATTTCTTAAGTTTAAGTTTCTAAATGATAGCTACTTATTCTATTCTTTTTGTTTATGTCTGCATTTTGTTATGATCACGCCACCAGTCATCCGATAGGCTGGGAAAGGTTCGTTGCTACCTGATTGCTTGGGAAGGTGTTGAAGTTATTTTTGGTGGCTCATGTTCCATATTTTGGCTGCGCGTGTTGTAACCTGATCTGTTGTTATTGCATTAACTGACTTATTGACTGTGAGAACATTTGTAGTAATCGTAAGCAATTTATTATGAGGTGGGAAACATTTATGTTGTTAACTCCTCCCCCTTTAAGTCCACGCGTCCTCGTGTGGAAGGCTCTATGTGGAGTCAGAAGAATGGCAGGCTATGAATACTCTTGTTTTTGGTCGGGTTCTGTACTTCTTCACCTTCGTAATGGACCGTACTACTTTGAGAATCTTGTTGATTTGGCGACTCAGGAACGTTTCTTTGGTTTTTAGATGGAACATTGTTTTCCGGTGCGATAGAATGATTCTTTTTCAGATAACATGTTGTCAAAAACGCAAATAGTGATACTAATAACAGCAAGGGGACAACACCAATAATCATACCAATGTTATTTTCTGTCCGTAAGTCATTCAGCAAATGTGTGTTATTCAAATTCAATTCGTTAACAAGTTCCAATGACAATATTCTCTTTTGGTCCATGATTTTTATAGGTTGAACTAGTGCCGGTAGAGGTTTCAAGCCTGAGATCTGGGAAGAGTTGAACGTTCTGTTATTGATCTGAACTGTTGAGTTGTAGTAATGAATGTTGTAGGAACCATTGAGCCATAATGTTGAGTTATCAGTTATTATTTCTCCAGCGTATTGATTCAGAATGATAATGTTGTCATCTATTTCTTCCATCGTTGGGACGTGATCATTGTTTGATGTAGTACAGGTTGAATGTTGGCTATTAAGCAGCTTCGGAATACAATTAGAATCTGTGATATCAATAATTTGGCTTCTTTCGCAAATATTTAAGGAATTATAAGTTTTACAATTTTCTTTAAGTCAAAAAATTTTTTTCTTACAATCAACAATGTATTCAAAATTTGTTTTTAAAATTTCCTTTCCGTTTTTTATGGGTCTTATAAGTTTTTTTTTTTACAATTTTCTTCATTAGTTGTAGGAATACTAATAATATAAATTACATTTAGTCCTTCTGATGCAATTTTAACTTTAGAAAAATGCAATAATTCGTCAATACTACTAAAAGGAATGTTTTCTTTATCGAATATGTTGTTTAAAGTCTCTATTTCAATTGATGATAAGATAAATGAATTTACAACATTTACTTTAGCTAGATGTATTGCTAGTTCGACATTAACAATCTCATCTTTTAATATTTCAAGTTTATATTTGAATTCAATTAATTTTTCATTTTCTTGATAATCTTCTGATTTTATAATTTTTACGATTTCATTTGACATATTGGTTAGCTTATTTATTTTTTCTATTGACAATTTATTAATTATTATTTGGTTTTCACTATTAATTAGGGTGTTATCAATTTTTTCTGTACTATTTCGAAGTCGTGGCGGTCTGGACTGCCGGCCAACCATTTCCAAGCTGTTCCGATAAAATCTAGTGATCTCTTGGATCTTATTCTGGGTTTGATTCTTGAGATGTGGGATTTAATTTGGGATATTGTAAAGGAAAGGTATGGGATTAGGGGATGACGACTGCTATTTCTAAAAATTGTATATTCGAGCTGACGAATTATATTCTCGTAGTTTTGTAGATCTATAGTGTGGACTATTTTAAACGATCCAGTTTGAATCTTTGCTAGACCTGCGTACATGGTCATTAATTTAGAGTTAGAGTAATCCAGTATTTGAACTTCCGCTCTGCATAGTAGCAGTAAGAAAGGTATGCTGTAATTTGATAAACGTGATAAAAATCGATTAATTTCTGATATGGCTCTTGTGGACAACTCGTCCACTTTCGGTTATTACTGTCGAATTTCTATTTTCTTTCACTATTTCCTCTTTGTATCTTTCTGACAGTTTTGTAACTAGTCTTTTATTAATCCTCACAAAAATATGCTGTCCTGGTAAATATTCCTTGACCTCGGTCCTTTTTTTATTGTGGTAATTTATATCCTTTGCCTGTTTATCCTTCAATTTATCAATATTCGAGAGTCGTGTGCGGTCAAAACTTCCAGGAGAAAAATCTACAGTGCGACCGAAAAATAAGTCAACCGGTTTCCTTCCTATTGTCGAATGGATTGAGTGATTGTATTTATTGATAGCTTTTTCCAAAAGTTCCTCAAAATCCCGACAAATTCCCTCGGCTTTGATGCACCTTAAAAGTTCAGCTAATGTTGAATGAAATCTTTCAATTTGCCCGTTCACCTCACTCCTGTAAGGTGGGCATGTGAATACGTCAATACCTAATTCATCTCTCATCATAAACATTATTTTCGCGGAATTTAGTGATCTTTCGTTGTCTATCACGACAGTCTTTGGAACCCCGTAATAAAATAGCAGATCTCGGAGTGGTCTCCGTACGTCCTCAGTAGATTTACCTTTAAGAATTCGAACTTGGGCGAATTTTGAAAATTTGTCTATGGCGGTTAAAATTAGTTTTTGTCTTCTATGTGTATGACTTGGCCTGGATACGTGGGGATAGGAGTTTCTTTTATTTTTGGATCATTTGGGTGCCTTTCATACTTATTTTTTTTGCAAATTGAACAGAGTTTAAACAATCTTTTTACTTTATTAAGCATCCCGGGAAAATAAAATTTTTCTAAAATCTGTAGCTTAGCGGCAGCATTGCGGTGTGCTCTAGTATGTGTATCAATTATTAAATTTTCTTGATCTGCTTCCGAAGTTATGTCGTCAACAACCTTTTGTGAAAAAACTATTTTGTAGTTTTGAAAATGATTAGGATAGATTTCCTGAATTTTACCCATTATGATTTCTGGTGCTTTTATACAGTTCCTGATTGACGGATTTACGTATCGTTTCAAAAGATTAGTAAGGTTTTCCACTGTAAATTCCCTCTCTTTGATAATATGTCGATGATATCCCGGAAAAATAATTTGGAATTGGTATGATGGTTCACCGTGTATGGAAAACCAAATTTGGTTTTTGAACACGTTTATGGGGACCTCAACACTATGAATTAGGTTTTCAGAGGAACTTTCATGACTATGCACAGTTCCTGTAAGAGAATTTACATTTGTTATATTTGTCCTGGACAGGGCGTCAGCTACGACATTTGTTTTTCCTGGCTGATATCTCAGCTCATAATTATATTCTTCCAAGATAGCTTTCCATCTCTTCATTTTGGCATTATTATTTTTGTTACTAAGGGCGTAAGTAAGAGGTTGATGGTCTGTGTAAATTACAACTTTAGCCGTCCCATATACGTAATTTCTTAAAGTATCTAGAGCCCATATGATTGCCAACATTTCCCTTTCGTTTGTGGCATAGTTTTCTTCTGTCTGCGAAAGTGTTCGAGATATGAATGTGATTGGTCTACCGTCCTGGCTAAGAACGGCACCTAGTGCTTTATTTGAAGCGTCTGTATTTAAATGGAACCCTTTTCTATAATCTGGATAATAAAGCATAAGATCTCTGGACAAGAGAGCATTTTTAAGATTATCGATGGCCTTTTTTTATTTTCTCCCAATCCTAATTTTATTCTGCTCGATTCTGATCTCGGAATGTTTCCGTAAGATCCTCTTAACATTGAAGTTAATGGTTTTGCAAGGTCCGCAAAACCTTGTACGAATCGGCGATTGTAGTTACAGAGTCCTAAGAATGATCTCAGTTGTCTTAATGTGGTTGGATATGGTATGTTAACTATAGCATCAACCTTTTTCCTTATAGTTTTTATGCCATCGCCAGATACTAAGAATCCTAAAAATTCCACTTCCATTTTGAAGAATTCACATTTGTCTAATTGTATTTTCATATTGGCATTATCTAGTGTCCGGAAGATTTCGTCCAGGTGCTTTAAGTGTGATTGTTCGTCCCTACTAAATATTATTATATCGTCGATGTAAACGTAGCAGGTTTCTCCAATATAATCCCGCAATATATCATCTAGTGTCCGTTGAAATATTGAAGGAGCATTCTTTAACCCAAACGGTAATCGGGTAAACTCATATTTGCCGTTATTAACGGAGAAAGCGGTTTTTTCAATATCATCTTCCTTCAGCGGGATTTGATGAAATCCACTTTTAAGGTCAATGACGGAAAAAACTTATTACCACCGAGCCTTGACAGAACTTCTGCAATCTCCGGAATTGGATACCTGTCGGCTATGGTTATAGAATTTAGTTTTCTAAAGTCTACAACTACGCGGTATTTTTTTAGCCCTGACGCATCCTCCTTCTATGGGACTACCCAAATGGGAGAATTGTACGGCGAACGCGAAGGTCTAATTATTCCATCCTTGAGCAACTTGCTAATTTCTTCATCAACTATTCCTTTAAGTGATATTGGGTATGGATAATTTCTGGTGTACGTCGGTGTGTCTGTTGTTGTGCGGATTTCTCCTTTAACTCTGGTGGTATACGTAAGGCTCTCATCTGGGTCAGCGAACAAATTTCGAAAAGTATCTACCATTCTTGAAAGTTACATCTTTTGATTTGGAGTCATATGGCCCATTCTCATTTCAATATTATTAACGTTTTGAATAGTGTATTGGTATATTGGTATTTTAACTTGATCCTTAAGTGTAAAGTAATTTTTCGAAGAGAAAATCACAGCAGACAATTCTACGAGTGTATCGTTCCCTAAAATAGCATCGAATGTACGTAATCCTGGCAGTATATAAAATTTGATTCCCCCAATATTTTTTCCAAAAACTTCCATAATTGTATGATGAGTAACTAAGACATTACCCGATATTGCATTTGCCGAAAATATGTCTTGATTTGGTAATGGATCCTTTACCAGTTCAGATTTAATATAATTATTATTACTACCTGTATCTATTAAAATTTTAAGTTCTTTTCCGTTCCTCGTTTTAATTTTGAAGTATGGTAACGAGGAACTATTTAACCAAAAAAATTTATATCTTCATAAGGATGAGACGGATGATCATTGGTTTGACCGTGTTCTTCATTGTCAAATCCATACGGTTCAAGGTATTCATTTATTTCATTCCGAGCGATTGCTTCGTCATATTCATTGCAGTTCAACATATCGCGTGGGGTGTCCATGGATCCATGCGATATGTTGGATTCTATTGTTTCTATAGCACTTGTATTCCCATCAAATCCTGGCACATCATCGTCAGTAGTTTCTAAATGAAAATTTCGTTGCATTTTATTGATTGATCCCTGAAAGGTTCCAGCAGATGGTCTTTTAAATGGAACATTATTCAGTTGCGTTCTGTTACTGTAATTAACGTTTCTAGTTTGTATGGATTGATCAACATCCATAGGTTGTGGATTAGGTTGTGCTGAATTGAACTGAGGACGATAGTGTCCGAATTGTTGCCCGAATGTATTGGAGTGAGGACGATTTTGTCCGAACTGTTGTCCGATTGCATTGTTTGGTCGAACGGTACTGAAATGAGGATGATTTTGTCCGAATGCCTGATTATTATTGTAGAACTGAGGTGTTCTAGACCAAAATGGTTTTGAAGTTCGCGGAGGAACTGGAGGTCTTGGCTGATATCTATGTTGTCCTTCAAAATGGACTAACTCCGGGAAAAACCCTTGTTTGGGCATTGGGTAATTTTGGTGATTCGCATTGAGTCCCCTCGTATGACCGAGAGCATGATGAGTTCTGATATTCATATTTTCTAGTTTCAAACAAATATGAAGTGCCTGTGGCAGTGAGTTAGGAGCCGAAATTGCTAACAATCTCGGTAGCTCGCCCTTAAGACCTCTGATGAAAGTATCTAATGCTTTATCTCTGTAAGCTTTTGTCATATTTGATAAACTATTCTCGTCATAATCCAAGCATGCTATTTTATCTAAGATAAGAGAGAGGTGTTCGTAGACAGCACGATAAAATTCTGTTACTGTCATATTTCCTTGCCATAAGGAACTCATTTGATATTCTAGTGTGCTTATGTCACGTTTGTCGGAATAGTGCATCATAAGACATCTTTTTATTTTTCCCCAGTCCAAAGGAGTTCTATATGATTCCAACGCTGTGTCGGCATCTCCGATAATTTTGGATCTAATGGTGTGTAAAATGGCAAAGTATCGACTCGTACCCTTAATAGTCTCGAATAATTCTAGTATCCTGTCAACTGATTTTCGCCAAGAATTAAATTCGCCTGGCCTTCCACTGAATTCCCTCAGTTTTTTAACAATATCTGGAATTGAATCCAATTCCTTAATGTTAACCTGTGTTATAGGTTGATCTCCTATATCTTCAGTATTGTCTTGCGAAAAAAAACTTTTGATGATTTGGATTACGTCATCCTTTTGTGTGGAATTCAATCCTATTGTTTTAGAAGAGGTGCCTAAATCTAGCCCTTTTTTCAATTTTTCTGTAATAGCATCTATTTCCGTCATGATTGGGTGATAAGGAACAAAGGATGTAGGTGAAAGAATTTAAAATACAGGACTATTATTATATTTGCTTTTTCAGGAGGTAATGGAACTTAACTTTAACAAATTAATATTTTATTTTTTGTTTAACAAAAACCTAAAGTTCTTAAAGATGGGGCTTACAGTTTAATGGCTTTCATCTTTCAAATGCTTTAGTGTTGTTTGATGATTTTACTGCTGCTTGTTGTCGTGTTGATCCTGTTGGTTTTTCTTAGTTGTTATTATTATTGCTATAGATGATTGTTTCAGTTGTTTGATTATTTTCCTCTTTAATTTTTAATTTCTGTTAATGTTTAAGTTCCTTGTTTTTAATTAACTTATTATAATTCACTTTCAATAGTTTAATTCTTCATCGTAGTTTCACTTAATTTGCTCTTTATTTTTTTCTTACTTGTAATTTTCACTTTTTCAATTCGTGTCTTTGCTTATTTTATTAATTCTTCATTTAACTCTCATTTTATGTTCTTAATTATTTTTCACTTTAATCTTATTTACTTTATAATTTTTTCAATTTTCTTTTCCACTATATTTTCTTGTTAGTAATTCGTACTCTTCTTTATTTCTTATCGATTCAATTCGGTTTCCTTTCCATTAATTTATTTCATTTATTTATTCATTAATATTTTCCTTTAATTGTTTTTATTCAATTCAATTTCCATTTTCTTGTTAATAATTGGTAGTTTTTCTTCATTTATTGTTTATTTACTCATTACTTTTCATAATTTTATTTATTTTTTAACTCAATTCTTTTCAATTTTTTTGTAATGTTCACTTATTCCCTTTTGTTCTCTTAATTTTTTATTCAATTATTTATTTCACTTTCTTATTTTTTATTCAACAGTTCTATTTATTTTTAAATGTTCACATGTTCTTTTTTATTTTTTTCAATATTTTTGTAATGTTCATTTGTTCTCTTAATATTTTATTCAATTATTTATTTCACTTTCTTATTTTTTATTCAACTGTTCTATTTATTTTTAAATGTTCACATGTTCTTTTTATTTTTTTCAATATTTTTGTAATGTTCATTTGTTCTCTTAATATTTTATTCAATTATTTATTTCACTTTCTTATTTTTTATTCAACTGTTCTCTTCATTTTTAAATGTTCACATATTCTTTTTATTTTTCAAATGTTGATTACTGTTTAATTCACGTTTTATTTTCACTTATTTTTTTCTTACATCACTAGTCGTACCAAGGCCGCAGGCTTTTTGTTAACTTGCCTCCTTTTCGAAATAAATCTACTAAGGCGCTTCTTTTCCTTGGATTTTTTATACTTTTTTTGAGTGCAAACCCGGTAACTTCTTAACTCGCGAGTTCGATCTTTTCCTTAGTTAAAAGAAGACCCACGTTGTTGGGCGCCAATTAATAAATTTATTAATAAAATTTGTTTTTTAAAAAGTTCCGGAGCGGATTTTATTCCGCTTGTGTTTGATTTATTTCCAATTTGCAACTGATTTCTTAAGTTTACTTAATTCTAAATGATAGCTACTTATTCTATTCTTTTTGTTTATGTCTGCATTTTGTTATGATCACGCCACCAGTCATCCGATAGTTTTCTTCTGTCTGCGAAAGTGTTCGAGATATGAATGTGATTGGTCTACCGTCCTGGCTAAGAACGGCACCTAGTGCTTTATTTGAAGCGTCTGTATTTAAATGGAACCCTTTTCTATAATCTGGATAATAAAGCATAAGATCTCTGGACAAGAGAGCATTTTTAAGATTATCGATGGCCTTTTTTTATTTTCTCCCAATCCTAATTTTATTCTGCTCGATTCTGATCTCGGAATGTTTCCGTAAGATCCTCTTAACATTGAAGTTAATGGTTTTGCAAGGTCCGCAAAACCTTGTACGAATCGGCGATTGTAGTTACAGAGTCCTAAGAATGATCTCAGTTGTCTTAATGTGGTTGGATATGGTATGTTAACTATAGCATCAACCTTTTTCCTTATAGTTTTTATGCCATCGCCAGATACTAAGAATCCTAAAAATTCCACTTCCATTTTGAAGAATTCACATTTGTCTAATTGTATTTTCATATTGGCATTATCTAGTGTCCGGAAGATTTCGTCCAGGTGCTTTAAGTGTGATTGTTCGTCCCTACTAAATATTATTATATCGTCGATGTAAACGTAGCAGGTTTTTCCAATATAATCCCGCAATATATCATCTAGTGTCCGTTGAAATATTGAAGGAGCATTCTTTAACCCAAACGGTAATCGGGTAAACTCATATTTGCCGTTATTAACGGAGAAAGCGGTTTTTTCAATATCATCTTCCTTCAGCGGGATTTGATGAAATCCACTTTTAAGGTCAATGACGGAAAAAACTTATTACCACCGAGCCTTGACAGAACTTCTGCAATCTCCGGAATTGGATACCTGTCGGCTATGGTTATAGAATTTAGTTTTCTAAAGTCTACAACTACGCGGTATTTTTTTAGCCCTGACGCATCCTCCTTCTATGGGACTACCCAAATGGGAGAATTGTACGGCGAACGCGAAGGTCTAATTATTCCATCCTTGAGCAACTTGCTAATTTCTTCATCAACTATTCCTTTAAGTGCTATTGGGTATGGATAATTTCTGGTGTACGTCGGTGTGTCTGTTGTTGTGCGGATTTCTCCTTTAACTCTGGTGGTATACGTAAGGCTCTTATCTGGGTCAGCGAACAAATTTCGAAAAGTATCTACCATTCTTGAAAGTTGCATCTTTTGATTTGGAGTCATATGGCCCATTCTCATTTCAATATTATTAACGTTTTGAATAGTGTATTGGTATATTGGTATTTTAACTTGATCCTTAAGTGTAAAGTAATTTTTCGAAGAGAAAATCACAGCAGACAATTCTACGAGTGTATCGTTCCCTAAAATAGCATCGAATGTACGTAATCCTGGCAGTATATAAAATTTGATTCCCCCAATATTTTTTCCAAAAACTTCCATAATTGTATGATGAGTAACTAAGACATTACCCGATATTGCATTTGCCGAAAATATGTCTTGATTTGGTAATGGATCCTTTACCAGTTCAGATTTAATATAATTATTATTACTACCTGTATCTATTAAAATTTTAAGTTCTTTTCCGTTCCTCGTTTTAATTTTGAAGTATGGTAACGAGGAACTATTTAACCAAAAAAATTCATATCTTCATAAGGATGAGACGGATGATCATTGGTTTGACCGTGTTCTTCATTGTCAAATCCATACGGTTCAAGGTATTCATTTATTTCATTCCGAGCGATTGCTTCGTCATATTCATTGCAGTTCAACATATCGCGTGGGGTGTCCATGGATCCATGCGATATGTTGGATTCTATTGTTTCTATAGCACTTGTATTCCCATCAAATCCTGGCACATCATCGTCAGTAGTTTCTAAATGAAAATTTCGTTGCATTTTATTGATTGGTCCCTGAAAGGTTCCAGCAGATGGTCTTTTAAATGGAACATTATTCAGTTGCGTTCTGTTACTGTAATTAACGTTTCTAGTTTGTATGGATTGATCAACATCCATAGGTTGTGGATTAGGTTGTGCTGAATTGAACTGAGGACGATAGTGTCCGAATTGTTGCCCGAATGTATTGGAGTGAGGACGATTTTGTCCGAACTGTTGTCCGATTGCATTGTTTGGTCGAACGGTACTGAAATGAGGATGATTTTGTCCGAATGCCTGATTATTATTGTAGAACTGAGGTGTTCTAGACCAAAATGGTTTTGAAGTTCGCGGAGGAACTGGAGGTCTTGGCTGATATCTATGTTGTCCTTCAAAATGGACTAACTCCGGGAAAAACCCTTGTTTGGGCATTGGGTCCCCTCGTATGACCGAGAGCATGATGAGTTCTGATATTCATATTTTCTAGTTTCAAACAAATATGAAGTGCCTGTGGCAGTGAGTTAGGAGCCGAAATTGCTAACAATCTCGGTAGCTCGCCCTTAAGACCTCTGATGAAAGTATCTAATGCTTTATCTCTGTAAGCTTTTGTCATATTTGATAAACTATTCTCGTCATAATCCAAGCATGCTATTTTATCTAAGATAAGAGAGAGGTGTTGGTAGACAGCACGATAAAATTCTGTTACTGTCATATTTCCTTGCCATAAGGAACTCATTTGATATTCTAGTGTGCTTATGTCACGTTTGTCGGAATAGTGCATCATAAGACATCTTTTTATTTTTCCCCAGTCCAAAGGAGTTCTATATGATTCCAACGCTGTGTCGGCATCTCCGATAATTTTGGATCTAATGGTGTGTAAAATGGCAAAGTATCGACTCGTACCCTTAATAGTCTCGAATAATTCTAGTATCCTGTCAACTGATTTTCGCCAAGAATTAAATTCGCCTGGCCTTCCACTGAATTCCCTCAGTTTTTTAACAATATCTGGAATTGAATCCAATTCCTTAATGTTAACCTGTGTTATAGGTTGATCTCCTATATCTTCAGTATTGTCTTGCGAAAAAAAACTTTTGATGATTTGGATTACGTCATCCTTTTGTGTGGAATTCAATCCTATTGTTTTAGAAGAGGTGCCTAAATCTAGCCCTTTTTTCAATTTTTCTGTAATAGCATCTATTTCCGTCATGATTGGGTGATAAGGAACAAAGGATGTAGGTGAAAGAATTTAAAATACAGGACTATTATTATATTTGCTTTTTCAGGAGGTAATGGAACTTAACTTTAACAAATTAATATTTTATTTTTTGTTTAACAAAAACCTAAAGTTCTTAAAGATGGGGCTTACAGTTTAATGGCTTTCATCTTTCAAATGATTTAGTGTTTTTTGATGATTTTACTGCTGCTTGTTGTCGTGTTGATCCTGTTGGTTTTTCTTAGTTGTTATTATTATTGCTATAGATGATTGTTTCAGTTGTTTGATTATTTTCCTCTTTAATTTTTAATTTCTGTTAATATAATAATTCACTTTCAATAGTTTAATTCTTCATCGTAGTTTCACTTAATTTGCTCTTTATTTTTTTCTTACTTGTAATTTTCACTTTTTCAATTCGTGTCTTTGCTTATTTTATTAATTCTTCATTTAACTCTCATTTTATGTTCTTAATTATTTTTCACTTTAATCTTATTTACTTTATAATTTTTTCAATTTTCTTTTCCACTATATTTTCTTGTTAGTAATTCGTACTCTTCTTTATTTCTTATCGATTCAATTCGGTTTCCTTTCCATTAATTTATTTCATTTATTTATTCATTAATATTTTCCTTTAATTGTTTTTATTCAATTCAATTTCCATTTTCTTGTTAATAATTGGTAGTTTTTCTTCATTTATTGTTTATTTACTCATTACTTTTCATAATTTTATTTATTTTTTAACTCAATTCTTTTCAATTTTTTTGTAATGTTCACTTATTCCCTTTTGTTCTCTTAATTTTTTATTCAATTATTTATTTCACTTTCTTATTTTTTATTCAACAGTTCTATTTATTTTTAAATGTTCACATGTTCTTTTTTATTTTTTTCAATATTTTTGTAATGTTCATTTGTTCTCTTAATATTTTATTCAATTATTTATTTCACTTTCTTATTTTTTATTCAACTGTTCTATTTATTTTTAAATGTTCACATGTTCTTTTTATTTTTTTCAATATTTTTGTAATGTTCATTTGTTCTCTTAATATTTTATTCAATTATTTATTTCACTTTCTTATTTTTTATTCAACTGTTCTCTTCATTTTTAAATGTTCACATATTCTTTTTATTTTTCAAATGTTGATTACTGTTTAATTCACGTTTTATTTTCACTTATTTTTTTCTTACATCACTAGTCGTACCAAGGCCGCAGGCTTTTTGTTAACTTGCCTCCTTTTCGAAATAAATCTACTAAGGCGCTTCTTTTCCTTGGATTTTTTATACTTTTTTTGAGTGCAAACCCGGTAACTTCTTAACTCGCGAGTTCGATCTTTTCCTTAGTTAAAAGAAGACCCACGTTGTTGGGCGCCAATTAATAAATTTATTAATAAAATTTGTTTTTTAAAAAGTTCCGGAGCGGATTTTATTCCGCTTGTGTTTGATTTATTTCCAATTTGCAACTGATTTCTTAAGTTTACTTAATTCTAAATGATAGCTACTTATTCTATTCTTTTTGTTTATGTCTGCATTTTGTTATGATCACGCCACCAGTCATCCGATAGGCTGGGAAAGGTTCGTTGCTACCTGATTGCTTGGGAAGGTGTTGAAGTTATTTTTGGTGGCTCATGTTCCATATTTTGGCTGCGCGTGTTGTAACCTGATCTGTTGTTATTGCATTAACTGACTTATTGACTGTGAGAACATTTGTAGTAATCGTAAGCAATTTATTATGAGGTGGGAAACATTTATGTTGTTAACTTATATAGCATTTATCATGTTTATAATAGTCGTTTTCGGCACATATTGTTATGAATTAACTTATACTATCTATTATCTGGATTGAATTTAACCCATTTACATTACATTACATCAAATTATTTATATCTGATGAATTTATAATAAACTTTGCTAATTAATATGAATTGTTAAATCAACTTTCTTAGTTTCCTGTGTGGGTGAAAGTGTGATGGGTATCATATGTTTGTTTCTAATAATCTATACGCCATTAGGAAGTTAGGTAGGTGAGGGTTTCGAGGCTTGGATCTCCTTCCATCTTTCAGATCCAGCAATTCGCTATGTATAGTATGATCAATATTTGCTATGTATAGTATGATCAATATTTGCATGCATTCTCATTTATAATGATAACCCTATAGGGACTCTTTCTTTGTTTTTTTCTTGGGGTTATATGAACACTTAATGTTAATGTTATAAAATATAATTTATTTAAGGGAGTCTAAAATAAATATTGTAATCAAACAGAGCTTAGAGAAATGAAGACACGAACCCCCCATAGAATCCCGACTGTAAGCTAGTTTTCCAATGGCTCCCGCCGTCAACATTTCCCTAATGGGTACTTTACACGATATGTTTTTTTTACATATGAGTTGTCACTTCTCCCATACAAAATGTATATGCAAAGTGACAACTCATATGTAAATAACATATCGTGTAAAGTACCCATAAGCTGCAACAGCAGCCTTTACTAGAAAGCTAACAAGCTCGAAACTTAATAATATTAAGAGGTTACATTACAAAAACAGGGTTCGTTTCAGATTACGTTTCTACAATGCTTTATTTACTTTATTACACTTATTCGGAACCGACTTTAATTAATAAGCACACAGCTTGACTCTAGTTAGCACGCAGCTTCTTCTTTACCCAACTGTTTTGTTTAAAGTCTAAAACACAACTAACTCGATGTTGCTGATCCCACCTGTATTTATCCCAAAATCTCCTGTAACGTGACAAATGTCACATACATACAACAACACCTACGGTCTACCTCTGCCATCACAGTAGTAGAGTTGTACACTCTAGTTCATTTGAAAGATCTAGTTCAATAGCTCAGCTCTTTTAACTGAACTAGTTCAGTAATCTAGTTCATAGTTCACTATCCAGTTCAATCATTGGGATCAGAATCGTTTAAGGGGTCTTATCATTCGATTGATGAAAA
Source organism: Musca autumnalis (assembly GCF_047663935.1). Classification (NCBI taxonomy): domain Eukaryota; kingdom Metazoa; phylum Arthropoda; class Insecta; order Diptera; family Muscidae; genus Musca; species Musca autumnalis. The sequence goes on along the minus strand of NW_027411866.1, from coordinate 69,129,143 downwards.
CACACACACATACACCAAATAGGAACAAACATTAGAATAGTATAATTAAAGATGCAATTTAAAAATTGCGAAATATTGGGAAAATATGAAACAATAAAATTAACCAACACTGACCTCAAGCTCAATAAAGAATTTTATTTAAAAATAAATATTATATTTAGATTATTTTATTCCATTCATAAAGTAATATTAAGTTTTTATTTAGTTTAGAAAAAACATCCTTCGGAAAAAATTATAATTAGTATTTCATATAAGTGGCTGGCAAAAAATCGTATGTTCTGTGTTTGTAGAAATCATAACTGCGAAAAAGCTTTATGTAGGTATGTTTCTTTTTTTCCTTTTTTCTATCCAAAACATGGTACATTGAATCATAATGGATTCGATATATTGGGATGTGTTATATCAACAATTCATTTAATTTTTATGTAGGAATTACTTTTATTGCAATGGGTATTGACACTTCACATTGATCCAAAACATAAACAAAACTCATTACATTACGAAGGCATCACTTAGCGTCACTTTATTCACATGTGAAAGACATGCTGAACTGTATTGTGAATCGTTCGTTCGTTGATCGTTCTTTGTGGATCTTTCGGTTTGCGCGCAGTGAGCTATTGAACTATATCGACTGATCTAGTTCATACGCTCTTTTCAATGAATCTACAACTCTACACAGTAGCAGTGAATCAGCATGCACTCAACGGCACCTCCATCTACCCCAGTCATTCGCTTGCTGTCATCAATGCAGAATAATTCTCATACACTTCATACCAGCTGAACCTTAAGTATTTCAGTTTTCGTGGTTGAAGTCAGTTTGCTACTAATGGGGCTTGCTATCCACCAAGGTAATCTTTGGTGGCGAGTTGCTTTTGCAAATTTTGAAAGGGACTACCCATTGTGGCTGTCCCATTAATACATTGCACACAGTGAATTCTTGTTTACTGTCCCTCACAGAGACTTCGGTTTCCGTCCCACACAGAGACTTCGGCTTTCTGTCCCACACGGAAGCTTCGGCTTTCCGTCCCACACAGAGACTTCGGCTTTCTGTCCCACGCGGAAGCTTCGGCTTTCCGTCCCACACAGAGACTTCGGCTTTCTGTCCCACATGGAAACTCAAGCTTTCCATCTCACACGGAAGCTTCGGCTTTCCGTCCCACACAGAATCGTATTCAGCCGTTCCCGATCATCGTTCATCGACGGCTGTCATCGACCATCGTCGTTCATCAGCCGAGTTAACGATCATCGTCAGCCGAGTTTCTGAATTCCATCATATCGTCGTCAACCGAATGATCAGCAATCAACACGTTCCCGATCATCGTTAAATCGTAGAGCCCGAATGCCAATCAGTGCAGAACCCGATTGTCAATCATCAATGCAGTTCGTTATTAACGAACATCGTCGATACTGAAACATCAATCAACATCATCGTTCCCAATCACTCCTAGCTGTTAGTCACCCTTATCTCCGGCCTTACTACAATCCTTCTCAAGCCTATCAATATCGCATTTCATTGAATTAGAACATACTAGCATTTAGATCAATAAACATCCGATTGAACCCCTAAAAGGGAAAAAACTAGCCTTTTATTTCATAATGTTAAGTGGGTCCTTAGGGAGACCCTGGACTCGACTGGACTTACCCCAGCCGACGAGAAAACCACGTTACAAATGCCGCCAATGAAATCTAAAATTTACTGGCGAAGAGAATCTCCCAGAGTTTTTGGAAAGGCTGTAGGAGCTGGCCGATTGTTACCCACATAATCGGTTAATTTCTACACTACCGAGAATGTTGGGAGCAGGGTTTCGGAGTCGAAGTCGAGCAATTTTGCTGGAGTCGGAGTCGGAGTCTGAGTCGAAAAAAATAACTCGACTCCGACTCCGGGCAAAAGTTTTTCCACGTTACAGAAATATAACATTAAATTTGGAAAAAGAACATTTTTTTTAAATCATTATTTATTTTAAAAGAAAGGAACATATATGCAAACGGTATATTATACTAAGTTAAAGCACAATTCACAGGATACTTACTATCCTCTGAAGTGTGGTCTATTCATCCCTATTTGATGATCCAATTGATTCTTTACAATTTCCTATCACAATCGAATTAAGATTGGACCTTTAACCTCTTTCGTCAGAAGTCTTACTGGTCTTCCCACAAAGGTATATTGGTATTCTCATCTTGTTTTTTTATGAGAAGTCATCTTTGTCTTCTATTAAAGACATTGTGGTCTCTATGGGAAATCTTACTGAATACCCTGTGACTCAAAATGGAAGTCAAGATCTGGGGGTGGAAAAATTCCTTTTCGGTAAGAAGGCCCCAATTGGGAACCCCAAAGGATCCCATAGGTAAAATTTCTGAGTTATGACATAATGAATTTTTGGATTGACCACTATCAATCATTAAGAAAAGAGTTTTATATCTCTGTTTGGATCTGCCAATCATGAAAAATGTCTTTTATTGAACTTTACAACTGGGGGTCTCATTTTAAGGCTAAGCACACTAAAATGTTGGCTAACATCCACTTTGAAACTTGGTCATGAATTGCTTATAATTTTTATTGCATGTAGTCCTTATGATTTGTATTACTCCTTAATTTCACATATTTTCAAGGCTTAAAGATTTTCTCACGAGGAGGAATTCCGTCCAGAATATACTCGTGAAAAAAGGAAAACCGACAAAATCTTTCTCACTTTGCTAGTTTTCAATGTAAAATTCGGCAGAAACAACATTGATATGTTCGAATGTATTCGAACGATTGCCCTTTCTAATGAATATGTAAGGAAAAAACTAACACATTAGTCTATACGACATCCACTACGTGGTTTATCTTCAATGCTTGTACGACCACGTTTAAATTTAGCAACCCAATTTTTTACTGTTGCATATGAAGGAGCACTTTCACCTAACACATTCATCATATAATTATGAATTTCTTGTCCCGATAAACCTTTTTTATGTAAATATTTAATGACAGCACGCATTTCTAATTTTCCCATTGTAAAAAAATTGCAGATGCGTCTTTTTGGAACACCTGTTTCTATATGAAGGAGTTGCCAGCTCGAAACAAAATTTAACATGTGTTCATAACAGATGTGGAAGTTTCCTAAACACTTAACTTTTTTCTGTTTATACCGCGCTTTATGTGCTAGGCTAAGAAGTTTCCGAACTGCCCTCGTATAGGCCAAATTATAGGAAAAAGTTAAAATTTTGTGCCCGGAGTCGGAGTCGTGAAAAAAACTCGTCTGGAGTCGGAGTCGAGCCAAAAATACCTCGACTCCGAAACCCTGGTTGGGAGGTAACGGACTTAAGAGGTACAGAATTAAGAAGAATGACTTGGTAGCGTGGCACTCCTTTTGGAGGGACGCCGAAAAATTCTTTTTGCCAAAGCTATACTTGCAGCAGGTGGAACACTCTTTCTACAACTGTCGACAGTCCGGCCGAGAAAACGCAAATCAAGACATACTTGAACTATTAACAATAGCCTTACAACACCACACCCTTCGAACCAAGGACCATCTGGGCCGCATATAAGACGGCCTACGACCAGACTACCGCCATTAAGTTCGCCGAAAGGACTTCAACAGCCTAGACAAACTATTATCGCTAACGGATGAGTTTGAGCAACTGAAGAAGGTGGAAACCCGCAACGTACGACCACATACATTGCACATGGTGTCCGAAGCGACCGAAATGCACAACCGGTCAACCCACCGGCGTTGGTTCCAGTGTAGAGGCAAAAGGATAAAATTTTGTTCGTACTGCGGTGTTCAAATTTAGTTTAAGTTCCTTTGGACTACGATGTATCCCTTTCCGAAGCGGGGGAAGATGTAACGTGACAAATGTCACATACATACAACAACACCTACCGTTTACCCCTGCCATCACAGTAGCAGTGAATCAGCATGCACTCAACGGCACCTCCATCTACCCCAGTCATTCATTGAAGTCATTTGCTTGCTGTCATCAATGCAGAATAATTCTCAAACACTTCATACCAGCTGAACCTTAAGTATTTCAGTTTTCGTGGTTGAAGTAAGCTTGCTACTGCTAAGGGCTTGCTATTCACCAAGGTAATCTTTGGTGGCGAGTTGCGTTTACCAATTTTGGAAGGGACTACCCGTTGTAGCTGTCCCATTAATACATTGCACACAGTGAATTCTTGTTTACTGTCCCTCAAAAGGCAAAAGGATAAAATTTTGTTCGTACTGCGGTGTTCAAATTTAGTTTAAGTTCCTTTGGACTACGATGTATCCCTTTCCGAAGCGGGGGAAGATGTAACGTGACAAATGTCACATACATACAACAACACCTACCGTTTACCCCTGCCATCACAGTAGCAGTGAATCAGCATGCACTCAACGCACCTCCATCTACCCCAGTCATTCATTGAAGTCATTTGCTTGCTGTCATCAATGCAGAATAATTCTCAAACACTTCATACCAGCTGAACCTTAAGTATTTCAGTTTTCGTGGTTGAAGTAAGCTTGCTACTGCTAAGGGCTTACTATTCACCAAGGTAATCTTTGGTGGCGAGTTGCGTTTACAAATTTTGGAAGGGACTACCCGTTGTAGCTTTCCCATTAATACATTGCACACAGTGAATTCTTGTTTACTGTCCCTCACAGAGACTTCGGTTTCCAGTTCCACACAGAGACTTCGGTTTTCTGTCTCACACAGAGTCTTCAGCTTTCTGTCCCACATGGATGCTTCGGCTTTCCGTCCCACACAGAGACGTGGGCTTTCCGTCCCACACGGAAACACCGGTTTTCCGTCTCACACGGAGGCTTCGGCTTTCCGCCCCACACAAAGACTTCGGCTTTCTGTCTCACACGGAAGCTTCGGCTTTCCGTTCCACACAGGTTTTTCAGTAGTCTGTCCTCCAAAGGAACGTCGGTTCCCTGTTTACAGATATATGTAGTAGCTTGTACGAGATCGTAACCGTAACTATTGTAGCGTTATCACATCGTCGTACCGAATCGTCATCAGCCGAGCTCCCGATATCATCAATCAACACGTTCCCGTTCATCGCTCATCGACAGCTGTCATCATCGTCGTTCATCAGCCGAGTCACGGTCATCGTCAGCCGAGTTTCCGAATTTCATCATATCGTCGTCAACCTAATGATCATCAATCAACACGTTCCCGATCATCGTTAAATTGTAGAACCCGAATGCCAACCAGCTTCGTCTCCACAATCAGTGCAGAACCCGATTGTCAATCAGGCTCGTCGTTCCCGATCATCAACGCAGTTCGTCATTAACGAACATCGTCGATACTGAAACATCAATCAACATCATCGTTCCCATTCACTCCTTGCAGTTAGTCACCCTTATCACCGGCCTTACTAAAAGCCTTCTCAAGAATATCAATATGGCATTTCATTGAATTAGAACATACTAGTATTTAGATCAATAAACATCCGATTGAACCCCTAGAAGGGATAAAACTAGCCTTTTATTTTGTAGGTTTAGTGCGTCCTTAGGGAGACCCTGGACGGGACTGGATTTACCGCAGCCGACGAGCAAACCACGTTACACTCCTTGTTCGGGAATTCTCCAGAAAACACATCTGGTAACTCCTAGAATCTATGCAACAAACACACGGACGCACACTCGCACTAAGCGAATAACCACACACACATACATGGGCGTAAATACAAGTGGAAAATCACAACAATGACAAACATAAAAGAATGTACAACAAAAACAAATGCAAGAAATAGATTACTGATCCACTTTCCCCAAGTTTAAGAGTAGTGACTTATGCTAGGCATAAGGAAATGAACAATTCTAAAAGTAATTCTTATAAGAGAGGAAATGTATAAAGTATTTTCGCACATATTCATTTAAAGCATTCGTTCTGTTCAGAATTTAGTATTATTTACTGCGTCAAATTATTCTAATCCGGTTCTTCTTCAACATAATCTTCTATCTCCTTGTTTGTCGTTTACCGATATCGAAAAGCTAAAACAAATACTATCTCCAAAAGGTGGAATAGTGTCTGAAAGACTTGAAAACGTTTCCGAATTCCATCATATCGTCGTCAACCGAATGATCAGCAATCAACACGTTCCCGATCATCGTTAAATCGTAGAGCCCGAATGCCAATCAGTGCAGAACCCGATTGTCAATCATCAATGCAGTTCGTCATTAAAGAACATCGTCGATACTGAAACATCAATCAACATCATCGTTCCCAATCACTCCTAGCTGTTAGTCATCCTTATCTCCGGCCTTACTACAAGCCTTCTCAAGCCTATCAATATCGCATTTCATTGAATTAGAACATACTAGCATTTAGATCAATAAACATCCAATTGAAACCCTAGAAGAGATAAAACTAGCCTTTTATTTCATAAGGTTTAGTGGGTCCTTATGGAGACCCTGGACTCGACTGGACTTACCCCAGGCGACAAGAAAACCACGTTACAAATGGCGCCCGAGAAGGGGCCCGATTCGAAGTCGAACTGCGAAAAATCGAAACCACCGCCAACGAGGACGGATCGAGTCAGAAATGCGATAAGGAATTGCAACCTAGAAACCGAAAAGCTTGTAATTTTGAGACGATGGAAATAGTCCGCCAATGAAATCTAACATTTTCTGGCGAAGAGAATCTCCCAGAGTTTTTGGAAAGGCTGTAGGAGCTGGCCGATTGTTACCCACATAATCGATTAATTTCTACACTACCGAGAATGTTGGAAGGTAACGCACTTAAGTTGTACAGAATTAAGAAGAATGACTTGGTTACGTGGCACTCCTTTTGGAGGGAAGCCGAAAAATTCTTTTTGCCAAAGCTATACTTGCAGCAGGTGGAACACTCTTTCTACAACTGTCGACAGTCCGGCCGAGAAAACTCAAATCAAGACATACTTGAACTATTAACAATAGCCCGACAACACCACACCCTTCGAACCATGGACCATCTGGGCCGCATATGTGATGGCCTACGACCAGACTACCGCCATTATGTTCGACGAAAGGACTTCAACACGCTAGACAAAATATTATCGCTAACGGATGAGTTTGAGCAACTGAAGGAGGAGAAAACCCGCAACATACGACCACATACATCGCACATGGTGTCCGAAGCGACCGAAATGCACAACCGGTCAACCCACTGGCGTTGTTTCCAGTGTAGAGGCAAAAGGATGAAATTTTGTTCGTACTGCGGCACGCACAATATACTGTCAAGAGACTGTGAATGCCGAAAAGGCGTTAACGTCGACGCTGAACACCGTGGTCGGTGTTCAAGTTTAGTTTAAATTCCTTTGGTCTACAATGTATCCCTTTCCGAAGCGGGGGAAGATGTAACGTGACAAATGTCACACACATACAACAACACCTACCGTTTACCCCTGCCATCACAGTAGCAGTGAATCAGCATGCACTCAACGGCACCTCCATCTACCCCAGTCATTCATTGAAGTCATTTGCTTGCTGTCATCAATGCAGAATAATTCTCATACACTTCATACCAGCTGAACTTTAAGTATTTCAGTTTTCGTGGTTGAAGTAAGCTTGCTACTGCTAAGGGCTTGCTATTCACCAAGGTAATCTTTGGTGGCGAGTTGCGTTTACAAATTTTGGAAGGGACTACCCGTTGTAGCTGTTCCATTAATACATTGCACACAGTGAATTCTTGTTTACTGTCCCTCACAGAGACTTCGGTTTCCAGTTCCACACAGAGACTTCGGTTTTCTGTCTCACACAGAGTCTTCAGCTTTCTGTCCCACATGGAAGCTTGGGCTTTCCGTCCCACACAGAGACGTGGGCTTTCTGTCCCACACGGAAACGCCGGTTTTCCGTCTCACACGGAAGCTTCGGCTTTCCACCCCACACAAAGACTTCGGCTTTCTGTCTCACACGGAAGCTTCGGCTTTCCGTTCCACACAGGTTTTTCAGTAGTCTGTCCTCCAAAGGAACGTCGGTTCCCTGTTTATAGATATATGTAGTAGCTTGTACGAGATCGTAACCGTAACTATTGTAGCGTTATCACATCGTCGTACCGAATCGTCATCAGCCGAGCTCCCGATATCATCAATCAACACGTTCCCGTTCATCGCTTATCGACAGCTGTCATCATCGTCGTTCATCAGCCGAGTTCACGGTCATCGTCAGCCGAGTTTCCGAATTTCATCATATCGTCGTCAACCTAATGATCATCAATCAACACGTTCCCGATCATCGTTAAATTGTAGAACCCGAATGCCAACCAGCTTCGTCTCCACAATCAGTGCAGAACCCGATTGTCAATCAGGCTCGTCGTTCCCGATCATCAACGCAGTTCGTCATTAACGAACATCGTCGATACTGAAACATCAATCAACATCATCGTTCCCATTCACTCCTAGCAGTTAGTCACCCTTATCACCGGCCTTACTAAAAGCCTTCTCAAGAATATCAATATGACATTTCATTGAATTAGAACATACTAGTATTTAGATCAATAAACATCCGATTGAACCCCTAGTAGGGATAAAACTAGCCTTTTATTTTGTAGGTTTAGTGGGTCCTTATGGAACCCTTGCACGGTACTGGACTTACCGCAGCCGACGAGCAAACCACGTTACTCTCCTTGTTCGGGAATTCTCGAGAAAACACATCTGGTAACTCCTAGAATCAATGCAACAAACACACCGACGCACACTCGCACTAAGCGAATAACCACACTCACATACATGGGCGTAAATACAAGTGGAAAAGCACAACAATAGGTGTGTACGATAACTTTCCCAGCAATAATTACTCAGTCAGTTCCAGCAACCTCTCTCAGTGAATTTTACTCTCTCAAGCAAGAAAAATTGCAGAAAGTTATCGAACAACATTTTGCAAAAACTTGCAGGAAAGTCAGCTGTTTCCGAAAATGTATGAAATTTGTTTTTGTTTCTTTTGATATTTTAAACCACACGGAACAAAAACATAAATTTTAAAGTTGCACTTTACTTATTTAATGCTTTAATACAATCCACAACGCTTTAGAATCTAAAAAAATGTGCAATTGTGAAATTTTCTTGGTCAAAAATGTTAACATTTCGATTTGTTTACATTGAACAGGTGATTAAAAGTCAGCTGATCAGACTTGCAAATTTTTGCGGGACAAATTTTCCCAGCAAAAATTTGCAAGTTCTCAGTCACAAAACTCTCCAAAAATCTCTCCAAACTCGTTCTCTTTTGCTGGATAATTTTGTTATCGAACAGCATTCAGTAAAAATTTGTACGAATTTGTACAAATTATTGGGTTATCGTACACACCTAATGACAAACATAAAAGAATGTACAACAAAAACAAATACAAGAAATAGGTAACTAAACGATAATTGCATGATTATGGCAAAACAAATGAAAACAAAAGCACATCAATAACATGTAAAGTAAGAACTGGAATAATTAAGAAAGTTCTACATGGTAGTTGTTGTTTAAATCTTTATATATAAAACTCAATTGTCGTTTGTTGGTAATTGAATCAGTTGAAAACGGCTATTGTGTCTCCAACCTTGCGTACTTATTTTGGGACTTAAGATCCGACAACGCTCTCTTTCTAATTAGGTTATATATACAAAACTACTGAAGGGGTTTTTCAAGAAAATCGCGATTTGTCTAAACTAATAAATCTTTAAAAATAAAAATCAAATATCGTTCGTTGATAATGGCATCAGTTGAGAACGGCTGGACCGATTTTCGACTTGGGTTTTTATGCAAAGAAAATTTTACCAAGCCACTTTTACGCCCACTTTTTTCAATTTTTATCATTTCAACAAAAACTACTGAATCGATTTTCCTGAAATTGCCAGGGAATGTACAGAGATGGCCCCCGCTTAAAATAGGCTACAAATTCAGTTGAATTTCGGAAAGGGCGGGGAACTTTTTTAAAAATGTTATATTTCAAATAATTACGAATGTATCTATTTGGAAGTTAATTTGCGAGACAATTGTGGTTGTGCCTCCGACCTTACCTACTTTATTAGGAACCAAAGACATCTTATATCTACAAAACTACATGCTACATCTACAAAACTACTGAACCGATTTTCCTTAAAATGTCAGGGAATCTACAGGCATATTTTCTTGAATTTTGAATAAAAATCAAATGATGTCATAACCCATCTTGGGTTTTTTGGAAAGAAAAGTTTACCACGCCCCCAAAAACAGGTTACATATTTTATTGAATTCCAGAGGGGGCGGGGTACCTCCCCTATGCGATATTTTTAAAAAACGTTATATTTGCAAAAAATATGTATGTATCGGAATAAAAATTTACGGATTAATCTACAATCTACGTAATTCTTTGGGGACTATAGGCCCGACCACGCCTGTTTTTTTAATATGTCATAACTCCAATACTACTGAAGGGATTTCCATAAAATTTGCAGCAAAAGCTCAATGTTTGCTGTTGTTATGTATATTTAATTAATTTCGGAAGAGGTGGGGTACATTCCTCATGCCTTTCTGTTAAACGCTATATGTATAAGCCAAACTTATGATTATATCGGTTTCAGCATACATTTTAATGCAATGAAGTTGTGTGAACCCTATATGGAGCCAAAATACCGGACCAGGCCCACTTTTTTTAATATGTTATATGTTGAAAACTGATGCCCACGCCCACTCTTTTCAAAACATTGTTTTTCCAAAACTACTGAACCTAATTTTCAGAAAATGTTCAGAAATGTCCCGTGGTCCAAAATGCTATATATTTGTAGATGAATTTCGGGGCCTATTATTTTATAATCGCTATATTTGCTAAACTTATGAGTGCATCAGGATGAAAATTAGTTTTCGAGACAACGGTGGTTGCGCCCCGATCAAGAAAAACTATATATTTACAAATGTACTTAAATGGTGAGGTTCAACGGTCCATCAGCCATGAAAAGCTAAAACATATAAATCTCAATAAGCGGGAGAATTCGATTAACCCATTTTTTAACTTTTAAAGTTAGATCGCTTTAGGATAAAGACAGGGACATGGACGATAGAAATCCTAAAAGGCACAAATTGGCGAAAAATCTGACAAAGTCCGGAAAAGGTTACAGACAAAATCTGTTGATAGATTTAAAGTCCTTCTCGGTTTGACAATGGACCGAAGAAGTGAAGTAGAAAATACCTATTTTTGAATTGTCAAGCATAAAGTCGATTAAAAATTGTCATTAAAACTCATTACGACGGGCCAGCAACGCGGACCGGGGTCTGCTAGTAAAGTAATAAAACTCTACGTTACAATTAAAATTTGTATACTAAAGGAAAATCAACTAAATTAACTTAAACCTATCAGTTACATTCGTAGCAATACAGTTTTCGGTTGGTCATTACTGGTCCACTTTCCCCAAGTTTAAGAGTAGTGACTTATGCTAGGCATGTAGAAAAGAACAATTCTAAAAGTAATTCTTATAAGAGAAGAAATGTATATAAAAATAAAAATGTATAAAGTATTTTCGCACATATTCATTTAAAGCATTCGTTCTGTTAAAGCATTCTGTGTTATTTACTGCGTCAAATTATTCTAATCCGGTTCTTTTTCAACATAATCTTTTATCTCCTTGTTTATCGTTTACCGATTTCGAAAAGCTAAAACAAATACTATCTCCAAGAGGTGGAATAGTGTCTGAAAGACTTGTATACATTGGTTATCGGTACACGATATTCAAATGGACGATTTCGTGGTCATTCGGATCGAGCACTTTTCGCACTTCGTGTAAATTGGTATTTTAAAATAAAACGTTTTCTTTCGGGCGAATGCCAACCAGCTTCGTCTCCACAATCAGCACAGAAACCGACTGTCAATCAGGCTCGTCGATCCCGATCATCAACGCAGTTCGTCATTAAAGAACATCGTCGATACTGAAACATCAATCAACATCATCGTTCCCATTCACTCCTAGCAGTTAGTCACCCTTATCACCGGCCTTACTAAAAACCTTCTCAAGAATATCAATAGGGCATTTCATTGAATTAGAACATACTAGTATTTAGATCAATAAACATCCGGTTGAACCCCTAGAAGGGATTAAAGTAGCCTTTTATTTCGTAATGTTTAGTGGGTCCTTATGGAAACCCTGGACGGGACTGGACTTACCGCAGCCTACGAGCAAACCACGTTACTCTCCTTGTTCGGGAATTCTCGAGAAAACACGTCTGGTAACTCCTAGAATCTATGCAACAAACACACGGACGCACTAAGCGAATAACCACACTCACATACATGGGCGTAAATACAAGTGGAGAAGCACAACAATGACAAACATAAAAGAATGTACAACAAAAACAAATACAAGAAATAGCTAACTAAACGATAATTGCATGATTATGGCAAAACAAATGAAAACAAAAGCACATCAATAACATGTAAAGTAAGAACTGGAATAATTAAGAAAGTTCTACATGGTAGTTGTTGTTTTTGACATAAAGTAATAAAACTCTACGTTACAATTCAAATTTTTAAACTAAAGGAAATTCAACTAAATTAACTTAGACCTATCAGTTATATTCGTAACAATACAGTTTTCGGTTGGTCATTACTGGTCCACTTTCCCCAAGTTTATGAGTAGTGACTTATGCTAGGCATGTAGAAAAGAACAATTCTAAAAGTAATTCTTATAAGAGAAGAAATGTATAAAGTATTTTCGCACATATTCATTTAAAGCATTCGTTCTGTTAAAGCATTCTGTGTTATTTACTGCGTCAAATTATTCTAATCCGGTTCTTTTTCAACATAATCTTTTATCTCCTTGTTTATCGTTTACCGATTTCGAAAAGCTAAAACAAATACTATCTCCAAGAGGTGGAATAGTGTCTGAAAGACTTGTATACATTGGTTATCGGTACACGATATTCAAATGGACGATTTCGTGGTCATTCGGATCGAGCACCTTTCGCACTTCGTGTAAATTGGTCTTTTAAAATAAAACATTTTCTTTCGGGCGTTAACCGTGGTCTTCACTTCGTGAAAAAGTAACACGGTATTGTAGGACGACCAATAAATTAATTGATCAGTCTGGTCAAAATAAATACAGTTTCAAAACAAATGTATTGCACGGACCAACATTGTAAAAATGTTCATATTAATCGTTCGTTTATGGCAACAAATTATGTAAAAACTACGGTTTTTTTTTTGTAAATCTCTTGCTATTGGTCCTCAAAACAATATTCCGTCAAAATATGCAAAGTTTATTTGCGATTTATAAAAAATTCGGCCAAAAATATGAATTACCTACTACTTTGAGGTGACAATAAATGTATTGCAAAAATTACCAAATCTATGATTTCTTGGATAATTACCAACTAAGTGTTCCTTAATAAGCTCTTTATCCACTTTGGACATTCAATGGAGCTTTAGTGAACTTAGTTATCCAAAATTAAGGCTCGGCATGTTCCACTATAAGGGTGCAAAATCTTGATACATCGTTGGAGGATCTTTTTGAGTTTTTTTTTTTCTTAAAATGGACCAAAAAAAAAAAAAAAAATAGAGCATAATATCTATCTATTTTTTAAAAATGAAGTCTTTTCTATACTATTGAGAGAGTAAATAGAGGTCTGTTGTTGGTCGTTTCAAAATACTGCACTGAGGGTCTATTTTTGCCTATACTTTCCAGAGCTATATTGATCTTTTCAAAGCCACAATCGGACTGTTTTGCATTGGTCCATTATCCGACAATACATATTGGGTCAAAAATTCATTTTTTGCATAGTTGTCTGTGGCCGATGCGTTTGTTACCTGTATGATTAAGGTTTTTTTTATCACTGAACTTTATCACATTCAATACTGTTAGTCCATTATTAGCAGCAAAAGTCATAAAAATGCATAATAACTACAAATATGTGCAAAAATGATTACTTTTATAGTACTGCTTTTCTCTTTGCAATACCCAAAAAACGTATAATTTTAATATAATTTGTTGCCATAAACGAACAATTATTATGAAATTTTTTACAATTTTGGTCTGTCCATTACATTTGTTGTCAAACTGTACATTTCTTTTCTTTCTTTTTACCATATAGTAGAAAAACTGAATAAGACAACCCACTCTCAGATATTACTAGTCTGGCGAGTCTGGTATGAATAATTATAAGCCACATGTAGTTGAACGTAGATTCTTAGTAGTAGTGGCTCCTTTCTGGGAGTTTACAATTTGATGGTCGGTAGCGCCCTTCTGACGAAATAAAACGAGGACGCTCCTATCCGGGAAATTTAACAACTCTTCGTTTTTGATTTAAATTTATTTTGACGGTAGCGCCCTTCTGTGCGAAATAAAACGAAGAAGCTCCTATCCGGGATATTTTACATTTCTTCGTTTTTTCGGCTAAATGATAAAATGTGATTGTATCGAATCGCTCATATCCGGAAGGTTGAACTAAGCTTCGGTGCAAAGTAGTGCCAATGAAAATTGGCATGGGTCCTCCGGATCACATGGAATGTTATAAAGAATGTTACAAAAAGGAAAGAAAAGTCTAAAATGCTCACTATTGACAGTTCCGTCATTCAATATAATATATTCATTAATATGTATTAATAATTAAAAACTAGAATTTAAGTTGAAACATCGCTGGATATTTCAAAGTGGCCGGCAATGTTTAATTACGAATTAAATCATTCACTATTCAAATTATGATACTTATTTTCTTTCGTTAGAATTTGAGCATTTTGCAGAAGTGCAACTTTGTGTGAGAATGTACTAAACATTGGCGCCACTTTGCAGTGTCCATCGTTTGTTTATTCTCCCTCTTCTTAAGTAAAAGAGTGGTCAATCGATTTTCGTCGATTGAAGTCGTAACTTGGATTTTCGTCCACAGCAACAATTGTAAAATAAAAGGTATAGATATTGTTTATCCGAACAATATTTCTTAAATAAAGGATTAATTAGTTTTATTATAACGAAATTGATACTGCTGTTGTTTTGTTTTCTTTTTTGGGTTATTTTCATTTATTGCCTCCGCAAACACAATATTATGTTCTACCAATGTTGTTTTACCTAAACCCTCTTTCTCAGATGAAGGAAACATTGCAATGATTGATTCCAGCTGTTGTCGTTGCAAGGGAGTGAAATCAAAGCTTATCTCAACGGATGATATCTCTTAAACATTATTTATAATTTTAATATCGAATAAATTCCAAAAGTCAATTCCGCAAATTAAATTTTGTTTTAAGTTAGGTATAACTAAAAATTTCAAAGGTTTTGTTGCATCACCATATGTTAGTTCTGCGGTAATAATACCTGCAACTCGTTGCTTCTGACCACCTGCAGTTTTAACACCCCCCTGAAATTCCATATGGTCTGAATTTTGCTTCGAAATAATTTCGTGCGCTAAAGATAAATATGTCTTTCGAAATACCTTAACGTTCACAAATGGTCGAGTATCATTTTTGTCTATATTCATGTAAGATATACTATGCTTCTTGAGACTCTTACGATCTTTCCAAAACTTGTACATTCTAGCTGCAGATCGAGTCTTGTATTTAGATTTATGAGTTGTTTCTTTTGTATTCTCATCTGATTGTGAAATAATAATTTCTCGTTTATTGGTCTTTCTTCACTCAGTAGAACGCACTCTAGCAATTCGTATCGAAGTTCATTGCGGAGATTTCTTATAACTATTTGAGATTTCGCTGCCGAGGTCTTCTAAAGAATTCTGAACTATTTGTCGTATATGCTGCTAATTATTTGCAACATCGCCAGTAGTAGAACGTTGTTCCTCTATGGCCTGACGATTCATCCCAGCTTCACGACTAGTCTGTTGTCTTGTCCTAAGCCCTGTTGCTGTAACTTTCTCAATATCCGATTGAACCACTTCTTCATTATCTGAATCCACATTTCTATTCGCAAAATTGCCCGCATTTGGGCTTCGGACCAAAGGCATATCTGAAACAAGTGAGCCAAGGCTATAGTCGGGTCGGGGCCGACTATGTGATACGCTACACCACTACCCCTATGCATAAGCTTTTGACTGGTAAAATTCAAAATATTAAAATTGGGACAGCTTAGCGCCTTTGCCCTGAATGTCTGAATGTGTTAATACAGGTAAATTTTGTTGAAACGCATTAAGTGCATCGTCAGTACAACTCAAAAAAAAAAATGGAAAAGTGGGATGTACGCCAACCATCAATAGACTTCTTTCTCTGTGAGACTCCCATCAACCCCCACAATTTCGTGACGATCCGATCAAAATTGCGACCTATAGCGTGATTATAAAAAAAATGCAAGAATGGGATGTATTATTCGTTGTTTGACCACCTACGTCAACCTACGTTACATCATAGCAAAGGTGATATTTTCTACTTTCATTAGCATTGCTTTTGATATACCCCATACAGAAGCATATATATTTGCTTTGAAATAAAATCTTGACTTTTACTCCAAATAAGTTTTTTGACCATTCCGACCACTGAATATTATCCGACCATCACCAAAATCAATAGGGACCTTCAACAACACTCAAAATTTGGTGACTATTGGATTAAAATTGCGACCTGTAGCGTGATTAGATGGACAGACGTACGGACACATAAAGCCAGATCGACTCAGCTCGTCGAGACATACATTTTGGTATATATAAGTATGGGTCTATTATTTCATTATTTCGATGCGTTACAAACTTTTTGGCCAAAACCAACTTATAATACCCTCCCCACATAATCGAATAGCATTACCAAGAATATATGCTTATGTATGTTTTGAAATTAGATCCAAATTATAAAATCTCAAAGCATATCTGCCAATATTGCAATTCCAAAATTCAAAATAGCAATTCGACAGGAAATGTGAGGCACAACATTCTGCATAATTACTAAAGTATGGTATAGGTGTTATCAACCAATATTTGAAGATGTCGTGCCCCACGTTGGGCGCCAAAAATTATGTAACGAAACCGCTGTCCTATGCTCAGGGAAAATGGGAGTGTTTTTTTTATATTCTTCTGAGTATATACGAAACAAAATGAATTGCAAAGTGGTTATGATTAATAATATTTCGATGCCACAGATAGTGGTCTTTGAGATTAAAATACAGTATAGTCTCGATACCCCGGGCACTAGAACTTATTACATTGTAGACTCTGTAATCCGGACATCACATATTTTTCTTACATCGATAATCCGGACACTAATATTTTTTTCCAAACTTGAGCATTAGATTCTTATTTATTTCATTGGCGTTTTCGTTCTTAGCAATAGTAATTGATATATACATAGGAATAATTAAGTTTTTCAAAGGTTTTGGTCGAAAACTTGAATTTCTAGATAGCCACTTGTCCAAACTTCATAAGTTTGAACTTAGATTATATATTTAGAATTCATTTTAAGTACGTTTAAGTCCTACCAAAATCTAACTGAATTTTTACTTCTATTGTGAATTGCATCTACTTTGAACTTGATAACCATGAATTGTACTAATTTACGTTAACGTAATGTTAACCGTATTACCAAAATGTACGTAACATAAAAACTACACTTCCTAGGATGTAAGACTGGCTAAGCTCGTTCACTTGGCCTACATTCCTACAACGGTGAACAACTACCATTATTGCATTAATAAACTCACTGGTTTGCTTTTAAATCTATTGTACATTTTGAATTATTATTGTCGCAAGCTGATTTTACCTAGATACCATCTCCTCTTTGTTCATCATCATCATTGGGTTTGGTGCTCCTATTATTTACAGTCCACAAATTAAATAGAGGTCTGGAGGCTAATTCTCTGAGGTTCCCTTTATATCATCTAATCTACCCCCTCCAAACGTCTTCATGGTCCATTCGCCGAAAAGAAGAACAGACAAACAAAATCCACAACCCACTCAAAAAGGAGAGAAACAGAGGTAAATGCGATAATGCAACTCCACAGTAAATCAGTCTAAGCGGTTCGGTAAGCATTACAACATGCACGTGTATTACAATTTTTGTGATTTGCAGAAAATGTAATTAAATGTTTACATTTGAAAAAAAAAACGGGAAAAATTAGTTTAAATACGGAAAAATATAATAGAGACAAATACGTGTGATAAAAATAGTAAAAATTTGCCATCAGCTTTGCAAAATTGAATGTGTTCCGCTTGTAAAAATATTAAAAATTGGTTCCCAAACGTGCTTAAAAATTGCATCAAAGAAATCCCGAGTAGTGAGAAAAAAATTGCATTTTGTAAAAGTGAGAAAATCGTAAATCATTAAGGTTTACAAAGTGAGGTTATGTGTTTCCATAGAAGGTCGTAAAATCGTTTTTGCGCATTTTACAAATTTCATATGTACATATGTATGTATGTATGTATGTATATAAGAATCAACTTCTCCCTTGTGATCTCACATATCTTACATACAAATATACATATAAAGTGTACATAATATACAAATTCAAAAGAAGTTGGAAGAAATAGATCAAAAATTGAGTGTTTTTTTTTCTAATTTGCCAATCTCAGTGTAAAGTTTCATTTCTCTTTTGGTCCAAAAAGTAGAGACAGTATGGCTAATTACAATTGTTAAATTTAACTAAAAGAGATTATGGTGCTTAATTTCTCTTTAAAAAAAATAATTTCACTCCAAATCGAATTTCGTTCGAAAAACCAAGAAAAAAATAATAATAATAACACAATTTTCGGATATCTTTATCAGCAATACACTGGAGGTAATTCAACATATCATTTTTCAAACATCTACTATATTATGTAAACATCTGCTATATTATTTGGCTACAAAAATATTTCGAACAATATCTCAACAAATTAAACAACAATTCCATTGCAAAGTTGATTATTACCTCTTTGGGTACGGCGAATTCAGATGAGTGTTTGTTTACACAATAAGAGAAATTGTTTGAGAGAGTAGTTAAAAGAAGCAGTATCGTGCCCTTTTATTGTGATTTATATGTGACATTATTCGAGTGGAAATACTTATGTAGCATTTACACTATCCAACTCAATGTGACTTGGATTGTTCTTTATATTATTGTTAAATACATAACAACCAAGAATACCATAAACATAGATTAAAACACATACCTAATCTGGAAATCACACATAAACTTTTTAATTGAATTCTCACCGCCAACAAAATCATTCTTGCAAAATTCATTATCTCATCGTTATGTTTAAAGAGGAATAATTTAGAAAGGACTTATCCCACCATACAAACATCACAATTTGCTCTAATAAAGCAGGGCCATTTCGTTTAGTATTACTGGCAAAGGTTTACAATTAACCTCGACTTTAAACCATTTGCGTTTAGTCAAACTATATTGCTTACTTCAAATTGAAGGGCAACTGTTAAACTCTCCTATGCTCACAATATCTACCTATATATTTTAATACACACATATCACGGTGCTCTTTAAACAATTTTAAATTGAATGTGCGTACACCTTGGAAGTTTTTGCGGATTCTGAAACTACAATGTTCATAGATTAGAAAAATCAAGAAACAAAAAAAAAATCGCCGGAGCGCTTTTTAAATAAATCGCGATTTAAGTAGACATTTTTAGCGGTTGTATAGGTTTTCACGATTTTGCTTAGAAACCGCACGTCCTATTAAAATGGGACTAAAGAAAATGTTGTAGCTTTGAAAATTCTCTACAAGATCGACCTTTATTGTATTTTCGTTGTTTTTACCATTTTTGAGATATAGAAGTTCAAATTGGGACAATGCACTGACTGTATCGCCCCCTTATAAAACAATGTCATGAAGTGTGCGCCTTAACTAACTTTTGAAGAAAACCGCTTACACAGGGGAAGTTTTTGTGAATTCTGAAACAGCAATGTTCATAGATGAGAAAAATCCAAAAACAAGAAAAAATCGCTGTAGAGATTTTTAAATAAATCGCGGTCAAAATTCACATTTTTAGGTGTATTTTAGGTTTTCACGATTTTGCTTGGAAACCGCAAGTCCAATCGAAATGGAGCTAAAGAAAATGTTGTAGCTGTGAAAATTCTCTAGAGGATTGACGCTTATCATTTGTTCCCAGCCTGTACCATTTTTGAGATAAAGAAGCTCAGTTTACATTTTTAGGTTTTTTTGTTAGGGTTTCTCGATTTTGCTTGAATACGGTAAGTTTTATCGATATGGGACCTGAGAAAATCTTAAAGCTGTCAAAATTCTCTACAAGACTGGCTTAAGTTACTAATCCTAAGTTGTACCATTTTGTTAGATATATAAGTTTAAGTTGGGAATTTGCAGTCATGACATTGTTTTATAAGGGGGCGATACAGATTTGAATTGAGTTTGAATTGTCCCAATTTGAACTTCTATATCTCAAAAATGGTAAAACCAACGAGAATACCATAAAAATCAATCTTATAGAGAATTTTCACAGCTACAATATTTTCTTTAGTGTTATTTTGATAGGACTTGCGGTTTCTAAGCAAAATCGTGAAAACCTAAACAACCCCTAAAAATCTCAACTTAAATCGCGATTTATTTAAAAAGCGCTCCGGCGATTTTTTTTTTGTTTTTTGATTTTTCTAATCTATGAACATTGTAGTTTCAGAATCCGCAAAAACTTCCAAGGTGTACGCACCTTCCATTTAAAATTGTTTCAAGAGCACCGTGATATATTTCTTGGAAGAAATTGAAATTTTCCCTTTATGAAGGTGTAAAATTAACCTGTACTGGACGAAATAACGTTCTAATTTATGTTATCTAAAGGAATTATCCACAATTTTCTCACAAACTTATTTATTATCTTATTCCATACCACACCATTGGTCACCGGTTGGGTTAATCGGGTTATTTAATACATTCCTATCCTTTATTTGAGACAAAAAGCTAATTTAAATTAGCAAAATATACTCACGAGTCCGTTCGAAATTAAAATTTCAAAATGCCAACAGATCCCACTACGCTTACTGACACTAGTTCTGACAAAAGATCCACTGATTCTACTTCGGGTCAAGGTACTAGTAAATCAACTTTAAGACCATCTATAATTCATGAACAATTTCTTTTTGACTGTGATCATCAGCTTCTGCAGTAAGTTTGAGAAATGTGATATCACAGATCAAACAGACTCCATTTTAGGAATAAAACTAGAAGATTTGGAAGCTAGATGGAAAAAATTGCAGTCAGATTATGAGACCCTTATGATCGATCCTGAGTCGTCGAACACAAAAGATTTCAAAGAAAACGCGAAGGTCAACTTCGAGGTTTGTTCAGAAGCATATTATGCCACTCGTGCACAAATTATTGACGTATTGCAAATTTCTGGATGTTTAGGAAGACAGAGGATGTCTTCCCAATTTCTTCCCCCAGTTTCTCAAAATGTTCAATGTTCAAACACCTCAAAGAATCAGATAAAAGTTCCCCCATGTGACACTGAAA
This sequence comes from Musca autumnalis, assembly GCF_047663935.1. Lineage (NCBI taxonomy): Eukaryota > Metazoa > Arthropoda > Insecta > Diptera > Muscidae > Musca > Musca autumnalis. The sequence goes on along the minus strand of NW_027411866.1, from coordinate 69,107,856 downwards.
TTTTTAATGGAGGCTACGAAGAATGGCCGTCATTCCGTGACATGTTCACGGCGGTCTACGTAGACCATCCAGAACTCACAAGTGCCCAAAAACTATATCGCTTAAGGAACAAAACGAAAGGTAGTGCAGGGGCCATTGTTAAGCGATACCCACTATGTGATGCTAATTTTGAACTCGCTTGGGGTGCCAAATATGCCATTTACTTTTCAATGGCAGTCTTCATGACGATTTTTAGGTTATGGGCGAATCGTGGGCGCTATGAACTTTATATTAAATATTTGAATACAGGACTATATAGCAGACACCCTGAGCATATCCGGAATGCCATATGAAGCTTCTATGACTTCCCCCGATGACGTAATTACAGCTTAAAGTACTCAAAATATGCAATTTTTACAAGATTCATCGTATGTTTTCTATATTTTTTGATAAATACTCACCATAATTATTTCAAAAAACGTTTTGTGTCGAGCGTACAACATCTTCTTAATATACTAGCGTCGAAAAACCCGCAAAAAATATTTGTTTGTATCCGAAAATAACGAAATTCTGGATAAAACTCGTAAAAACCGATTTTGAGCTATATCTCAAGAACAAGAGCTGATGGAGAAAAACCGTGACCAGATTTGAAAATAGCTCGCCGATTTCATTTAGAAACAACAACAACTTCGCTTGAAACATTCAACCTTTTCAATTTTGTTGAGCAGTGTAATCAATTAAAAACACTATTTAATATCCCCACAGCTAATTATGAAACAGCTGAATCAATTCATAAAATTCATTCTTCTGTTAGTGACTGCTTGAGCACACTTAAGTCGCTGAACATCAAAGTAAATAGTTGGGACCCCATACTCATATATCTAATATCTACCAAACTTCCTGATGAAACCCTTGCCCTATGGGAACAATCCCTAAAATCGCACAAAGATTTGCCTAGCTGGTCCCAAATGGACGACTTCCTTAAAAATAGATTCGAGGTAGTTGAACGAGTATCAAGTATTAGGATAACGAAAGAAAGGCACAGTATGCCATCGGCTAACTCATACAAAAACAAAGTCCAGACATACTCTTCCACTGAAAAATTGCATGTATATTGTCCTCTTTGCAAGGAAAATCATGCCCAGAATTTCGAAAGTTCGAGCCACAAGAAAGAATTGATTTCGTTTTCAAAAATAAACTATGCAATAATTGTTTATCGGATTCTCACTTAAAATCTAAATGTCGAAGTAAATATTCTTGTTCGACTTGTAAGAAACAACACCACTCTTTACTGCATCTTCCCAATAAAAATAATTCTCTGAAACATGAAAATAACAGTCTCAATGTTGAAGATAAATATTTAACATCGCCCAAATCTCAAAATTCTCAAGTTCAAGCCAATATTTCACACAATAATGAAACCATTTTACTACGAACTGCTCTTGTTCAAATTAAACATAAAGGCGAAAAATTTACAATTCGCGCTAATAGACCCCGGTTCAAAAAGAACATTTTTGTCAGAGAAAATTCGAAGCAGGTTGCAGATACCGTATCGTAGATCTCATTTTAACATATCAGGTATTGATGGTATTGCTCAAACTGCTGATAAAGAGTGCAGTCTAAAAATAGTGTCCACAATCAGTGATTTCAGTTGCACAGTCAATGCTATCGTTCTACCAAAGTTAACAAAACGATTACCATCCACAACGTTTTCAGTACCCTATTCAAATGAACTTCAGCGTATGAGTCTCGCAGACCCGAATTTTAACAAATCTGCAAACATAGACCTCATACTTGGAAACGATTCTGAGAGATTTATAAATCTGGAGGGAATCAAGAAGAACGTATGTGGCGATGTTTCAGCGTATAATACGATATTTGGTTGGGTTTTAAGTGGGCCGTGCAAAACAGAACCTGTGCACTCATTTTCTCTCAATGTAGTACCTTCAGAAAACTATCAATTGAATGAAACTCTCAAGAAGTTTTGGGAGTCGGAAGAGATTAGTTTTCCTCCACCAATATCTGCCGAAGATAAACACTGTGAAGAATTTTTTACTCAAACTGTGTCTCGACAATCAGATGGTCGATACGTGGTTCAGTTACCATTTAAAAAGGAGTTCCCTAATGGTGTTTATCTTGGTTCATCTCGTTTTTCAGCTCTTGCACAATCCGTGCGGATGGGAAAAAATATATCTAAAGATGAAGATTTAAACACTGAATACAATGCAGTTCTTAATGAATACATTTCCATGGATCACATGGAAGAAACATCCTCTACCAAAATTATTGTGAACGAAAAATACCATTCATACTATCTTCCGCATCATGCGGTTGTTAGGCCTGACCATAAATCCACAAAAGTGCGAATTGTCTTTAACGCATCTCGTAAGACAAAATCCGGGTTTTCATTAAACGACGTTTTATACACGGGACCCACACTTCAAACCGATTTGATTTCTGCCATTCTCAACTGGAGAAAATATAAATATGTTTTTTTGTGGCGACGTACAAAAAATGTACCGCCAAATCATAGTTCACCCCAAAGATAGAGATTTTCAAAGGATTCTCTTTCAAAATAATGAAAATGGTCCCATTAAAGATTTTCGATTGAAGACGGTCACATTTGGCTTAAATTGTGCACCGTTCCTTGCCATTCGAACCCTTTTACGACTTGCGTCCGATTCGGCAGCACAGTACCCTACAGTCGCGTCAATATTACGCAAAGAAACGTATGTAGATGACATACTGTCTGGTGGATTTTCTGTTGAGGAAACCATTAATTCACTAAAATCGTTAAAGGAAGTTCTCAATTCCGCTGGTTTTCCCCTTAAAAAGATAACTGCCAATAATATCAACTTATTATCCCATCTACCCCCAGAAGATTTATACGATTTAAATTTTCTTCGGTTCCACGAAAATAGTTCCACAAAAACTTTGGGCATTAATGGAATGCCATCAAAGATTCCTTCACTTATACACCCTTTTCTATACCCGAACATGCAAATGTAACAAAACGTCAAATTTTGTCCGCAGTAGCACAACTGTTTGACCCTGCAGGATGGATAACCACTGTAGTTATCAGAGCAAAGATGCTTATGCAGCAACTTTGGCTTGAAGGCATAGGCTGGGATGAAACAGTTAGCCAAGATTCTAATGAAAAATGGAATAACATTGTATCAGATTTCTCTCATATTGAGTCCATTTCAGTCCCAAGATGAATACAGTACATGCCAAGCAATCATATAGAATTGCACGGGTTTTGTGACGCATCCAAGGGAGCTTATTGTGCCGCCGTATATGTCCGCTGTCAATGTAAGAATTCACCAACTGCTACAAATTTATTGGTTGCTAAAAGTAAAGTCGCTCCAATTAAAATCATTTCTCTTCCAAAATTGGAATTAATGGGTGCTGTACTTCTATCTAAATTAATCAAGTACGTCATGACAATCTTCACTTTTAAAAACTCCCCTATAACTCTGTGGACTGACTCCTCTATTGTGTTATGTTGGTTATCAAAACCACCATGGACTTGGGAAACATTCGTGGCCAACCGTACGTCACAAATTCATGAATATACCCCAGGGGCAAAATGGAGACATGTGTCCACAAGCGACAATCCTGCAGATATTGGCACTCGAGGCTGCAGAACCCAGAATTTAATATCGAACTCGCTCTGGTGGAACGGACCATCATGGCTCAATACTCCCGAACTCAATTGGCCTAAGATCAAACAATTCAATTGTTCCATAGGTAAACAATTTGTTGAAATATTACACTCAACTTCCGGTGAAGATGACATTCTGCAAAGATTTTCGTTATACTCAAGGGCCCTTAGGGTCATCTCTTATGTTTTCAGTTTTTCTTTTGTACACACAAAGTATACAAGCTGCAGTATAAATTTGACTCAATAAATTTAACTTTGAAAGAGTTAAATTCTACAAAAAATAGACTTTACTATCGCAACGTAGATTCTATTCGGAGGAATATGACTCTCTTTCCAATTCTATACCAATTTCTAAAAAGAGCTCATTAATAGCTCTAAACCCATTTGTAGATGAAACACGAATCATGCGTGTAAATGGACGTTTAGCAGATTCATCTATTCCGTATTCTGAAAAGTTTCCTATCATTCTCCCTGGAAATTCAAAACTATGTAACTTATATTTGTCACATTTACACACATTTCTAATGCAGAGTGTAATTTAATGTCAAGGTACGCACAAACTGAATTCTATATCTCACGCCTGAAACGCCGAGTGAAAAGCATAATACATAGATGCAATGTATGTATTTTATATAGACAAAAATCATGCCATCAAATTATGGCCCCATTACCAGAAGAAAGGTGTATTCTAACACCACCATTTCAAGTTACCCGTATTGATTTCGCCGGTCCCTTTGAGCTCAAAAGCTCAACTTTGCGCAAATGTTCAACCAGCGAATGGCGTCTGGGAAGAATTGAAAAAACCTACATGGGTTCCGACAAAAATGTACGTGTGGCAGACGTACGTACTGCAAATGGTATTATCAACCGCCCAATAGTAAAATTATGCTTCTTACCGTATTGTGATACACCGGAAAAGGAATAAACTACTACATTTACAAACAATTATAGTATTGGCATCCTTTACGACTGTAAAGCATGTCATCGAACAGTATTAATATCTCTTTTAATATTTCCAGATCAAAATCGAACGATAATCGGTACAAATCCGACTTCTACAAATGCAAAATGTGCAACAAATTTCACGCCTTGAGTGCCTGTCCTAAATTTCTTCGAATGACGCCAAAGGAACGAAACAGATATGTACTTAAAAATTTATATTGTGTCAATTGCCTTGCACGAAGCCACAGGTTCCGAGATTGTAAATCCAAATACGCATGTTGGAAATGCGGCAAATATCATCAGACGCTACTCCATCCAAGTCAGAAGCACAATTAGAAGAATAAACCCCAAATTACTATTTCCAAACAGGAAACAACGACACAAGGACCTGAGAACTATATATTATCGGAAGCCATACGATCCCTTGCATCTGTACTATGTGTAACACATCAATCCACTACTTTTCCGGCCGGGCGCCATGTCCAAACTTCATAAGTTTGAACTTAGATTATATATTTAGAATTCATTTTAAGTACATTTAAGTCCTACCAAAATCTAACTGAATTTTTACTTCTATTGTGAATTACATCTACTTTGAACTTGATAACCATGAATTGTACTAATTTACGTTAACATAATGTTAACCGTATTACCAAAATGTACGTAACATAAAAACTACACTTCCTAGGATGTAAGACTGGCTAAGCTCGTTCACTTGGCCTACATTCCTACAACGGTGAACAACTACCATTATTGTATTAATAAACTCACTGGTTTGCTTTTGAATCTATTGGTCATTTTGAATTATTATTGTCGCAAGCTGATTTTACCTAGATAGCATCTCCTCTTTGTTCATTATCATCATTGGGTTTGGTGCTCCTATTATTTACAGTCCACAAATTAAATAGAGGTCTGGAGGCTAATTCTCTGAGGTTCCCTTTATATCATCTAATCTACCCCCTCCAAACGTCTTCACCACTGTTTACGTCAAAAAATATTTGATTAACTATATGAATCTGTCAAATGATTTTCTCATCGTTCAACCATTGATGACTGGCTATGACAAGCAACATTATTTTAAAGTTATGTTGCATGTACCTGAAAATGGAATTAGTTCTTTAGCTTTCAGATCAGGAAGAAAGACATTGGGGCATGTAATGTATTCCAAGGATATTTTACCTAGAAATTATTAAATCATGTAAAGCGTTGGGAATACACGCTTAGTTTTTACTGGGATTTATAGCTAATCGAAGAAACGAGTAGAGACCTAATATAGGAATTTTAATAAATTAAAAAAAATCGTATGGCCCCTTTTAATATCTTTCTTTGGCATTAAATTCGTAAGCTATATACCATAATGAGATTATTGCATTTGATTTCTGAAGTTCTATCGCAAGTCGTAAGAGGCTCATGTCCCATGGACAAGGTAAATCAAAATATTTCCATGGGCTACGAAGAGTATGTCCCTAAAAATATGAATTAATATACACCAGTTTTAGAGAAGTTTTACATGACAAAAATGCTCAGCAAATGTCACCTAAATTACGCTGGAGGAACATAAGAAGTAAATTTGGCAGCCAGGGAAGCTGCACCCGGTCTTAAAGTGGTCGCAACCCTTGATATTTGTAAAAGTCCGTTAATGATTAAACGCACAAAATTATATATGTATATTTGTTACTACTCGGTGATCCGGACAATTCGATAATCCGGACACCGCTGAAACATGTGGTGTCCGGATTATCGAGATTATACCGTAATTAAGAATAACGACAAAATGGAAAATAATGTTATTATAGTGTATAATGTAAATATAGTGAGATTTACGCGTAAAAAAGGTATGAGAATAACTTACTTATTATCTTCTTCTGCCATGAAGCGATCGCTGCATCGTAGATTAGGGATTAAGATGTTGATTCTAATAGCAATAAGTATTTTATGGAGATGAAATGTGATCATGATGATCATGAAACCGCACGTCCTATTAAAATGGGACTAAAGAAAATGTTGTAGCTTTGAAAATTCTCTACAAGATCGACCTTTATTGTATTTTCGTTGTTTTTACCATTTTTGAGATATAGAAGTTCAAATTGGGACAATGCACTGACTGTATCGCCCCCTTATAAAACAATGTCATGAAGTGTGCGCCTTAACTAACTTTTGAAGAAAACCGCTTACACAGGGGAAGTTTTTGTGAATTCTGAAACAGCAATGTTCATAGATGAGAAAAATCCAAAAACAAGAAAAAATCGCTGTAGAGATTTTTAAATAAATCGCGGTCAAAATTCACATTTTTAGGTGTATTTTAGGTTTTCACGATTTTGCTTGGAAACCGCAAGTCCAATCGAAATGGAGCTAAAGAAAATGTTGTAGCTGTGAAAATTCTCTAGAGGATTGACGCTTATCATTTGTTCCCAGCCTGTACCATTTTTGAGATAAAGAAGCTCAGTTTACATTTTTAGGTTTTTTTGTTAGGGTTTCTCGATTTTGCTTGAATACGGTAAGTTTTATCGATATGGGACCTGAGAAAATCTTAAAGCTGTCAAAATTCTCTACAAGACTGGCTTAAGTTACTAATCCTAAGTTGTACCATTTTGTTAGATATATAAGTTTAAGTTGGGAATTTGCAGTCATGACATTGTTTTATAAGGGGGCGATACAGATTTGAATTGAGTTTGAATTGTCCCAATTTGAACTTCTATATCTCAAAAATGGTAAAACCAACGAGAATACCATAAAAATCAATCTTATAGAGAATTTTCACAGCTACAATATTTTCTTTAGTGTTATTTTGATAGGACTTGCGGTTTCTAAGCAAAATCGTGAAAACCTAAACAACCCCTAAAAATCTCAACTTAAATCGCGATTTATTTAAAAAGCGCTCCGGCGATTTTTTTTTTGTTTTTTGATTTTTCTAATCTATGAACATTGTAGTTTCAGAATCCGCAAAAACTTCCAAGGTGTACGCACCTTCCATTTAAAATTGTTTCAAGAGCACCGTGATATATTTCTTGGAAGAAATTGAAATTTTCCCTTTATGAAGGTGTAAAATTAACCTGTACTGGACGAAATAACGTTCTAATTTATGTTATCTAAAGGAATTATCCACAATTTTCTCACAAACTTATTTATTATCTTATTCCATACCACACCATTGGTCACCGGTTGGGTTAATCGGGTTATTTAATACATTCCTATCCTTTATTTGAGACAAAAAGCTAATTTAAATTAGCAAAATATACTCACGAGTCCGTTCGAAATTAAAATTTCAAAATGCCAACAGATCCCACTACGCTTACTGACACTAGTTCTGACAAAAGATCCACTGATTCTACTTCGGGTCAAGGTACTAGTAAATCAACTTTAAGACCATCTATAATTCATGAACAATTTCTTTTTGACTGTGATCATCAGCTTCTGCAGTAAGTTTGAGAAATGTGATATCACAGATCAAACAGACTCCATTTTAGGAATAAAACTAGAAGATTTGGAAGCTAGATGGAAAAAATTGCAGTCAGATTATGAGACCCTTATGATCGATCCTGAGTCGTCGAACACAAAAGATTTCAAAGAAAACGCGAAGGTCAACTTCGAGGTTTGTTCAGAAGCATATTATGCCACTCGTGCACAAATTATTGACGTATTGCAAATTTCTGGATGTTTAGGAAGACAGAGGATGTCTTCCCAATTTCTTCCCCCAGTTTCTCAAAATGTTCAATGTTCAAACACCTCAAAGAATCAGATAAAAGTTCCCCCATGTGACACTGAAATTTTTAATGGAGGCTACGAAGAATGGCCGTCATTCCGTGACATGTTCACGGCGGTCTACGTAGACCATCCAGAACTCACAAGTGCCCAAAAACTATATCGCTTAAGGAACAAAACGAAAGGTAGTGCAGGGGCCATTGTTAAGCGATACCCACTATGTGATGCTAATTTTGAACTCGCTTGGGGTGCCAAATATGCCATTTACTTTTCAATGGCAGTCTTCATGACGATTTTTAGGTTATGGGCGAATCGTGGGCGCTATGAACTTTATATTAAATATTTGAATACAGGACTATATAGCAGACACCCTGAGCATATCCGGAATGCCATATGAAGCTTCTATGACTTCCCCCGATGACGTAATTACAGCTTAAAGTACTCAAAATATGCAATTTTTACAAGATTCATCGTATGTTTTCTATATTTTTTGATAAATACTCACCATAATTATTTCAAAAAACGTTTTGTGTCGAGCGTACAACATCTTCTTAATATACTAGCGTCGAAAAACCCGCAAAAAATATTTGTTTGTATCCGAAAATAACGAAATTCTGGATAAAACTCGTAAAAACCGATTTTGAGCTATATCTCAAGAACAAGAGCTGATGGAGAAAAACCGTGACCAGATTTGAAAATAGCTCGCCGATTTCATTTAGAAACAACAACAACTTCGCTTGAAACATTCAACCTTTTCAATTTTGTTGAGCAGTGTAATCAATTAAAAACACTATTTAATATCCCCACAGCTAATTATGAAACAGCTGAATCAATTCATAAAATTCATTCTTCTGTTAGTGACTGCTTGAGCACACTTAAGTCGCTGAACATCAAAGTAAATAGTTGGGACCCCATACTCATATATCTAATATCTACCAAACTTCCTGATGAAACCCTTGCCCTATGGGAACAATCCCTAAAATCGCACAAAGATTTGCCTAGCTGGTCCCAAATGGACGACTTCCTTAAAAATAGATTCGAGGTAGTTGAACGAGTATCAAGTATTAGGATAACGAAAGAAAGGCACAGTATGCCATCGGCTAACTCATACAAAAACAAAGTCCAGACATACTCTTCCACTGAAAAATTGCATGTATATTGTCCTCTTTGCAAGGAAAATCATGCCCAGAATTTCGAAAGTTCGAGCCACAAGAAAGAATTGATTTCGTTTTCAAAAATAAACTATGCAATAATTGTTTATCGGATTCTCACTTAAAATCTAAATGTCGAAGTAAATATTCTTGTTCGACTTGTAAGAAACAACACCACTCTTTACTGCATCTTCCCAATAAAAATAATTCTCTGAAACATGAAAATAACAGTCTCAATGTTGAAGATAAATATTTAACATCGCCCAAATCTCAAAATTCTCAAGTTCAAGCCAATATTTCACACAATAATGAAACCATTTTACTACGAACTGCTCTTGTTCAAATTAAACATAAAGGCGAAAAATTTACAATTCGCGCTAATAGACCCCGGTTCAAAAAGAACATTTTTGTCAGAGAAAATTCGAAGCAGGTTGCAGATACCGTATCGTAGATCTCATTTTAACATATCAGGTATTGATGGTATTGCTCAAACTGCTGATAAAGAGTGCAGTCTAAAAATAGTGTCCACAATCAGTGATTTCAGTTGCACAGTCAATGCTATCGTTCTACCAAAGTTAACAAAACGATTACCATCCACAACGTTTTCAGTACCCTATTCAAATGAACTTCAGCGTATGAGTCTCGCAGACCCGAATTTTAACAAATCTGCAAACATAGACCTCATACTTGGAAACGATTCTGAGAGATTTATAAATCTGGAGGGAATCAAGAAGAACGTATGTGGCGATGTTTCAGCGTATAATACGATATTTGGTTGGGTTTTAAGTGGGCCGTGCAAAACAGAACCTGTGCACTCATTTTCTCTCAATGTAGTACCTTCAGAAAACTATCAATTGAATGAAACTCTCAAGAAGTTTTGGGAGTCGGAAGAGATTAGTTTTCCTCCACCAATATCTGCCGAAGATAAACACTGTGAAGAATTTTTTACTCAAACTGTGTCTCGACAATCAGATGGTCGATACGTGGTTCAGTTACCATTTAAAAAGGAGTTCCCTAATGGTGTTTATCTTGGTTCATCTCGTTTTTCAGCTCTTGCACAATCCGTGCGGATGGGAAAAAATATATCTAAAGATGAAGATTTAAACACTGAATACAATGCAGTTCTTAATGAATACATTTCCATGGATCACATGGAAGAAACATCCTCTACCAAAATTATTGTGAACGAAAAATACCATTCATACTATCTTCCGCATCATGCGGTTGTTAGGCCTGACCATAAATCCACAAAAGTGCGAATTGTCTTTAACGCATCTCGTAAGACAAAATCCGGGTTTTCATTAAACGACGTTTTATACACGGGACCCACACTTCAAACCGATTTGATTTCTGCCATTCTCAACTGGAGAAAATATAAATATGTTTTTTTGTGGCGACGTACAAAAAATGTACCGCCAAATCATAGTTCACCCCAAAGATAGAGATTTTCAAAGGATTCTCTTTCAAAATAATGAAAATGGTCCCATTAAAGATTTTCGATTGAAGACGGTCACATTTGGCTTAAATTGTGCACCGTTCCTTGCCATTCGAACCCTTTTACGACTTGCGTCCGATTCGGCAGCACAGTACCCTACAGTCGCGTCAATATTACGCAAAGAAACGTATGTAGATGACATACTGTCTGGTGGATTTTCTGTTGAGGAAACCATTAATTCACTAAAATCGTTAAAGGAAGTTCTCAATTCCGCTGGTTTTCCCCTTAAAAAGATAACTGCCAATAATATCAACTTATTATCCCATCTACCCCCAGAAGATTTATACGATTTAAATTTTCTTCGGTTCCACGAAAATAGTTCCACAAAAACTTTGGGCATTAATGGAATGCCATCAAAGATTCCTTCACTTATACACCCTTTTCTATACCCGAACATGCAAATGTAACAAAACGTCAAATTTTGTCCGCAGTAGCACAACTGTTTGACCCTGCAGGATGGATAACCACTGTAGTTATCAGAGCAAAGATGCTTATGCAGCAACTTTGGCTTGAAGGCATAGGCTGGGATGAAACAGTTAGCCAAGATTCTAATGAAAAATGGAATAACATTGTATCAGATTTCTCTCATATTGAGTCCATTTCAGTCCCAAGATGAATACAGTACATGCCAAGCAATCATATAGAATTGCACGGGTTTTGTGACGCATCCAAGGGAGCTTATTGTGCCGCCGTATATGTCCGCTGTCAATGTAAGAATTCACCAACTGCTACAAATTTATTGGTTGCTAAAAGTAAAGTCGCTCCAATTAAAATCATTTCTCTTCCAAAATTGGAATTAATGGGTGCTGTACTTCTATCTAAATTAATCAAGTACGTCATGACAATCTTCACTTTTAAAAACTCCCCTATAACTCTGTGGACTGACTCCTCTATTGTGTTAGGTTGGTTATCAAAACCACCATGGACTTGGGAAACATTCGTGGCCAACCGTACGTCACAAATTCATGAATATACCCCAGGGGCAAAATGGAGACATGTGTCCACAAGCGACAATCCTGCAGATATTGGCACTCGAGGCTGCAGAACCCAGAATTTAATATCGAACTCGCTCTGGTGGAACGGACCATCATGGCTCAATACTCCCGAACTCAATTGGCCTAAGATCAAACAATTCAATTGTTCCATAGGTAAACAATTTGTTGAAATATTACACTCAACTTCCGGTGAAGATGACATTCTGCAAAGATTTTCGTTATACTCAAGGGCCCTTAGGGTCATCTCTTATGTTTTCAGTTTTTCTTTTGTACACACAAAGTATACAAGCTGCAGTATAAATTTGACTCAATAAATTTAACTTTGAAAGAGTTAAATTCTACAAAAAATAGACTTTACTATCGCAACGTAGATTCTATTCGGAGGAATATGACTCTCTTTCCAATTCTATACCAATTTCTAAAAAGAGCTCATTAATAGCTCTAAACCCATTTGTAGATGAAACACGAATCATGCGTGTAAATGGACGTTTAGCAGATTCATCTATTCCGTATTCTGAAAAGTTTCCTATCATTCTCCCTGGAAATTCAAAACTATGTAACTTATATTTGTCACATTTACACACATTTCTAATGCAGAGTGTAATTTAATGTCAAGGTACGCACAAACTGAATTCTATATCTCACGCCTGAAACGCCGAGTGAAAAGCATAATACATAGATGCAATGTATGTATTTTATATAGACAAAAATCATGCCATCAAATTATGGCCCCATTACCAGAAGAAAGGTGTATTCTAACACCACCATTTCAAGTTACCCGTATTGATTTCGCCGGTCCCTTTGAGCTCAAAAGCTCAACTTTGCGCAAATGTTCAACCAGCGAATGGCGTCTGGGAAGAATTGAAAAAACCTACATGGGTTCCGACAAAAATGTACGTGTGGCAGACGTACGTACTGCAAATGGTATTATCAACCGCCCAATAGTAAAATTATGCTTCTTACCGTATTGTGATACACCGGAAAAGGAATAAACTACTACATTTACAAACAATTATAGTATTGGCATCCTTTACGACTGTAAAGCATGTCATCGAACAGTATTAATATCTCTTTTAATATTTCCAGATCAAAATCGAACGATAATCGGTACAAATCCGACTTCTACAAATGCAAAATGTGCAACAAATTTCACGCCTTGAGTGCCTGTCCTAAATTTCTTCGAATGACGCCAAAGGAACGAAACAGATATGTACTTAAAAATTTATATTGTGTCAATTGCCTTGCACGAAGCCACAGGTTCCGAGATTGTAAATCCAAATACGCATGTTGGAAATGCGGCAAATATCATCAGACGCTACTCCATCCAAGTCAGAAGCACAATTAGAAGAATAAACCCCAAATTACTATTTCCAAACAGGAAACAACGACACAAGGACCTGAGAACTATATATTATCGGAAGCCATACGATCCCTTGCATCTGTACTATGTGTAACACATCAATCCACTACTTTTCCGGCCGGGCGCCATGTCCAAACTTCATAAGTTTGAACTTAGATTATATATTTAGAATTCATTTTAAGTACATTTAAGTCCTACCAAAATCTAACTGAATTTTTACTTCTATTGTGAATTACATCTACTTTGAACTTGATAACCATGAATTGTACTAATTTACGTTAACATAATGTTAACCGTATTACCAAAATGTACGTAACATAAAAACTACACTTCCTAGGATGTAAGACTGGCTAAGCTCGTTCACTTGGCCTACATTCCTACAACGGTGAACAACTACCATTATTGTATTAATAAACTCACTGGTTTGCTTTTGAATCTATTGGTCATTTTGAATTATTATTGTCGCAAGCTGATTTTACCTAGATAGCATCTCCTCTTTGTTCATTATCATCATTGGGTTTGGTGCTCCTATTATTTACAGTCCACAAATTAAATAGAGGTCTGGAGGCTAATTCTCTGAGGTTCCCTTTATATCATCTAATCTACCCCCTCCAAACGTCTTCACCACTGTTTACGTCAAAAAATATTTGATTAACTATATGAATCTGTCAAATGATTTTCTCATCGTTCAACCATTGATGACTGGCTATGACAAGCAACATTATTTTAAAGTTATGTTGCATGTACCTGAAAATGGAATTAGTTCTTTAGCTTTCAGATCAGGAAGAAAGACATTGGGGCATGTAATGTATTCCAAGGATATTTTACCTAGAAATTATTAAATCATGTAAAGCGTTGGGAATACACGCTTAGTTTTTACTGGGATTTATAGCTAATCGAAGAAACGAGTAGAGACCTAATATAGGAATTTTAATAAATTAAAAAAAATCGTATGGCCCCTTTTAATATCTTTCTTTGGCATTAAATTCGTAAGCTATATACCATAATGAGATTATTGCATTTGATTTCTGAAGTTCTATCGCAAGTCGTAAGAGGCTCATGTCCCATGGACAAGGTAAATCAAAATATTTCCATGGGCTACGAAGAGTATGTCCCTAAAAATATGAATTAATATACACCAGTTTTAGAGAAGTTTTACATGACAAAAATGCTCAGCAAATGTCACCTAAATTACGCTGGAGGAACATAAGAAGTAAATTTGGCAGCCAGGGAAGCTGCACCCGGTCTTAAAGTGGTCGCAACCCTTGATATTTGTAAAAGTCCGTTAATGATTAAACGCACAAAATTATATATGTATATTTGTTACTACTCGGTGATCCGGACAATTCGATAATCCGGACACCGCTGAAACATGTGGTGTCCGGATTATCGAGATTATACCGTAATTAAGAATAACGACAAAATGGAAAATAATGTTATTATAGTGTATAATGTAAATATAGTGAGATTTACGCGTAAAAAAGGTATGAGAATAACTTACTTATTATCTTCTTCTGCCATGAAGCGATCGCTGCATCGTAGATTAGGGATTAAGATGTTGATTCTAATAGCAATAAGTATTTTATGGAGATGAAATGTGATCATGATTTTGTAATTTCTTAAAACTAGGGAAATAGACTCCAAATTCTCCAATGACGTTGCACCAATCGTTACTGCAATAAATGCACTTTATAACTTACCATTGGTCACAAATCGCAAATTGCACCAAATTGTTTGTTAGAGCGGAAAATGTGTCGGTTGTTCTTCTATGAAATAATTCGCCAAATTTGTTGAATAAGACGGACAAAGGAGTCATATGGAGCTCATCCCGTCAATGGGAAATTTGATGCTAGTTCCTGCAAAATAAATTTAATTTATATAACTTATAACTTGTCGACCTTATCGTTTCAATATTATTCCAAGAATTGATCCTTTTTTATTGAAATTTTTGAAAACTCATCTATTATATAAAACTCAAATGACGTTCGTACGTGAATCAAAAACTCGACCAATTTACAACCGATTTGTTTCGCGTTTGCCGTAAAATGTTCGTATTTATCCAAGGAAGGATCTGACGTATTTTATTTTTGAGATATCGCGAAGAATCCGCGAAAATTTGCAAAAATATATTTTGGAGAAAGTTAATTGTTTTCTCACATTTCGTTGGAGGCTTTTGTTGCCGACTTGCTTGTTTCCCCTTTTTTTAAATTTTTTAGTGCGAGAAATCCGCTAAAATTTGCAAAAATATATTTTGAAGAAAGTTAATTGTTTCCTCACATTTCGTTGCAGGCGTTTGTTGTCGACTTGCTTATTTCCACCTTTTTCAATTTTTAGCGCGAAAAATCCGCTAACATTTGCAAAAATATATTTTGAAGAAAGTTAACTGCTTCCTCACATTTTTTTGAGGCTTTTGTTGTCTACTTGCTTATTTCCACCTTTTTCAAATTTTTAGCGAAAAGTGTATATGACGAAAATTTAACATTGATGAACCCAAGGTTTGCACTGTTATAATTCGCGAAATATTGCAGTGTACCACGAAATATGACCGTAGTTGCATCAACCGAAGTGTCATTAATCAACGCTCAAAAATGTGGCTAAAAAGTCAATTTTCGCGGAAGCTATGACCGCGTAAATGAATAAAAACACGTAAATGGTAAAAACACGTTGAAGCAAACGAGTTTTTTTACGTTGTTATTTTAAATAACGTTTAAATAACGGATATCTGTCCAAAGTAAAAGTAGAAGAATAAAAATGAAGATTACACTTCTAATGTATGACATTTCAAAATTTCCACTGCATCCCCCTTACGCATAATTGACCATGTAGCCCAGACAGCATCAGAGTAATCCACTGCACAAAGTCCAAAATTTAGTGCGATATTTTTTCGAAAAACCCTATTTGTGGGATACAGTATTTACAATATCCGTTTGATTATGCTGGAACCCCAAGATATTTTAGTTTTTTGACTGTCCGGATCATATAAATCCATCCATTAGAGCGGCGAAAACAGCAACTACAAAAACCGAAAAATGTTTTTGGAAATATCTCGGATGTAGTCGCGTTTTCTGTGGATCGTTTCCTTTTCTATGAAGAAACTGACACATCACTCGCGTTATGCGAAAACAGCGGTTTAAACAATTTAGTGGCATGGGAGCTGTATTGTTATAGTACCATCCAATATTCTCATAACACCTACAAATATTATTTAACAGAATCATGTCTCCTAAAATTCCCTTACACGCGCAATCCAATTTTCATAATTTCTACAATTAAATGAAATAAAAACTAAAATCATTTTTGTAGTTCTTTTTGTTCTTCCGCTTAAATAAACGAAAGAACAAACACACAAACATACCCTCTTTAACAAGTACACATGCCACCTTAACTTTCATCATCCATAAACAAAAGAAGAAATAACATTCGATTTTGCAATAGTACTTCCGTTCAAATAAACGCGCTGCCTAAAGATTGCATTATTAGCATTTCTTTTCAGCAGACAAAATTCTAATTAATTTGTCAACTTGTAAAATTAATTCGGTGAAATTGTGGTTGACATAAACATTTTAATATTGTTCTAAGTTAAGAAAAAATATATAAATAGCAAGTAAAATTATTGTAAAGTCAGTCTAAAGATAGATTCAAAAGTGAACTCGTGAATAAAGTGATCATCTGAAAGAGTGATAAAAAAAAGTGTTTTTTTTGTTTTATTACAAGAAGGTGACAATAATTGGCGCAGTCGGTAGGATCCGCAATATATGTATCGTACATATATACGTGTTAACGTTTAATTGCGGATTTCGCGAGTGAATAAAAAAGAGGAATTAAAAAAGTCCCTAGTTCCAAAGGACCTTAAATAAAAGATCCTACTGAACATTTTAAAGGTTGCAGAAGATCCTTTAATAAAAAAGGGAACTCCTCTTGAACACTTTTAAAGGATACAGAAGATCCTCTAAAAATATATATACGTGTTTTACAAAGGATATGAAATAACATTCCTCTTGAACACTTTTAAAAGGATGCAGAAGATCCTTAAAAAATATATATATATATGTGTTTTACAAAGGACATGAAATAACATTCCTCTTGAACACTTTTAAAAGGATGGAAAAGATCCTGTAATACAAAAAAAAAATATACGTGATTTAATGGACCTTAAAGACAAGATCCTCGCAAACATTCTAACAAGGATATAGAAGATCCTTTAATACAAAGACTTTTTGAGCATTACAAAAGTTAATACAAACCCAAAACTCCAATAAACGTAGCAAAAGACGATACAAAAATAAATCCTTGAAACAACAAATTTAAAGAAGACCTAAAAGAACAAGAACCAACGAACCTGTAAAGCAATAATCAACAAAGGACGTGAAAATCTCAACTAAACTTTGAAAACCAAGAAGACCATTGCAGCACCAGGAAACCAGCTATTACATCAATGTAAGATTTTTTTTCTCTACATAATATATATTTTACTTATATTTAGATTTTTAAATTTAAGCTTAACACTTCATTTGGTATACACATACATTTTCTTATGAGTGATTCAGAATCAGTTTCTGATTATCCCTCAGATTTGGAATTAGAAATCGAAATTTTTTTTATTGAACCAACGCAACCACTCGACTCAGGTATTGAGTCAAACGACGGATATTCTACTGACACTGACGTACAAGAAAACATTATTCGACCACAAAGACTTAGTAGGAATAGGCGTATAAATAGAAGACGACAACGTAGGAGACTTTAAGACAGGAAATTAAAACATAAAGTCGGAAAAATGGTAGAACCAAATGCCCCTCTCTCTGTTCGTATCGATCCATTGAAATATTTAGATCGATTACCCGAATTCAGTGGAGACAGAAGTGACTTACAAACATTCATAAATTTGATAGAAAGAGTTTACCCTATTTTAAGGGCATACGACGAATTATCCCAATATCTCTTTAGTGATATAATAAAGAGTAAATTGAAAGGAAAGGCTAGAGAAATTATAGAAATAAATTGTCAGGCTCAATCATGGGAAGAAATAAAAGCCGTATTGGTAAATAATTTCGGAGAAAAACTCAGTTTGGAAGAACTTTTTGACAAACTTAAAAGCACTACTTTCAAAACAAATTCTGCAGAGTTCTATAAGGACATAAAACAGAATCTGAGAAGTCTTAATAATAAAACTGTTACTGTAGTAGGTTCTGGGCAAGCAGCAAATGAGTGCGCAAGAAATAATATGCGAACAGCTCTCAGCATTTTCAAAGAAAAA
Source organism: Musca autumnalis (assembly GCF_047663935.1). Taxonomy (NCBI): domain Eukaryota; kingdom Metazoa; phylum Arthropoda; class Insecta; order Diptera; family Muscidae; genus Musca; species Musca autumnalis. The sequence goes on along the minus strand of NW_027411866.1, from coordinate 69,089,311 downwards.
ATGCCAGAGCCTATGAAAACGATTCTAATATGTAGGAATCCTGAATCTTTAGAAGATGCCATGGATATCTTATTTCAGTCCGGTTACGCATACTGTACAAATTCAAATACAGTATTCGGACCAAATAGTAAACAAACTACAAACAATACAAGGACAAAACAAGACAATAGAGGAGTTCAACAAAACACAAATGGCAATCAAGTTTTCAGACAAAACTATGTTCCGAGACAAAATAATACAACAGGAAATAATGTTAGATTTAGTCAAAATAACGGGAACAGTTGGAATAACCAACAACGTATTTGGTCACAAAACTATCAAAACCCTCGACCAAACACGTACCAATCAAACAACCAACCACGACCAGAGCCTATGGATATAAATATGGTTCAAAATAATATTGAACAGACTATAGGTGTAGATGAGTACGTCATTCCACCGACGGAAGAATTTTGCGACGACCCAATTTCATACGGAAACCAATTACCACAGAGTTCTGAAGAGGCAGATAACGGAGAAAATTGTGATCAGTATTTTGACACACCCGAAAATTTTCATATACAGGCCTTAGCGGAGAGTTACCCCATATAATAGTAAAAGGAAGACTAAAATTTTTAATAGACACGGGAGCCACACATTCCATTGTGAACCCTGGTCTGTGCAATCCCAAATGGAAGATTAAAACTGGACCATTAACTCTCAGGACTCTTCAAAATCATGTGAGAACTACAACTATCTATAGAGTTCAACTCTTTTCTGAAATTGGTGATCCAAACGACAATATAAATTTGATTGAATGTAAGTTCCATGATTTCTACGATGGGATAATAGGAAATGACGTTTTGAAACGATTTAGAGCAGTAATAGACTATACTAATGATACGTTAAAAATAAACGATAAACAAATTGCGCTTCTATATGGAAAAACTAGAACCATTCAATTTGTAGTTGGTCAAAAAAATGGACTAACTCATATTTCTGAACAACGAAATGACAAGGGCGAATTGGTCCTCAAAGAAGGATTATACAATGTTGAAAATTACAAGCTTGAAATAAAAACGTCTATAAATAGTTCTAACATAGTAAGAGTTACTGATTCTACCACAGTTGACGCAAAAAACTTCTGTGTATGTAATGAAGAATTCCAACAAGGAGAATCGGCATTGGACCAAATTCGTACATCTCATATGAATTTGGAAGAGAAAACCATAATTATGAATATAATTAAACGATATAACAACTTGTTTTATCAACCTGGTTCAAACTTAACCTTCACCAATGCTATAAAGCATAAAATAAATACGATAAACAATATCCCTATCCATTCTAAATCGTACAGATATCCATATATCCACAAAGAAGAAGTAGAAAATCAGATTCAAGAAATGTTGGATAACGGTATCATACGGCACAGCACTTCCCCATATTCTGCACCCATTTGGATAGTGCCAAAAAAGGAAGATGCAAGTGGCAAAAAGAAATGGCGTCTCGTAGTGGACTATAGAAAGTTGAATGAAGTAACCATCGACGACCGCTACCCAATCCCAAACACGTACCAATCAAACAACCAACCACGACCAGAGCCTATGGATATAAATATGGTTCAAAATAATATTGAACAGACTATAGGTGTAGATGAGTACGTCATTCCACCGACGGAAGAATTTTGCGACGACCCAATTTCATACGGAAACCAATTACCACAGAGTTCTGAAGAGGCAGATAACGGAGAAAATTGTGATCAGTATTTTGACACACCCGAAAATTTTCATATACAGGCCTTAGCGGAGAGTTACCCCATATAATAGTAAAAGGAAGACTAAAATTTTTAATAGACACGGGAGCCACACATTCCATTGTGAACCCTGGTCTGTGCAATCCCAAATGGAAGATTAAAACTGGACCATTAACTCTCAGGACTCTTCAAAATCATGTGAGAACTACAACTATCTATAGAGTTCAACTCTTTTCTGAAATTGGTGATCCAAACGACAATATAAATTTGATTGAATGTAAGTTCCATGATTTCTACGATGGGATAATAGGAAATGACGTTTTGAAACGATTTAGAGCAGTAATAGACTATACTAATGATACGTTAAAAATAAACGATAAACAAATTGCGCTTCTATATGGAAAAACTAGAACCATTCAATTTGTAGTTGGTCAAAAAAATGGACTAACTCATATTTCTGAACAACGAAATGACAAGGGCGAATTGGTCCTCAAAGAAGGATTATACAATGTTGAAAATTACAAGCTTGAAATAAAAACGTCTATAAATAGTTCTAACATAGTAAGAGTTACTGATTCTACCACAGTTGACGCAAAAAACTTCTGTGTATGTAATGAAGAATTCCAACAAGGAGAATCGGCATTGGACCAAATTCGTACATCTCATATGAATTTGGAAGAGAAAACCATAATTATGAATATAATTAAACGATATAACAACTTGTTTTATCAACCTGGTTCAAACTTAACCTTCACCAATGCTATAAAGCATAAAATAAATACGATAAACAATATCCCTATCCATTCTAAATCGTACAGATATCCATATATCCACAAAGAAGAAGTAGAAAATCAGATTCAAGAAATGTTGGATAACGGTATCATACGGCACAGCACTTCCCCATATTCTGCACCCATTTGGATAGTGCCAAAAAAGGAAGATGCAAGTGGCAAAAAGAAATGGCGTCTCGTAGTGGACTATAGAAAGTTGAATGAAGTAACCATCGACGACCGCTACCCAATCCCAAATATCGACGAAATCCTTGATAAACTCGGGAAATGCATGTATTTTACAACAATCGACTTAGCCAAAGGTTTCTATCAGATAGAAGTAGACGAGAAAGACATACACAAAACAGCCTTTACAGTTGAGGGAGGCCACTACGAATTTCTGAGAATGCCATTTGGGTTGAAAACAGCACCCGCGACTTTCCAAAGATTAATGAATACAATTCTTAAATAATATATTAATAAAATATGTCTGGTCTACCTCGACGACATTATAATATTCTCCACATCCCTCCAAGAGCATACAGAATCTATAAAGTTAATTTTCAACAGACTTGAAGAAGCTAATTTAAAAATACAACTAGATAAATCCGAATTTTTCAAACGAGAAACCGAATTCCTTGGGCATATTGTTACACAAAATGGTATAAAACCTAACCCCAAAAAAATAGAATGTGTTATAAATTTTCCGTTACCCAGAACTGCAAAACAAATTAAACAATTCTTGGGGCTCACAGGATATTACAGAAAGTTTATTAAGGACTACTCACTGATTGCTAAACCAATGACCGTATTTTTAAAGAAAGGAGCTAAAATTGACCCTACTGATGAACAATATCAACACAGCTTTAATACATTTAAATTGCTACTGACAAACGACCCAATACTTATATATCCAGACTTTTCCAAGAAATTCACTCTGACGACAGACGCTAGCAACTTTGCGCTAGGCGCAATACTTTCTCAAGACGACCACCCAATTTGTTATGCTAGCAGGACACTCAATGAGCATGAGATCAATTACAGTACAATTGAAAAGGAATTACTAGCAATAGTTTGGGCTACCAAATATTTCCGCCCATACCTTTTTGGACGTAAGTTTATCATCGAAACCGATCATAGACCATTGACTTGGCTTTTCTCGATTAAAGAACCAAACTCTAAGCTCGTTAGATGGAGACTCCGGCTATCAGAATTTGACTACGAAATAAAATATAAAAAAGGAAAGAAAAATAGCAATGCCGACGCATTATCTAGAATCGAACAAGGACTTCCAAACATTAATTTGACACTATTTGAAGACCCAGTCATCAAAGAAAGTAACTCACCCATTAATACGTATAAAACTCAGATTATAATAAAGAAAATCTTGTCAGGTTCAGCTAAAATCAAGACAGAAAATATATTCAAAAATGTTAGGAAAACTATTGGAATCAAAACTCTTGACAGAGAATATGCAATCACCCTATTAAAAAACCATTTTGACCCAAATCATCTAAATGCAATTATAATTGATCCTGAATTTTTCGACACATTTCGTAACACATATTTAGAAATGTTCTCAGAGAATAAAAGCTTTAGAATAATCAGATGCTTTAAGAAATTAGAAGATGTCGAAGACGAACTTAAATTGACAGAACTCATACAAAAGGAACACCAAGACAAAAATCACAGAGGAATACAGGCTGTATTCGAAGAACTAAAAATACAGATATGTAACCCCAAACTGAAATTAAAAATAACTCAATTCATAAACAATTGTGAGATATGCGCTCTAGAAAAATATGACAGAAACCCTCCAAAAATTCCGTTTAAAATCACAGAAACTCCAAGCAAACCACGTGAAATAATACATATTGACGTTTTTTATACACTAGAAAAATGTCTCTTTATGACTATTATCGATAAATTCTCAAAATTTGCTGTGGCTTATAAATTACTCGGAAGATCGTGGACAGAATTTAAAACAAAACTTTTACAATATATAAACACCTATGGGAAAGTAGAAAAGATTATCGTTGACAATGAACTTGGCTTTAAAGCCATCCCAATGCGACAATTTTTATCCGATGAAAACATCGACATACATTTTACATCAAACAGTAATCATACACCTAATGCTGATGTAGAAAGATTACACAATACTATTAATGAGCACATTAGACTCCTTAGGCACAACGATCAAAATAAAGACGAAACCATAGAAGAGAAAATACTTCGAATAATAGGATTCTACAACAACACAATACATAGTACTACTGGCATCAAACCCATAGATTTCATTAATGGAAAAATTCATGAAGATAGATACTTGGACATTTATGAGAAAACGGTCTCAAAGAAGGAAAAATATATTAGAAGGTTGAACGAAGACAGGAGAGATGTAGACCTAGAAGAAGGGACCAATTTCATAAGAGAAATAAGAGGTGGCAAAAACCACCGCAAGTATAGGAAAATAGATGCTATAAAACTAGACGGAGAACACATTGCAAGCAAGACAACAGGACACAAGTACTACAAGACACATGTTAGACCAAAGAAGCGTTATCAGGACAGAGATAACCCCACAATAACTACTAACAAATAACTTGCCGACTCTTTTTAGATGACGACATGGATATTGATTATATTATTCTCTGTGACCGTTGCACCTCAAACTATCGACATCCAGGACCTAACAAACAACAATGGATATGTACCTATTAAGACGGAAGAAGTAAAAGTAATTGAACACTACAATAAAATAATTCACATCATCAATACGACCTACTACACACAAACTTTAGATCTAATACTGCAAAATATACATTCCTTGAACGTGACAACTACTGAAACAAAAACCCTACTGGACACAACAAACAAAAATTTTGTTTTACTAAAGAACAAAATAGAAGATCTTAATCCACATTTCAGATCAAAACGGGGATTAATAAACATACTAGGCACAGGTCTGAAATTTATAACTGGTTCAATGGACAATGACGATGAAATAAAAATTAACAACTCCCTGCAGTCACTGTATAAAAATCAGAAGACATTGAATAACAGAATGGACAATTTGACTTACGTCAATAATTTTATATCCGACCAAATACAAAATATTACCCATCACATAAACCAGAAACAAATTTTAGTAGAAAAATACCTCAACAACTTTAAAAACTATCTACAAAATAAAATTGCAACAATAGAAGACGAAATCTCATTCATAACACAAATCTACCAAATAAACAATGACATCTCACTTTTAAAAGATCACATAGACAATATCGGACAAATAATATTCTCAAGTAAATTAGGCATCATTCCCTCAAATATTTTAACAAAAACTGAACTAGACTTAATCAATGACTTTGACAGTTACACAAACATAAAGGTTGCGGTCGCTATTGACAATACTAATATTATAATTATTTTACTAATTCCAAATTACTGGGATAATATCCTATCAAAAATTGTATTTACACCCATTCCAAACAATCATAATAAATCAATAGTTTTAAATAGAAATGAAGTTCTAATAGATATCAACAACAATATTTTCGATGTAAACATAAAAAAATAATATGCAAAAGAATTTGGTAAAAATTAATGACACATGTTTGAGTAATATCATAAATTTTAAAGAAGCATATTGCAATATGGAAGAACATAACCATACTGCTGTCACCGAAATTGTCTCAGGTATCATAATCTTCCAAAACTATTTCAAAAGCATAACACATAACTGCAATAAAAATAATATAAGTATGACAGGAACTTTCATTATAAGATTTAAAAATTGTGAAATCATAGCCCTGAACAAAACGTACCATAACATTAAAATCAGAATACATGACAAATTTATACTACCAAACATTATAACTAAGGTCAAAGAAAACCCAAATCAAATGCCAAAACTTAAATTAGAATCATTATACCTAAAACAACTAAAACATGAAGAAACTATTCAATCAATTATATACCACTACAGAAATTCAAACGCAATCGGCATAAGTATAGATCTAACAATCTTTATTATTATTATTTGTCTAACTATAATGTTTATAACAAGAAAAATGTCAACCATAAAAATTTCGTCGGAGCCTCAAACTAGCAGTGGGGGTGTTATAGTACCATCCAATATTCTCATAACACCTACAAATATTATTTAACAGAATCATGTCTCCTAAAATTCCCTTACACGCGCAATCCAATTTTCATAATTTTTACAATTAAATGAAATAAAAACTAAAATCATTTTTGTAGTTCTTTTTGTTCTTCCGCTTAAATAAACGAAAGAACAAACACACAAACATACCCTCTTTAACAAGTACACATGCCACCTTAACTTTCATCATCCATAAACAAAAGAAGAAATAACATTCGATTTTGCAATAGTACTTCCGTTCAAATAAACGCGCTGCCTAAAGATTGCATTATTAGCATTTCTTTTCAGCAGACAAAATTCTAATTAATTTGTCAACTTGTAAAATTAATTCGGTGAAATTGTGGTTGACATAAACATTTTAATATTGTTCTAAGTTAAGAAAAAATATATAAATAGCAAGTAAAATTATTGTAAAGTCAGTCTAAAGATAGATTCAAAAGTGAACTCGTGAATAAAGTGATCATCTGAAAGAGTGATAAAAAAAAGTGTTTTTTTTTGTTTTATTACAAGAAGGTGATAATAATTCTGTATCCGATTTATCCCAAAAATAGTGTGTGATGCTTGATGGATTTTATCGAAATAGGTTTAGATCGATGTATTTTTTCTTGGATGATAGTGACATCGGATGTGCAAATTATAAGCGTGCAAATTATAAGCGTTATACCGTTTTTTGCACTCTACGCTGCAGGCGATGCTACATCTTAGTGGCCAAAGTAAATACTGGCAAATGTGTAAAAATTAAAAGAGAAGAATTCGTTGTATTGGTAAACCACATGCGCATCAAGCTATTTTGAGGATTTCGCGATTCACACGCATTTCAAAATGAAAATTACCCGATAGAGTTTTATTTCAAGATTATACCTTATTTAAAGGAACACAAAATCTATTTGAACTTGATCTTCCGTTAGATGTTAGCGTGTATTCGCGAAGTAAATATAATAAAAAATTTAATTTTTTTGCGTGAAATTTTACCTATTTTTACTACATATTCTTCAACTAACTCACAAAATAAATTTTAATAAATATTTACTCTTACAACAATTTTATAAATTTCCTCAATATATTTTTTTGTTTTTGCTATAATATGCAAACCACTAAACGGATTTGTATAATTTTCATTTGAATCTTCGCGATGTTTAGATTACGTACATATTTTTATATATTTTTCGGATGCATAAACAGCTTGAATTTCATTAAAACAAGTTGCAAGCTTGCAATTGTTTTGAATTATTTCCTAATTTCCGCGAAAATTTACAACTTTTTCACTAAAGCTATGAGACCTCAGTAAACATTTAGTACGTAGGAAGCCATAAATTAACAAAGTTTCTCGATATAATGAATAGCGTTTTTATAAGATTTTTTCTAATAATCAGAATTGTAACTGCCATAACTTTTGCACGCAATTTCCAAAATTAGTATCTAGAACAGATTTGGGAATGGGAATTTTTCCTCAATCCATGTACCAAAAATCGTTCATGTAGCGTCAAACAATTTTTTTAATTTTTTTTCAAATAGAATAAGTAAAAATTCCTAATGTGGCCAAATTGTGACATTTTATGTTTTAGTTTTATCAATATTTGAATGTCGGTTGTACGTGGATCAAAAATTCAACCAATCTACAACTGTTTTGTTTCGCGATTGTCTTAAAATGTTTATATTCAAGTTTAATTATTTTGTTTTTTTATTATTTGGGAAAGCAAATACATTCCGATGTTAATTTTGCAACCGTAAGTAACGAAAAAACATCTTTTACGCGGTTGTGTTCATATTCCGAGTCTGAAAATTCGAAATTACCGCAACCAATGGTATATAGGTGATCAAGAATATCCACAGCGCAGTGATTGAAGCTCAACTCCAAAAATACCGCTTGCGGACGGTGTCGTTCTATGGGTGCTATGCCGAAACGTGGAGCTTCGCCGAACATTTTCGGCATAAAATGTTTGTACCTCGACCGAAGACCGAGATAAAAATTGCACACGCTTTTATTGTACAATGTGCCTAACACCAACAAAATATCGAAAATATGTAGGTATTGTTTTACGGACACTATGGGTCTATACCAACAATTTCCTAGAACATAGTGGTATACATCTAATTTCCAAATCTTCAAAATACCGAAAATATGGTACTGTTCTATGGAGTCTATTTTAAAACAACGACCGATAAAATCATCTTCTACAATTCAATATGTATTCGGATGTTCCCGATTATACAATTACAATTTCGTGTTACTATAATTAACTTAATTAATTGTTAAAATTATTTAAATACATTTTTTTTTAATTATCGAAAGCCATCGGTTTCTGGCGGCTGTATAATTTTCATTAAAAACTCCATCAAAAATGTTGAGAGCTTTGTCTACTTTTCTACAGACTAAGGGACATCGAATTTGCATTTTATGCAGATTAAAAATATAGGAACTAGGGTCATACATTTTTTCTATATTTTACAAATATCGAAAATATCACATAGTGGTGAAAAAAGCAGTTATTTCTTTCATTTCGCCATTTCGGTAGAAGTCATCATGCGTGTACTTTTAGTTGGAGAAAATCAAGGCTAAAATTATTAAATATCGTATATCTGGATACTTCTTAGGTGGGATGGGCAAAGGGGAAACAGTTACCTATATTTACTTAAGACATGTCATTATCCTCATTATTATTATTGGATTAAAAATTGTCAATGCAAGTGGGAGTTACCCTAATAGTAATTTAAGGTGTCACAACAGCTTGATATATGCCCTTGGAAGAACGTTCTCAATCTTAACGTTATTCCTAATTTAATTCTCTTCTTTAAAGGGGACATTTTTCTTACTACCTGCACCATACAAAAATACCATAACATAAGCTCCATACACGGCACTGAATATGAATTAAAGTATTTTAAAGAATAATTTCAATATAAGTATAGCATTCCATTATATTTTATCTTGGTCGGAGTAGCGAAGCGCACCGGGTTCAGCTAGTAATTTATATTTCAAAATGAACTATGTTTTCTCCAAAGTCTATTTTTTTGTTACCTTTTCACAAAGTGTAAGACACAGTGCCACAACATGTTGCTATGGTGTTCCATCCGAGATATATTCCGACCAAGGAATGAATCAGAGATATTCAAGGTTGACTCATACGCAATTAAGAAAACCAGAACAACGTCTCTGCATCCCCAATCCGACGGCATGGTGGAAAGGTTTAACTCTGGAGGAACATTTACTGAAAGTAGTGGACAGCGACCCAAAAGACTGGGATGAGTATATGGGAAATATTGCAAATTCTTTTATATTCCATTTTCAAAAAAATTCAATTTTTCTTTTCGCGCTACATCAACGATTTTTGGGTACATAGATTAAGGAAGAATTCCCAAGTACAAATCCGCTCGCGAGCGGTTCTACTTCTACTTTTAAGAAAAAAATCTTATTAAAACGCTAATTATTTTAATAAGCACAATTGTCACTAGAAAGTTATCACGAAGCGACGTCAGTGAGTAGATTGCATAATATTTTTTAAAGTTTGCTTTGTATTCGCGGAATTTACAAAAAATTTACAACATTTTAAATGTAATTCGACTTTTTTCAAAATATAGGTCCATTTATCCGTCAAAAATTATAAAAAATATTTTTAAATAAAAAACTTCACGGCGAATCAAATGAGACCAACATTGTATTGATCGGGGTAATAGTTTGGATGTTATAGGCAATATAAGCACATATTTGGGTAACAAAAATAAATTTTGGTTTGAATTGTTTTCACATGCATTCTTGTGTTCAAAATATTTGGAAAAATCTATAGAAGCACTTCTTCTATTTTTCTTGAAACTCCCAAGAAAATGGACAGATTTTGCTTTATCTACATTCACATAGAAGGTTTCCCACTGCAGAAAGTTATCGGGTTGTTGATATAAATAATTAGGCTTCTTAAACGGAAATAGAGCTTAAATAAACTATTTCAATTTATATGCATTTTTAAAATATGCGTAAATCGCGTAATTATCAAAATCTTTTGGTCCGCATGTGATTTTCATGTACAGCAAGACCATATCTTTTAATTTGTATATATTTTTCGAAATTTAATTTGGATGCTAAGATGTAGCATCTGCTGCATCTGCATTAAAAGTAATTTTCAAAAAACACTTAAAATCTGGCTTCAAAATGTCAGCATCATTTAACAGTAGCCGCAGAATAAACTTTGAAAAATTATACATTGGTGAGATGATCCTTATTTAGTTGGCTTCTACTTTTACTTTGACCGGAAAATCGTGAAAAGTGTGGTTTAATCACAAATCGAGAGAAGACAAAAAAGACGCGTTGGCTTCAACCCATTTTTACAGCCACAGCTTCCACGCAAATTATCTTTAAAAGTCAATATTTTTGCCATGTCTAAAAACATTTCATTTTATCCAAAAGCATTTTATTTTTATAATATACAACCACAATTCGTGAGTTATAAAAGGGTAAACCTTGGCTTCAACTATGTTAAATTTTCAAAAACATTGCCCATATACCTAAATTCTTGCTGTCATGGAACTGGAACTGTGCCTATTCGGACGAACAGGCTAAAGCGGGAGGCAACGTTACGAAAATAACTGGTGTGTTTAAGTTATTTAGATAATTTAAGAATTTAAATTGTAACATCAATTTTCATTAAGCATTTATCCCCTGTTTATGTATTTCGAAACGAGAATGTGTGCGCATAAAACACACCCAAACTTTAGGTTTGGAAATATTATTTCCTTTGCTTTTGCTTCAAAAAAAAAAAAAAAAAAAAAAAATAGAAAAACACTCAAATTTGGTAGTTTTTCTTACGCATTCATTTTCTTATCGACATACATAAACAGACACTTAGTTTATTTAAATAATATTTACAACAACGATTACTGTATAGAATTCCAATCACTTATTTTCTATATTTCAGTTTGTTCCCTTATTTATTAGCAACCCCATTAATTGTAAACACTAACCGGTCTGTTTGTATGTGCGTACATGTGTGTATTTGCCAATTGGTTAGCACTTCGTTTGAACATTGTAGAATCTCCAAGATCAAAGGGACTAGAACAGTCTATGCAGCAGCGAGCACATATACATATACATGTAATAGCGAATGTCTCTGGGTGTCTGATATATACTTTAGAGAGAGAAAAACTTTTGCGTGTTAAAGGCGGTTATTTAAGGTCAGGCTTATCGCTCGTTAAAACTGACCATGGCTTAATTCTTTGCATTTTTAGGTATTGTACTTTATAAAAAGCACAATATTAGCGCCAGATTGCAGATCTTGAGACACTAGAAAGCCTTTAAGTTGTTCTTGTGAAAAATATACCTTCCTGGACGTCGATAAATTCACGTTTTTGTTCAGATTTCTAAGGAAGTTAATAAATTCCGCGGAATTCTTGGCGCAAATTACACACAGAAGGCCTTGAATTGTCTTGTAATATTATCTGATATAATCCTTGGACCAATTCCATAAATTTGCCGTTATTTGTATAATGGAATATACTTTTGTTGTTTTAAATATTGTTTATTAGTGAGAATAAATAAAACTGCACACTTGGAATTTCATAAAAATCATTACTTACCCTAAAACCCGAGATTTAAGAGGTGTATGTAAACTTTTGTCCCTAACTGTCTATGGTTTAGTGGAAATAATATTCCAATCAATCTGTTTTTTCGTTCTTCTTTGAACCTGCAATGTAGTTTTATTCATTGTCGTGATCTCTCTAGTATTACTTTTTATTTTTGTTTTGATTTGCATTGCCAAAATATTTGCTTTTGATCAATACGATCTATTCAGGAAACTTAATTTGACCCATTGAGGGTCATTTACATTCTCTAGTTCTTTGCGTTTATAGTGGCTAAGCCATGTACAACAAGTAGGAAAAGCGTTAAGTTCGGTCTGGCCGAACTTTTTATACCCTCCACCACAAATTTCAGCCATTTCGGTGGATTAATGTGGCCACAACCTTCAAAATACCTAAAATCGAAAGGTACTGTTCCAGGGGTGCTATATGATGGCGTGGACCTATACCTACGAATTTCTGGGGGAAAGTTTTATACCCCTAACGAAGACTAAATACCAAATTTCAGCCATCTCGGTGTGATAATGAGGCCAAAACCTTCAAAATACCGAAAATCGGGAGATATAGTCCTATGGCGGCTATATCAAAACGTGGACTTATATAAACATTTTATGGTAGAAATGTTTCTTAGCCTCTGGAAATGCAAAATACAAAGTTACAACCGCTTCTGTTGTCAAATGGGACTAATACATTCAAAATATATAAAAATGACCACCTACGTCAATCCGTTCGGACGCTAGATTGATTTCCACAGACGGACGGACATGGCTATATCGATGTAGAATTGCACGCTGATCAAGAATATATATAGTTTGTGGGGTCTACAATGATTATTTCGAGTAGTTACAAACGTAGTGACAAACTTAATATACCCCCATCCTATGGTGGAGGGTATAAAAATGTTAGTATACAAACGGCATAGTCTTACCGTATTAATTCATTACTATGCTATTTAACCTGTGAAATGCATTAATTATCTCTTTAAAATTTAATGGATAATGGACACACATTAATTACACTGTGATACAAATGTGGACAAAATTTTTTTGCAGGATTTCTGATGCACAAATTCGGTTTTGTGGGAGTCCATAGAAGACGAAAATACCTTTGGTTTCTTTGGGTCACTTCGGGTTTTGATTTTATAACGGTAAATGTAGTGAAAAATGGGCTTTCTTGGATTTTCAAATTTAAACGGACATTACTTCTTTTTTCCACAACCGATTTGCACACACTGTATTTCATTATAAAGGGGAGAGTAATGCCTTTCGAACAAGCCATAGATTTTTAAAATCGGTTAACAAATGGCTAAGTAATAGTGGTTTAAGTGTGACAAAAACGCATTAAAAAACAGTAAAATGTTTATCCTTGTGCTCTAGGCTGCGTAAACGACACCTAACTGTACAATTACACTGTGATACAAAAGTGGACAAAATTTTTTTGCAGGATTTCTGATGCACAAATTCGGTTTTGTGGGAGTCCATAGAAGACGAAAATACCTTTGGTTTCTTTGGGTCACTTCGGGTTTTGATTTTATAACGGTAAATGTAGTGAAAATGGGCTTTCTAGGATTTTCAAATTTAAACGGACATTACTTCTTTTTTCCACAACCGATTTACACACACTGTTTTTCGTTATAAAGGGGAGAGTAATGCCTTTCGAACAAGCCATAGATTTTTAATATCGGTTAACAAATGGCTAAGTAATAGTGGTTTAAGTGTGACAAAAACGCATTAAAAAACAGTAAAATGTTTTTCCTTGTGCTCTAGGCTGCGTAAATGACACCTAACAGTACAATTATTTACTGTTAGCAAGTAGGAAATTTAGTTGGCTTTCCAAAATGGGAAAAACCAACGAAATCGGTTGAAAAATGAATTCGTTATAACATTTTTTGTCTTTCAAATTTTTGGTTTTTTTCATATTTTCCTTTATAAAAGGTGGGTATCTTAGCATGCATGATTCTAATTGTGATTATCCTGCTTAACAATTACGCACAAGGTATCAATGTTTTATAAAGGAAAATATGAAAAAAAACCAAAAAGTTGAAACACAAAAAATGCCATAACGCATTCACTTTTCATCGGATTTTGTTGGTTTTTCCCATTTTGGAAAGCCAACTAAATTTCCTACTTGCTAACTGTAAATAATTGTACTGTTAGGTGTCATTTACGCAGCCTAGAGCACAAGGAAAAACATTTTACTGTTTTTTAATGCGTTCTTGTCACACTTAAACCACTATTACTTAGCCATTTGTTAACCGATATTAAAAATCTATGGCTTGTTCGAAAGGCATTACTCTCCCCTTTATAACGAAAAACAGTGTGTGTAAATCGGTTGTGGAAAAAAGAAGTAATGTCCGTTTAAATTTGAAAATCCTAGAAAGCCCATTTTCACTACATTTACCGTTATAAAATCAAAACCCGAGGTGACCCAAAGAAACCAAAGGTATTTTCGTCTTCTATGGACTCCCACAAAACCGAATTTATACATTAGAACCCCTGCAAATTTTCACTGTAGCACAGTGTTATTTACTGTTGAAAATATGAAAAAAACCAAAAAGTTGAAACACAAAAAATGCCATAACGCATTCATTTTTCAACCGATTTCGTTAGTTTTTCCCATTTTGGAAAGCCAACTAAATTTCCTACTTGCTAACTGTAAACAATTGTACCGTTAGGTTTCATTTACGCAGCCTAGAGCACTAGGAAAAACATTTTACTGTTTTTTAATGCGTTTTTGTCACACTTAAACCACTATTACTTAGCCATTTGTTAACCGATTTTAAAAATCTATGGCTTGTTCGAAAGGCATTACTCTCCCCTTTATAATGAAAAACAGTGTGTGCAAATCGGTTTTGGAAAAAAGAAGTAATGTCCGTTTAAACTTGAAAATCCAAGAAAGTCCATTTTTCACTACTTTTACCGTTATAAAATGAAAAACCGAAGTGACCCAAAGAAACCAAAGGTATTTTCGTCTTCTGTGGACTCCCACAAAACCGAATTTATGCATTAGAACCCCTGCAAATTTTCACTGTAGCACAGTGTTATTTATGGGCCTCCTACACGGTATCTTTTATACATGTTATGCATAGCAACTAACACTGGGTTTTCGCCCAATGGTCCAAATAATTATTTTAGTTTTTGTGTAATAAGCTTTTTAAGTTGAGATGTCAAATTTCAATCGCCAACTTATAACGCGTTTTTCTCGAAACTCGATTTTTTGGGATGTGTCACTCTTTGAGTAAATGAGCGATATGTAATTCCTTCTGCACAGCAACATTTAATTTTTCATTCGTTTTCTGTTGTTTTTTCTTTTCGTAAAATGCATTAAAATTTGTGTTTGTTTCACAACATGTGTACAAAATTCAGATTTGTAAAAAGTGAAGTCGTTAAGTATAAAACACAACGTGTAGAAACTCCATTAGTTGTATTAAATATTAATACAACTGCACATTCGGCGCGTTGAGCGTTGCGTTACAACAACCACATGAAAACTTCAAGAACAAACTTGGCATCACTTACACATTTTTCATGTGGTTGTTGTTTTCTTTTGGCAGTAGAATATTGGTTGGCGTGGGAAAACGGGCTGATACTCTCAATATCATCTGAATAAATGTGCGGGGATGGGGGATTCCACACTCAGAGGAGGTAGCAGAATTAGAGAGGAATCTAAACCAGGGGTGCTCACATTGAAGATGTGTTTCTCCGTTGCAGGCTAAACAACGACTGATGCTTACACTCAATTTACGCTACCGTGAAGAAGTGAGCAGCCCTGATCTAAACCAGTGCCGACCAAGAATGTATTCAAAACATTGGCAATTTATGACTTTGTGTTAGTAAGATTGTATGCAAGCAAGCTACAAAACAAAAACAAATCAAAACATTTGCTCTCTATTGCACACTCTTTCTTTGCGTTCGGATCGTATGTGTGTGAATTGCCGAAAATCTTCGTAACAAACGACAAATGGGTGTTCGGCACTGATCTAAACCTTTAACTGGACTGTATGAGTCAGAGTTGAGCGATATCGAGAGAGAGGGAAATTTAAGGGAGAATTAATATTTAATTTTTCCTGATGTTTCATTCCTTATTTAAACATTTTTAAATAAAAAAATTTTATTAAGGTGAATATTGCGAAAAGTCTTGTTTCTGTGTCCCGACGCATTTAGGGTTGAAAATATTGAAAACATTTTAATTCTTAGAAACGGAATTAGTAAAACCAAATGTCCTTAAACGAAGCTCGAAAATCATATATAATCATTATATATAACACTGTGCAACAAAATGGAGCTCAAAGTCTGGGAGTAGAAAATTCCTATTGGAGATGAAAGCCCTTGGTGAGTATATACAGAACCCCGAAGGACAGATTCGCCGTGAGTCGAACTTTCGCGATATGGCGTGATGAATATTTTGCTGGAGACCCTAAAAGCCATCTGGAATCAGTGTTATATCTTTGTTCGCCGTTGTTTAAGCTAATATTTAAGATGACATGTCTTCAGTCAAATCAAATGAGGATTTTTTTCGTAGAACATTTCGACCTTCCCTATATCTATTTATTTCAATGTATTATTGTTAACCTATTGATGATCTAGAATTCTCGGAGTCATTAAAACAGTTGGATCTCGTTTTACTAAGCACGTTAATTTCATTATTTTTTGGAATAAAGATCCTGATATCCGAATTATGGAAACGGTTATTCTGATATTAAAACCGAATTTTTATCCGGTTTTTATGGACCGATTTTTCAAATTATGATTTTGAGACATTTTAGTCGTGAAAAAAATGGCCCATCACAAATTAATGCATTAAATTGTCTTATAAAACAGTAGAAGCCGAAAAATATTTATTTTAGCCCATTTTCGCCCCCCAAAACAAGTCTTTTCGCAATATTCACCCATTAACGTTTAATTGTTTAAGGTTCACAAAAACTAAGAGTCCGTTTTCACAATTTGCCTGTGTGCTAGCATACATGCGAGCTCAACTATGGTATAAGTTGTTGATTGTTTGCAATATTATTTCTCACCCAACGAGAAATACCCGCTAGCACTGAAAATTCCAATTGTCGCAATTTAATTAGTCCGGGGGTTACCCTGTATTGCGATGCAAGTTCGATGCGAAAGCTAAATGCGATAAGATTACAATTTGGTACTCTGTATCATTAACGCAAACGCTTTCGCAAAACAAATAGAAAATAAGGCAACCCTGGCATCACCAAAGTTAACAATAGCGAGGAATGACAAAACGAAATGTCAAAAATTGTAAATAAAAACATTTTAAACAAAATTTTTGAGCGGTACGTGTGTTTTTAAAACTTTTTTTTATTTGTGAGATCATCCTGCACAACAAGACTGTCGTCTTATAAATTACAGTACAGGATTAATACATCAGAATTATACCCGAATAATTTAAATAAAATTGAGAATTACATTATTGTAAAGAATTAAAAGTTGTTTTAACGTCTGTTTGATCTGGCAAAGTCTTAGTTTGTTATAAAGATATTTTGGCTTTTGTTTATAGATTATTTTATGAAGAAACTAGCAAATGCCCGCTACTTCGTATGCGGAAAGGGAATAAAATATATCTGAACAATATTTATTATGGAAGTGGTGAACACTGGCGTTTCTGTAGTAAAACCTATTTTTAATATCAACATTTAATCAATTTATTTCCTTTTAGCTCTGTACACTGTTGTTAGATTTTCCAAAAAAAAAAAATATCTGCCGTACCAAAGTTTGTACCATTTACCACTTTTTTTACCACTACTTTTATATCTCAGCTCTATCCGTTCACGTTAATCTCAATTATAGCCAATATAGTTCCATTTAGCGCTTTTCCCTAAGTACGAATTTCCAAAGTTACCGCAATCCTACACTCCAACAGTAATCTGTCCAAGCAAATACAAATTGTATCGAATTTAGTTGCATTTAGTATTGCTTCGTGCACATTAGTATGATTTTCCAAAGTTACCTCCATATCTTAATTCTACATTCCAACAGTAATCTTAATTCCAAATTTCGAAATTCCAGCTCTATCTGTTCACCCAAATCTAAATGATACTAAACTCACTACCATTTAGGACTTTTCGACCTTTGGTACATCTTTCTTACCCTTTATCAGTGACCATCATTCCACATATCAGGATTCCAGCTCTATTCGTTAACCCAAATCCAAACTGTACTATATTTAGTAATTTTCGTGCACTTTTAGTTCGAATTTCGAAAAGCCTTTCTTTGTTACTCTCCATCAGTGACCCTCATTCCAAATTGCAGTATTCCTGCTCTATCCGTTCACCCAAATCCGAATTGAACTAACTTTAGTACCATTTAGTTATTTTCGTACCCTTATAGTTCCAATTTCCAAAAACCTTTCTTTGTTACTCTCCATCAGTGACCCCTCATTCCAAATTTAAGGATTCCAGCTCTATCCGTTCACCCAAATCATACTAAACTCATCACCATTTAGGACTTTTCGACCTTTGGTACATCTTTCTTACTCTTCATCAGTGACCCTCATTCCAAATTTCAGGATTCCTGCTCTATCCGTTCACCCGAATCCAAATTGTACTAAATTTAGTACCATTTAGTACTTTTGTTACTCTCCATCAGTAACCCTCATTCTAAATTTCAAAATTGCAGCTCAATCCTTTCACCCAAATCCAAATTGTACTAAATTTAGTACCATTTATTACTTTTCGTATACTAATAGGTCGACCTTCCAAACACCTTTCATTGTTACTCATCATCAGTGACCTTCATTCCAAATTTCAGTATTCCAGCTCTATCCGTTCACCCGAATCCAAATTGTACTAAATTTAGCTCCATTTAGTACTTTTCGTACACTTTTAGTTCGAATTTCCAAAAACTTTTCTTTGTTACTCTCCATCAGTGACCCTCATTCCAAATTTCAGGATTCCAGCTGTATCCGTTACGCCAAATCCAAGTTGTACCAAGGTTAGTACCATTTAGTACTTTTCGTACCCAAAAGTACGAATTTCTTAAACTTTCACAATGCTACAGTCCAACAATAATCTTAGTTCCAAATTTCACTATTCCAACTCTATCCGATCACTCATATCCAAATTGTACCAGGTTTGATACCATTTAGTACTTTTCGTACCCATAACCATAAATTTTCAAAACTACCTCAATCATTCACTCCAATAGTAATCTTAATTCCAAATCTCAAGATTCCACCTTTATCCGATCACTCTATTCCAAATTGTACCAAATTTGGTACCATTTAGTACTTTTCGTACCCAAAAGTACGAAGTTCCAAAATACCTTTATACTACACTCCTACAGTAATCCTAATTCTAAATTGCAGGATTCCAGCTCCATCTGTTCAAAATGTACCTTAGTTGGTACTATTTAGTACTTTTCGTACTCATATGTACGAATTTCGAAAACTACTTCCATATCTCACACCTACACTCCAACAGTAATAGAAATTCCAAATTTCAGAATTCTAACCGTATCGGTTCGCCAAATTCAAAGTGTACCAAATTTAGTACCATTTAGTACTATTCGTACACATGAATGCACATTCCCAAAACCATATATCAACACATCTTCCAGACCTTGATTTACATTCCAAATTTGAAGATTTTACCTCTATTCTTTCCCATAATACGAAATAGTACTAAATTTAGTACGTTTTAGTACTTTTCGTAGACTTGTAGTCCGAATTTCCAAAAACCCTTTGGTACACCTTTTTATCTTTCCATCAGTGACCCTCATTCCAAATTTCAGAGTTCTAGCTCTACCGGTTCGCCCAAATGCAAATTGTACCAAATTTAGTACCATTTAGTACTTTTCGCACACAAGAGTACACATTTCCAAAACCACCGCCTTGTATCAACACATCTTCTAAACCTTGATTTTTATTCCAAATTTCAAGATTATAGCTCTATCCGTTCACATAATACCAAATGGTACTAAATTTGGTAACTTTTAGTACTTTTCGTACACTTATAGTCCGAATTTCCAAAAACCCTTTGGTATACCTTTCTATCTTTTCATCAGCGACCCTCATTCCAAATTTCAGAATTCTAGCTCTTCGCGTTTGGCTAATACTAATGGTACCATATTTAGTACCTTTTGGTACTTTTCGTACCGTTCTAGTACGAATTTCCAAAAAGCAAGCCTTATCTGTCACCTTCGGACCAAGAGTGACCCTCACCCAAAATTTCATGATTCTAGCTTCAGCCGTTTCGTCTGGGCGTTGATGAATCAATCAGTCAGTCAGTGAATCAGTCACTCTACTCTTTTATTAATATAGATAACAAGGATTTCAGATTCAGGAGGTTCTTGAAAATGCAGCCATAAAGAGAATTCTTAAATGATGAGATGTGTTGAGTTGTACTTAGACCGTACACATAACGAGTTATGCTATTAAAAGCAACATTCAATTTTCTTCGACTGCATGCATCACAATGCGCATAAAGCTCGCAGCCGTATAACAAGCTTGGGACCAAAAATGTTTTTGGCAATAGCAATCCTATATTAAGTGGTGTGTAGGATTGGGTTAGCCACAATATATGAAGCTTGGCATATATGGTAACATGGGGCGGCTTCGCCACTGGGGCGCCTTCGCCAGCACCGATTTTCCTGATAATTATAACTGCTACCGAAATGCCGTTAAAGGAAAAATTGTGAGTTTAACGAAGATCTTTCATCTCCCAAAAATTGGCATTTCTATCAAATTTATGATTGCTGATGCACGCGGTTTCATGTTTTTGGGGTATTGCGAAAAATATTGATGGTAGGTATAGTTTGTGATATCTTGTATACCTTTTGTGATATCAAAATTATATTTTATACCGTTAATAGACAGCTACTGAAGAATATAAATCCAAATAATTTGCATGATAAAAGTAATTATAAATGTCAATATGTTCATATTATGAACTATGTAGGGGGTGGGGCGGCTACGCCATGATAGGGGTATTGTGGGTTAATGTGAGAAATATGTCAGGTTTAACTTAAATTGTTTATGCTATTGATATACCACGCTATAATGTGAAGTTGAAATAATTTGGCAAAAATTTCATTTTTATGCTTAATTCAAGCTACCTTCTTCAATTAACGGCTAGAACATGTTTCTTTTTGTAGATTTTAGAATCATTTTTGATTATTAAATAGAAAACATGTTCCTTTTATGCATAATGTTGATATTTGGGGTGGAAGTATGGTAAATGCCAGTTTTAGAGTCCGTTGATATATGTCCTATGTCGATGGCGAAGCTACCCCATGGGTGGGGAGGCTTCTCCTCTTTTTAGACATTTTGTAAATTCTCAAAAATAATATTTAAAAAAAAGTTATAATCATTTATATATCAAAACTTATAGTCAAGAAATGCTAATATTCTTACCAAAAATAATATTTGGAAAAATTTTAATGATATCGATATGAGAACATTTTGAACAAAAACGTGGCGAAGGCGCCCCATATTACCATATGTACCTGTCCAACAACTGTATTAATGTGGTTAGTCCAATTCAAAGAACTATTGAATATCAAACCTAAATTTTTCGCGCAGGATACTATTTCAACCTTTTCATTGTTAACTAATATATCAATAGCTTGTATGGAACAATTTTTATTTTTGGGATTTAAAAAAGACCATTAGCATTGACCCATTTGCATACTCTCCCGGGATCATCATTAAGACGTTGAACACATTGATTAATGTTGTTTAAGGGGCTACTTTGATATGTTTGCACGTCGTCTGCATACATATGGATTTTACTATATATCAACTGATGAGGAAGATCGTTGGCATACATAGAAAAAAAAAGAGTCATCGATCCTTGTGGTACTCCTTTAACCACTGAAAGTGGTTTTGATATCATGGTTCCAGTGTATACAGACGGAGACCGATTACAAAGATACGACATTATAAGACGTACCGAAGTTGTGGCAAATTTAAAAAAAAATGCGAAGTTTAAGACACAAGTTTTTATGGTCGAAAGTTTTAAAACTTTTACCCTGCGTTTACAAATGACAGGACAGTTGATTGTCAAAAACCCAAAACATGCCTGTGTGACATAGGCGTTCAGACAACTGTTGTAAAATTATTATCACAACAGTTGTAAAATTATGAATGAAAATCATCGATTCCTTTTAGTTTTCCGTTCACTTATTTTGTTTTTGTACATATTCTTTTGTTTTCAGCTCATTTAAATTATCATCTCACTTCTTTTTCACAAAAATTTGTTAACGACAAATAGTATGTGTATGTGTTAGTAAATCAGAGTTGTATTTGAAGACAAACTGTCTGGTGTAAACGCCTAGTTAGAGTTTTGCTGCAACACAATGAAACTCACCTTGTTATCATAAATTTCACTTCTTATTGCCTCCGAGACTTCAGTTAAGGCAATAATGCAGCTGTGATTAGCGCCGAAGCCAGATTTCAAATCGGATAGTAGTGATTTTCGGTGAAGATACTCTGATATTTGTTGATGTATGATTTTTTCAAATATTTTGGAGATATAAGGGAGAATAGCGATAGGTCTATATTCCATATTGGATTTGCGTACAGGGACAAGTTTTGCTTGTTTCCAAAGCCTGGGGTAAATGCTTGAACAAATAATAGTATTGAAAAAGTGTGTGATGTTTGGTAACAAACTCGGAAAAATTATGCGGACAAATTTAGGATCAACTCCATCAGGTTCGACGGCATTCGATTTCACTTGTTTAAAATAATCTTGAACTTCTTCCTGTGAAGCGCATCTAAATTCGAAATCACTCTCACCAGTAAATGATGAATCAATATTTCCATCAAAGCCATCGAAGAATGGATCAGCTTGTACACATGCTATGTTGATAAATGTTTTGTTAAGGTCATTTGCATCTGCGGGGCAGGTATCAAATGCCTTCGTTTTACCGACACCAATATCTCTAATTATCTATCGTTTACTTTTTGAATCTAATGCTGAATTGTATTGATTGATATAAAAACGCTTCTTTGCAGCATTGATTTTTCTTGCGGTTCGAAATTCATTATAAAGTTCAGGGGTTCTAAAGCGTTTCCACCTGGAGTATGCTTTATGCCTATCAACAATAATCGATTTGATGTACGAGTTACACCAAGGCTTTGTATCCGGAGTGATTCTTTTACTTTTAAGAGAGACTGTCGCATTATATAGAAATAGTATATTTTCCTGAATAATGGATCATCAACCACAGTAATAAACCGGTACAAATTATTCCAAATGATGTTTAAAAACCTGTAATCTCGGTTGAGGAATGTTTGTTCGTTCTCATTGAAACAGAAAGAATAGGTGAGAAAAATTAAATCATGTTTAGAGAAGCAAGGTGCTGACACTTGATAATAGAAGATGACATTTGAAAAGTGTGTAGGGGTTGTGTTGTTAGTGGCATATGAGTCAAGAGCAATCATATTGTTTTTTTAGTGATGAATCTGTTAGGGTGTTTGAGTTAAAATCGCCTGCTATTATTACTTCGTTGTAACCCAGAGGTAATGTTTCTAGTTGGATTCGGTGGCGTTATGGTTTGAGGAAAATGAACATGATGAACGAATTACAAGAAATTTAAGAGATCGATCAAATATACTCTCCCTAAATTACCACGGGTAAGAAAATAGAAGTACGAATTATGTGAGAAACATTTTCAAATATTTCATTTTTATAGAATTATACAAAATTTTCGTCTCAATAAAGTTGCATTTATGGATGTATTAAACGCTATTAAAGACGACCTCGTCGTTCCAAATAGATCCATAGCAATTCCAACCCCGATAAAAGTGGCTGCTGCTTTGAAATTGCTTGGACAAGGTGGTTATCAACACCAAATCGGCCAAGACCATCTTTCAGGATTATCACAGCAATCTATGTCGCGTTGCTTAAAGGAAGTTTGCGAGGTGATCGAGCGAATACTTTGTCCCAAGCACATACAATATGAGGTAACTGTGGAAGAGGAAATTGCAATAAAAATAGGGTTTTTCCATTCGTGTGGCATTCGTGGGGTGATTGGGGCAGTTGATGGCACCCATGTACAAATGATTAGACCGACCAGAAACGAACACCTATACTTCAAGAGAAAATTAAAGCACAGTATGAACGCAATGGTGGTATGTGAGGTTTTTTGTATAATGCGGCTTATTAAATAATACTTTCCTTTTTGGTAGATATGTGGTCACCAAATGAGAATTACATTTATAAATTGCCGGTATGGCGGTGTTAACCATGACTCACATATTTGGGCCCTTTCCAACGCAAAGCAAAAAATTAAAATAACGTTTCGAAGAAGGAGAGAAGAGATTTTGGGTGTTTGGTAAGAAACATAAAACAAGTTTAAATGATTTTTTCTTACTTATTTTTTAATCATTTAAAAGGTGATTCGGGCTACCCACTGGAACCCTGGCTACTTACCCCACACAGGAACGCGACGGAAAATTCGCCCGAGAGTCGTTTTAATAAAAAGTTTTGCAAAGGAAGGTCCATAATTGAGAGAGTGTTTGGTGTTTTGAAAGGCAGATTTCGGTGTCTGTTAGCAGTCAGATAATTGCATTACGCACCAGAAAGAGTGGTTCAAATAATGAACGTATTTGCGTAGATTTTAATTCACAACTGGCAACACACCAAATCAGGGACGTAGCCAGGATTTCATTTCGGGGGGGGCCCACCTGACCAAAATTTTGAAAGTTCATGTTAGCGAAAATTTCTTATTTAGTAATGATGTAAACCTTATTATATACTTATATTACTCATGAAATAATTGTCATTACTATTTTTTAATTAAAATTACGTAAGACTTCTTGGCCAATTTTCCTTTTTTCAGAACTTTCTTGACAATATATCAGAGTTAATATATGTTCAAACTATAGATATATTAATAATCGCGTATACTTTTGGATGTATCATTTATCAAATAACTCACAACTACAGTGAATGTTATGTAATTCAGTGATATCACTTCGGTAAGACCAAAAGAAAGAGTATAAAATCGGAAAATCTTAGAAATATCTTAATCTTTCCCACGGTGCTTTTGAAACAAATTGAAATAGTAGGTTCTTACACTGGGAAGTTTTTGCATATTTTGAAACTACAATGTTCATAGATGAGAAAAATAAAAAAAAAAAAAAAATCGCCGGACCGCTTTTTAAATAAATCGCGATTCAAGTTGACATTTTTAGGGTTTTTTTAAGTTTTCACGATTTTGCTTGGAAACCACAAGTCTTATCGAAATGTGACCAGGGAAAATGTTATAGATATGAAAATTCTCTACAAGATTGTCTTTTAAGGGAACGTTCGGATATCATGGCGTTATCCACTAGTATTTTTTATATTTTTATATAAATAAAAGAAAAAAATTCCGATACAAGTGTCTTCTTTTCTTGTCTTTTATCACGCGCTGGTGTCAGAATATGGTCAGTTTTTCAATTTCGGAAAGTCAGGTGTCCAATCGTTGTTACTGTTACTGCCATTGAAGTTATTCCCTAAAGATATTTTGGTGTCCAATCGTAGATCTTATCACAAAGAAATTCTGAAGCTGATAGTGGTTTTCTTAATAGAGAACTAATGCTGAGTAATAGTGAGTCTATCCATGATGAAATTCTAGCACCCAATCGTGGGTATGTATTGACAAATTCTGTCGCCCAATCGTGCATCTGTCAATAGACTATTTTGGCGTCCAATCGTCGCACTTCTCTATCGTGGATTTTCTCATAAATTGATCAGAAAACAAGAAAACTCTTATCTTGAATAATTTTAAAATGAAATTTTGGCGCCCAGATTTATAGCAAAAATCCATGAACACAATTTTTCCCAATCTACATTTTTTATACTCTCAGCCTTTAGTCAAAATATGCCTCATCGAAATAATGGCTTTAGGGCCAAAGTGTGTTTGGAAGAAACTTGTTTCAGAAAATTTGGAGTAGACTTAGCTATGTTCGTCCGTCTGGGTGACTGCCTGGAGAACACGATAATTCTCGAACAGATCAACCGATTCGATCCACTCTTACGATAACCTTCCACAGAGTATTTGAAATTTTTCGGAGAAGTACAGTTTAAGACATCTCTAGATAATTAGTAAATATACCTGTGTAAGCTTAAGACCTCAGTATTCATGGCTTCACTTCCTTTATGCTAATAATTTAGTTATAACTAAAAATATGAAATAAATAAATTATTATGTAAATTATTATATAAATAAATTATAAAGACCTCTTTGGAAACGGTTTGCTTTTTTGCAACAATTGTTCTCGGGACTCCTATTACTACAATAGAAGTTTTTTCAGGGACATGCCCATACTTCCAGAGAAAATGGCCCGAAAGCTGTAAGGAACGCCTAGGGCCATCATATGTAGTGGCTGGTGCGCACGACAACTTTCGAACCGGATACTGCGTTGGTCCAAACATTGTTTATAGCAATATTTCTGCGAGCCTTATATAAAGTTCGTAGATGGTGATTTTCGGTCTACTCCTTCTGGTTTTTCCACCCTAAAATTCAAGAATTGTAGCTACCAAACTTTGGTTTTAGTAATATATTGTCTAAACTTAGTTTTAGCTCGAAAATGGGTACATC
Organism: Musca autumnalis; assembly: GCF_047663935.1. Classification (NCBI taxonomy): domain Eukaryota; kingdom Metazoa; phylum Arthropoda; class Insecta; order Diptera; family Muscidae; genus Musca; species Musca autumnalis. The sequence goes on along the minus strand of NW_027411866.1, from coordinate 69,062,533 downwards.
CCAACAAACCTTGAAAATAGTTGTTTAATGCAGTTTAAGGTCGGCATTCTTTGTCTGTGTATATTTTTTCTTGAAAAAACTGAAAATTATACTGTGACTGTGTAAGTGAAATGACTTGTGGGCGCAATATCTTTTAAAAGGAATGACTCCCAAAATAAGATATACTTCCAAATTAACTTTGTCGGTCCGCTTCATTTCTTCGGTTACCTTCTCTCCCGACTGATACTTGTTGAGATTTTGACGAATCTGAATCTGTTTTCGATATTTTTTTTTGTTTGATTTCGTTTGTCGTTATAAAGTCCTTTGCCGAAAATAAAATAATCTTGATTTTGTTAACATTCGAAAGATCGAACAAAACATAAAATACGACAGAAAAATCCTTTATTGTACAATAGACATTTACTAATTTGTAGGAAGAGACGAGTTTCAAATAATCTTAACGGTGGAATAGAAAATATATCATAAAAAATGATTGATATAGTTTTATTTGTTGCAAATTTCAAACATAATAAAGAATTTGTAATTGTTATGAAGATCAAAATAGTTTATTACAAAAAGGTGTTAGAGACTATATACTCATTGCTCTATTCAAAAGTTTCAAAAACAAAAGATCGCAAGAATGTTTTTTCTAGATGTTGTTTATAAGCTAAAGTATTGGACGTAATATGCTATAAACGTTCAATAAATACAAAAAAACCTATTGTTCTGACCTCAGTAAAACTTACAGTCAGTCTAAAATTACAATTAAACGCTTAAACAACACCTTAAAACTTAACAACAACTCTGCAGAAAATTGCTCAAAAAGTCTAAAGTTTTCATTATTTTTATACTTTCAAATATGTTGCACAATAAGTATACCAAATGTAGTTAAATAATTCTCTTCCACCAAATACTTTACATATTTCTTGAAAATTTTAAAACAGTTTAAAAATTCACTCAAAAATTAAAAAAATGTGTAACATAAGCTAATATCCTATGGGAACGAAAATCATTTCGGGGGGGGGCCCGGGCCCCCCGGGCCCCCCCCCTGGCTACGTCGGTGCACCAAATTATTGAGACAGAAAGTCTTAATGAAATTGAAATGTGTGTTTATAGCAATACGAACAACAGCGAAGAAACAAATATTGCTGACGAAATAAGGAATAATATTAGAAACAATTTGATTTAAATAAAATTACCTTTACTTATAAATAAAATAAATAAAAAATAAAAAAACTTGTAATGTAAAATGTTAAAGCTTCTGTATGGCGATTTTGAGATCTTAAAATTCATTAGTCAGTCGTTCTTAAACTAGGTTACCTTATATGCATATTATAAAGAATTAAATTAATACTTACTGTATGGGAAATGAGGAATAATTATACATATCAATATATTGGATCACATATCGTCACTTATCACAAAGTTTTACTTATTTCCAATTCTAAAATTTTCTGTGTTTAATTCTAGCTTTTCTGTTGCATTTTTTGTTTTTAGAGCTTGTATTTATTTTTATATTCAAATTTTTCCTTGCAAAAAGCTAGAAAGAACAATATACCCAGCTGACTGAACTGGGCTGTAACGTTAGTGTCATATGCGACATTTAAAATATTTATTTCTTTTTTATACCCTCAGCATTTATGCTAACGAGGGTATATACACTTTCGTACGGACAAAATGTGCTTCATCGAAATAATGGTTTTAGACCCCAAGTATGTTTGGACGAAATGTGTTTCAGACAATTTGGAGTCGATTGAGCAATGTCCGTCCGTCTGTCTGTCTGGCTGGCTGGAGCGCACGATAACTCTCGAACAGATAAACCGATTCGGTTAAAATGTTGGCTTTCGTAATATTTTGCCCAAACTTAGTTTAAGTTCGAAGATGGGCTATATCGGTCCACTCCTTCCGGTGCCTCCCACACAAAAGTTCGAAAATGTTCGGAAAAATTGTTCGTACGGTAACTCTTGAAGGGAGTGGCAGAATTGATCCATACTTTGCACATCCTGAAATGTGTACCAGACTTAGATAAGGTTTCAATATGGACTTAATCGGTCTACTCCTTCGGGTACCTCCCACACATAATTTCGGAAAAGTTCAGTTTAGGGCCACATCTCGAATCGCTTTGATTTTTTTAGCAACTTGTATTCACTGCCCCCATAGGACGGTACAAGTTTCATTAGGGGCAAGTCCATACTTCTTGAGAAAATAGCATGAAAGTTGCAAAAAAAACCCTATGACACCGTGTGAGCTGGTTGGAGCGTAAGATAACTCTCGAACGGACCCGCCGTTTCGGTCCAAAATGTGGCGTTCGTAATATTTTGGACAAACTTAGTTTAAGTTCGAAGATAAACTATATCGGTCCACTCCTTCAAGTACCTCGCCCACAAAAGTTCAAAAATGTTCGGAAAAATTGTTCGTACCGTAACTTTTGAAGGGAGTGGCCGAATTGATCCATACTTTACGCATCCTTATATATCTACCAGATATAGATCAGGTTCAAATATAGACTATATTTGTGTACTTCATCCGGTACCTCCCACACAAAATTTCGGATAAGTTCACTTTAAGGCCTGATATCGAATCACTTTGATTTTTGTTGAAGCTACTTGCATTCGCTGCCTCAATTACGATGGTAAAAGTTTTTTTCAGGGGCAAGTCCATACTTCTTGAGCAAACAGCCCGAAGGGTGTAAAAACTCCATAGGCACCATATGTAGTGGCTGGAGATCCACTTCCAGAATGGTCAATATCGATCCATTCCTTTTAGTATCTCCTCCGCAAATCTTTAATTCTAATCAATACTTTTGTCGGTTCAAACGCGCCCAAAATTTTTAAAACCCCATAAATACATAGGTTTTTTTGGGAAAAATTTGTTTCAATATACACAGGCTGAGGGTATATCTCTGTCGGCAAAGCCGACTGATACTTTTTTACTTGTTCGATGTACATATCCCTATATATTTTTTGTGGAAAAAATTATTCCAAAAAAAACTATTTCCCATAAAGACTTCTTCATATAAATGACATGTAATCTCCTCCAAGTCCGAACGATGTGCCGCATAAACACCACTTATAGTGGCGGCAAAACATTGGTTAATATGTGTGATATTTCGTTAAATTTGAAAAAACCCTAATAAACATCTGCTTCTTTGATTTCAAAAACAACAGACTGAAGCATCTTCTCCTTTTTCAATGAATTTCCAGTGATCCCAATAATTTTTGCAGGAATTCTACTATCTGTGAGAATTTATGCATTTAGTGGAATAATTTGGAAACATTCAAATTGAAAATCTAACGAATTTTCATTCATGTTTTTCAAAATATTCAATCAAACGTGAAAAATTATTAGTTTTTTAAATTCCAATAATATATAGATATTTCCCTATTTTGTTTACATATACCGTTGACACTAACATTACAAACAAAAACTAATTTCTATGTGTAATTATTGTAGTATTTACTTTACCTTATTTGTTCTACCATGGCAAAAGGCAAGTTTTTTCTTTTAATTCAAACATTTTCCTATTGTATCTTACTAATTCCTTCAAGGAACACGGAATATCGCCCAAAAGTTTGGTGGATTCTTTGTGAAATATCCCTTGAGTGCCCACTTGTGTTTTTAAAAGGCTATGACGTTCGTTTTGGTTTGACAGCCGTGAACGTATGGTAGACTGAAAGCTTTCATCCAGCAGTTACGTTTGGCCGCGGGCGCTGGTTCATTTAAAATGATGTTTTCATTTTGGTGCTATAACAAAACCTCTTCTATAAGATCGTTGAGACATCTTGACTAGTATTAGCACTTGTTTTGAAGCACGCCGATGTTGGCAGTCCGTTAACGGCTTCTTCCATATGAAGAAGAGTAATGATTTGTTACTCTTTAGGGGAAAACGGGCAATACTGTGAGACACCACCACCGGTGCTGGAAATACTCACTTTGTTCCTGCGCGTCTTAACCTTTGTATGGGTTTTTAGGTCAGACCAAACCTGTAAATATGTACACATAGTTAGTTTCACATTTTATACATAAAAAATATAATACATTACTTTTTTCCAACCATCGACATCTCTTACAGAAGGTCCATTTGAATTGAGGTCATCAGCCAGTTTTGTCCACAAATTGTTGGCGCGTTGTTTCGCATTTGCACTTTGCACCTATCCCTTGGCCAAATCGCTGTGTTGGACCATGAAGTCTACTAAGGTTTGCAACTGACGTTCCTGAGTCTGTAACTTTTTTGACTTTTCCCTAAAAGAATAAACAATTTAGATATAAATATAAAAATTTAATTGTGCTTACTTACATGTTTCGTTAATTTTTTGTCTGCTATTTTGTTTGCGCAAGATATTTGCGTTTAACGAACGAGTTTGACGTACCTTGTCGTATTACAGAGGGCAGCGATGCCAGATTTGCGAAAAGTTGATGCGAAAGGTGATAAGGAAACGAATTAGAGAGTACCGATTACTCGATTCGGTACCATTTTTTTACGTATCGCAATACAGAGTTACCCCCCAGAACTAGTTCTAATGGCCCCGGCACATACGGCACGTTGAGCGTTGCGTTACAACAACCACATGAAAACTTCAAGAACAAACTTGGCATCACTTACACATTTTTCATGTGGTTGTTGTTTTTAACGCGCGACGCTACTCACAACGGACCGTATATGCCGGGGCCATAAGCGGTACTACTACACAATGAACCCTAATGGCTATATCACACCATATGTTTTTTCACATGTATGACATCAGGTGGCCTGTATATTAGTATACCACGGCACAATTAACCAGGTAGTGGCATCGTAAAATTTTGAATATGTTATGTCAAAACTTTCTTTATGTTGTTGGGGAAATTACAACAAAAATAATTTTTTTATAAAGGGATTTGACTTTTCATATTCGATCAGCTAGTGTGATGCCACTACCTGGTAGTTCTGCCATGTAGTATACCCAAAGTGACAACATACATATGAAAAAGCATACGGTGTGATATAGTCATAAGTAATGCGATGGGAACCAATTGACACCTTTATGTCCCCAAGTAAACGACGAGGCGTCAGTTGTATGAATAATTCACATTTGCATTTTGTTAATATCTTACACATCAATGCAGCATACGATAACAGATGCTAGTGTTGATGGACTGAACATTTTCGTATATATTATTCATATTGTGCTGGTATGAAAAGGAAAACGAAGGAAATATACAAATTGCTCTTACTCTTAAATAAAATCCACGACTTTTTAAACAACTACAGTAGAACACGTATATAAGTGTAGACTTGGACTAGTACAGTACAAACTACGGGTAATGCATAGAGAGTCAAGTGGTTGGTTACTTTCGCTGATATCTCCTTGTAAAAGTTTGCATTTGATTGCACTATGAAGAGTCTAAAGTGGAACTAGTTACTGCAACCTTTGGAATCGACGAGTTTCCGATACCGAACTAGTCCATGTCCCTAGCGGATATTTACTTGTAATAAAAAAGAGAATTAGGGAAGAGGTTGATGCTCAACGGTTGAATGTTGTTATCAGGGATGCCAACTGTTCCGAGGCAAAAATCGCTACAGAAAAAATCTGTTAAAAACCACCACAAATCTCCACTGACTAAGACCAAAAAGCACTACGAAAATGTGTCAAGCTCACGGGCCGGTTCTATGCACCGGATTGACACGGAGGAATCTTCGACCAGGGGCCGTCACCTCAACAATTATGTGTTTGTGTTCGTGTATTTTTTCACCATGGGAGCGGCAATTTATCCCGGAATGCCTGCTCCGAGCTCTTCTGGTCCGTCCCGAGGTAGATATGAACCCCGGGCCAGTATGGATCTGTCCCGTTTGCCAGATCCGCATCCACCACCTGTCAGTATAGGTGAGATGTAATGGATGTATGGAATGGGTGCATTTTCGTGGGTGCTCTGGCCTTAGTCGCACCCGGGATTACAGCAATAGGTATGTTGCTCCTTGCTGCGTCAGAACATCCAGTCCAGTCTAGTGCGTCTACAACGTCGTCGTCTGACCCTTCGTAGTCGTCGGAATACGAGACGCCCCCGCAGTCTCCTAAAAAACACCACAAGTTGTTGTTCAACGGCCCGGAAATTCGTCATTCTTGCAATTCAATTGCAACGGTCTCCGCAACAAGCGAAATTGTGGATTTTATGAGTCGGAAAAACATCATGGTAGCCGTGATTAAAGAAACAAAGCCCACTGCCACCTGTAGCTTGCGTTGTGATGGTTACAACGTTTTGCGGAAGGATCGCACAAGAAGCGGAGGAGGAGGACTTGCCTTCATCTGTCTGTCCAGTACAGACCTATCTCTTGACTTGTCTCTAGTGACCCATACATGGAATGTATGGGGGTAGCAGTAAAGTGTGGTACTGCCGAGGTAGAGCTGCTTAATGTCTACATACCGCCGATGAATAGCTGTGCCCGGCGTTATGTGCCCGATATTAGTTCGCTTTTAGAGGGCAATAACCGTCTGGTGCTAGGGGACTTCAATGCTCATCACGAGCTTTGGCATTCCGTCCTAGGTAGGGACCAGAGGGGTACAGCGCTGGCCTAACAAATTGATAGCTCCACGTTTTGCGCGGTGAATGAAGACGCTCCTACGGGGATTAGAGGAGACTGCCACAGCTCGCCAGATATCACCATTGTGGCACGAGGTCTGATAAATGACGTATCCTGGCAATCCGTAATTTCCCTTAGCTCAGACCACCATCCTATCATCGTCTCCGTAAACAGACCACCGATTTCATAACCTCTGAACGCCGTACTTTCCTGGATCATGGGAAAGCCGATTGGGAAGGGTTCAGAGAATTTACCAATCACCACTTCAGAGATCCTCGGGTAGCTGAGAAAACTTTCCGGGACATCATCACTGCAGCAGCCGCTCGCTACATACCTGCTGGTCGAATTCCCGAAATAAGACCAAATTTCCCAGCAGAGGCGGCGGGACTAGCAAATGAGCGTGATGAGCTTCGTCGTACGAACCCTGAAGACCCAAGAGTTAGAGAGCTTACTCCTGAAGTCAACAGGCTAGTAGGCGAACATAAGATGAAAAAGTGGTTAGACCACCTGAAGCAATGCAACATTGGTGCAGGATTAAGTAAATTGTGGACAACGGTTAAATCATTCTCGAATCCGGAGAAGAATGATGACAGAACAGCAGTTACTTTCAACGGCGTGACAGTAACTGACCCAAAGAGGTGCGCGTGTGAGTGATGTTGCAGATGCCATCCGCAACGCGAAATCAAACAAAGTCGTTGTCTTGGTGGTACTTATATTGAAATTGGTATGAATTTTTAGGGTGAACAGGCCCAAATTTCTTGACGCTGTTGGTTAAATCATTTTTTTAACATCTAAATAAACCTCCTCTGTTATCGTTTCCCCCATATATGACAGTTTTCCGAACTTTATGGTATGTTTTGAATTTTTGTTTTCCATAGCTGTAAGGGGGTTTCGCAATACTTTTTGAGGCCCATCGGGACATTTCAAAATAATTTTAGTTTCATCATAAAAAATAACGACATCCCAATACTAAAGATGACGTGAAAAATTGTCTGTAACAAGTCTGAATAGTTTCTGTATATTGGATGGCAATGGGTTTTACCTAGTCACTCGTGAGGAAGGGTTGTCTGACTTTTCCATATGACACACTCCAAAATCTTTTTAACTTGAGAAATCAATTTTCTTGTGCTGCGTCAATTTCTTTAATCATTCTCCTGTCAATTCGTGGGGTTACTATTCTCTCTCGGTGCGGTATATGATGTTGTATACAGTTCTCAGCTTCATAGGCTAATGAATCGTATAGACATAGATTTGCTCTCAGCATTTTTCTTCGAATTTTCTAAAATTGGTAGATGGCGTTAGTAGTTTTATTTATAGTTACTGAACAATTTGCCATGAGGTTTTATTAAACCCATTTTAATTTTTAAATTTGTTTCAAGGATGCTTTTTCTCCTCATTGGAGTCTGTCTACTACCTTAAAATACGATTATGTACGAAGTACATAAAATGAAAGGTAATGACAGAATCTAATGAGTGACGTTTGAGAAAAGTCCGCATCTCAATATCTACGCTAGAGTTATTAAAACTAACACCAACGATATGATCACGTCCTACTCGTCAAACCCTTTGTACAAAGGTAATACCGTTCCACGAACGTTAAATCAATAAAAATACAGTCCACTGCGATTAGAAAAAATACTTTCACATCGTGTTTTATTTTTCTCTAATTTTCTTTCCATATTGCTACGCAAACATTGGTCCAATCGAGCCGGATTTTACGATCGGTCTCTTTGCCTTTACAAGGAAAACCCAAAAACCAACAAAAAGCAAAGACTACGTCGCAGCAACAACAACAAAGGATCTACGATCAACCACATCAATTTATTTTCCAATAAATTGCGATTTTTACCATCACAACAAAGGTATGTACACATTTCATTACGTGAAAAAGTGACATACCAAAATTTACAAGTGTTGTGCATAATTAAAAAAAAAAACCGTTTGTCGTTTTACAATAAATATTTAATGTCCGTCCGCCACCTACGATATTGCCGTCGGTAAAATTCATTTAAAAAATACCAACAAAAATAAGTGTCCACTATTTCCTCACATAAAAACAAAAACAATCACATTGATTTTTCTTATTTTTATTTATTTCCAAATTTATCAGTGTTTTTGCACATTTCTTTTATATTTTAATACATAATCAATTGTTATTGTGGTGTTTTTCTTTTATTGTGCTACTTTTTGTTCGCCAATGCATCAAAATCATCACAACAATAACAATTCCAATATAAAAGAATAATTGTCATTCACTTGTCATTACTGCTGATTGTTTCCACCTTTAATTAATACGGGTGGCAGATTTGGCACTCATATACCATTTACACTACGATCGATTGTATTAGGCGTATTCCCGTGTACTAAAAATTAAAATTATTTTCGTAAAGATATTTTAGTGCTGTTTTCTCGTATTTTTTGAGTTGAATCCTTCGGATATTAACTGAAAATAAATTTTATTCGTGTTTTTGACACCGTGCCCGCTACCGTCGGTATTAGTGAAGTGGTTTTGCGAATTTTCAATATTTTTAATATTTTTGGAAATTTGTTTTCGGCAAGTGCTATCTTCGACACATTGCCATAGTTTACGTGTATTATACGATACACTCTAAATATTTTGCGAAATTTAGAATACACTGAGAGAAAATTGGATTTAGTTTTACATTTTTCTTAAAATTTAAAGAATTTTTTTGGGTTTAATCACGTTAAACCTCAAATATATTGCCGTATCCACGATACATTATGGAAATAGTCTACGACTACAAATAAACTCAGTGTATTTTACCAATAAAATAATTTTATTTTGAAGCATCACGTGTTTTAAAATTATTTTTTCTAATACTTTAGTGAAAATTTACTACCTTTATTGGATTTTCGCATACAATTTTGACATCACGTGTCATTTCCAAAGTAATAGAATACTTTTCAAGCAATTTCGTTGAATTTGTACAACTACGTGCATTATTTAGGAAATTTATTTAGTCTTCGACTACATTTAATTTCTCAATACGACATTTCGTGTCACAAATTATCTTTGTTTTTGACTTTAAACCTGAATTTCATTCAAAATGCCCTTCACTCCTTTAGATTTGTTCAACAGAGCTGCTGATGCTTTAGTCAAATTTGATGCCTACTTCAGTTCCCAACGGGACGATGAGCTCGATGTTTATATCTTAGAATTGCTAGGAGCTGAGGCGAAAACATTATGGGAAAAAGTTAAAAAACAATCTGATATATGCCTCAATTATCTATATGAAGATAAAAATTCCAATAAGGAAAACCTTGTAGCTGCCGACATCAAATTCGATGTCGCATACAAGTGCTTTATGAATGTTTTATCGTCCATTAATAGAAAGTTAGGTGTACTCCGGACCTCGTCTCAGTCACCTACTTTCACTTCTCCAAAATCTCATATAGATAAACCTACAGTACCACGTTCTGAAGATACAACGACCATTTCCGATGTTTCACATCGATTGACACCTTCAAATAACTCATCCTTCACATCCTGTGGAGATGTTAATGCTTGTCACAGACTTAATTTACCCCCCTGTGACATCGAAGTGTTTAATGGCGATTTTCTCTCCTGGCCTACGTTCAGGGATTTATTTTCTGCCCTCTATATAAACAACAGCGGCATAAGTGATATAGAACGCTTATGTCATTTAAAGAAAAAGACCAGTGGTGATGCCCATGAAATAGTGGCTAAGTTTTCGCTTACCCACACAAATTTTAGTCTGGCGTGGAATGCTTTGCAACAAACTTACGACAATCCACGTATTTTGGTGAACCACCAACTAAAACGCCTCTTTGACCTACCAGTTTTAGAAGAGGAAACTAGTTTAGGGTTGAAGTCTTTGCAAAGAGGCATAAACGGGTGTATTTCGTCCATGTCTAATTATGACGTGCCGACAGAAGACTGGGATCCAATTCTAGTTTTCCTTTGTCTTCAGAGATTACCTAAACACTGCGTTGTGCTATGGGAACAATGCATTAAAAACAAATCCGCATTGTCCTCTTGGTCAGATTTGGATCAATTTCTCACGGAAAGAATCCAAACTCTGACCTGCTTACGTGATATTAGGGGCATAGACTACGTCGAACCTCTAAATCACAACAAAAGACTTTCCCATTCCACGAATGGTGAAAGCACTAAAACATCTGTGGCCACGCCACAAAGCACACCTCGTTCTTCACGGTATTCTCGTGCACCCTCGCCAAAATCGTGTGCTCTTTGTTCACGACAAAGGCACCATCTTAGGGTTTGCCAAAAATTCCTTCGACTTTTAGTTCCTGAAAGGATAAGTGCAGTTAAGAAACATTACTGTTGTCTTAACTGTTTGTCTCACGGACATAAAGCTTCAAAATGTAATAGTGTACATAATTGTACTATATGCAACAAAAGGCATCACACCCTGTTACATAGGGAGGTCTCACCGCATCGTACATCTCCGACGTCGCCTGATTCCAGGAGTTTAGTTGCTTCAAATTCCCCTTCTACCTCTACAGGTCATCCATCTGGGTCTAATTCTAGACAAGTATTTCATACCACTAAGAATAGGGAAATATTGTTAGGCACGGCTATGGTCCATATTGTGCACGAAGGTACTACGTACCCAGCCAGAGCTTTAATTGATCCTGCTTCTGAATCATCTTTCATTTCTGAAAATATGCAAAGTAGAATAGGTATTGCCACAAATGCAGTTAGAGCCTCAATTTTGGGTGTGAGTAGGTCAGTTTCTGTCATTTCTGACAAAGAATGTTCCATTCACATTGTGTCTCCTTTGGACGCTACGCATTCAATGGACACAACTGCTCTTGTCGTTCCGACCATTGCAGATAATCTGCCCTCCTGTTCCATCCCAACTGACACTCTACCACAATTGCCAAATCTACGTTTGGCGAACCCCGATCCATTCTTTTCCCATTCTGTTGACCTTCTTCTTGGTGCAGATCTTTATCCGAAGATTCTGGCACAGGGTTCTCATACTAAGATATTAGGTTCGTTGATAGCGCAAAGTACAGTCTTCGGCTGGATCCTTACAGCTCCAATGCCATCCACCCATACTGGGCCTTCTATTTAGGGATTCTCCTTGAAATAGTTAGGATAGAAGACTGGGGACATTGAGTCTTTGAGCTCCAATTTATCCATACGGACGCTATTGACAGTCATGCACTTAACTTTCGGTGGTGTATGTGTTGACGGGTTAGTAAGCCATGCTAGGTTAGTTTTCCCACGGAAAACAGAGATTACATCGCCTACACTTCTCCACCACTTGCTACGCAAGTATTGGTTCTACGACCATCTACTTAAACTTTGGCCATACGGCCGTCTATCTTATTGGTTTTAATGGGCACATCCCAAAATGTTCATTAGGCATTTGATTGAAATTTTGATTAATAAAAAGTCCTAAAATATTCCGTCACTGGATATTTCATTCAAGCTCCTCCGGGGCAAAAATATTTATCTATGTTCGAAAGAGGGTATCAATACTGATACTGAAAACGAAATTTAATCCCGACGGCACTCAAACATCCATATTCCCACTCCCACGGAGTTAATTAATAATAGACCATGTTTCGAGGCGTCTACGCGACCTCACTACTTTTTCGTGTTATTGAAAAAATATAGCTTTGATGACCGTGTTAGAGCCGCGAAGCATCGGGCTATATATGTAAAACGACCAACGGTTAAGAGGTCCTTCTGACCTAAAAGTTTGTTTTATTGTTTAATTCTCGCTTCCTCTCCATTTTTCTTATGACTTGGAAAATTTCGAACGATGGTTGCGACGATGGTGTGAGGATGACGTCCCAATGCACGACAAGGAACAACAAGCTGATTAAAAAAGCCACTCCACATGAAGCCTACGGCAAAAAGGACAGCTGGTACTGTACCTCCTTCGGAGAATACAGTCCTATTTTTATACAAATTAATTTCGCCCTCGGCGACTCCTCGGAGTTACTCCAGGAGAAACTTGTGGTCTCGCCACGTAAATCTGTAAGAGGTGGTCTTCAATCACCTTTTACAATCTTTACATGATGATCAAGGTCTCCACGAGGCATTGCACGATCGTGCCCCACGGGCACACGAATGTAAAGTACTTAAATAACTAACATTTAATTTTGCAACATAGCTGGATATTGCAAGGCCGGCGGAATGAACAATTTGCTATGAGGTTTTATTAAACCCATTTTAATTTTTAAATTTGTTTCAAGGATGCTTTTTCTCCTCATTGGAGTCTGTCTACTACCTTAAAATACGATTATGTACGAAGTACATAAAATGAAAGGTAATGACAGAATCTAATGAGTGACGTTTGAGAAAAGCCCGCCTCTCAGTATCTACCCTAGAGTTATTAAAACTAACACCAACGATAGGATCACGTCCTACTCGTCAAACCCTTTGTACAAAGGTAATACCGTTCCACGAACGTTAAATCAATAAAAATACAGTCCACTGCGATTAGAAAAAATACTTTCACATCGTGTTTTATTTTTCTCTAATTTTCTTTCCATATTGCTACGCAAACAGTTACTATAGATTTTAAACTATTTATTCTGATAAAAGACAACACGTGGATAATCTTTGGCCAGATCTACATCCTCATATAAACAAATTCAACAAAATATTGCAATTTACTCCAAAACATTGTGCAATTGAGTGAAAAGATTAAGCAGTTTCCGTAAGGGCGACACCTACAAAAAAGAAGCACACTACAATCTCTTTGTGTATACGATTCATTAGTCTATGTCAGCTTATGAGAGGTGATTTTAGCAATTTTTCTGGCGGATTTACCATTATTATAATTCGAATACACCAAATAAATGTAGCATATTTTCAGAAATCCGATTGCACGACTTTCTCTTTTTCTGAATATACCGTTCATGTTACACACACAACAATTAATTTATGATCAAAAATTATGAATCTACATGTCCACATACCATAAAAGTCGTAAAAATCCTTTATTGCGAAAAATCGCGGGGAAAATCCCACGATTTTATTGTACATTCATTCATTTTTGCAATTATTTAAATGACTCCACAAAAACTAGGTACCTATTCTTTATGCCCGACCGATTTCTGCATTTATTGGCTTGATGTTGTCATTTACAGGTAAATCAACATATGTGGACAAATAACCCAACATTATTGAAAGAATTTCTTGTAGTAATTCCTAATTAAAAATCTAAATGTTTCAAAATTCATAGTTTGCAATAATTTAGTTGACTAACTGTACATACATATGGTTTTAACTTATTTTTCTACTTCTGGTGGTCGTAGAGTAACTAGTTATTTAGTGCGATATTCCCGACGTAAGTAGTTACGACTACCAATAAGAACTCAAGGTACATTTATATAAGGTAGAAGTGTATATTTACTTTTTTTATATTTACTTTTTTTGTAAATTTGGTTTTCAAAAGGTAATAGGGTCCACTCATGAAATTTGGAACTTCGGAATTTGCTACCATAAAATGCTTTATAATTACATTTTGATTCAAATTTGTTCTATTTTATAGGATTTTCAAAATGTATTTATGTTTTTCCTAAGAAAATTTTAAGAACGACCCTATTATTCAATATTTTCTTTGACACTTAATTTTGTAAATTTGTTAATAAATTTGTTTGTAAATTTGTTAGTGGTTGTAATTCATGCATCTACCTTACATACATAAATATGCCTTGTAAGTACTGTAAAAATCCATTATTTATGCCTTGTTCATACTGACGGTAATACGCCCAAATTATGTATTAATTACTTCATTTTCCATACAAAATTCTGAGAGCGAAGAACGATTTTGGTACATTGTTCAAATAGAAATACTCTCCGAACAACGATAAAATATGTCCCATCTCTAACAAATGAGAGCATTTATCGAAATAAATTAATTATGACAAACAAAATACACAATTTAAAAATGTAGGGCTTTTTTAGAAAAACTGAAAACATGAATGAAAAGTAAACGGTTCAACGATTAGTATACATTCAAAGTAGGGATACGCAGTGGAATGCAATAATCGGTTTTTGATTATACGGTTTTCGTGAAAAACTTAAAACTCGATTTTCGGTTAGTCGATTATTTGAGAATGTACTAAAAGTTACAGTTACATTTTGGTATAGTCCCAATATACCGGCACCACCCAATTAAATGTTCGAAATGACAAATTTGCCCGATGAGAAATTTTTTGAACGAATTAAGTTATTACAGAAATCAAATTCCTTATATCATGGCAGGGATGATACACATCCCTAAAATCTGGGGCTCAAATCTGTTTTTATGAAAATATGAAATGAAAACTTTTATAAATGGGTATTTCATTGCTTTTATACATCTGTACTATAATTGTAAATAAATAAATATCCCACTATTCCATATTTTAAATTTTATTGGCAATTTTAGGTGTTACCCCTATTTATCGATTTCAAAAAAATATATGCGATTATTTTGAAGCACAGGTATGCTCCAAAAAAACTTCAAGTCGATGGGAAAAAATGGCTGAGATATGAGCATTGGAATGCAAAAAATTATTGTGATTTGTATGTAGCATAGAAACTTTAAACCCGTTTTCTGGAAACTGTATTTTAAAGTAGACCTTTAATGGCCGTAATTTCTACGCGTAGTTGTCTATGTGTTCATAGATATCCCCCGTGTAAGCAAAATTTCATAATTTCAATCCATACGTAACGTTACCGGGTCGAAAACGCCGTGTTACTTACACCAAGGATTTTGCCTGGTTAATCGTTGCCAATGCACAATGGTCCCAAATCCAAATTTTCTGGCCAAACCTATTTCAACGTCCATTTTGTATTGAAATTAATTATTATTTTTAATAAATGTGTACAAACAGCAATTCTTACGTTTTATCGACCAAAATGACCAAAAACTGCCAAAATTTGTTGAACAGGGTGGTCCCGTTGTGTGGGGTCTAAACCAAAACATTGACCTATGTTAAAAATTTTTGGTACGAAGGATTCATATCTTCCAAGAGGTCGAAATACCAAATTTCAGCCGAATCGGTCATAAAGTGTCGCTAAAATTCACAAAATATCTAAAATTGGACGGTACTTTTATGTGGGGGCTATGACAAAAAATTGACCTATTTTCAAAAACCTTACACATACTTGTTTTCTACACTCTGAAACCCTTAAATATGAATTTTAAGAAAAATCGGTTGATAGATGTTGATATTACCGTTCTATTTCAATTGGATACTACGTACAGTCACAGCAGGTATTTACAAAAAATTCTCCCATCTTAAAATAGAAAAATCCACTTTGTTTTAACTGTGGCAAATTTGAGCAAGAATTTATTTCTCAATTTATTAGTTCAGACCCCCAGCTATCTTCCAAAAGATAGCTGTATATTTTACAGCACAAAGTCTGTTTTATTTTTACATAAAAAAGTCTCAACTTTGGTACTGCGCCAATCAACGAATACTAACGTTATTTACGAAAACTAATTATTTTCAGACGACTTGAGGTGTTTTTTATTATTCTGTGCAAAAAAAGTTAAAATTTCGAAACTTCAAAAATAGGGTTTTGGCCAAAAATTTTCAGATTGAAAACTATGTGCAATGTGTTAAAAATTGTAAAACACTTATATGTGGCAATGTTTTTACGAAATCATGAGTGAAAATCACCAATGTTTCCACATGTTTTTAAAATTTACACGCCTCGGTAAATGGCACGTAGAAATTACCAAACGCGTAGGTAAAGATATCTAAGAGGTAGCTACCTACCCAGGTTACCTAGGGCTAGAAATAACGGGCATTAGAGTTCTGTTACGCTCAAAGACAAGATAAAAGCTGGGTACACATTGTCAGTTTTGAATGACAGCTTTGTTGTTGCTTGCTAGTGTGGCCGTTCATTTGTGTCATTCATCATGCAACCACAAAATATTTTGTGGTTGCGTGACGGTTGGACAGTTATCGATAACTGCGAAATATCGACATTCAAAACTGACAATGTGTACTGCTCTTATAAGAGTCTTAAAACGCCCACAAAAATATATGAAGATCGATACATTCGTTTTCGGTTATCGTTGGCGCCGCAAAACGCTTTAAAGCATGGTACACACTGACCAACAAAACTGTCAGTCGTCAAAGTCATGCTGAATGATTACTTTCCTAATCTCTAAATAATACTCTACATATTGTATTTCAAACATTTTTAGCTAAATAAAAGTTTTTATTTAGCAGAAAATTGTCGTAAATTACGTTGACAGTCAGTTTTGAATGATGGTGTGTACAACCCTTTACAAAAAAGGGTATCGCAGATATCCATTTACCACAAAACTCGTAAAATTTTTCAACAACAAAAATACCAAAAGTAGTTTATGATGTGCTCTTTCAGATGAGAAAAAGATATATGTATCAATGTACTTAAAAAATTTGTTGGGAGTCTAAAATAAAAAATCTAATATTTTGTAATTTCAAGCTCTGTTTATAAACATAGGTTATTTTAATCCATAATATCAAGCACAAAGCCCTTAACAATTTCTTCATAGGTATTTATTTACCTTGTTAAATATTGCTTGTTGAGATTGGCAACGAAAGCGTTTGGCATTTCTTAGAAGTTATCGTTTTTGTTTTTTGCATCGTAATTTATATATCGCTTCTGCTTTGTTGCCACTACCTATAACATAGTGTTGCTTTAGAATTGCAGTCGGTGATCTTCCCATTAGTATGTTAACATGTACATACATACATTTATGTATATATATTTTGCTTGAGTGTAGTTGAATTCATTACACGTCTCAGTTCAAATGCTGTATAATTTAGCGATGCTTTTGTAATTAAGCGATGCGCAAAACATTGTCTCGAAACCTGATTTTCCCTTTAAACAAAAAATCTGCGATTTATTTTTGGCATATAAAAGTGGAATGGCTGACAAAGATGCTGTCAGTCATCATCCGCGAAGAACAAGATAAACACGGAATACTTGCAAGATAAACACGGATATCGAATACTTAAACCGCTATTTATTCTAAGGAGACATGAAAGCTGTATTATTCTTTGTTATATGTGTGTTTTTCACTACAATCTTTGGTGCTCCTCAACAAGATGTTCAAATTGTGGAATTAGAAAATGACAACGACGGTACCGGAAATTACAAATTTAGGTGAGGTTTTATATGTGTGTGAAATAGTACGTTTAGACTTACAGATTCACTCGATTTCAAATTTGAATTTCATAGCATTTACGTCCAATAAATCTTAGTTATAAATCCACTGGATTTTATTTGACGTATACGCTATGGAATTGATTTTTTAAAATCGAGTGAATTTCGTAAATCTAAACGTACTATAAGTCATTGTAGAAAATATAGTACAAAATTAAATCTCAACAAATGAAATATTTAACGGATTTATTGTAATAACTGTGCTGAACCCAGTGGGCTTCGTATAGCAGTAATACTTCCAAGTGTATTCATTAACCTATGGTGAAACTGTTTAGTAAGTTTTACTTGGATTAATGATTTAGATAATGACGTATGAAAAAGTGGGATCTACAAGTTTACAGCTCTATAGATGGAGCTTACACGACTTATTATTACAATGTGTGGTGTTTATTCTGTCAAATTTAAAGTCTCTCAGATATAATAATATTAATTCCTTTTATATTATAACTACACGTGGATATAAGCTGTGTCTTTTTACGTGATAATTTGTAATAATTATTACGAAATGTTACTAAATGCTGTCTTTTTACACAAAAGTTCAGTAAAAGAGAGCGACAGTTGTTTGCTGAGAAATTGCTAAAAGTTGCTGAAAGATTTTTTCCCAGCAACATTTAGCAAGTTCGATCAGCTATTTTTTAATCATTTGCTCATGGTCAGCTGCTGAATGTTTATCTTATTTTTGTGGTAAAATACTGTAAATATTATGATTCAGCTATATTTATTGATTGTTTTATAAACAAAAAATAAATAAATAAAAATTAATTAATACATATTTTTTATATATTTATTTTGTATTTTTTATTTATTAATCAACTTTACAATAATTCTAAGCCATCGGGCCAATTAAAATGAATTACATTATATTGCATATACATATGTATGTTATCACTATTCTGTGTGCATATTAAACTTTATGTATATGCTTAAATTTGAATATATGCTTAAAATTGGAGAACTTTTTCATTGCTTTGGAGTTAGTTTTTCTTTAATGCATTGGCACCAATGTTTTTATTTTGGTTATCAACTGTTATCTTGCTAAAGTTTACTAAATGCTGTCTTTTTACTTTTTTCTCTATTTTCGTATCAAAGAGTAAAATCTCTCTTACTCTCTGAAAAGAAGTTACTGAATAAATATTACTGAAAAAGTAAAAAGACACAACTATAATATTGACTTAATTAATGCAATATATAATACAGTGGTAATCAATATTTTTAAAGAGAGTGCTGAATAGTAAACCAATATTATCAGGCATGTCACAGAATCCGATCGGAATGGTTTCAATTCCGTAATTTCATTTCGATCGTTTTTGTTTCAGCTTCTTCAGATTTCGAAACATTTGGTGAATTCCGAAAATCTCATTATTTAGTATACATATGGCAACATTAGAGGAATCAAAAGAAGCAAAACAAAAACATATGATTAGGAACCACTGTAGAAGTGGGAATTGTGGAAACATTGTGTTTAAAGTAAGCTTTTTTGTGCGAAAAGAAAATTAATTTTTATTGGATTTTCAATTTTTCTATATTTCTGTAATTGAGGCGCAAAAATCAACATAACGTTGAACATTAACATTAATACTTTTTTGAGTTCTTTCTTCTTTTTTCTTTTATCATTGTTTTAATTTATCATTCGTAATGCCAGATTGTTTAGTTTTTACAAATTTACAACGAAAAATTATGTGACAATACTTTGTTAGTAATTGGTTTCGTTGATTGAGAAATAATGGAAATGTGCGAATTTTTTAAATAAAATGCTAGAAAAAATATGAAATTAAATGTGATTATGTTAATAAAACAATACTTTTATTATTTTTAAGTGTATTTGGAGTATTTTAAAGTGACATGTTTCCAAAAAATACAATTCCACTTGAGAAACCCAAAGTGGTTTCATTCCGAAAAAAATTTTCGGTTTCTGAAGATACTAAATACGGATCAATTCCACTTTCGATCGGAATTGGATTCTGTGTAAAATATTTAGTTTAAACAACCACATGTAGAAAACGAGGCCTTAAGATACAGCAGAAATAATACAGAAAATGCATTTGGCATTTTACTAAAGAATACATTACGAAGAACCCAACTTATCAATACATATTTTAATTAATTCGAGTGTTGAAATTTATTTTCGGAGTCAACTCCAGAGTTGAAGTCGTGAAAAAAATTGGGCTACAGTCGGAGTCTAACCAAAAAATTGATCGACTTAGGAGCCTTTGCCATTGTTTAAATTGTTATCAAGACCATCTGTTTTTTCGTATTTTATGTTCATATCTCTATGTTCTACTCATCGTGCGATACGTAGACGATTTTGGTGAATCAAAATGATGTGTCGATACACATGTAGTTCTTTTCGATTAGATGGCGCTCTATTCTGTAAACATGAAGGGAGCAGATGTTTTGCTTACGTATGTTGTTTACATTTTTAGGTTATGTCATACAAAAAAAAAACATAATAATAATAATAATAATAATAATAATAATAATAATAATAATAATAATATAATGGTTTCATAAACATCCCAGATGGTACAAGGGAGTATTTAGAGAAGTCTCCCTTGTACAAAAAACATATTATATGTAAAATCCCAGCAAAATGTTCGATGACTAATCATGAGTTGAATCATGGGTGCAAGTGATCTGGCATATCTTTTTGTCATTTTTACTCATGAATTTTATATGAGCTTGACCCCCAAAATATGACGTTCTTTTTTGGATCCTAAGCATGTAATTTTAACAAATGAGATGACATGTCATTTTCACCAATGCTTTGGCATGAAATTTTCATGTCTTATTTGGAAAATGAAAAATGCTCTATTTTAATATGACTTTCATGACAAACAAAACTCTTTATTAAACAACTAATTTATCAGCAAAAATTATATAAAAAATTGCAATTTATCGCCGTCGCTGTACCTCAAAAGAGTTTACTTGCTCCCCTCTCCGCATTTTGATTTTATTTCGTCTTACAAAATGTTTTTTTTTTATTATCTCCTTTACGAATTTCTTGTTCGTGAATTACTTTCAATTTTATAACAAAATTTTGGAAGGGATCTACAAATCGACTTGTTTTTAGGGATCTCTTGAGAATCAAATGTAACGAAAGGAAAGGAGAAACTTTTTCAGGAAAATATTATCATAGTTATAACATTTTCTTTCCAAAAGTCGTTACTTCTTTGTTTTCAGATTCGTGTTCCTTTTTTTTGGAATTCGTACTCATATGATATACAGGAAATATAAGGCAACATTACGACGCACAGAGGGGAAACATAGGCCTTAAGTTGCTCAAAACTCAAAATATGAAAATAGTTTATTTGAAAAAAAAAAAATTTGATAAACGGCAACCAGACTCTTTTCTACATTTGCTATAACCATCCTCGACTTTGTAAGATTAACGAATCCAATGCAGCAGCCGATTGAACTCAGCCATACTGAAAACGTTAAAATGACATCATTTTCGCGAAAATTTATATTTTTCAAGATTTATTGTTTTTGTACAGTCTCCGAACAAGATTAGCTTTTAAAATGTTCAGATTGATTTTACATCTTTGCTCTTTAATAATGGTGATACATATCCCCTTTATGAAAAATTTTTATGATAATTTTTAAGATTACTACAATTTCAATAGTGAAAAAGTCTATTTCCCCGTCGTTTCCCGACTATAGTTTCTTCTAATGTTTTATGCGCTTGAGTCTCAAATATCAGATTCAATCATAAAAAATTGCGCATTTTTGCGCCATTCCGAAAAAATCTATTTTTTCTTAACTAAAATATGAAATATTTTTATATGGAATTGCAAGGTTTACTCCCACTAAATTTTGTTCCGCCTTATAACCGGGACTCTTTTTTATAAGACTAAACCAACACCTATCAAATATGTTTGCATTATTCAGAAACATTCACGGCTTTTCTCATGTGAATTGAGAAAAATTTAATTTAAGTAAGTTTCAAAAAATACAATTTGGAATGAAATATACATATGTATATGCGACTATATATACATCTGTACCGATTTGTTTGAAAATTGGCTCAATGTTTTTTTAGGCTAGTTCAGGTTGCATGTGTCAAGTTTCAGTGATTTTGATGCATTTTTATCTCATATCAGATGCGAATATATATAAAAGCTGCATCCAAATCTGGACCGATTTTCATTATTTTCTAGAGGATTAATCTTTGTACAGAAGGTATGCTTTGTGCAAAATTTTATATCAATCCGACTATAAATGTGCTTTCTAGGGCTTTTGATCAACATTTAACACAAATTTCCCCTCTGTGCGACGAGAGTTTTAACAACTTCGGTCGTGATTTCCAGTCTCCGACAACATCAAGCCTATTGTAAATAATAAATCTTATATAGCATTAAACATATTTAGACAAATAAAAGAAAATATAAAGGCGTGTAAATAAAAAACACAAACATCATCTTTATTCGATCGATGGAATGGGTTTAAATCCTGATGAAAACATCGGATGTTTCACGGCTTCGTTTGCATAGGTTCAAATGCTAATGAAAACATCGGATATTTCACGACTTCGTTTGAACCAATACAAAAGATGACATGAAATTACGTCATCGCATAGAACATCTTCCTTCAAATTTTGATGGGATTATATGTAAACTCACAATTTTACAATACATAGAGAATTACCCGTGAACACCAAAAGCTACCGACAAACCTACCTTTAGTACGTGACTTTATTCAACGGATTTCGAGACCTGGCCGTATTATTTCTAAATACAAAGAAACTCAAATCACAATAATGTAAAATTTGTTATCCGGCATGTCACAGAAACGAATTCCGATCGAAAGTCGAATTGATTCCGTACTTAGTTCTTCAGAAACCGAAAAACGAAACATTTTTTCGGAATGAAAACACTTTTGTTTTTGCAAGTGGAATTACATTTTTTGGAAACATGACACTTTAAAACTCCAAAATACTTAAAAATAATAAAAATATTGTTTTATTATCAAAATTACATTTAATTTCATATTTTTTATGATGAATTAGGCAAAGATAAAAGAAAACAAAAGAATAAAGTACTCAAACAAGGTATTTTTCAATGTTATGTTGATTACTTTAGGCCTCGATTACAGAAACAATAGATAAATTGAAATTTCAATAAAAATTAACTTTCTTTTCGCACATACATTCTTTAAACAGATTATTTTCACAATTCCCACTTCTACAGTGTTTTCTAATCATATGTCTTTCCTAATTTCAGGATTAAAACTTGCCCAATTTCCAGATAATTACTAGCAAAGTGCCCGCAACTTCGCATGCGGAAAGGGGATAAAATGGAAATAGCTAACACAGAAACATTGATACTTATTTTAATTGATTTTTAATTTCATTTAAATTCAGTTCGTACTCCATTAGTTCGAATTTCCAAAAAATCGGCCGTATCTCACTCCTACACATCAACAGCCACCCACATTATAAATTTCAGATTTGTTGTTTTATCCGTTCGCTAAATACCCCCACTGAATTTCAAAATTCCAGCTCAGCCACTTAACTCAATAACAATTTGTTCCAAATTCTTATTCAACCATTTAGTAATTTTCATAGCACGTATTTCCAAAATAACATAAATTTCTCAACCCTATTCACCAACACTGACCCTAATACAGTATTTTACATATCTATTCCTAAACGAAATTTAGTACCATTTACTACTTTTCGTATATATATGGCTTGTATTTCTATAAAGACCTCCATATCTCAACCTTACACACGAACACTGACCATAATCCCAAAATTCAGAATTCCAGTCTATATTTTGGAAAATACTAAAGGTTCAAAGTTTATTTCCATTTATTTCGTACAATTTATTACACATAACTACGAGTTTCCAAAACTAACTCTCTATCACAATCTTATTAGACAATCTTAATTCCAAATTTCAGGAATCCACCTATATATGTTCAAACAAATACAAATTGTACCGAATTTAGTACCATTTAGTGCTTTTCACACATATAAGTAAGAATTTCCAAAACTACCTGCGTATATCAATCCTAAACTCCAACAGTAATCTCAATTCCAAATATCAGGATTCCAGCTCTATTCGTCTACCCATATCCGAATTCTACAAAATGTAGTACCATTTAGTACTTTTCGTACCTTAAGTACGAATTTCCAAAACTATCTCAATCCACCTCTATCCGACCACCCGAATCTAAATTCTATCAAATTTGGTACCATTTAGTATTTTTCGTACCCTTACTTACTTACTTAGCTGGCCCATTACAGAACATTTGTTCTATAGGCCGAACTAAGAAAAGATCTCCAATTCTCTCTATTTGTTGCTTCGCTTTCAGGAATACCGCGCCTTTTCATCTCATCATCCACTTGTTTGCGCCATCTATTCCTTGGCCTGCCAATTCTGCGTGCACCGCCAAGCGGTCCGTGTTTATACACCTTTTTAGCGGGGTCATCATCGCTCATTCTTATGATATGGCCT
Organism: Musca autumnalis; assembly: GCF_047663935.1. NCBI lineage: Eukaryota > Metazoa > Arthropoda > Insecta > Diptera > Muscidae > Musca > Musca autumnalis. The sequence goes on along the minus strand of NW_027411866.1, from coordinate 69,038,355 downwards.
AGCCAACACAATCGCTGCATCTCGATACGTTTAACAATATTGATGTCGTTGTACAGCAGATACAGCTCGTGGTTCATGCGACGTCAATATTCACCGTCAACGCAGATTGGTCCGTAGATCTTTCGAAGAATTTTTCTCTCAAACACACCAAGCACTGCCATGTCTGCTTGCGCAAGTACCCAGGCTTCGGAGCCATACATCAGCACGGGTAGTATCAGTGTTTTGTAGAGCGTTATTTTTGTTTGACGAGATGTGGCTTTGTTTTTAAACTGCTTACTTAAACCAAAGTAGCATCTGTTGGCCAATACGATTCTTCTTTTTATTTCACAACTGATGTCGTTTGTTGTGTTTACGGAGGTGCCGAGGTAGACGAAGTCTTTTACTACCTCAATATTATAGGAACCAACTTCCACAGTCGGTCCGAGCTCAATGGACGCATTGCGCGTCGACACCATCAACTTGGTCTTTTCACCGTTTACCGCCAGACCCACTTTAGCAGATTCTCCTTCGACCTTCATAAAGGTATCAGTTACTTCTTTTACTGATCGGCCTATGATGTCTATATCATCAGCATAAGCAAGTAACATGTGACTATTGGTGTATATTGTGCCACTTCTTTTGACGTTTGCCTCTCGTATAACCTTTTACAGCAGGATGTTAAGGAGATCACACGAAAGGCTGTCTCATTGTCTGAAACCTCTTTTGGTACCAAACTCTTCGGAGAGGTTCTTTCCTATTTTAACTGAGGACCTCGTGTCAGTAAAAGTCATTTTGCAAAGCCGGATGAGCTTTGCGGGGATACCAAATTCAGACATGGCTTCGAATACCTTTGAACGCAGCGGGCTGTCGAAGGCTGCTTTATAATCGACAAAAAGGTGGTAGGTGTCGATCTGTATCTCTTGGGTCTTCTCCAGGATTTGCCGCAGGGTAAATATCTGGTCAATGGTGGACTTGCCAGGTCTAAAGCCGCATTGGTATGGTCCAATTATCTCGTTGACCATTGGCTTTAGTCGTTCGCACAATATCCCTGACACGATCTTGTAGGCAATAGGGAGTAGACTTATGCCCTTATAGTTAGAGCATACAGTCTTATCTCCCTTCTTGTGGACGGGGCACAGGATACTCAGGTTCCAATCGTCGGGTACTCGTTCTTCCTGCCAGATGGTGCTAACTAGCTGATGAATACACCTTATCAGCGTGTCGCCTCCGGTTTTGAACAGCTCGGCTGGTAAGCCATCCGCTCCTGCTGCCTTATTATTCTTCAGCCGATTTATTGCTGTCTTTACCTCATCTTGGCTGGGCGGTATACATTCAATACCATCTTCTGGGATTGGGACTTTGGTATCTTCGTCGTCTTCGCTGCTATTGGATACCAACAGTTTTGAAAAATGTTGTTTCCATATCCTGAGTACACTATCTGTATCAGTTACCAAATTACCTTGCTGGTCTCTACAGGAGGATGTGCCTGTACCAAAGCCATCAGTTTGATGCTTGACTCTTTGGTAGAATTTTCGGACTTCATTCTGACTCCTGTACATCTCGAGTTTTTCACACTCCCGCTTTTCCATCTCTCTCTTTTTCCTGCGGAAAAGACGTTTCTCCTCTCTCCTTTTCTCCCTGTATCTCTCTCGTGCGCTACGCGTTGCTACGGATTGTAAAGTAGCCCTATATGCCGCATTTTTCTCTTCGGTGGCAGCACGACACTCCTGATCATACCATGGATTCCTTGGTGGAGGCCTCTGGTATCCAAGTATGGATTTTGCGGCTGTTTGCATGGAGTGGGCAATGCTTTGCCATTGCGCTGATATGTTATCGGGATGAGGAGTGCTTTGATTAAGCAATTGGGCTAGTTGAGTGGAATATGCTCTGGCTATCTGTTGTGATTGCAGCTTACCGATGTCTAACTTTCGTGTTGTGTCTGTTCGTACTTTGTTTGCTATGTTTAAGCGGGTGCGTACCTTTGGTGCAACAAGGTAGTGGTCCGAATCAATGTTTGCGCCTCGGAACGATCGTACATCCAACACGCTCGATGAATGTCTTCCATCTATCACAACATGATCAATTTGATTTCTGATCTGGAGACAGCCAGGTGCCCTTATGAATATCGAGATGATTAAATCTGGTACTGCTAACTACCATGTTTTTTGCAGCTGCAAAGTCTATCAGCCTCATACCATTGTCAGATGTTTCACTGTGGAGGCTGAATTTCCCGACTGTTGGGCCAAAGATATTCTCCTTTCCAATTTTGGCATTAAAATCGCCTAGAATGATTTTAATGTCATGGGCAGGGCAACTGTCATATGTTTCTTCTAAGCGCTCGTAAAATATATCTTTGGTCTGTTCGACCTTTTCTTCAGTGGGAGCATGAGCGCAAATAGAGCTGATGTTGAAGAATTTAGCTTTTATTCGAATTGCAGCAAGTCTTTCATTCACTGGAGTGAAGCTGGATACCAGATGTTTTAGTCTCCGACTAACTACAAATCCGCAACCAAACTCATGCTTTACGTCATGGCAGCTATAATACAGTGCGTTGTTGTGACGCCTTTCCCAATCCATCGTATTTCCTGTATGGCGGTAATATCGGCCTTGTACTTTTCAAGTACGTCTGCCAATGCGAAGACTGCACCTTCTCTATAGAGAGTGCGAACATTCCAGGTGCAGATTCGCAGATCATGGTCCTTAAAACGTTTGCGGGGTTCGTCAACTTTAGAGGGGGTTGTTTTTCTTTTCTTTCGTTTTTCATAGTATGCTGTTTTTTCTAGGGGAGGGTTACTAGCCCGACGCCCAAACCCAAGTTTTAAACGTTCTTATGGGAGAACGCGCGGCACATGTTAGCTTAACGGGTGTTAAAGGCAGTTCCCCAGGTGACACCACGGGGAGGTCAGTGTCCACTTGAGATGAAAGAGGGACCAAGATAAATCCTGGGCTTTGCCATGTTAAAACCGGTCAGGACCGTTGCTTGGTATCATCCATCCCTTTCGTACCCATAAGAACGAATTTCCAAAACGACCTCAATCCTACATCCCAACAATAAACATATTTCCAAATTTTAGGATTCCAGCTCTACCCGATCTTTTCGTACCCATATGTAGGAAGTTGTAAAACTACCTCAATTCTACAGCCCAACAGTAATCTTAATTTTAAATCTCAGGATCCCAGCTGTATCCTTTCACCCAAATACAAATTGTACCAAATTTAGTACCATTTAGTACTTTTCGTACACATAAATACGAATTTCCAAAACTTCCTCAATCCTATATCCCAATAATCATATTTTCAATTTTTGGATTCCAACTTTATCCGACCACCCGAATCCAAAATGTACCACATTTGGTACCAATTACTACTTTTCGTACCTATAAGTACGAATTTCCAAAACTACCTCAATCTTTCACTCCAACAGTAATCTCAATTCCAAATTTCAGGATTCCAGCTCTATCCGATCGCCCAAATACAAACTGTACCAAATTTAGTACCATTCAGTACTTTTCGTACCCATAAGTACGAATTTCGAAGACTGCCTCAATTCTACAGCCCAACAGTAATCTTAGTTCCAAATCTCAGGATCCCAGCTCTATCCTTTCACCCAAATACAAATTGTACCAAATTTAGTACCATTTAGTAATTTTCATACACATAAATACGAATTTTCAAAACTTCCTCAATCTTATATCCCAATAATCATATTTTCAAATTTTAGGATTCCAACTCTATCCGACCACCCGAAACCAAAATGTACCACATTTGGTACCAATTACTACTTTTCGTACCTATAAGTACGAATTTCCAAAACTACCTCAATCTTTCACTCCAACAGTAATCTCAATTCCAAATTTCAGGATTCCAGCTCTATCCGGTCGCCCAAATACAAACTGTACCAAATGTACTACCATTCAGTACTTTTCGTACCCATAAGTACGAATTTCGAAAACTACCTCAATCCTACATTACAACAGTAATCTTAATTCCAAATTTCAAGATTCCAGCTCTATCCGACCATCCAAATTCAAATTGTAGCAAATTTAGTACCCTTTAGTACTTTTCGTACACATAAGAACGAATTTCCAAAACTACCTACATATTTCAACCCTACACCCTGGGTAAAGTACCCTACATTCTAATTCTAACCATAATTACAAATTTAAGGATTCCAGCTCTATCCATTCACCCAAATCCAAATTATACCAAATTAAGTACTATTAAGTACTTTGTATGTACCTACCTACTTCTCAACCTTGATTCTCATTCCAAATTTCAAGCTCTATCCGTGCACATAATGACAAATGGTACCAAATTTAGTACATGTTAGTACTTTTCGTGCACGTACAAATTTCTAAAACCATTTCCTGCATCTATCCTACGTTCCTTCAGTGACTCTCATTTCAAATTTCAGATTTCTAGCTTTACCGATTCGCCATATACAAATGGTAAAATATTTGGTAACTTTTAGTACTTTTCGTACCCTTCTAATACGAATTTCCAAAATCCCAGCTTTATCGACCACCTTCGCCTCAAGACTAACCCTCATCCAAAATTCAAATATTGTTTTTTTCTCATAAAGCCATGTTGTTATTGTAAATTTTTTAGCTGTTGTAATTAATTCATGCAAACACTTTACTTCTTACACCATGCGATGGTTTATTTTCAAAATTGTCAAAAAATTCGAATATGTCACGGGGAATCTATATTTTCGCCTGATAGATTTCACACATCCGATGGTACCGTTATATGGGCACATTACCAAAATTTCGACTCATTTTCAATATCAATCATCTTAGGACTGCTGCAAATGACTACACAAAACTTCCTTCATTTCTCCTAGTTATACTGACTTTTATCATGATTTCAACACGCAGATGGACATAATATAGTTTTTGGATTCTCACTGAGAATTTCTCAGACAAATATTTAGTGGTGTTGCAAACGGAAAGGCTAATTTAATATACCCCACATTTTGTGGTGGAGGGAATAAAAATGAATAATGGGTTTGAGATGGCGATCAGATAATATTTAGCGGGTTAAATGGACCAAAACTTTTGTAAATTGTGAAAATTTTTAGTGATCAAATAACAGAGTTACAGCCCAATATATCCAGTTTTTTGTTTGTAATGTTATTGAAGGTTTGCACGAGGTAGGAGTTTATAGAAAAATATACAAAATTAATTTTGGTTCATATTTTATTTAATGGAGGACATATTATGTCAAAGTCGATTTCATACAACTCCTGGCTTTTCCCCTGATACTACTACTACTGCTTAATATATAATGGACTACTTTTATTGGTTGGTTTGTGTGTAGAAAACCACATTTTCCACCCATATTACAAATAGTCTATATCACGGTAAAGAAATTCAAAGTTTTTGCATTATTACAAATTATGGGGAGGCTTAGCATATTAATTGTACAGTGTGATTTTCTATACGTATGTATATAATAGGAGTGTCGTTTCGCCATCTCTTTTAAATGATCTCTTTGCCACACCTTCGACATTTTTTGAAATATTAATTATGGTAAAGGCGAATTACCCTCCATGCTATGATGGATATTAAACTAAATTTGTTTATAAGATATACCCTTATTTAATTATTTTCGATATACCCTGAAAATACAAAACCGCAGGTATTCTCATCCATACATATGTATGGTACAAATGCCAATTTTTGGACGATGATAGATCTTCAATAAACTCACAATTAAGATGCAATTATTAGGTCACCCAGTAAGCCCAGCTGATGTTATCTCTTGCTATCAAAACACACTGATTTAATTGCATCGTTTTGGACACGGATATAACTGCACAACGTTTAATTTAAAAAAATGTGAAATATTTTTAATTGATTAATTCTATAGAGATTCGAATATTGACTGTGAAAACTGTCGGTTGTGTTTTTCCAATCAAAAAACGAAAAAATAAAAAAATTTTAAAACAATAATTTTTCCAATCTTTTCAAAATAAATCTTTGAATAAAAGAACAATCAGCAACATATACAAGCGTTTAAGACTTTTATTGCTTGCATAAATCATGGGAAAACTCCCTACACTTTTGCAAGCTGGAGGGAGACCTCCTAATATTTCTGGTGTAATAAAAACTCGAGCTGTTGGAAGAAGATCGTCCTCCTTGTCTGACGCAACAAAAATTCGTGATTTGAATGAAGCATCGCCAGGAGCTCAATCTAAACAATCTTTGTGTGGGAAGAAACCCGAATCTGTACCCAAAGCACCACGTGCTACGCTTTTAGCTGTAAGCAAATTAAAAAGAAACCCAGATCTAGAGCAATCGGTCAATATGCTAAATGAAGATACTGCAATTTCAATGGAAAATGTATTGGATGACTTGAATAAGAGAACAATTTCAACTACTTCTATGGATCAAGGTTTTCAAGAAGTTAAAAACAAGAAAAGGCGCAAACATGTAGGTGATGTTCAACTACGATTATCCCAAAGTAGCTTAAATAATAATTCGCAAGATAAATTGCAAGATTCAAATAGGTTTTCCTTGTTAGGTGATTTGGATATAGAATCAGATTTCATTGTAAATGATAGTGTTCCTAACGTTAAAAATAATATGCAGACCAAAGCAGAAAAGAAAGATTCGTTTTGTCCACCTATTTTTCTGCAGAACGTTAATATAAATTCTCTTATTGAACAGCTAAAATCCAAAAACATCCAATTTAAGATTAAAAATCAATCAAAAACCAGAAGCAAATTATTCTTGACAGATGCCTCGACACATGCAGAAATGATGCAGTTATTAAAAGAAAAGAAGATTTCTTCTTATTCTTACACTCCTAAGGAGTTTAAACCATAGACTAATTAATGTAGAGACAAAGAATGGCTCTCACCATTTATCTGCGGCGACATAGATGTCGTTTACGCATGTTTGTGGTTTGAGTGAAAGCTACTTGTTTCACTCAAACGAAAACTCCTAAAAATATTAACATTTACGAACTATATGCCTATCAAAAAGAGTGGAATAGTTAATTTCATATGTAAAGTACATTTTAAAGTGGCGAAGTTTGCAAACAAAGACCCTAATTGGTAGAAAAACTAATAAACTGTTTTCGAAGTTGAGTCATTTGACTAGCCCCAGTCTGGCTTGAGTCAGATGACTAGCCCCAAATCGATTCGTGCGACATCTGGTTGAGAATGAAAAATGAGAGCGTTCGTAGTCTCTGCTTAATTAGTCTATGGCCAAAGCTTAATCTGCAGGGGATTATATTATAAGACAAATCCTGATGATATAAAGTCAGAGATTGACTATTTTGTTCCCGATACTGTTGAATCAGTTACTAAGTTTTCTACTGAATTCTCTAAAAAGAATGGCATTGATACCGGACTATTTTTAGTTACTTTAAAGGTAAATCGCAGAGTAAACGAGGTCATTGGGCTCCATACTATCCTTGGTCAAACTGCATATTGGGAAAAACCCAAAAGTTCGACCAAAATTCCACAGTGCTATAGGTGTCAACAGTGGGGACACTTTTCAAAAAATTGTAGTCGTCCCATCTCATGCGTCAAATGTGATAAAAAACATGAACGTGGTGCCTGTGAATTAGGTTCGGAAGATAAAGTTTTTTGTGTTAATTGCAATAGTTATGGTCACACTGCTAATTATAGGGGATGTAGCGCTTACAAAGATTATGTATTACATAGGAAAAAGGCCGCTGAAGATCTTAAAGCACAAAAAACTGCCGCAATCGGCAATGTTGCTAGAGCTCTCAATGCAACAAACACCGTTACTACGAAGAGCTCATTTGCTAAAATTCTTAGGGGAACTGATACTTTTTGCGACAAACCAGAGAAACCTAGATTTATTCAAGAATTTTTAAATGTAGCACAAATGTTATGTGATCTGGAGCAATTGACGCTTGAAAAAAGGGTAAAACGTTTTCTTAGCAATTACCAAAAAATGTCAAAAGACGAAGCTAAAGCTGAATGCTTGAAGTTAGTAAAAGCTGTTCAAGATGTCTACTGTCCATAAATGTTTGAACTTAATTACGTATAACGTTGGATCCCTCGTCCACGTTGGTAGGAAAATTGAACGTAATGAAATTCTGCGCCATTCCAAGGTTGATGTAGCTTTTCTACAAGAGTTGCACTTACCTGAAGGAAACACCTTATATTTAGATAATTATGTTATTTTAAGGGATGGTAGTCCTCTCGGGGTTGCTGTAGCTTTTAATAAAAACATTTCTTGTACGAAAGTTAGTATTCCTGGATTAAATTTTCCACATTTATTTGTGGAGATTAACGTAAAAATTAATGGTTCAGTACGGAAAATTTTATGCGGGTCTATTTACTTTCCTAGTAACTATGATAGAAGATCTATTTGTAACGGTTTATCCTCTATTCAAACATTCTCGGAAAATTTTGATGGTTTAGTAATTGGTGGCGATTTAAACGCTAAAAATATTGCCTGGGGAGATACCACCAATAACTATAATGGTGAGGTTCTTTCAAACTGGATTGCATCCGAAAATTAGAATGTTTCAAGAATTTGCTATTCATATCCCACATATCCGAGTGGTTCTTCCCACTTAGATCACTTCATCGTCAGTACCAATTTGATATGCAACCAAAATTTTACAACTAGTACCCTCTCCACTTTTTCAGATCACTTACCTCTGCAACTTTAAATTTCCTTTTCACAATTTGACTTCATTCTAGATTCGCCCGAAGGTTTTACTTCTTTTAAAAACACAAATTGGGATGTTTCAAAAAGTAATGCCATATGCATTCGCAATGTTTCAGGTAAATGCAAATACACAGTGGTACTAGAAAGTAAAAAACTAGATTTATCTTTGGATGGTAACAAAATTGATTTTAAAGAAAATTTAAAATATCTTGGCGTTTATTTTAACAAGTTGTTGAAGTTTAATAAACACGCTTTATATAATTTAGAAAGATCCAATCGTATAAAAGGTGTCTTTGCATTTCTTTTTAATAGTAAATTTTTGTCTACAAAAACTAAACTTTATCTATATAAAGTAAGCTTACGGCCAGTACTTCTGTATGCCTTTGCAATTTGGTTTTGCATATCACCTACTACAATGAAAAAATTTGAGATTTTTGAACGACACGTCCTCCGCAAGTGTTTAGGACGGAATTTTAGATCACTTAATAAGCGATATTCTAATGAATATATTTATAGAGAAAGTAAAATTATACCTTTGTCAAAATACTCCCTCAATTTAATGAAACGTTTTGTTGAAAAACTTTCTTATCATGATAACCGTTTAATTAAAAACATTTTGGAAAGCGAAAAGGAATTTAGCTGGATAAACACGAACTATCTATCAGCCATTGGAATTTTACAGGAGCAAATCGATAGTCCTAGTCATAACTTTTATATATATTCTACTCCCGGTACTCATAGGGGATGATTTTTTTTAATTTTTTTATTTAGTTTAAGTTAAAATAGTAGTTTTTAAGTTTTTATTCACACATACATAAATATAACTCTATAAATTTCTCTAAGTGCCGGGAGCAAGCACTGTTCGTATTATAAAGTTATTGTTAATAAATATTTACAGGAACATCATATCTCTGTGTCAGCAAGTTGCATACTCTTTAAATTATGATATTAAAATAATACACAATAGTTTTAAGAATTCTAATCAATGATTGTTTTAAATACTTTATTCTTGAAAAAAAAGTCTCAATAAATCTAAATCTAAATCTGATTAATTCTATATTTTATGTATTTATTTGAAATTGTTATTATAATAAATGCCTAAATTCGCATTCTTAGTAAATTCGCCTTACTTGCAATTTTCCCTTTGAAAATTTCTGCATAAAACCTATACACTCTACGTCGGTAGAATAGAACACCTTTTGTTAATATTAGCTCATTTATCCCAAAACGAATGCATCTACATGCTTAATATTGTAAGGAAAAAAATATTTTTCTAGCTCTTCGCGAAATGATTTTCTGATTATTTTCCGAATATACTATGAAAAATAGGCATTTATTTTTGGTCATCAGCATAGAATAATCATTTTATTTTTGCGAATTGTTGATGTATCAATGCCGAATTTTCTTTCATTGGATAAAGCAGAGCTTTCTAATCACCAAAAAAAACCTATAAATAACTCCGCGGTCACCGAAATAACAGCGTAAAAGGGCTTGACAGATAATTGAAACATCTCGGAATATCAGTAGGTGTCGCGCAGTTATGTCATATTTATTCACAATAAGATAGAATAAGACACAGAAAACCACGACGGATGCAATCAAGTGCTTCGAATGCTGATGAGATGGAACATTTTCAAAAATTATGAAAAACGTCAAAATTTCTTATAATAACCTTGATGTTTTATTCAATAAAATGATTTTTTTCGCGAACAAGTCTGCTTTTAAAGGTTTGAAATGCTCCCATTCAGAGGAAGGTAATCTGATATGAACACAACCGCTATTTTAAACGAGGCTTATATATGTGAGTTCAGTTAAAAAAAAAATACTATATTCGTAAAATCCGGTATGAAGAGCATCACCTGGTCCATTTATATTATAACATAAAACTGTTGAGAACAGTTGCGGACATCGAAATAAGAACACATATAAAATTCAAAGTCCAAAGGGTGTATTCAATTTTATACCTCTTTATGTGAAGCTATTTTATTCCTCTTAATGTGGAGCATATTTTCAAAACTTAAACGGGAGACATGTTCGCGGAAAAATCATTTTATTGAACAAAACATCAAGTTTTTTATAAGAAATATTGACATTTTTCATAATATTTTTGAAAATGTTCCATCTTATCAGCATCCAAAGCACTCGATTGTATTGTGAAGAAATATGACATAACTGTGCGACTCCTACTGATATTCTGAGATGTTTTAATTAACTGTCAATTGAAGCCCTTTTACGCTGTTATTTCGGTGACCGCGGAATTATTTATACCCAGCAAAATTCGAAGGAAGGGGTTCCATGCGATGACGTGATATCATGGCATCTTTTGCATTGGTTCAAATGAAGTCGTGAAAGATACGATCTTTTCATTCGCATTTGAACCAATGCACTACTGGTAATTTGCCCTGTTTTTGAGGCAAAAATTAATAACGACGGAATTAAAGGATTTGTTAATGTTTTAAATTATTTATGTGTAAAATTGAGATAATACAAAGTTTTCTACAGATAAATTCGGGTATAACGAACAACGGTCATAAGCAACTACATTTATAACGAACAAAGGTATTTCTTCCAATACCAATTTCATTCACGGTTGTAAGTAACAAAAATGGTTACCCGCGGGTAGATTTGCAAACGAATTGCTATTGCAATTTTGTATATTTTTTAAATATACTGTTACGAATGTAACTGATAGGTTTAAGTTAGTTTAGTTTAATTTCCGTTAATTTAAATATTTGAATTGTAACGTAAAGTTTTTATTACGCAGTTACTTTATTTAAGCAACAACAACTACCATGTAGAACTCTCTTCATTATTCTAGATGTTACTTTACCTTTCATTAATGTGCTTTTATTTTGTTTTGCCATAATCATGTAATTATTGATTAGTTTGTTACTTCTTTGCACTTGTTTGTTGTTGTAATTACGTTATTACTGTGCTTGTCGTCCAATTGTATTCCCCCCATGTATGTATGTGAGTATGGTTGTTCGCTTAGTGCGAATGTGCGTCTGTGTGTTCGCTGCACAGATTCGAGGTATTGCCATATGCTCTAGATATTTCTCGAACAGGGAGACTATGGGATATAAATACAGGGGAACTGGCAAGGACGGAGTAGTTGTGTTTTAAGCGTTGAACTGAACAGATCGATTAAATAAGAGCTGCGTGCTAACTAGAGACTTGCTGTGTGCTTAGTAATTAAAGTCGGTTCTGAATAAGTGTAATAAAGTAAATAAAGCATTGTAGAAACGTAATCTAAAACGAACCCTGTTTTATTTGGTCCAAATCGTACTGGGGAATAAAACAACGTCTACACGGAGATTAGTTAAATCTAATTCCGTAACAATACGTTAATAAACTCGATTTTAGTACTCCTTTAAACCGTATCAATGATTAATATGTAAAAGAGAGGTAAAATAAAGCTTACTACTGCCACGCAGTTTATAGAAAACCACGGATATAACGAACAAATTGTCGGCATTACTAATTTCATTTGCAATGAAATTGTAAAAAACAATATTTTTATATTTATTTATTTCCTCAAACCAAACTTCCACAATTTTAAGAGTTTTTATTGAGAAGTAACCTAACAAATTCTGATAAATATCAAAAAACGGGCATAATCGGGCTTCGAAACCTAGTAAGTAGTACCAATGCAGAAGACTTTCAGTAATGTTCTAGGTGGCAAAATCATGGCCAAAAACGGTCAATTTACGAGTAGTATAAGTCCATATGTAGTGAGTTTAAGCAAAATAAAATATTTATTTCTGACTTTTTGTGTTTTTTGGTCGCTACCCAAAATATTTAAGCTATATTATATATTAAATAAATTCCTCTCACAAGTGCCAATCTATTCCACTTCACATATATTTATAATTGGTTTATTTTTCCGCGGTTTTAATATTCAAGCCTTACAATATACTTTTTTAAGTTTTTCTTCAAAATTCTCACTTTGACTGCAATTTAAACCGCGATAATGGCGCTATTTTGAAAAAATATCTTTCATATTAATAAATTTTGACATGTTCTTTTTTCAATGCCAACTAAAAAAATATTATTATTAAAAATTGTAAAATGGACTTTTTGCCTCAAAAACTGAACAAATTACCTATAGTGCAATGCAAAGGAAGTCCTGAAAGATCCGATCTTTCATCAGCATTTGAACCCATTCCATCGATCCAATAGAGATGAATTTTGTGTTTTTATTTATACACATTTTTCTAAATATATAAGATTAATTATTTACAATAGGCTCGATGTTGTCGGAGACTCGATATCACAACTAACGTTGTTAAAACTCTCGTCGTAATGATAATGTCATCGCAAAGGGTTGGTAAAAATGACAAACCAAATCATTGGTGGAAATGAAATGCCAGAGCATTGGAAAATGACATGTCAAAACATTGGTATAAATGACATGCTTTGGATCCAAAAATGAATACAATCTTTTGGGGTCCACGTTCATATAAAATTCATCGATAAAGATGCTAAAAAGATGACATGTCAGATCACTTGCACCAATGATTGAATGGCATCTTTGGCATCGAACATTTTGCTGGGTAGGTTTTCTTTGGTGAAAATGATTAGAAAGCTCTGCGTCAATATCTCAACAATTCGCGAAAATAAAATGATTGTTCTATTCTGATGACCAAAAATAATTGACTATTTTTTATAGAACTATCGAAGAAATGACCACACACAGAAAAAATGGCCTCTCTAACATATGTCCCAAACATATTTTGCAGCAGACATATATTTGTTTGCAAGCAGTTCCAAACGTAACATATGTTTGGGTCCAAATATAAACAAATATATGTTTGGGTGCACAAACAAAAACGAACCCAAAAGCCACAAAAAACAAACACATGCACCAGTGGGCGGTTTCTGAGAGCAAGGGAAGGTAAATGGCAATGTGAAACACATTGAAATGTATGCTCATGTGCTCTCAGCAAGCGCTCACTGGCTATTTCTAACACATATACACATTTATAAATGGTGGTGTTTTTTTATTGAAGGGCATAGAAAAAAGGCAAAACAACAAAGACACATAGGTACATACAAAATTCTAAAGAAATACATAACACACTTTGATAAAAGAAAAACTGAATGAAATAACTTATAAAAAGTCACACTTTAAAAAAGAAAAAAATATTTAGAAACATCGTTGAACGCTTCTCTTTAATTGTGAAATAAAACACATTTTCCTCAAAGTTGAAATCATCAGCGGGAAATCGGCATCTGGAATCAAATGATTATATAATGTAATAAATAGGTACATCCATATTTCAAATATACTTGTTGTAGTAGAAACGACTAGCGTCTCTATTTGTTGTAATAAATAAAACGAATGAGGGCCTTCACAATGTTTTCCCAGCTTGCTGTATTGAACGCATTTTTTACATCGAGGGTTACAACCACAAAGTATTCCTTTGTACCCTTCTTCCAACTTTTACCATCTATTGCGGCTCTTGCAATATCAACAACCGTTTTTATAGCCTCCACCGTTAATCTTTTCTTCCTGAACCCAAATTGTCTTTCTGATAAGCCATCCGTAGCTTCAACATATTGATGGGAAATATCCTTATCGCAGGCAGGAGTTGAAAAGCTGTAGCAGTTGATCACCACAGCATTCAACATCTTCTTTAACTGTCGCTGGCTGCGACGTGAGTTTCTCCTGGGAGGGATAGCGAATTTAACCACTAGCAACAAACCCAAACGACCAAACAGAAAACACCAACAATTTCCTTTAATATGGGTTTATTGCTTAACGCGTTTATTTCTAACAAAAAATATGAAATTAAAAACTAATATAAAAAAAATAAACAGAGCCACACAACTTATCCCTCACGAACTAAATTTATTAAAAAAGGGCGACAATAATAAACCACAATCGACAGTCGTCAAATCGGTAGAAACGGCACGCGCCGATAATTTTCAGCAAAAATCCATGAAATTTCGCGATGTACATAGTCCCGGTACACACTAGAATGAATTTCATTAAAAAATTTCATGAAATTAGACGTTCTAAGGTAAAATTCCCCACTACAGAAATTTCATAAAATTACTCAGAAAGCAAAATTTCATGAAATTTTTCGATGAAATCAGTCTAGTGTGGACCGGGACTATGTACATCGCGAAATTTCATGGATTTTTGCTGAAAATTATCGGCGCGCGCCGTTTCTACCGATTTGACGACTGGCGATTTTTAGCCGATTTGAGCCGACAAAATCGGCGGGGGCTCGACTCGAAGAAAAAGAGCGGCGGCGGCGCGCCGCCGATTTTCAGCCGACTGGCTTCCTCCTCTGTCTTGCACTCGACCTCTTGTCCATTCACGACGAGAGACATCAGGATCACAAATCAATACCAAGTCACCTGGGGCTACGGGCTTTGTGTACTGGCACCATTTAGCTCTTCTAGTTAGTGTGGGCAAATATTCGGCGATCCACCTTTTCCAAAAGTGGCCACGAAGCTGTCGTGAGATACGCCACTGTTTCTTCAACACAGCTGGTTTGTCGACAATTGTTCCGGCTGGAGTTTCTGGCATATTTGGATGGCCCAACAAAAAATGATTCGCCGTTCTTCCTCATCGGGACCAACAGGCATATGGGTTAAAGGGCGCGTATTGACTATATTTTCGGCTTCAATGAGAAAACTATGTAACGCGTGCTCTCTGGGGGCGACTTCCTTCAACGTTACACGCAATACCTTTTTGACACATTGAACCATCCGTTCCCAAATGCCTCCTTCTGATGGATTATATGGGCAATTAAACTGCCAGTCAATGCCCTTTGTAGACAACTCATCCTTCACTCGGACCACTTCGAAAACTTCGTCAAATCTCTTGGCTTCTTGTTCTGCTCCAACAAAATTCTTGCCATTGTCGCTCCGTATTCTTATCGGGGTTCCTCTGCGATTTATAAAATTGCGTATGGCTAAAATGCAGGCATCAGTTGACAGATCAAAGGCAATCTCCAAATGTATGGCTCTGATCGTCAAACATGTAAACAGAGCCACCCATCGTTTTTCATGACGTCGACCGATAGTGATGGTAATTGGGTCAAAATAATCTAATCCGGTGTAGGCAAATGGACGGACATTTGGAGTTAATCTGTCGCTAGGCAGGGAACCCATAAATGGCGGCATTGGAGAGACACGGCGTAACTTGCAGACATTACATTTGGAGATACAGCTTTTCAATAGTTTTCGAAGTCGAGGAATCCAATAACGTCTTCTTATGGCGGCAATAGTGGCTTCAAAGTTTTGGTGCTTCATAAGTTTATGCTCATGGACAACAATAAGTTCCGCTAGGCGATGCTTTGGTGAAAGTATAATGGGACGTCTGGTTTCAATAGGCAAACAACTGGCGGCATCAATACGCCCATATACTCGCATCAAATTATTCTCATCAATATAGGGCGACAGGGTGTACAACTCATTGCTCTTTGGGATGGAACCACCAGACTTTAAAACATCTAATTCGAAGGCGAAACTTTCACGTTGAGATAAGCGGCAAAGAACAGTTTCGGCATCCTTAAATTCGGCGACTGTTAGACAAATTTCAACCTCTCCAATTTTCTTCTTAAAATATCGTTCGACAAATCTCAGGACATAACCCATTGTACGTTTTATCCTGAGAAAAGACGAGAAACGATTAAAATCAATAACAACATTTGTACTGACCGTTAAAACAAATTTCGAAAGAAGCTCTTCTTCAGGCGGCTCATCATTGGATCATTTCGGGCCAGTCATCCTCCGGCTGATGCAAAAATTGTGGACCTTGGTACCAGCGGGAATTAAAAGAAAAATCCATATTTCTTTTCGCTCTTGTTGTTTCATCGGCAACATTCAAATTTGTGGGCAACATTTCCAATCAGTAGGACGTGTGGAATCCATAATCTCTGTGATTCTATGGGCGACAAACGGCTTATATCTTCTGTTGTCAGAATTTATCCAGTTGATGACAGTTGAAGAATCACTCCAGCAAATTCGCCGGGAAACCTTGACCGAATGTTCCTTCTCGATAGTGCACAGCAAACGAGTTCCCAATACGGCAGCTTGAAGTTCAAGTCTGGGAATGGTCATTGATTTCAACGGAGCACATTTGGTTTTTGAGGTAATAAACGAGACTTCAATCTCACCATCTGACTTTATAGACCTCCAATACGACACGGCACCAAATGCGTCTTCGCTGGCATCGACGAAAATGTGCAACTCGACTGTTTCAGGCAATCCAATTCTAAAGTAGTATCTAGGAACACTTACTTGGGCCACATTCTTCAACTCATCACGCCAATTATTCCATATGTCAAACAGTTCATTTGGGATATCTTCGTCCCACCGAATATCATATCTCCAGACTTCTCTCAATAACAATTTAGCTGTTACCATGAAGTGACTTAATAAGCTGAGGGGGTCGTATACCGACATGACAACACTCAACAATTCTCTTTTTGTCGTCACCAGGATGCCAATACATGCCCAGAATCTTTTCTGTGGAAAACTGAACATCGGCTAAATCATCACAGAAGTTCACATTTCTTCCCAAATTACCCTCCAGAGCCACGACAACCTCTTTTGAATTCGATGTGAAATTGCGCAACTCGAAACCGGCTGACTTATGTATTTCACGCACTTGCATCGATATCTCTATGGCTTTCGCTGAAGTTTCGAAGCTGTCGACAAAATCATCAACATAATGGTTGTCGATAATTGCCTTCACGATCACGAAATTCTAGGGCATTGCTCTCTTTCACATACTGGGCAATACAAGGCGAGCAAGCGGCTCCAAACGTCATTACAGTCATCTCATAAACATCTGGGGGCAACATTCATTTTCACGCCAAAGAAATCTTTGAGAACACCTATCTTCTTCGGCAATAATAATTTGGTTAAACATCTCTTTGATATCTGCGCAGACAGCGACTTTCCAAATTCGAAAATTAAACAAGACGGCAGGCAGTGGTCTGTATTGTTGAGGACCCTTCAATAATTTCGAGTTTAGAGAAACTCCTTCGACTTTGGCGGCAGCATCAAACACGAGGCGAAATTTCCCAGGCTTCATTGGATTCAACACACCAAAATGTGGTAGATACCAACTTCTCGGGCTACAAATAGATATTTCGGATGATGTTAACTTTCGTACATACCCTTTGTTGACATAATCCTGAATGATTCTTTTGTAGTCGGCACGAAAATCAGGATTCTTCTTCATTTTCCGCTCAATTCCAACAAGTCGATTAAAGGCCATGGAATAGCTATCCGACAGGACTACATTTTCATCACGCCATAGTAGTCTGGATTGAAATCTTCCGGCAACCTTTATCGTAAAATCCTTGAGCAACTGTCTAGTACGAACATTATCCTTACCCTCTATTGTCGGCAGGGTCTTCACACCAAAATTTTCTGTTTCGAAGTAACTTGACACCAAATCATATAAATTTTGCTCTGGCTGAGCTGTCAGCAAACATGTGTGGGATGTAGGCTGTCTTCCACACATCTGAGCAACAACTACCCATCCTAGGGGTGTATCGCTGCATAAGGTCCACCTTCTTCCAATGGCACAACTTCATCTGGCAACCCCAAATGACAATTATCAAGTCCGATGAGCAACTTAGGCGTCACGTTGTTGTATGGCTGCACTGGCACTTCATAATGCTTATTTGACTTCACGTTGAAACTTTGAGTCGGCAATTTCAAATTTGGAACACCATACACATTTCTTAAAGCATACTTCCTCTTCTTAGAAATTCCACTCACATGAAGATCAACCACCATTGCACTTTCTTGAGACGACTTACCACCATACCAGCTTAAATTCAACTTGCTTTGACGACCACTAAGTCCAAGTTGCCTCACCAAGGAACTGTCTATCATTGTCACCGACGAACCTTCATCCAACAAGGCAAACGTTTCAACAACACAGTTCGGACCATAAAGTTTCACAGCCAGCACTCGGAACAACAAGTTTGATTTTTCACAAATACTGGAAACACAACTCAACACTGGTTCGGCATCTTGATCATTCCGGGCAAAAACACTATTTGAATTATTTTCACCAACATCTTTTGATTTGTCATGCAGCAATTTGTTATGTTTTCTTTGGCAACCATTTACATGACATTCTTTTCTACGGCGGCAATTTCTAGTTGAATGTCCACTACCAAGGCAAGAAAAACATAACCTTAACTTCTTCACTTCATTCCATCTATTCGGCACTGACATGGAATGAAATTTCTTGCAATAAAACAAATTGTGTTGTCCTCGGCATAATCGGCACTCTTCTTCTTTATCTCGATCATCGGATGCATACAGAACCACTTTTTTCTTGGTTTCACCTGTTGGACGACTTGTTGTTGTAAGCTGGACACTTCGAATCAAATTGGCTACACCTTTTAACCAATTATTAAAATCCAAAACTGTAGGCCACGAGTCCAAATTCGATGAGTTCTGAACCCATTCCAACCTCTTACTCATGGGCAACTTTTGAATTAACTCATCCATTAGTGTAGGGTTTGATAAATGTTGATGACCATTTGCTGTTTCCAAAAAGGCGGCAAGATTCTGAACTTTTATTGCAAATGGCACCAACTTCTCCACGGCATTTTCACTAATAGATGGAATTTCCCTCACCTGCTTCAACTGCCCTCGTATCAGCAATTCAGGTCGGCCATATTGGAATTTCAGTTGCTCCATCACCGTGTTCACATTGTCCGGATGTATGAGCAATGACATCACACATTCTCTGGCATCACCCTTTAACGCTTTCTGCAATCTCACACAATTCTCAAAATTATTGTACTGGTACGCTGTCGTCGAATGTTCAAATGCCGTTGAAAACATTGGCCAGTCTTCAGGGACACCGCTAAAATTCGGCAAGTCATACAACTTTTTTGGCAATGGCGGCATCAAAAAGTTGTTATAATATGGCGGCTGTTGAATTGCATTAAACGGCTGCGTCAAGGGCGACTGAGATGCAGGCAGAGAAGTTGGCAGCGACGGTTGGGCAACGGCTGACGGAGCAGGTTGCAGAGGCGGCGGCTGACTATGGCGGAATACAGTAGGCTGATCATTGGTTACGTAAGATTGTGGTGTGACACTCGGGCGATTCGTGTCTACTTCAGATTGGGCACTACTGGAACCACCACTATACTCACTCAAAATGTTACCAGTAACCACTTGTGTTGAATTTGGCGTTGATCCGTTAGCGGAAGTCCTTGCAGCTTTCAATGCACGCTGTGAATTCTGCAATTGTATCTGCAACACGTCAATTTGTTTCCTCAAGCTTTCCATTTCAACTTGGGAAACACTTTTCATTGTTGTTGCTGCAATCAGCTGCGTGATAACTCCTGTAGCGTTGTAGCGGCAATGGTAATAGAAGTTCCAGCAGTGGTCGACCCTCCGGCTGCCGTGGAGGCACCAGCTGGAACACCTTTAGTACCACTAGCATTTGTTTTTGTTGTATTTGCTGGTGATCTCGGCATCATGTTTACAGCACACAACAGGTATCAAAATTCAAAATGGCAGCACAAATCCAAATTAAAATGCCGCTAAAATTTGCCACAAAAATTCTCCAAGTTCTATGGCGGCAAACAATTTTTCAAAATTGTGGCAAATTTCACAAAAATGGCTCCAACTTTTAATTTTCAGCACCACAAAATTTCACACCAGAAGGGCCACACAATTTTTTCCAAAAATCCACAAACAATTTTCTAAAATTGCCCCAGTTGTTTCTTGAAGACAGCATATATTTCTTTAAACAGCAAACAGATCTCCAATTATTAATGACGGGCCACACAAATTATCAAAACAGCAATGACACAAAATTTCTGCAGAAATTTCACAAGTAAAATTTTTCCGCACATACAAATTTCGGCAATATAAAGTTTTTCTAAAACTCTCGGCAAAGTTCGCACCAGATTGCGAAATAAAATTTTTCCAAAATTTTCATCAATACTCGCTCCAGAATGCGAAATAAAATTTTTTCCAAAATGTTCATCAATACTCGCTCCAGAATGCGAAATAAAATTTTTCCAAATTTTTCCTCTTTATCGCTCTAGAGTGCGAAATAAAGTTTCAAATTTTTTCAGCAATCGCAACTAGAATGCGAAATAAAGTTTGTCGCTGGCTGCGACGTGAGTTTCTCCTGGGAGGGATAGCGAATTTAACCACTAGCAACAAACGACCAAACAGAAAACACCAACAATTTCCTTTAATATGGGTTTATTGCTTAACGCGTTTATTTCTAACAAAAAATATGAAATTAGAAACTAATATAAAAAAATAAACAGAGCCACACAACTTACCGCAGTCTTTATCCCTCACGAACTAAATTTATTAAAAAGGGCGACAATAATAAACCACAAAATTCTACTGCATTGCAAATTTCCAACGGTTTTGTTCCAACAAAAAACCTGTTTGAGTGACAATAAAATGAGGAGAAAAGGACTGCGGTTAACAAAAAACATAACAAAGGCTCAATGATCAATTAAGAGAACGACTCAAAACAAAATAATATCAAAAACATAGAAACACACACACACATGCGAACATATGGATGGTCATGTCAATGACGTCACACCATCATCCATATGTTGCTGTGTGAAACTGAGATCAAAAAAAACGTAAACAAAAATAAAAATATGAGCGGCAGCGACATTAACTGCAGCGTTAAGAATGCAGTCTAAACCAGGAGCCTTAGAGTCCTCAAATTTTGAAACGGCTATCCTTATCTCCGTTATTGTAACAGGTGGGTATGTGAAGCATATACCGGGGTCGAATGTTTCCCAGGATGTTACCTTTTGGCGTGGAAAAAGATGATTTACTATATCTTTCAACGTTGCAACTTCTGTCACTAGTTTATAAGCTAGACCGTATGGCTGGTTTTCAAGCTCGTCACAATTGCGCAGAAAACAGATCCGTTTGCTATGGCGTATTGCAGCTTTGAGTTTCTTTTTATTCTCCTTGAGGATGTGGTGATGTATAACATTTTCAGCTCTATTGCGGGTTCTTACGAATCGTCTTCCGGCTCGGATACAGTCTTTGCGTAGCTCGGCTATTTCATCATTCCACCAATACACTGGGAATTTATTTTAACCTCGTTTTCTCTTTTTCATCGAAGCGTTGCACGATTGGGTTATTTGCGAGATAAGTTGTTGTGACATTTCCTCTGGGGAGCCATTTAATTCAATACTTTCCATTGACGGTTTTAATATCTCTCCATTAAAGGGGGTTCTCTTCCAACCCGTTGTATTTTGTTCGCGAGTACTGGTCGGTGCAGATTCACTTAGACTCATTAGTATTACACAGTGGTCGCTGTTGTGTATGCTTCTGAAATTTGCCAAGAAAGGCGACTTTATATATTTGTACTGGCAAAAGCAACATCAATTACTGAACTTCCACCATTTCGACTAAATGTCGGGCTATTTCCTGAGTTCAGTAGTGTTACATCGATTCGGGCAAAAGATTCCAGTAGTATTCGCCCCCTTTCGTTTGTTATAGGACAACCCCATTCCACGCATTGAAGTCGCCGTGTGTTCGACAATCAGCCCATCCAATACGTAATTTCGGTACCTGCAGAATAATTTTTGCTAGAACAGAACTCAATGCAATTTTGGCAGTTTGAGTGTCTCTATATGTTTTCCTCATCGACTTTATTGCAGATAATTTCAAGGAAATAAATTTCTCAGAAACTTCTTTAATTGTATCGAGCACATCCTCTTTTGTAGACACCCCGTCTATGTCTTTTATTTCTAGAAGCACTTCATGTGTCAAAGATCGGACTTCTGTCATCTGGTTAAGTATATCGGAATACGATGAGCTCCCACATGTCTTTATTATCAACGCTTCCGGTTTGCTGGGTTTAATTCTCCGCTTAGCTTTCGGTAGTACTTTTCTCCAGGTAGGTTCTGTTGCTTCGGTAACCTAGTGGCCAACTTCAGGGATAACTTCCCTTGTTTGCTCCTCCTTTTTCTTTTGAATGGTTCTTTCTTCTTTTTGGTCCTGTTTTCTTTGGGCTCTGGGTTTTTTCGACACTCTTTTTAACGCTGGAGTAATTGGAGTTCCAAGGTTTTGTGGCTTTATCCAAGCTTCTGGTTAGGTCTCCTTGTTCTCTATCTGAGTAATGTGGCACTTTTCAGGTACTTTACTCCAATCATCGGAAACTTTAACAAATAAAGCCTGCAGTTCTCGGGTCATTGAGGTGATATCTTTATGGAAGTTTGACTTTGATTTTACAAAATCGACCAAAAATATGTTCTAACATAAAAAACATGTTGGTACCCAAACATATAAAATTAAGATATGTTACAAAATGTTGCAAACATATATTTGTTGGACACAAACAAATTATGTTTGGATTCAAACATATATTTGTTTACAATCAGTCCCAAACAAATATTTGTTTGGATCCAAATATATTATTAACATATATTTTTCTGCGTGCAGAAAATCATTTCGCGAACAGCTAGAAACATATTTTTTCTGCTTTTAATACGGAGCATCATAAACTTTAAATACCTACAAGAATAAAAAGGTAGATTCATTACTTTGGTATAAATAAGCTAACATTAACACAAATTTAAGTGTTCTATTCTACTGACGTGGAGTGCATGTAGTTTTCAACAAAATCGGAGCTGTGTCCGTCAGTCGAAAATTTCTTAGTCAAATATCAGAGATATGGCGAATTGCATTGCAATTGGGAATATTTTTATTTGCTTATATCTTTTTCTGATGAATTTGAAAAAACGTTAGATAGGGTAAGTGTTCTTAAGTCCGGTATGTACCAGTAGTCGGCATCTTTTGTATTTGAACACAAATAACTATAACAAAATATGAAAATGATTTTAAAAATGCTTCAATAACTATGCAACATTTTCAAGATAGTTTGTGCAAAAGACTTATAATGCGGTTTTTGTGAAAGTACAGGCCCAATAGACAAAAATCATATTTGGGTTTTGTTTTGTTCGATCGGGTTCGACTTTTATGGCCCTATCTAAACTTGGGGAAATATTGACTTTTTAAAGCAAATCGGGGCTATATCTTTGAAACCAATACGAATCTTTTCATGACATCCGCAGCAAACTTGTAGATAAGAACAAGAAGAAAATATTTAAAAAAATGATGAACACGAATACCCTCATTTATTGCCTTAAATTTTATAATACATATATCTGAAAATACCATAATTTGTATTAATTTCGCAAGGTGTCTCCAAAACGGTTACATTTTTCTCAATGGCATCTTTTTTTCATCAATACTCGCTCCAGAATGCGAAATAAAATTTTTTCCAAAATGTTCATCAATACTCGCTCCAGAATGCGAAATAAAATTTTTCCAAATTTTTCCTCTTTATCGCTCTAGAGTGCGAAATAAAGTTTCAAATTTTTTCAGCAATCGCAACTAGAATGCGAAATAAAGTTTGTCGCTGGCTGCGACGTGAGTTTCTCCTGGGAGGGATAGCGAATTTAACCACTAGCAACAAACGACCAAACAGAAAACACCAACAATTTCCTTTAATATGGGTTTATTGCTTAACGCGTTTATTTCTAACAAAAAATATGAAATTAGAAACTAATATAAAAAAATAAACAGAGCCACACAACTTACCGCAGTCTTTATCCCTCACGAACTAAATTTATTAAAAAGGGCGACAATAATAAACCACAAAATTCTACTGCATTGCAAATTTCCAACGGTTTTGTTCCAACAAAAAACCTGTTTGAGTGACAATAAAATGAGGAGAAAAGGACTGCGGTTAACAAAAAACATAACAAAGGCTCAATGATCAATTAAGAGAACGACTCAAAACAAAATAATATCAAAAACATAGAAACACACACACACATGCGAACATATGGATGGTCATGTCAATGACGTCACACCATCATCCATATGTTGCTGTGTGAAACTGAGATCAAAAAAAACGTAAACAAAAATAATAATATGAGCGGCAGCGACATTAACTGCAGCGTTAAGAATGCAGTCTAAACCAGGAGCCTTAGAGTCCTCAAATTTTGAAACGGCTATCCTTATCTCCGTTATTGTAACAGGTGGGTATGTGAAGCATATACCGGGGTCGAATGTTTCCCAGGATGTTACCTTTTGGCGTGGAAAAAGATGATTTACTATATCTTTCAACGTTGCAACTTCTGTCACTAGTTTATAAGCTAGACCGTATGGCTGGTTTTCAAGCTCGTCACAATTGCGCAGAAAACAGATCCGTTTGCTATGGCGTATTGCAGCTTTGAGTTTCTTTTTATTCTCCTTGAGGATGTGGTGATGTATAACATTTTCAGCTCTATTGCGGGTTCTTACGAATCGTCTTCCGGCTCGGATACAGTCTTTGCGTAGCTCGGCTATTTCATCATTCCACCAATACACTGGGAATTTATTTTAACCTCGTTTTCTCTTTTTCATCGAAGCGTTGCACGATTGGGTTATTTGCGAGATAAGTTGTTGTGACATTTCCTCTGGGGAGCCATTTAATTCAATACTTTCCATTGACGGTTTTAATATCTCTCCATTAAAGGGGGTTCTCTTCCAACCCGTTGTATTTTGTTCGCGAGTACTGGTCGGTGCAGATTCACTTAGACTCATTAGTATTACACAGTGGTCGCTGTTGTGTATGCTTCTGAAATTTGCCAAGAAAGGCGACTTTATATATTTGTACTGGCAAAAGCAACATCAATTACTGAACTTCCACCATTTCGACTAAATGTCGGGCTATTTCCTGAGTTCAGTAGTGTTACATCGATTCGGGCAAAAGATTCCAGTAGTATTCGCCCCCTTTCGTTTGTTATATGACAACCCCATTCCACGCATTGAAGTCGCCGTGTGTTCGACAATCAGCCCATCCAATACGTAATTTCGGTACCTGCAGAATAATTTTTGCTAGAACAGAACTCAATGCAATTTTGGCAGTTTGAGTGTCTCTATATGTTTTCCTCATCGACTTTATTGCAGATAATTTCAAGGAAATAAATTTCTCAGAAACTTCTTTAATTGTATCGAGCACATCCTCTTTTGTAGACACCCCGTCTATGTCTTTTATTTCTAGAAGCACTTCATGTGTCAAAGATCGGACTTCTGTCATCTGTTTAAGTATATCGGAATACGATGAGCTCCCACATGTCTTTATTATCAACGCTTCCGGTTTGCTGGGTTTAATTCTCCGCTTAGCTTTCGGTAGTACTTTTCTCCAGGTAGGTTCTGTTGCTTCGGTAACCTAGTGGCCAACTTCAGGGATAACTTCCCTTGTTTGCTCCTCCTTTTTCTTTTGAATGGTTCTTTCTTCTTTTTGGTCCTGTTTTCTTTGGGCTCTGGGTTTTTTCGACACTCTTTTTAACGCTGGAGTAATTGGAGTTCCAAGGTTTTGTGGCTTTATCCAAGCTTCTGGTTAGGTCTCCTTGTTCTCTATCTGAGTAATGTGGCACTTTTCAGGTACTTTACTCCAATCATCGGAAACTTTAACAAATAAAGCCTGCAGTTCTCGGGTCATTGAGGTGATATCTTTATGGAAGTTTGACTTTGATTTTACAAAATCGACCAAAAATATGTTCTAACATAAAAAACATGTTGGTACCCAAACATATAAAATTAAGATATGTTACAAAATGTTGCAAACATATATTTGTTGGACACAAACAAATTATGTTTGGATTCAAACATATATTTGTTTACAATCAGTCCCAAACAAATATTTGTTTGGATCCAAATATATTATTAACATATATTTTTCTGCGTGCAGAAAATCATTTCGCGAACAGCTAGAAACATATTTTTTCTGCTTTTAATACGGAGCATCATAAACTTTAAATACCTACAAGAATAAAAAGGTAGATTCATTACTTTGGTATAAATAAGCTAACATTAACACAAATTTAAGTGTTCTATTCTACTGACGTGGAGTGCATGTAGTTTTCAACAAAATCGGAGCTGTGTCCGTCAGTCGAAAATTTCTTAGTCAAATATCAGAGATATGGCGAATTGCATTGCAATTGGGAATATTTTTATTTGCTTATATCTTTTTCTGATGAATTTGAAAAAACGTTAGATAGGGTAAGTGTTCTTAAGTCCGGTATGTACCAGTAGTCGGCATCTTTTGTATTTGAACACAAATAACTATAACAAAATATGAAAATGATTTTAAAAATGCTTCAATAACTATGCAACATTTTCAAGATAGTTTGTGCAAAAGACTTATAATGCGGTTTTTGTGAAAGTACAGGCCCAATAGACAAAAATCATATTTGGGTTTTGTTTTGTTCGATCGGGTTCGACTTTTATGGCCCTATCTAAACTTGGGGAAATATTGACTTTTTAAAGCAAATCGGGGCTATATCTTTGAAACCAATACGAATCTTTTCATGACATCCGCAGCAAACTTGTAGATAAGAACAAGAAGAAAATATTTAAAAAAATGATGAACACGAATACCCTCATTTATTGCCTTAAATTTTATAATACATATATCTGAAAATACCATAATTTGTATTAATTTCGCAAGGTGTCTCCAAAACGGTTACATTTTTCTCAATGGCATCTTTGGGAAAAATATTCGCTGGAATGTAATACACAACTCTTCAGAACATAATATTGTTGTAAAATGCCTCTATCCAGTTGTTTCTAGCATATTTTCAACGACAATTTGATAAATATACAGTATAGTCTCGATAATCCGGACACTCGTTAATCCGAACACTGGAATTTTTTACATTGTAGACTCGGTAATCCGGACATCTCATATTTTTCGTACCTCAATAATCCGGACATCAATATTTTTTCCTATCTTGAGCATTATATTTTTATTTATTTCATTGACGTTTTCGTTCTTAGCAATAGCAATTGGTGTAAAATAAATAAGAAAAAAATTTTTGGTCCACATCCCGTCTTTCTGGCTAGCCACTGTTGACTTATACAGTCAATATAGAATTAACTATTTGAATCTGTCGAATGATTTTCTACCCTTCAACCATCGATGGATGACTATGATAACACTGTGCCACAAAGATGAGCTCAAGGTCTGTGCGGTGGAAAATTCCTTTTGGAGATGAAAGCCCTTGGTGAGTATATTAAGAACCCAAAAGGAAATTTTCCTCATAGGTCAAGTTTCTGAGATATCGCGCGATGAATTTTTTGAATTTTCGCCTATGATGATTGAGAAAATAGCTTTATATCTCTGTTTGCCGTTATTGTAGGTTCGTTTTGAGATTACATGTCTTCAGTCAAATCGAATGGCGAACCTTTTTGTAGAACATTTCATTCTTCTAACTCAATTCCTTTAATGTCCTTTTCGTCCTTTATTTCTTGAACCGTAGTAAAAGTACCACAAGATGAGATTTTACAGCATCCAAATATTCCACAAAAATATTGCTCAGAGAATTTTAGGTACGGTTCTCATTGACAACTAATCGATATTGTCACGTTTTCATTGTCTTTTTTGCCATTTACCCGGTTTTTTTCAGAAAAAACCTATGTTTTGTTTTTCTGTATATTCGTTATTTGTTATGTATTGGTAGGTAGACATACCCATTGGTTATCGCTTATATTGACATCTAGGATGTATCCGAAATATTTACCATATATAGCTCCCGATATGCTGAACACGTCAATGACAAATTTTTTAGAGAATAGAACCGGTTATCTAATGTTTTGAACCGGATATAGGGATATAAAACCCGGATTTTGTACCAATTTTAAGTAACCGATTAAGCTTATATGTATACCATTAGAAAGCTAATAAAATTGTCAATCAGGGAAAATAAATTTTTTGACAGCATCTTACCTGAGTTCGGTGCTAAAACAAAAAAAAACCGTATTCTTGAACCGTTTTTAAGGAAAAATATCACTGCGCGTAAATATGAAGATACAAGCTTGGTGGGTGAAATATTGTTTTTGCCGATGAAAGTCGATGAAGTTAATATTATGAACCCGGAAGGACAGTTATGAAAACAGCAGAAATAAAAGGAAATTTTGCTTATTTTTGAATATTTAGTCAAATATAGTTAAAATAATGTGCAAAAGTCACGAAAATATAAAAATAATCTATTTCGTGAAACACATAAGCCAGCCAAAACCAAGGACTGGGAGGGAAGGTAGAGGAATCTCCTGAAAAATTACGGCTAAACCTCCCTTAATTTTATTGAAATTGGTCGCCGAGTCCTAAATGACGTTCAGAAGATAGAAAATATGCACTTACATTCCAAAAAAAATTTAAGGATAAAGCCTTTCATGGCCTTCGATATTCTTGAAATTTTTTGTATTTAACTAAAGTATAGTACACATTGACAAGCAAAACTGACAGTCAACGAGGTCTATTTCGGGAATATCGAAGCCTAACTGAAAAATTTCTTTTGTAATATCCAGGTCTTCGGAGTCGGAGTTGGAGTCTGGAGTCGGAGTCTAGCAAATTTTGCTGGAGTCGGAGCCGGAGTCGTGAAAAAAAGCTCGACTCCGACTCCGGGCAACAATCTTTTCTACATTTATCAAAATTTGTCAAATCAATTTAATTTATTTAAATGATCATAGTTTAAAAAAACTCTTAATCTCTATTTTGACTACAAAATGCATATCGGAAGCATTTTTGGGTCATTTGATTGGAATAATGTTTGCATGCTCCAAATACACTTGGGGAAGATCTTTTAGAAGATTTACAGGTCATTTTAGTGAAGACTCACTGG
Organism: Musca autumnalis; assembly: GCF_047663935.1. NCBI lineage: Eukaryota > Metazoa > Arthropoda > Insecta > Diptera > Muscidae > Musca > Musca autumnalis. Next base: position 69,009,050 of record NW_027411866.1, on the reverse strand, counting down.
TCTTCTCTTGTTTTTTTTTGTTTGTTTTTTTTTTTTATTAGAAGTCATTTATGTCCGCTGTAAAAGTACCTGTTGGACTTCTATGAAAGACCTTGTAGTACTTTAAGGGAAATCATACGAAAGACCTACCACGGTGCCCCTTAACCAAATTTAAATGGAAGGAGATTACACCTGAGAAGTTTTACAGTTTTTTACTTTTTAAATAAATCGCGGTCAAACTTCACACTTATAGGGGTTTTTTACATTTTCATGATTTTGCTTGAAAGTCCTAAGGAAATGGATGTAAAGAAAATGTTGTAGCAGTGAAAATTTTCTACAAGAGTGACCTTCATGATATTTTCGTACCGTTTTTGAGATATAGAAGTTCAAATTGGGACAATGCACTGACTGTATCGCCTCTTTATAAAACTATACCATGACTACAATTTACCAACTTAAACTTATATATCTCAAAAATGGTACAACCTAGGAAAATATTGCAAAAGTCAGTCTTGTAGAGAATTTCCTCAGCTATATGATTTTCTCCAGTCCCATTTCGATAAGACTTGCCTTTCCCAAGCAAAATGGTGAAAACTTAACAATTAAAACCTAAAAATGTGACCTAAACTTCTATATCTCAAAAATGGTAAAACCTACGAACAAATTATAATGTCCAATTTACATTAGCAATTTTTTCGTCATTTAGAGCTGTTTCGTCATTTATTTGCTAAAACAGGCAACATTTTGCGTCATTTACCATACAAAAATAAATGACGATAGCTGCGTCATTTATTCTAAACAACGCACGAAAACATCATACTATTATAAGCAGCCCAGTTTTTTGTCATAAACTACCAAAAAATGCAACTGTTTTATGATGTCTTTGTTTGTTTGTGTGTGTTGTAGAAAAACAAAAATACTTAAACGATGACAAAAGTGAAAATAAATGTTTAAAAAACTTGCAAAAATTATGTTTTTTTGATTTTAGAATTAATTTAAGTTATTTGATACACATTTGTGTTGTAAAATTCCTATTTCTCTGAATAAATATATTGTGTGCGTGTGTTTGTGTTATTGTATATGTGTGTATGTGCGATTGTGTGCGTAAGCAAATGACGCAAAAAAACAGATGTAAATACACTTCATTTGATTCTAGGATTTCGTAAAACGAAATCATTAAATGTGCATATGTAAATTGGACTTTAAGGTCAATCCTCTAGTGAATTTTGGCAGAAACAATATTTTCTTTAGCCCCATTTCAATAGGACTTACCGTTTTCAAGCAAAATCGTGAAAACATAAAAACCCTAAAAATGTGAACCTCAAGTAACCTTAACCACGAGAGTGTATGTTAAGGGGAAATAGGCTATTTTGGTCTTCTATCACGATGCGGTGTTAAAATATCGTTAATTTTCCATAACTCGAAAAATTACAAAGAGTGTTACCGGACAGTAATTATGGTAATTTGATATTTCGAATCTCATTGGGTACATAAGTGAAATTCGGAAAATTGTAAATATGTATACTCGTATGTTGGTGTTTAGGTAGAGAAACCTTATAACGATACCGTCCGATTGCAGTTGCTTTGAAGGGTTTTGCTACATGTTCTGAAGTGTGAAGTATACTGAAGTGCTTGTTACTTTTTATTCCGTATTGTCAACGAAAAAAAAAACGAACAATATAGGTCTATGTTTTGGTATCCTCCCAATGTAATGTATCTTGAAAGTTCAAACTGAAATGACTATAATTATTATATAATAATTTAAGTTGTGAATTTTATTTTATCTATTTTCGGAGTCGACTCCGGAGTTGGAGTCGAGAAAAAAATTGGTCTGGATTCGGAGTCGGTGTCTGACCAAAAATGGCTCGACTCCGAAGCCCTGGTAATATCTAAATAATACCGTATATATTGTATTTAAAAGGTTTTTCGCTAAATAAAAGTTGTTATTTGCCGGAAAATTGTCCTAAAAGTACGTTGGCTGTCATTTTTGATTGATAGTGTGTACTCCCCTTAAGATCAATTACAAAAATATTATTATAATAATTATCATAATATGTTTTCCTAATTTTTTTTAAATTTGTCAATACAGTTTTTCCTTTATAGCACACATTGTTTTACCACAAAAAAAATAAATTTTTCAACATTTGTTTTGTTTTCAACTTTTATTTTGGAATTTATCTTAAACATCGTAAAAACTGCGTCATTTTTCGATTTTGAAAGTGTATTAGCAATTATTGTACCAGCCGAACAATAAATTAACTAAATTAATGATCAAATAAATACAGCTCGGGAATTATATGACTGAGTATTCGATCAAAATAATCTACCAAATAAGAATATTTAATACGAGATGAATATTTAAATACGAAAGAGGATATAATTAACTTTGTTTCCGTTTGTAACACATCAAAATATTCGTCGGAGACTCTACCGGTTCCTGACGATTTTCGTTGTTTTGAAGGTGTGATCCATATTATATGCTGTTTATATTAGAGCTTTTTGCAGGGTTAACCTTCTTTATGAGGATTTGTTTGAAATATAAGCAATGGAATTGACATTTAAAACCCAGTCGGTTTGTTAAATCCGGTTATATATAAACGGGGTATTATCATACTAAATTGTTGATATTTGGTATTTAGTCTTCGTCATGGCACAATTACCCAGGTAGTGGGTATCGTAAAATTTTGAATATGTTATGTCAAAATGTTCTTTGTTATTGGGGAAATTACAACAAAAATAATTTTTTATAAAGGGATTTGACTTTTTATATTGAACAGCTGTGATACCACTACTTGGGTAATTGTGCCATGGTCTTCGTTGGGGTTACAAAACTCACAACCAAAAATTTGACAGTGGTGGTCCACGTCCAAACTGTACCATCCGATTTTCGACATTTTAAAGATATATGCTCATTATCCCATCGAAATAACTATTTTGTATTCGATATGGGTATAAAGCATTCCTATTGACAATTGTGGGTATAGATCAGAGAAGGGCTTCTTTGCAAAGAAGTATAGTGAGGGCGCCCACTGAGCTGTTTTTGCATTTGCTCCTCTCTCTCACTTACAGTGTTGTGAATAAAAGGAAACGATAAACATCATGTGGTTGTTGTTTTCTTCACTAATACATACACACATACTAAAGCATTGATGGAAAATCTTGGGCGAGGCTGGTATAGATGCATGCTTTCATATAGGCCAGTCCGACTTTCGTTTTGATCGCTAATCAAATTATTTTTTTTAATAATTCGTAACAGATAGCCCAAAAACATGTCTTGGTGGTCGATGTTAACATTGTTTTACGTCAGTAATCAAAGCGATAGTCGGACTATCGATAGGTTGCCAGAAATAATGTAGCCCATAGAAGAGGTTTTCCAACTTTTCAGATTGGAAGGTACTACGATACCGGTCGTACCGATCGACCGGTCGTACTGAAATGGTCGCGGGAGTACTTCGGTACTTTTTATAGCGACATGGTACTGAAAAAAGTACTATTGTACTGAATTTTCCATTCCTGATTCAAATACTAGCGTTTTATTTGAGAGATTTCATCATGAAGAAGAATATACATATTGAAGCTAAGCGAAAAATTATTTTCTAGTTTTAATGCATTTATAAACAAAACACTGTAACTTAATTTTTTTAAATTATTTTTTTTTTTTTTAATTTTTAACTTTTAGTAAATACATTTTTTTTTGACCACTGAGAATCCCATAACCAAATTACAGCCAATTTAGGTCAAAAATATATATACACACTTTAAACTGCCTGAAATAGATTGGTACCCTTTATAGGGGCTATACCAAAATCGAGACCTATGTCTACAACTTTTGGTGGGGAAGTTTCTGTACCATTGGGAACTCCAAATGCCAAGTTGCAGCGAATTCGGCCGAAGAATGAAGATAGAATCCTTAAAATACTTTAAATCGGGTGGTACCGCTATATGGGGGCTATAAAAAAATGGGCCCATATTGGTTTTGGGGTTTTTAATGTATTGTCATCCAAGTCTGAAGAGTGTGCAAAGTTTCAGTTCAATTGGTTAACAGAAAAAATGTGTTAAGTCATATAACTTCTAGGAAAATGCTCATAAGCTATGAACGAAATAAGACATGGTTCATAGAAATCGATGGATATCTTAAGTTTTTATTCAAAAATAAGTGCAGGTATCTGCACTTGAATCGATTTTTTTTTTTGGAAAAAAAAACGTTGACGATTTTTTACGATTCTCACAATAAAAGCAATTAGTGAGGCCCAAGGGGAAATGTCATTTGTATTATTGTGGTTGAAAACTAATAAACTATGATATACTCTTTGTTTTTTTCTGTTGTGTGTTTTCCATTGGCTATCTGTTAGGTATGTTTTTTTTACAGAGGCCACATTTTGGAGCGATATTTTTTTATATTATTCCAGAAGAGTGCTAAAAACATTTCATTAAAATACATATTTGTCGCACAAAAGCAATACAATAGTTGTTCAGTGATCTATTTTTTTGATAGACACAAAGTGTCGAAAAACCCAAAATTTGCATTTTCTCAAAGTGATTAGTGAAAGTGAAGTAAAAATGAATTATAACTTATTATTTCAGAAGAGTGCTTCCAACCTTTAATTAAAAACACATATTTTTGCACAAAAGCAATATGACTATTAAAAAAATCAATTCATTAACATGCCTCCAAAAAAATCATCGGTAAGCAAAAAAATAAATAAATAAAAATGCATTGGTTCTACAGTCTCTAAGGACACATGAAACGGATCAAGAGTGTGAAGTTCGCCTATCAAATGCGCGGAATAGAGCATAAACTTCAAGAGCTGCTGAAATATTGGAACACTACAATGTCCGTCTTGGAACTCAACAAGTATTAGCGTCTACCTCACGTACGAACGAATCATCAAATCAGCAAAATTAACGACTTTCGGTCAACAAATTAGATAGTCAACATTGAGAGCACACGGAACACCCGAACAATTTCAAGTACGCCTTCAAAGTCAACAGATTAGATCCTCATCATTGAGAACTCACCAGACTCCTGAACAACTGCAAGTACACCTTAATAGTCAATGGATTCGATCGTCACGAGAGAGACACCGGAACAACACCAAATTCGTGTTTCCAATCAATATGATAGAACGGCATCATCAAGGTCTAATGAGACAACTGCACAACATGATCTACGTCTTCGAAGTCAACGTTCCAGATCGTCATCTTTAAGAGCTATTGAGCCATCGAGTAAACGTGAGAGACGCCTCGGGAATGGTCGTTTAAGAGTAGTGCATACTAGAAGCAATGGAACACAGAGTGAACGAGAAAGGCGCCTCAGAAATTAACGCTCCAGAGCAGCGCAAAGGAGATCCAATGAGACATTAGAGGAACGTGATCCACACAGGAACCATAATCAACGCCGAGTTCAAAACCGCCTAAATGTATATGAACGCATCGCTTTCAATTACAATCCAAATATAGATTACAGCGACGATGAATTAGTCTCTATTGGTGAAATGGATAATGTTTGTGAACATTGTAATGCGATCAAATACAAAAATGAACCACCCGGAATTTGCTGTAGTAATGGCAAAATTGTATTGCCTGAATTACGGTCACCCATGGAACCATTGTTTTCGTTGATGTCGCGAACATCTTCAGAATCCAAATATTTCCTTTCAAACATTCGAAAATAAAATGCATGTTTCCAGATGACATCCTTCGGTGCCACTAATGTAGTTAGAGAAAAGTTTATGCCAACATTTCGAGTCCAAGGTCAAATATACCATTGTATGGGATCACTGTTACCTACCAGAGATCATAAGTATCTTCAAATTTATTTTATTGGACACTCAGATGACCTAGACCAGGTTCAACAACGTCGACAACACAATCCCGCCACACGTGAACGAATTGTTGCAGAATTACAAGAGATGTTACATGAAAGTAATGAATTAGTCCGGACATTCAAGAAAGCTAATAGTGATCTATAATCACTGCCAAATCATCAAGTTGTAATACACGCTGACAAGATACCAGCAGGAGAACACCAAGGGCGATACAATGCCCCTACAGCTAATGATGTTGCTGTGAGAGATCCTGTTGCACATCGAGACATCATAGTTCGTCGATGCGATTATACGGTAAATATAATATCAGAAACTCATCGATCATACGATGCTCTACAGTATCCATACGGAAACGATGGATACCATTTTGAAATTCGGCAAATAAATCCAGTAACAAGTAAGTGAAATTGCCCAAATTTGTTGTTTCAAAAAGTTCTTCTTTTAAAAGTACATTTATTTTTTACAGATGTTGAAAGTGAACGGCTTATGTATATTCGGCATCCCCAAAAATGGCATCAACCCTAATGATCTCAGAAAAGCAGTAATTTTGCCGGCAATTTTACAGGAAGTCCCCTCAATATGCAGGAGTAAACGCAGGATGCAATGGCTTATGTGCGATAATATTGCCGGCCAGATTTATTCATAACATTTACATGCAATCCAAAGTGGGAGGAAATAACATCGATACATCGACATGACTTGATAGCACGGGTCTTTAGACAAAAGCTGATATCTCTAATGGATTTCATTATTAAACTACGTGTGTTCGGAGAAACGAGATGTTGGATGTATATGGTAGAATGGCTTGCCTCATGCTCATATTCTTATTTGGTTGGTGGAAAAGATTACACCCGATGTTATTGATGACATTATATCTGCGGAAATACCTGACATAAACGTGGATCCAATTCTACATGGAGTTGTTGTCAAGAATATGGTTCATGGACCATGTGGAGTAATTAATGAAAATTCTCCATGTATGGTGGACGGAAAGTGTACCAACAAAATATCCACGGCAATTCGTTCACGACACAATAACTGTTATTGACGGCTATCTGCTTTATCGTCGTCGATCTACAACTGATGGTGGTCAATCAATAGCAATACAGGTGGGAAACAACGACGTTGATGTTGATAACCGCTGGATAGTCCCTTACTGTCCACTTTTGTCTAAATCGGCGAAGTCCATAAAATACATCTGTAAGTACGTAACTAAAGGTTGGGATATGGCTGTTTTTTCGCTTCTAAATCCCAGTGATGAAATAAGTCATTATCAGATGGCACGCTATATAAGCCGTAACGAAGCAGTTTGGAAAATTTCCCTATCCATCAACGTCATCCAACTATTGTGCATTTATCTGTACATCTGGAAAATGGACAAAGATTTTATTTTAATGCAACCAATGCACGAGAAAGGGCAGGTACACCTCCAGCAACAACGTTAACCTCATTTTTCGATTTATGTACAAACGATCCGTTCGCCAACAATTTTTTGTATGCGACTACGTTTGTGGTCCGACATCATTCGAAGACTTAAGAGCTGTGGATGAAGAAATATTTCAATCCTATAGAGATGCATGTACGAAAGCTATTTTCGAGCAGAGGCATGCCATATGCATATACTAAGTAAAGAATAGGACCCAATATACTTACTTGTGGAACTCCTAATGTTATAGGATATAGTTTGGTATATTCTGTTTCATATCTTACTCTAAAGAATCTACTTTCGATGTAGGAAGATATTATTTCTACATAGTTTAGAGGTAGAATAGTTCTGATTTTTTGGATGAGACCGGCATGCCATACTCCGTCAAATGCTTGGGAGATATCTAGAAAAACTGCTGAGCATACCTGCTTGTTCTCAAAGGCGTTTTCGATAGTGTGCGTTACCCTCTGTACTTGTTCTATGGTTGAATGTTTCTTCCGAAAACCAAATTGGTGATCAGGTATGATATTTTTTGAAAGGACGACCTTTTCGAGACGTTTATGAAACAATTTTTCAAAAAGTTTTCCAACTACTATTAGTAAAAAAATTGGTCTATATGATTTTACATCGTTAGAATTTTTACCTGGTTTTTGTAGCTTGGTTACTTCAGCTACTTTCCAGTAGCTCAGTATATATATATATATATATATATATATATATATATATATATATATATATATATGTTTTACGACCGAATTCATAATGTTCTGTAGTTTCAATATACCGTGGTAAGATAGCTGTTTAAGCACATCACCAGTAATTAAATCGAAACCTGGGGATTTTTAACTGTCAAGATCCTTTACCATTTTCCACGTTTCTTTTAGTGTAATAAAGTCGATTTCGAATGCATTGCTTGTGTTTCGGTTTAAATCTTGCGATATAGATTCGTAACTTCCTGGGTTGGCATCTGGATAAGTTGTAGGTTTGGAAAATATCGTTTTTAAATGATCAGCGAATGCATTTGCATTTTCTGTGTTGCTCTTTGCCGATAGACAATTTTCCTGTAAGATTAGAGCTTTTTGTTGAATTGGTTTGTTGCTGTTGCTTTTGCTTTTGCTATCATATGAAAGACTGGAGAGAAAATGGTGTAAATTGCACTCATTAAAATTTTTAAGTTTTCTACTAAGTCTTAGAGTGATATTATTCAAAAGTCTTTTGTTTTCTGGAGATCGTTTTTGCGAATCTTTCGTTTCAGTTTTACCAGTTCTTTGATATGATGCGGATAAGTTGGTGTTGATGGTGGCACATTTAGTGGAGGTGTACTCTGCCACGCAGCCTGTTGTATGAGGTGTGTAAATATTACGACTTCGTTTTCAAGCTCCTCCGTAGTTTCTATAGATGAGTGTTCGATGGATTTGCTGATTAAATATTTAAACTTGTCCCAGTCCGTATGTTTATTAAATAAACCAATGAAGGCTGATATTGATACATTAAGTATATTGGGGAATGGTCGGATCCTAAATCATAACCATCGTGAACTGTTATCTTTTGTGTCTTAACTTTCCTGGTAATGAAGAAATCTATAAGATCAGGCTTTTTTCCTGCATCTGATGGCCAATGCGACGAAGTTCTCGTAGTAATAACCTTATATCCTTTGCTTTTAATAGCTTTAAACAATTCTTTTCCTTTGATCGTAGTAAGTCTGGAACCCCATTGCACATGTTTGGCATTGAAGTCTCCCCCCATAATAAATCTATATGTATAAGAACTGATAAGAGCTTCATAAAGTTCTTGTTTTATTTTATGGCGTGGCGGACTGTATACTGATGTAACAGACAACGGATTGCCATTTTCAAATATTGTACCGTCGTTGCTTGATCATCTTCTAAATTAATCTGGTTTTCTAGCCAATGCTCTATCGATTTTTTGATTATCACAGCGCTACCACCGCGAGCGTTATTGCTGGTATGTGTAGTATGGTATAATTCGTGATTTTTAAATTGAATGTATGAGTGTTTCACCAAGTGAGTTTCACTAACTAAACAAATATCAATATTTTCTTTGTCCATAATTAGACTAATTTCATCTTTGTGTCGCATCAGGCCATTTGCGTTCCATTGCATAACTTTTAGTCCCCTAATCATTCAGACAGCTAAAGAAATTTTCCAGCAAGCTTAGACGCGCATCTAAGACTTTGTTGAATGACTCTATGGCTCCCAGTTTTGAAAGTATTTTCAATTATGGTTTTTCGGGATTGATGTTTGTAGTGCTGATTTGAGGTGCCGTTTTTTCCATTAACACTTCTGCATATTGATTATTTTGTCGAGGTGGAATGGACGTATTCCTTGCTCTAGATGCACTATGTGGTATATTGCTCGTCGGCGCAGATTTGATGGTACTCTTTGTAGTTTTTGCTTTTTATTTCTAATTTTCTGGAGTACTTTTGCGACGATACATCCTCTGTAACTTGCGGGATGTTGTTCTTCACAGTTGCAGCATTCAGGAAGAAATACCGTCGGTTTTTCGCAATTCTTGGTTTCGTGCTTACCTGCACATTTGGCGAATCTTGTTTGGAGCAGTAACATTTGTAGTTAAATCCTTGGCAATTCTTGAATTGAGGGATATGCTCCTAATATTTTTTGATGCCGTAGATTTTTTTATATCTTCCGTAGATTCAAAGCTAAGTATAAACATGTTCAATGGCTTCTTTGATATAAAATGTGTTTTGTTAAAAACGTTCAATATTTTTACACCTTGATCTTTCAAATCAGAAACTATGTATTCTGGGTCACTTGTATGATGCAAATTTTTGGCCACAACCCGTATCGGACCGCCTTGCTTGTTTTCATATGAATGCTTTTGGATGTTTGCTTCGTTGAGAGCTTTGGTGACTTCTCTATAGCACTTTGCTTCGAATGTGGATATTTTTTGGGCATTTCTATCCAAAGTCTTAGTTAAAAACCCGTTTTTGTATTTTTTTTTTTTGAGGAGTTCATAAAGCTTTGTGAAACTTTCAGTTTGTTTTACAATAATGGGCAGCGGACGAATGTATTTTACCACTTACTTAGGTGCTTGGGATTCATTAGATGCTTAAGCTTCGGATTGGCTTGTTATTGGTGGTGTAAAGATTTCCATCTCCATCGGAGTTGGTTGGATAGTAGTTTTACTTTTTTTATTACTTTTCCTTTTCTTCGGTTTCCTTCGCTAACTCTTCTTCATCCGTTACATATACCGTCGTTTGGGAATTACCATTTGTCGGATTAACATTACTTCCGTTTCATTTAGTAGCTGAAACATCTTTTGCTTGGTCCTTACAAGCCTCAATAGGCTGGACATTATTATTTGATGTTTTCTCGCTTAACTCTTGACATAATTTTATTAATTGCTGATTTTCATCATGAAGCTTTGTGTATGCGGATTCTAATTTTGTTAGATTAGTTTGCTTTAGCTCTCTTAATTTTGTGACTCTAAATTCACTTAGGCTGATTCTTGATGTGCTGGGGGACGCATTGTCTCCCATTTCCCCGTTCAAATTAAAAGTAACGGACAGTTTGACGAATTAGTTAGATGTGGCAATACCATTAAGTGGAACCAAGTCACACTAAACTTCGCAGCACTAGCGATGTCACTAATATAAGAGACACGAACAGCTGTTTTCTTAGTGTTTGTTTATATTTCTCTATCGGAGTTAAATATCGTATGTGGTTCTAAATTGACAAATGTCTGCTTGCTTTTAAAAAAACAATATTTTAATGTTAATATAAAATTCAATATATACACCTTCACGGCCAGGAGAGTAGAACACGGCGCGCTACCGATTTACAGGATTATATACTATCAGCGAATTCTATTTTCCGATGAAATTGCAAATAGATATGGGAGTTTATAAAACCAAGTCCAGTCGTAATCGTTGTTGTTATAAACGTTCGAAGAAACTGACGCCTTTTTATAGTGATTTTGATTTAAAATTTCCACAAAAAAATTGAAAAAAAAAGTTTCTCGAAGCGTTACATTTTCTTAGGACCTCTGCTGTACGGTGATGGCTGAACTCATGTTGTCAAATTTTGAAATAACACAAATTGAGATTACGAACAATATCAAATTTTCTGCACTAATAAATTCGTTGTTTTAAAATAATACAATACAAATAAGAGCAACTGTGTGATTAAGACGATATAAAATTATATGAAATGATTCTGTCGCTATAATAAAATAGCGTCGGACATGCATACTCATATTTTACAGCACACATGATCAACACATATCAGAAAAGATAATAAGCAACAAAGTTTCGACGGCTTAGCCAGGTTTTCAGCAAACAATTGTTTTTGTGATCAGGGTTACCAGTGTAATGCATTAAAAATCACGATATAATTAATTCCACTTTTTCGTTCAAAGGACATGTAAATTTTTCAATATATATTTTTTTATTTTTAAACAATAATAATTAGTATTACTATTCTTTAGGTTCTACCATATGATGGAGGCATTTTGACATTAAATGACACCTGTTTTATTACGGCGTTGGCAACTCTAATCACAAAACCACCCTCATTTGCTAATTCGCTGCGACGAATGGTCAGCCAACTGCAAAATATGTAGCGTAGTTTTCTATTATACCTAAAAAAAATATTAGGCGTAAAAAACGAAATAAGCAAAAATGTACAAAAGTAAATATGCGTTCGGTTGCAGTTGAAGTGTACAGCTAATACTAATGTTTTTAGATGCTGGCTTCTAAACCCTGATTGCAACAGCTATCCCAATAAAAACGACACCAATGCACAGTGGAAAAAATACCGATTTAGTGCGCCAAAAATGGAAAAAGTCCCACAAATTTAAAATTTATTAGTGCAGTATTGATCTAAAGTGTTCCCAGAATCTAACGTTATTTATAATTATTTGTTTTGCATCAGCTACAGTGGAATAACGGTTCATTTTTATTGACAATGTTTAGAGTTTTTTCGGTAGTAAATTTTACTGCGAAATTAGATGTCTTTTATATTTTCATTAGATAGTTAGTTGCTGGTACCGGTGTGGGTTGTCGATTTGTCTTCCTTTAGTAGGTCGGTGAGGAAGGTGCAAATTATTTTGCCGAGAATCAAGTCGGTGTTGGAGAAGTCGTGTTTTGACAGAGTTTCGCGTGCTTTTAACAATCTGCCACCTTCTCTTAAGAGTTTTGGGGGATCAATTCGTTCTTTTAGGACCAAATTGAATTCTTATTCCCGATCTCATGATATCTTAATGTAATATGTCTTGTTTTAAATTATTAATGGACAATTCATAGCTGGGTTTTGAGAGATGTCCATGAAATTTGTTTATATTTTCTTTTCATTTAAATTTAATATAAAATATGCTTTTATGTTTGTTTTGAGCAGTTTATGCTTTAAAACCCCGTTTAATTAGAAATATCTTATATCTTTATTTAATTTTATGGATTAATTTCAGAGTTAGGTGTAGTTTAGGATAACTTTGCTTTTGTAACATACACATAGCCTAAAAAGTCTGATTTCACTTATTACTTTTCAAAAGTGAGACTGAAATATTACATAAATGGGTAATGCCATGTTCATATCAGCATTTGAATAACGTCGTTCGTTCCATTAATTACGTACACGAATTAACCCGTTCATACGATATGGTACACAATTCATAGCAACATGATTCACATTTTCATAGTTTTTGTTTACTGATTTTAAAGAAAGTTTCAACCAAAAGAGTAAAGTTAATTTATATGAACTGAAAAAATATTTTCCCTTCTTTCAGATATCTATTTAATATTAAATTATATTAGTTTCATTCAAATTAGTTAGTTTCATTTTCAAATTTTTCTATTTTAAATAAATTTTTGGTATAAAGACTTTCCGTCGGGCATTTGATTTTTGTTTATAAATTTGTATGCGAATTTGAAACGATGGGCAAAAAATGCAAGTGCAATGAAAGAGAAGACACAATTTCCTATGATTTGAATATATACTATTCGTTAAACCGTTTTCTTTTCATTCATATTTTGCAGTTCTTCCAAAAATGTTTGGGTTTTTAATAAATTTTTAAATTTTGTATTTTTCCTGTCATAATTAATTTATTTCGATAAATTCTCTCATTTGTTAGAGATGGGACATATTTTATCGTCGTTCTGAGATTAATTTAAATTGAACAATGTATACAAATCGTTGTTCGTTCTCAATATTTTGTGTGGGAAATGAAGTAATTACATCGTAATTTGGGGTCGAACAACGAATAGAGAGGAAAACACAGTCAGTCTGAAAAAGGCATAAATGAGAACAGTTTATCGTTCATAAATATTTTATTCGCACTGTTTAGTACAAGATTAAAAAGAAAAACTCCAAAAAATAAATTACTATTACGAAGATAACGGTATAAAAGTGTTACAACTGCTAAATTAGAGAACCAAAAAGTCTGCGTTTATTTTGTATGTTGTAATAGTACCGTTAGTTTTTTTTAATCTTTTGTAGTTTTCTCCCATTTTTAATTAATATTGTCACAACTGATGATTCTGCGAGCTCGTATGCCCATTTAACGGCAAAGAAATTAGCATTGATGAAATGAAAATTATAGGTGAATTATGGAAAAAGCTATCGAAATATTGGTGAAATGTGGGTAAAACATATTCATCCATATTGTGAATAACGGCGATAAGTGAAGCTATTAGTGTTCCACAATAATTCCCTTTTCCCTGAACATTGATCCCAGCAGTATGCTTTGAAACGTTATCTTGTTGGAACCAAAATGTCGTAGCTAAGCCAAGTTTTTCTGCATTTTGTTTCAAATTGTGTTTCAAGATGTTTAGATAGCCATACTTGTCCATTGTCGATTCAATAAATGTAAGTTGGACCACTCCAGAAGCTGACATACACCCTCAAACCAGAACAGCGCGCCCACCATGTTGTACCGTACCTATTTTTTTGTTTTTCAAGCGCTGTTCCAGCTTTTCTGCAAGCTATTTGACGTCCATTTATTGCAAACATACAGAACATCCCAACAAAATGTTCGATGCCAAGGATGCTATTGAATCATGGGTGCAAGTGATCTGGCATGTCATCTTTTTAGCATTTTCACTCATGAATTTTATATGAGCGTGACCACCATAAGATGACATTCATTTTCGGATCTTAAGATGACATTCATTGTCGGATCCTAAGCATGTCATTTTGACCAATGCTTTGACATGTCATTTTCACCAACCCTGTGGCATGACATTTTCATGTCTTGTTTGGAAAATGGAAAATTCTGTATTGAAATATGATCTTCATGACAAACCAAACTCTTTATTAATTCAAACTAATTCATGAAATAACTAGAACTAATTTATCAGCATAAAGTTTACACCCAAAATTTCAATTTAATCACCGCCGCTGCACCGCAACGGAGTTTACTTCGTCCACTCTCAGCCACTGATTTTGTTTCATCTTACAAAAGCTTTTCTATTATCTTCTCATCACCAGTTCAGATTTCGACATGGAGTCCAACAGCACTCCTTTAAGAATTTCTAGTTCGTGAACCTACATTTAATTTGTAGGTTAGGGTAGGTTAGGTTGATAAGAGGGGTGATCCTAGATCACCACATGCCCATGTGGACATACACTTAAGCCATAAGTAGGCCTGTTGTGCGCTCTAATTTTTTTTTTTTTTTTTGGTTATGGAGGATTATCTTTTTTGACTTAGTCTAGGATCTCTGTCCTATTTACATAGTATCTGATCTTTTTGAACTCGATTGTCCTAATTTGATCGAGTCCTGGTATAATGTCATTCCCTAGTAACTGGGTTCTCAGATTTGTGAAGGCTTGACAATGGCAGAGGTAATGCTCCAACGTTTCGTCGTCCTCTCCGCATGCTCTGCATTCACTGTTTTCTGCACAACCTATTTTGTGCAGATGCGCTTTTAGACCTAGGTGACCTGTAAGGATTCCTGTCAGTCTACTAATATCTTTTTTACTTAGTAAAAGTAATTCTTTTGTTTTGTCCTCGTCTGGGTTTCCCCATAGGATTTTTGTGTTTTTTCCCTTCTCTTCACTACTCCAGAGGGATACATGTGCATTTTTTGCCCATGTCTTTAGTTCTAGTCGCGTAGCTTTAAACGGCTTAGCGTTTTCTAGACTTACAGTGGGTTGCTCCTTGGCTTGTTTTGCCAAGGAGTTTGCTATTTCATTACCCCTAATCCCGGTATGCCTTGGTACCCATATAATGTTTACCTTACCGTGTTGGGAGTAATTTTTTATAGATTTAATACATTCCAAGACAGTTCTAGATTTCACTGTCTTGGTTGATATAGCTCTAATGGCTTTGCTATCCGTAAGGATATTTACAGTGGTAGGCCTTGTGTGAGTATCAAACCAAAGCAGACACTCTGTTATCGCCCAGAGTTCTGCCTGCAGGATCGTGTTATGATCCGGCAGACGGGGGGAGATTTCCGTTTCCATTATATAAAGACCCAGTCCGGTTCTCCCCCCTAGCACAGCCCCATCCGTAAACCCACAGCTTCCAGCGGGAATCTTTGCTAGAGCTCCCCCGATCCACATGTCTCTGTCAGGTATTGACACTTCACACAAGGCTACTTCACTAGTTTCAGGTATACGGTCCGATACTACCTGATTTATAGATTCACCCGTTGTGACCTTTAATATGTTTTGGTGTTATGTTTGGTGGCTCTTTTCGATCCACTCGTTCATCGACTTTAGTCTTACAGCTGCGATGGCTGCCTCATACCTTACCTGAATATCTATTGGGTGTAGAAACAAAATTGTTTCTAGAGCCCTAGTCGGCGTGGTCCTCATTGCTCCGCTAATGCTTAGGCAGCATGTTCTTTGGACCTTTTGCAATATTTCCACATTGCATTTTTTGTCCATGGCTGTCCACCATACCACAGGCGCGTACGTTAGAATTGGTCTAATTACGCTTCTGTATAGCCAGTGTATCATCCTAGGATTGAACCCCCATTTTGAGCCTATCGCCCTTCTGCAGGTTGACCAACATATTTGGGGCTTGTTAGCCCTTTCTTGTATATGGTCTTTCCATTTAAGTTTCCTATCCAGAATTACTCCTAGATATTTAACTGTACAGGAGATATTTATTGTCTTATCTAGAAAAACTGGTTCCTCGTAGTGTCCCATTTTCGTTTTTCTAGCGAATAGACATAATTCTGTTTTTTCCGGGTTGGCGTTCAGACCTCTCGGCCTGGCCCAGTTAAAAGCAATTTTTAGAGCCGTTTCTGCTCTTCGACAGAGTTGATTCGGATTCTTTCCCCTCAGAAGTATTATAACGTCGTCTGCGTAGCAGACTGGGTCAAATCCTTCTTCGGTTAGGGTCCTCAAGAGACTGTTTATGGTGGTAACCCACAACAGAGGTGAAAGTATCCCTCCCTGTGGCGTTCCTTGTCCAACTTTGTCTCTTATTTTCACGTCGTATAGCCCGCAGCTTATCCATCTATTCCTTAGCATGTGGTTTATCCAGTTCCTTAAGGCCCTGTCTACCTGAAACTCGTCTAAGGAGTGGATAAGTGTCTCGGTGCTTACGTTATTGAAAGCGCCTTCGATGTCGATGCATACAGCAAGTGTGTACATTTTCATTTCGAAGGTTCTTTTTATGTGGTGTACTACCTCATGCAATGCGGTTTCCACTGATCTGCCTTTAACGTATGCATGTTGTTTGAATTTAAGCATATCGTTGGGGATCTTACTCTTTATCATGGTGTCAACTGTCCGTTCCATTGTTTTGAGTAAGAATGAAGTTAAACTTATCGGTCGATAAGATTTTGGTGTTGCATAACTTGGCTTGCCAGGTTAGGGTATAAAGACTACCCTTGCTTCCTGCCAGGCTATAGGAGTGTATGCAAATTTTAAGCATGCATTGAAGATCCCGACCAGTTTGGACGCAATAAAGTCCACTTCCCTCTGTAGTAAAGCCGCTGATCTGGTCCAGCTGCTTTATATGGTGAAAAGCTTAAAATGGCTTGTTGGACCATTAAGCTGTCGATCTTTGGTGCCTCTTCCGATGAGTTAATACATTCCGTCGATGCCTCAGTGTTAACCATGGTATTCTGCGGGAAGTGCGTTTTCATCAAAAGGCCTAGAGTTTCTTCCGTTGTTTCAATCCTTTTTCCATTTCCATCGACCAATTACTCGGTCTGTGTATGGGTTTTAGATAGAAATTTTTATTCTTTGAAACGTCATTTACACTATCCACCTGTTCGTAGAAAAGCTTCCATGAGTTTCGTTTGGCGTTTCTTGTTATTTTGTTGTATTCCTTTAATTTTGCCTGATAGTTGTCCCAGAATACAGCTGCTTTTTTACGTTTGGCCCTATTATAAAGTCTGCGGACCTCCTTGACTTTATTTCGAATTTCCCCTGTCATCCAGGGTTTTTCGTAGGCGGATTTCCTCTCTCGAAGGGGACAACTTTCCTCGAAAGACTTTACTAGTGCCTCAGTTAACTTTAGGACACCTCTCTCTATGTCCTCCTTACCTAGGCATTCCTCATCAGGTTGCCCAAGTCTTTCTTTTACTCGTTTTCCGAACTTTGTCCAATTTGTTTTGGATTTGTTTCGGAAGGTTATCGGTTTAGGCGATGGCCTAGCTATTTTAAATCTAATATACTTATGGTCTGAGAAGGAGTGTTCGTCCAGGACCCTCCACTCGTGTACCTCGTTTATTAAATTTTCTGAACATATCGTTATATCTAGTACTTCCTCCCTTATTCTATTAACAAAAGTTGGCGTATTCCCGGTGTTAAGTGTAATCAGGTCGTTAGTATTTAAGTAATCCATAAGGGCTTGACCCCTTTGTTAATGTTAGTACTACCCCACGAGATGTGGTGAGAGTTAGCATCGCTACCTACTAGTACTTCGTTACCTGTTTGCTTTATCCTTCTCACCAGTTGCTGCAATTCCGACGAAGGTGGTAAAGTCGGGGAGTCGAACGGCAGGTATAATGATGCTAGGTATATGTTGCCATTCCCCTGCTTCAATACTGTGACGTCGGACGATGACAACTCTGGAGAAAAAAGAAAGCATAAGTTTTTGTGGCATATAATGCAGGTCCTCGGTCGGGATCCCGTATTTGCGTAAAAAAAGTTGATAATTTATGTGGTTAAGTCCAGAAACCTTGTTTTTAATGGTCCAAGGTTCTTGGATTAAACCAATATGTATATTACCTTTTGTTATTTTGTCCATCAGGGCTAGTGTTGCCGTTTCGCTCCGATGGAGGTTGATCTGGATGACCTCAATCATTGGTCCTCCAGTAGGTTGGCTTCTTGGGAGTCGCTAATATCGTCTGCTCCTCCCTCCTGTAAGCCTTTTGGTAAGTTGACCTCTTGGTTGTTTGGTTTGGCAATCTCCTCCTCACCAACTCTTGCCTTTCCAATTTTGAAGAAGACCGAGTTCGAGACGAAGAATGCCTTGCCCTTGGTTTTGACGAGCCCGGCTAGCGAAAGATCGTCGATCCCCATCACAAGGAGAGTGCCGTCTTCCTTCTCCTCCCTGTGGAAGACCTCCCATCTTTCCACCTTTAGGGCCTCGTTTTGTACGCCAAAGACTTCAAGCATGCGCTCCGTCTCGAGCTTGCAGCCATACCCCTTGATGTACACCGATGCTTTGGTTAGATGAGGAATTTCGTCTTTCCTCACCAGTTTTAGTCTGCCACCTTCCCATGGAGTTGCTATACTGCCGACTACCTCCCCGAGAGCTGCAGAGTTTACGTGTGAGTCGAGGTGGTACAATAGGAGGTTCCCCCTTGGCTCACAGCAGTTTATTTTTATTGGGACTCGTCCTTTCAGGATTTGTTCCAATATTTTATCGTTGATCGATTTTTCGATCTCCGATAAGTACTCTTTGTGTAGCCTTCCAGATCCTTTACTAGTATCGATTACTGCGTAGCACAGCTCGTCCTTGTAGTATCGCTTGGCTACCTTGGCGTAGGTCGATGGCGGCTCCGTTCCGGTTTCAGCGTCCATCTTCCTCTTCTGGGTGGAGGTAGGCTTCTTTACTGAGTCCTTGGCCACCACAGAAGATTCCGATGTCGCGCTCACCTTCTTTTTGTCAGAACTCGCCTCTTCAGTATCATTTGAAGGATACTTTTGGCAGTCTACTTGGCTTTTGTCCTGACGAGGTTTGTCCTGGGCAATTGAAGGTGGGAAGCTCTTTTTCTTCTTACTGGGTTTTGGCACGTTCTGCTCCTCAGGAGACCTTGTCCTCTTTGCCGCTTCCGAAGAAGTGGAGGGACTGTCTGTGGTAACCTTTGAAGCAGCCAGCTGTTGTTCCTTCTTTTGTTTAGCCTGGTTCCTCTTATATTTCTTCCTTTGGGCCCCAGACCACTGCACTCTTTTTGTCGTGAGCTTAGGGATGCTCTCGCTCACTTCCTCTACCATCTTGTGGACTTCCTCTTTCATGTGATTTTCCACAACGGAGGTGTTTGTTTTGCCGCAGCTATCGGATTCGGAATCAGGGTCGCTACCATCAAATAGTTGGGTCAAGTTAATCCTCCCCCTGTGCTCCCCTTTATCCTCCTCCATTTTTACACTAGGTTGTGTGCTTGTAGCATTACCTTCGACCACAGATGCCAAGGCACCCACATCTACGGGAGATTGCTCACGATCGCATGATATCGACGGGGCGTGACTCGTAGGCAGATCACTGATCCCCGCCGGCACTGGGTTTATTAGGCCCTGCACCGTAACTTTTTCTTCCTTTTTTCCTTCCATATTTGTTTTTTGTTTTAGGGGAACACCCCCATAGTCAGTTTTTTGTCCGCGGGAAACTCAAGGTTTCCAGAGGTGGATAATCCCACCCCTCTGCCCCAGACCCACCATTCAATAGGCATTGGACAGAGTGGTACGACCATCCTCCTCCCCCTATCCGCCGGTCGGGACGCGCCCGGTAGGAGAACTAACAAACTCCCGCGGGATTTAATTTGTAATTTAATTTAATTTGTAATTTTGTAATTTTATAACAACAATTTTGGAAATGTATACTCTTTTGTTTTGATGTCGCTACATGTAGGGATGGACAAATCGACTTGTTTGTTTATAGTGATATGTACAAATGATTCAAATGCTGATGAAAATATCGGATCTTTCACGACTTGCTTTGAACCAATGCAAAATATGCCATGAAATCACGTCATCGCATAGAACCCCTTCCTTCAAATTTTGCTGGGATACTTTAGTCCAAAAATATCACTTGTTTCCAGAATTCTGGAGGCTTGTTTATGTATTCATCTGCAAATTCAATACGTGTCTGCCTATTCACTAAGGATATGTATGGCATTCGCCATGCGACTCTACCGTGATATCCAGTTTTATGCAGTGTTTTTCTGACGGTTTCCGCACAAATACGTTTTTTGAATACCACTTTCATATTTTCAACAATTTTCGAAGTAGTTATCGGACGGTTTGTATTCAATATATTAATTATGTTGCGATCCTCCCGTTCTGATAATATTTTTGGACGTCCTTATCTGGGCTTAGACGAAAAAGTTTCGGCTTATTTTTAGTTATTTATCACTCTCTGTATGGACGAATATGTTCTACCCACATTTCACCAATATTTCGATTGCTTTTCCATAATTCACCTACAATATTCCTTTCGTTAATGCTAATTTCTTTGCCCTTGTTTTCCATTCTTGAAATTATTCACTCTTTTAAGTTAAATGCGCGAACGAACTCACAGATCGATCAGTTGTGACAATATTCATTAACAAATGAGAGAAAATTGCAAAAGATTCAAAAAAAAAAAAACTAACGGTACTATTACAACATACAAAAGCTCTGTTCCTTTACGTGCAAGAATCTTCAAGTTTTTCCACTTTTTACTCGAAAAGCGTTGCTTTGCTTCTGACACCATACAATTCATATGTGAGCAATTTACAACTTTTGCTACTTTTGCCGGTTTTACCATTTTCAAAAGTAAAGGAACAGACCAAAAGTGAACTCAGACTTTTTGGTTCTCTAATTTAGCAGTTGTAACACTTTTATACCGTTATCTTCGTAATAGTAATGGATTTTTTAAGTTTTTCTTTTTATTTTTGTACTAAAGAGTGCGAATAAAATATTTATGAAAGAAAACATGTTCTCATTTACCCATTTATGTAATGTTTTTGTATCATTGTTGAAAAGTAATAAGGTGAACGCAGACTTTCTGGGCTATATGTAGATGGCCTTATAGGCTTGGCTATCGTCGCATGCAGTCTTCCTACGAAGCAATTTTTAAGCTTTATTGTATTGCAGTTAAGTTAAAAATATTTCGTATAAGAAAATATTTATTGCAATTCGGATTTTGCAATTAAAACTGACAACTGATTTTGTTTCAACTTGAGTACTTTGTTAAAGGTATTGAGTAGGGAGTGCCGCGGGATAGCGCGTAGATCTTTTTTATTTTTATTGTAGCTGGAGTAACCTGCAACGAAATATTTTATACTGTTTTATTATGACTTTTATCTTAAAATACCGGAATTCGAGCGGCACCTTTCTATGGGGGCTATATCAAAACGTGCACCTACGCCGCAAATTTTCCATCGGAATATTTATACCTCCAACGGAGACAATGCCAACCTTCAGCAATTTCGATTGGATAATGTGGCTAAAACCTTCAAAATTACCGAAATCGGGGATACCGTTCTATGCGGGCTATGTATATAAAAACGTGGATCTATACCGAAATTTTTTTAGGAATATATGTATAACCTCAACGGAGACTAATCTTAGACATTTCAGTTGGATGAAGTGGTAGAAATCTTTAAAATTCCGAAAATCTCGTCGTACTGATGTATGGGTAAAAATACAAATTTACCAAATATATTAATAAATGGAGTAAAATTGCCAATCTAGAAGTTTTCTTATCCAAATTAGGGTCAAACATACAATAAAACATCGACTTTTATTTTTGCGTGCTAAATCTGCACTTTTTCCGCTGTGCAATATTTTCATTTACTTAATTCCAATATTTTTATTTCTTTCATTAAATATTTCTTTTGGCAATGCATTTTGTGTTCATTTAATGTAACATGGTAGAACAAATAAGGTGAAGTAAATACTACAACAAATACAACTCAACAACAACCACATAGACATTTGTTTTTGATTGTAACGTTAGCGTCACAGGTATATGAAAAATAAATAAGGAAACGTCTATAACTTATTGGAATTTAAAAATCTATTTTTTTTACATTTGATTGAATATTTTGAAAAACATGAATGAAAATTCGTTACATTTTCAATTTGAATGTCTCATATCATTCATCTAAAAGCATAATTTCTCACAGAAATAGAATTCTTGAAAAAATGTTTGGGGTCGCTGGAAATTCAATGAAAAAGGAGTAGGTGTTTCAATCTTTTGTTTTTGAAATCAAAAAAACACATGTTTATTAGGGCTTTAGTTTTTTCAAATTAAGCAAAATAGCACACGTATTAACAAATGTTGTGCCGCCTCTATAAGCGGTGTTTTAGTGTGCGGCACGTCGTTCGGACTTGGAGGAGGTTACATGTCATTGATATGAAGAAGTCTTTATAGGACATAGTTTTTTTCTGAATGATATATTATTTCCTCAAAAATCCCTAATATACATCGAACATAGAAATAATTATAAAAAATGTCGAAAGGAATTTGACACTAACATTACAGCCCAGTTCAGTCAGCTGGGTATTGCTGTTACCTTATATTGTTCTAAAATGGTATTTCCCATAATAATTTTCTTCTTCTTTAGCTTATTCGCCATATTTGCATCGTTGATGAATTGGTTTACTTTGTAATAGCGCGAACTTCTTTAATATTTAAGCTTTTGAGTATTTCGTTTGCCGAATTTGTGTTTGTAATGTTGCGTAGATATTCCTGTTCTGTTTTATGTTCCGTTTTCTTGTGCATAAGTTTCACAATCTGATGTGTTATTGCATGATGTTGACAGAACAGGACATAATTAGACAAAAATTGTGATCAGCTGTTAAATATGGTCTATCTTAACTTATTGTATCGTGGCTTAAAATCAAAATCAGTAAAATCAAACTGCTTATGCATTTTGTCCCATCTTTACTGTTTTATGTTTTTGCTATTAATTTTGATATTTTCCATTTATTGCTTTTCAAATGTGCAACAAGTATACAACATTTCTAATCCAAATCATATTTTCTCAATTTTTCAGATTTTCCCTCTCTGATGGAACGAAACAAGATGAAGCCGGTGAATTAAAAGATGTTCAGGGAGAAGAGGGTCCGGTACAAGCTGTCGTAAAATCTGGTTCCTATGAGTTTACAGATCCAGAAGGAAAGCTGCACAGAGTGACGTACACAGCCGATGAAAATGGCTTCCATCCTGTAGTTGAAAGTTAAGATCCACAAGCCATGCATCCACTTAAACTTAAGTCGAAATCTGTGTAGTTTCTCTTCCATACACGCATAAATATACTTACCAAATACCATATTTGAATGAATATATGCAAAAAATACAGAAAATAATTTATTTCATTGCATAACCCTTTCGGTGCTTCTTTTTTGTTTTTGATCTGAAAAATATATTTTTCCAATTTTATATATACTTAAGCCCTCTATATGAATAATCAAAACTAATTTTTTAACATTTTGTTTGGAAAAGTGGTTTTTGGAGACGATGCCATATGGCATAGAATGTATTTAAAGGAAAAAAAAAAACAAAACTAAAATATTTAAGTTTTTAATTAAATGTCATCTTTTAGAAGACCAGGAGGCCTTATAGAAGAGGAAGAGGTCTTCTTATAGAAGAGCAGGACGTCTTCTCATAAAAGAGCAGAAGGTCCTCTCATAGAAGGACAGGATGTCTTCTCCTGGAAGAGCAAAAGGTCGTCTCATAGAAGGACAGGATGTTTTCACATAGAAGAGCAGGACGTTTGCATATAGAAGGGCAGGAGGTCTTCTTATAGAAGAGCAGGAGGTCTTCTTATAGTAGAGCAAGAGGTCTTCTTGTAGAAGAGCAGGAGGTCATCTCCTTGAAGAGCAGGAGGTCCTCTTCTTGAAGAGCAGGACGTCTTTTCATAGAAGAGCAGGACGTTTGCATATAGAAGGGCAGGACGTCTTCTGATAGAAGAGCAGGACGTCTTTTCATGTAAGAGCAGGACGTTTGCATATAGAAGGGTAGGAGGTCTTCTTATAGAAGAGAAGGAGGACTTCTTATACAAGAGCAGGAAGTCTGCTCATAGAAGATCAGGGCGTCTTCTCGTAGAAGAGAAGGACGTTTGCATATAGAAGGGCAGGAGGTATTCTTATAGAGGAGAAGGAGGTCTTCTTATATAAGAGCAGGAGATCTGCTCATAGAAGAGCAGGACGTCTTCTCATAGAAGATCAGGAGACATTCTTATAAAAAACCAGATGGTCTTCTCATAGAAGAGCAGGGGCCCTTCTTATAGAAAAGTATAAGATCTTCTCATTGAAGACCAGGAGGTCTACTTATAGAAGACATGAAGGTTTTTCATAGAATATCTGGAGGTCTACTATTAGAAAATTTGGGGATCTTCACATAGAAGGTCTTCTTATAGAATATCTGGAGGTCTTCTTTTAGAACATTTAAAGCCTCTTGTAGAAGACCTAGGGTCTTCTTATAGAAAACCTAGGGTCTTCCTATAGAAAACCTAGGGTCTTCTTAGGGAAGATTTGAGGCCATCTTATAGAAAAACTGGAGGACTTCTTATAGAAGACCTGAATGTCTTCATATAGCAGATTTGAAGGACTTCTTATAGAACACCTGAATGTCATCCTATAGAAGGGCTGGAGGTCAGCTTGTAGAATACGTGGGGGCCATCTTATATAATATTTGAAGGAGTTATTTTAGAAAATCTGCAAGAATTGTTATACATCATCTGAAAGTTTTCCTATGGTGGATCTGGAGATTCCCTTATAGAAGACCTGGAAGTCTTCGTATAGAAGACCTGGAGGTCTACTTATACAAGATCTGGAGGTCTTCTTATAGAAGACCTGGAGGTCTATTTATACAAGATCTGGAGGTCTTCTTATAGAAGATCTAGGGGTTTTACAATAGAAGATCTGGGAGTCAAACAAAGTGAAACATTTCCGTTGGGAAAAATCTATGCCATATGGCATAGTATGAAATATAAAAAATCTGGCAGCTCCATTGAACTATATTTCGGATCTTTTTTTCGTTTTAATTATTAAGGCAATGATTATCTACTAAATTAAATACAAAAAGTTAACAAAAAAAATATTTTTGTTAATAAAATATATAAAATTATAAGATGGTATTTTCATGCAAATTTTAAATCGAACGAGGAGCGCTTGCTCTTTGAGACATAACAATGTATAGGGTCCACCAATCAAAAATGTTTGTCGAATTATTTTTAAATAACACTTCAGGGAAAAATACAAAATTATTAAAAAAAGAGTGGCCATAAGTATTTTGCCTTAAAACGGGCTTCAAAAACTGGTTATGCCATATGGCATAGAATCACCGAAAGGGATAAACAATATTGTTTCACATTTTATGTATAAAATTATGTTGCAACACCATTTTAATTTTGCTATAATTTTTTCTACATGATCCAAAGTTTTGTTTTTGTGGTGGATGAAATGTATTTACATAACTCACCAATTATACCCTACACCTCTATGTGGGGAGGGCATAGTTTAATTACGAATTAAATTATTCACTATTCAAATTAAGATGTTTATTTTCTTCCGTTAGAATTTGAACATTTAGCAGAAGAGAATGTACTAAAAATTGGCGCCACTTTGCAGTGTCTATCGTTTGTTTATTCTCTCTCTCATTCTCTCTCTTGTTAAGTAGCAGAGTTGTCATTCGATTTTCGTCCACCAAAGTAGTAATTTGGATTTTCGTCCACATCAACATTAGCTGTGTTCCTTTACTTACCTGAGGTTACCATTTTTAACCTGCAAAGCGTTCCTTAACCCCGAAAAGTGGCAAAACTGGAAGCAATTTTTAAGAGAGTGAGAGAAGAGAGAGAGAGCGAAAATGGCTTTCTCTTCTACCACAGGCTACCAGCAAAATGTCTGCAGGTAAAAAATGGCAGAACTGATTTTTCGACTTTTGTTTGACGATTATTTCACAATGAAGAAGAAAATGGACGAAAAACAGAAAAAAGTCGAACGCTGACAAAACTAGATTAAAAACTGTGAAATAAAAGACGAAAATTTATTTGTTATGTTTCTTTTTGACATTGCTGCCAGATCTACCATTTTCCGTTTCTTTACTTTTCTGGTAAAAATGTTCATGAGAGAGCAATTTTGACACTTTTCTCTTTTACCACTCTTACCATTAAAAAAGTAAAGGAACAAAGCTTTTGTAAACAGATAGGTAGAGATATTAGGTCTGTCTGGTTACTTTCCCAGCAATAATTGTCCAGCAAGAACTTTCTCGGAGAGTAAGGAGTTTTTATTCTCTTTTGCAAGAAAAATGTAATAAGTAAACAGACATCTTCCCAGCAAAAACCTGCAAGGAATCAGCTGATTTGATTAGTTCGCCATTAAAGGAACCAGACAAGCAAACATTTTCTATTTTATAATTTGTATATAAACAAAAAAAGAAAATAACCTGAAAAAATAAATTTTACATTTGGCTTATTTCCACGATAACATAAATCATCGAATAATTAAAACCAGCTGATTTATTGTTTGCAGGAAGAAGAAGAGTTGCAAGTGCTTGCTAGAAGAAATTTGTCCAGCAAGAATTTGCAAACTCTCGGTAAAAGAAATGTCAAAATATCTCTTCACTTTCTTTTGCTGGACTTTTATGTTAACAGACGACTTCCGGCAACAATTGATACAAATTGTTACAATTGTAAGGGTAACCATACAAACCTATTATTTATCCGTACAGTATTAGTCGTGTTCCTTTGTCGATGGTCAGACTAGCAAGGTTTCTTGAAACCAATTTCGTTAAAGTTTCTTTTCAAGTTTCGTTAGTGTCCACACACGTTAACGTGAAATTTAATGGGTACTTTACACGATATGTATTTTACATATGGGTTGTCACTTTTTATATATAAAATGTACACGCAAAGTGACAACCCATATGTAAAATACATATCGTGTAAAGTACCCATAAGATTTTGCGTGTCCTCTTTATTTTACCATTCGCGTTTGTTGTGTTCCTCATACCAATAAAAACAAAACAAACATAAATAAACTAAAAAAACAACACAAAATAATTAACGCTAATAATTAAATTAATAATAGTAGTTAAATTTTCACTATTTCGTTAATTAAATGGTTTTATTAAATCTTTTTATGCTTGTTTAGTTGTTAACGTTTGCTTGAGAAAATAAAAATGAAAGAAAATGGAAGAAAAAAATCTTGCAACGAATGACAAGAAGAGGCAACACAACAAACACAGAAAACCATGTACATGTGTTTCACTACTCACAATGTCGCGAGTTCATATTAACTGTGGCCAAAAATAGAAGGAGTTGTCGTAGGTGCATCAATTTTGGTACACGTACCTATTATTGACTTACAATCTTTAGGACAAAAAATTGGGTTGGTCGGTCCACGATTTGATATAGCCCCCATAGAACCGTACCTCCCGATTTTCGGTATTTTGAATGTTTTAGGCACAATGACCAACCGAAAGTATTCAAATTTTGTGGTTAGTCTTCGGCAGAGGTATCAAACATTCCAACAGAGAATTGTGGGCTTAGGTCCACGTTTTGATATAGCCCCCATACAACGGTACCTCCCGATTATCCGTATTTTGAAGATTTTAGTCTCATTATTTCAACGAAATTGCTGAAATTTGGTATTTAGTCTTCGTAGGGGGCATTATACCTTCACATTGAAATTTGTCTGCATAGGTCCACGCCTTCATATAGCCCCTATAGGACGGTACCTCCCGATTTTCGGTATTTTGGAGGTTTTAGCCGGATTATCACTCCGAAATGGCTGAAAATTGGTATTAAGTCTCCGTTGGGGGACTTATAACCTTCCACCAGAAACATTTCGGTATAGGTCCTCGTCTTCCTATAGACCCCATAGAACCGTGCCTCCTCATTTTCGGTATTTTGAGTGTTGTAGCCCCAATATCCACCCGATATGACTAAAATTTGGTGTTTAGTCTTCATATTGTTTGTAAGCATATTGAATATATCAAACTCTAGTCTTTAAATATGAAAAATTTCCTTTAAATTTTTTTTTGACCGATTAGTGGTCAAAGAACGGTCAATTTTTTTGTAAAAAATCGAATTTTGATTTTCGCTGTTCACAATTTTTTTCAAAATTGATATTTTTAAAAATTTCTCGTTTTAAAGCAAGATTATTAGGTACTTAATAAGCCCACAAAAATATATGATGATCGGTTCATTCGTTTTCGCGCTATAGCCAACACCGCAAAACGATTTGTTAAAAAAGGGGGTATCATCTCAGTGAGGTGGTCGCTGAAAAAGAGAAATGACACATTCGTCTGCAAACCTCTGCAGCTGGGACCTTTATATATTTGAAGTACTCACTTTTTACTACTCATACAGCAAAAAATATCGATATACACTTTTATACAACTTTTTCCCACTCCACTCAATTTAAAATTTGCTTCAGAAAATTAATAAACTTAGTAATACATGTTTGGGTAAATGTAAACACCATATGATTAATATTTACATGCAAACAAAAGTGTAGCCAAGTTTATTACATTCCAAGAGAACTTAGGAACAATTTTTGCAGCGACCGTTTCATTTAAATTTTAAATATTAACGCATAATATAATTTATTAATTTTAGAAAAAAAAAAAACACAAAAATACGTATTACCTAAAATTGTCGGATTTAAATCCTTATATAGCAAAAACTACTTCACGTATCAGTACCAAAATTCAGATTCTTCTTAATTAATATGTTTTCTATCACTTCGCATCAATAAATTTGTTCAACGAAGTATTTAGTTTTTACCATTTTTGGCCACGGTCGTGACACTGTGCTACTTCATACCCCTCGCCTATAAACTTGACGTCGCCATGTTGAAATCATGCTAGTCTGACCATCGACTTTGCGTTCCTGAGGTTACCAGTTTTTACCACTTTTTACCCACAAAGGGCTCCCTTACTTTTAAAAGCGTACAATTTATATGATAGCTGTTCACCACTTTTACCATTTTTTGCCACTGTTACAATTTTTTAAAGTAAAGGAACAGACAAATTAAATAAATGAATTCATTTATTTTTATTATAACGAAATTGATACTGTTGTTTCTTGTTTTGTTTTCTTTTTGTTTTTATTTTTTATTGCCTTCGCATACATTGGTCGCTTCAAGCCGGATTAGACATTGATCTTTCGATCTAGCAAAAAGAAATTCTTGTTCTCTTCATATGGCGCTCTGACTTCGTCAGCTACCAACAACATTCACACAAAAGCTCTGTTCCTTTACGTGCAAGAATCTTCAAGTTTTGACACTTAATACTTGAAAAGCGTTCCTTTACTTCAGACACCATACAATTCATATGGGAGCAGTTTACAACTTTTACTATTTTTGCCGGTCACGGTCGCCACTGAATTAAAAAATATTCTACCAAAATGTACAAATGTTACAAAAATATACCAAACAAAATTTAATAAAAACAAAAAGGGTACAACCCTTTACCGTAACATGAAGAGTATAATCAAATTTGTCATTTCGTTTGTAACACATCGAAATGATTATCGGTGACCCTATAAAATATACAGTATGCTAAGTTCATATTGGTACACTCCTCAAAAATGAACAAAATCGTTATTAATTCCATATTTTTATGCATATATGAAACTATTGATGGACATTGCTATAACGAGAAAGATTTAAAAATAACAAAACACATTTTGAATATATTCCGTCATTTAGGTATAGATTATTCGTAGATTATTCATATATAGTATTTGTAGACCTAGAATCACTATATATTTGGGACATTTAAGGATTTTTAAAGCAAAATACCACTAATTTTTGTTCTTTACGTCTTGTGCAAAGCATGTGCTGCAGAAAAATGTAAAAATAACCACATTTTTATTAAAAAATGTGTATGAATAAAATGTCGGACGAACGTTCTAAATACTTATGAAGATATGATTAACTATGACAATGTATTCCAGATTTTGGACGAAAATAGCTAATATCAGCCCTTCTACAAAAATATTCGAGATCATATGAAAATAGATGTTGCCAGCGTTTGGAAATGCAACGTAACGGTTAAGACAGAGGTCTTTAATTTGGTACAGATGTTTACATACTCCTAGAATATTCTATATGTTAGGTATGGAAAACGAGCTACAGTCAGACAACAAATCCCAGCAAAATGTTCGATGCCAAAGATGACATTCAATCATGGGTGCAAGTGATCTAGCATGTCATCTTTTTAGCATCTTCATCGATGAATTTTATATGAGCGTGGACCCCAAAAGATGACGTTCTTTTCTGGATCCTAAACATGTCATTTTAACCAATGCGTTGACATGTCATTTCCACCAATGATTTGACATGTCATTTTCACCAATGCTTTGACACGTCATTTTCACCCATGCTTTGACATGTCATTTTAACCAATGCTTTGGCATGTCATTTTCACCAACCCCTTGGCATGAAATTTTCATGTCTTGTTTGGATAATGGAAATGCTGTATTGAAATATGGTTTTCATGAAAAACAAAACTCTTTATTAATTCAAACGAATTCATGAAATAGCTACAATTAATTTATCAGTTTAGTTTTTCAAAAGTTTACATCCAAAATTGCAATGTAATCACCACCGCTGCAACGCAAAAGATTACTTCCTCCGTTCTCCGCAACTGATATTCTTTCATCTTACAAAAGGTTTTTTCAATTATCTTCCCATCACCAGTTCAGATTTCAACATGGACTCCAAATGCACTCCTTTAAGTATTTTTATTTCGTAAATTACTTTTATTTTATAATTTTGTTATTTTATAACAACATTTTGGTAATTTATACTCTTTTGTTTAGTGACGGAAATATGTAGGGATCTACAACCCGGCTTGCTTTAGAGATCTCTAAGAACAAAATGTAACGAACGGGGAGGAGAGACTTTTTTATGGAAAATACCATTTATGCTTAATTAATTTATTTTTAATTGTTTCTTTCCAAAAGTAGTTTCTTCTTTATTTTCAGATTCTTGTTCCTTTTCGTTTCGGACTTTTTTTCAAATTCCAAGAAGCGAGATTTGATTGATTTCATTCTATGTCAGATTTAGAACAGACAAGGGAACTTTAAAAATAGCAATGTGTGCAGTCCGATTCTATTTTTAGCTCGATGGTTGGGACTTCATATAATACCAATTGTTTAGAAGTTTTAGTTGTTTGATATGCAGGAAATGTAAGACAACATCACGACGACAGTTCTAACAACTTTGGTCTGTTCCAGAAACTGCAAGAATCTACTTATTTTTACAACGATAACAATTTTTCCTTTATGTTATCGGAAAAAATAGTAAAAATTAGTAGATTTTTGCAGTACTGGAACATACCAAAATGAAAATAAACAGGTGTGTAAATAAAAACACAAACATCATCTCTATTGGATCGATGGAATGGGTACAAATGCTGATGAAAAGATCGGATCTTTCACGACTTCCTTTGCATTGGTTCAAATCCTAATGAAAAGATCGGATCTTTCACGACTTCCTTCGAACCAATGCAAAAGATGACATGAAATCACGTCATCGCAAAGAACCGCTTCCGTCAAATTTTGCTGGGATGTGTTACAAATACCAAAATTGTTATAAATTTCATAATAATTGTTCGTTTATGGCAACAAATTATGTAAAAACTATACGGTTTTTTGTACAAATCTCTTTCATTGGTCCTCAAAACAATATTCCGTCAAAATATACAAAATTTATTTGCAATTTATAACAAATACGGACTAAACTAAGAATTACCTACTCAATATAATAAAACTAATCATTTAATAATAATGGACTAACAGTATTGAATGTGATAAAGTTCAGTGATAACAAGTAGGAAAAGCGTTAAGTTCGATCGGGCCAACTTTTTATACCCTCAACCACAAATTTCAGCCATTTCGGTGGATTAATGTGGCCACAACCTTCAAAATACCGAAAATCGGAAGGTACTCTTCTCTGGGGGCTATATGATGGCGTGGACCTATACCTACGAATTTCTGGGGGAAAGTTTTATACCCCAAACGAAGACTAAATACCAAATTTCAGCCATCTCGGTGTGATAATGAGGCCAAAACCTTCAAAATACCGAAAGTCGGGAGATATCGTCCTATGGGGGCTATATCAAAACGTGGACCTATATAAACATTTTATGGTAGAAATGTTTCTTAGCCTCTGGAAATGCAAAATACAAAGTTACAACCGATTCTGTTGTCGAATGGGACTAATACATTCAAAATATATTAAAATGACGCGTATTTTATATGGGACGTTATATGGGGGTAATACCAAAACGTGGACCTATATAAACCAACTTTGGTAGGAATGTTTTTTGGCCTCTGGAAGCACAAAATACCAAATTACAACCAATTCTTACCACCGAACAATCTTAAAAATTCCTTAAAACGACGACGCGTCATTTTGTATAGGGGCTATACGAAAGCGTGGACCTACATAGCCCCCTTTCAAAGTCCTACGTACATATAATAGATTTTCCCAAAATTTCATCCACCTACGTCAATCCGTTTGGACGGTAGAGTGATTTCCACAGACGGACGGACATGGCTATATCGATGTAGAATTGCACGCTGATCAAGAATATATATAGTTTGTGGGGTCTACAATGATTATTTCGAGTAGTTACAAACGTAGTGACAAACTTAATATACCCCCATCCTATGGTGGAGGGTATAAAAAAGCCGTCATGGGTGGTCTTCATGCAGGTTAAAAACGCTTGAGACCATATTAACAATAAACAATGAGGAGTCGGCTTCAGACAAGTATGCAAGAAATGAATATTTGACTCAATATGTATTGTCGGATAATGGACCAATGCAAAACAGTCCCTATTTGGCTTTGAAAACATCAAAATACCTCTGGAAAGTATATAAAAAAATAGACCCTCATTGTAGAATTTTGAAACGACCTACAACAGAGCTCTGTTTTCTCTCTCAATAGTATTGGAATAACTTAATTTTTACCAAATGAATAGATATTACCCTTTGATATCGTAATAAATCTCAATAATTGCGCCAAATCCAATAAAACCCATTAAATATGGAAAGTAAACCCCTTCTGGAAAAGTTAGCATATCGCATTTTTGGGTAGTATATTCTTTACCAAGCAAAAAAATGCAAAATCGGGTTCACGGACATAATAATGATTGGGAAGACATCCCCATTGACATCATTAGGAAATATTTAGTACACGCAGAAAAATTTATGTTAGAAATATGTTTGGATCCAAACAAATATATGTTTGGGACCGGTTGCAACCAAATATATGTTTGCAACATTTTGTAACATATCTCAATTTGATATGTTTGGGTAAAACATATTTTTTATGTTAGAACATTTTTTTCATGGGTGTAGAGAGGATGTTTGTCAACGAGAGTAATGACAGTGCTCTCGCGGCTGTGGGTATTGTGGGTATTGTGGCATGTATGCGTCAAACTCGCGTGCTTCTTATTTTGTTGTTGATGAATGATATGAATTATATTTTTTTCTTTCTTCAGTGTTTTAGTTCCCTTTGTAGAGTCAAGTGAGTTGTAGAGAAAGTGAGTGAATAAATCAGTGTTTTGTGTTTTCTTAAAGAAATTGTGCTTTTTAGTAAATTAAATGCCCAATACATTTTATAATTGAATCAATAAGGTGAATGGAAATATTTTATTGGACAAGGAAGAAATCGCATTTAATATTGGTAATTACATACATACTTATGTATATTTGAAATATGGCATATCCATATTTATTTATTACATTACATAATCATTTGATTCTAGATGCCGATTCCCTGCTGATGATTTCAACTATGAGGACAATTTGTTTTATTTCACAACTAAGGAGAAGCGTTCAACTACGTTTCTATATATTTTCCTTTTTAAAAGTGTGATTATTTACAAATTATTCTTTTATTAAAGTGTGTTATGTATTTCTTTGGAATTTTGTATGTACCTATGTGTTTGTTGTTCTTTTGCTTTTCAATAAAAAACCACAACATTTGTGTGTATACTATAGAGCAGGGACGAGCTTCTTTGCTTAGATCGTATAGTGAGGGCGCCCACTGAGTTGTTTTTGCATTTGCTTCTCTCTCTCACGTACAGTGTAAATGAATGAAAACAAACAAAAACATAATGTGGTTGTTGCTTTTTTCACTCATACGCTCATACATGTCTTCGCTTTGGTTGTATTTCTGTGGTCGTCGCTGCTATAGAGATAGCCAGTGAGTTCTTAGTGAGAGCAAGTGAGCACACATTTTAAAGTGTTTTGCATTGAATTTTACGCTCCCTTGCTCTCAGTAAGCGCCCACTGGTGCATGTGTTTGTTTTTTTGTGCCTTTTGGGTTTGTATTTTTTGCACCCAAACATAAAATTGTTTCCACCCAAACATATCTTTATTTGCACCCAAACATATATATCTTTGCACCCAAACATAAATATCTTTGCACCCAAACATATATTTGTCTGCAGACCCAAACATATATTATGTTTGGGACTGTTGCAAACATATATATGTTTGCTGCAAAATATGTTTGGGACATATGTTAGAGATGCCGTTTTTTTTTTGCGTGTAGTAATTATTCTGAAAATCAGTAAAAGTGTTCCAGAAAGCTCAAACAAGCTCAACTATGTACCACCATTCCAAAGACCAGATTATGACATACTAGCAAAGTGCCCGCTACTTCGTATGCGGAAAGGATATAAAAAACAAATAAACAATATATAATATAAAAATGGCGAACTCTGAAAATTTTACTGTACTTATACCAATTTTAATCAATATTTATTGTTAGTTTAGTAATGTTCGTACCCCTTTAGTTCGATTTTCAAAAAGATGAGCCGTATCACACCCTTACATGTTAACAGCTAGACTAACATTGTACACCAGTACTCACACTAAATCCAAAAAATGCAGATTCCAGCACTGTTCCTACACCCAATAGTACGATTTTCCAAAACTACCTCAATCCTGCACTTCACCAGTAACCTAAATTCCAAAAAAAAACAGGATTCCAGCGCCATCGGTGCACTCAAATTGTACCATTTGGTATATTTCGTGGCCATAAGTACGAATTTCAAAAACTACCTCCATGTCTCAATCCTACACCCCAATCTTAGTCTTACCAAATTCCAGGATTCCAGCTCTATCCGTTACGCTATACATAAGTATAAATTTCTAAGACTAACTCAATCCTACACTCCAAAAGTAATTAAATTCCAAATTTCAGGATTCCAGCTCTATCCGTTCACCCAAATCCAATTTGTACCAAATTTAGTACCGTTTACAACTTTTCGTACCCATAAGTAAGAATTTCCAAAACTACCTCAATCCTTCACTCCATCAGTAATCATAATTCCAAATTTCAGGTTTCTATGTCTATCTAAATCCAAATTGTACCAAATTTGGTACCATTTAGTACTTTTCGTACACATAAGTATGAATTTCCAAAAGTACACCCATATCTCAATCGCACACTTCAACGGTAATCTAAATTCCAAATTTCAGGTTTTCAGCTCTATCCGGTCACCCAAATCCGAATTGTACCAAATTTAGTACCATTTAGTATTACTCGTACACATAAGTACGAACTACCAAAATCATTTCCTTATATTAACGCCACTTCCCAACCTTGATTCCCATACCAAATATGAAGATTGTAGCTATATCTGATCAAAATATACAATTGGTACCAAATTTAGTAACTTTTCGTACACTTATAGGTCGAATTTTCAAAAACCCTTTGGTACATCTTTCTAAATCTCCATCAGTTACCCTCATTCCAAATTTCAGAATTCTAGCTCTTCCCGTTTGCCTAATACAAAGGGTACCATATTTAGTACCTTTTAGTACTTTTCGTACTCTTCTAGGTCGAATTTCCAAAAACCCAGCCTTATCTCACCCCTACACACCGACAGCAACCCGTAGTCAAAATTTCAGCTTTCTAGCTTCAGCGGTTTCGTCTGGGCGATGATATGTCAGTCACTCACTCACTCACTGAGCTCTTTTATATATATAGATTATTTATTATTTATTATTTATTATTTATTATTTATTATTTATTATTTATTATTTATTATTTATTATTTATTATTTATTATTTATTATTTATTATTTATTATTTATTATTTATTATTTATTATTTATTATTTATTATTTATTATTTATTATTTATTATTTATTATTTATTATTTATTATTTATTATTTATTATTTATTATTTATTATTTATTATTTATTATTTATTATTTATTATTTATTATTTATTATTTATTATTTATTATTTATTATTTATTATTTATTATTTATTATTTATTATTTATTATTTATTATTTATTATTTATTATTTATTATTTATTATTTATTATTTATTATTTATTATTTATTATTTATTATTTATTATTTATTATTTATTATTTATTATTTATTATTTATTATTTATTATTTATTATTTATTATTTATTATTTATTATTTATTATTTATTATTTATTATTTATTATTTATTATTTATTATTTATTATTTATTATTTATTATTTATTATTTATTATTTATTATTTATTATTTATTATTTATTATTTATTATTTATTATTTATTATTTATTATTTATTATTTATTATTTATTATTTATTATTTATTATTTATTATTTATTATTTATTATTTATTATTTATTATTTATTATTTATTATTTATTATTTATTATTTATTATTTATTATTTATTATTTATTATTTATTATTTATTATTTATTATTTATTATTTATTATTTATTATTTATTATTTATTATTTATTATTTATTATTTATTATTTATTATTTATTATTTATTATTTATTATTTATTATTTATTATTTATTATTTATTATTTATTATTTATTATTTATTATTTATTATTTATTATTTATTATTTATTATTTATTATTTATTATTTATTATTTATTATTTATTATTTATTATTTATTATTTATTATTTATTATTTATTATTTATTATTTATTATTTATTATTTATTATTTATTATTTATTATTTATTATTTATTATTTATTATTTATTATTTATTATTTATTATTTATTATTTATTATTTATTATTTATTATTTATTATTTATTATTTATTATTTATTATTTATTATTTATTATTTATTATTTATTATTTATTATTTATTATTTATTATTTATTATTTATTATTTATTATTTATTATTTATTATTTATTATTTATTATTTATTATTTATTATTTATTATTTATTATTTATTATTTATTATTTATTATTTATTATTTATTATTTATTATTTATTATTTATTATTTATTATTTATTATTTATTATTTATTATTTATTATTTATTATTTATTATTTATTATTTATTATTTATTATTTATTATTTATTATTTATTATTTATTATTTATTATTTATTATTTATTATTTATTATTTATTATTTATTATTTATTATTTATTATTTATTATTTATTATTTATTATTTATTATTTATTATTTATTATTTATTATTTATTATTTATTATTTATTATTTATTATTTATTATTTATTATTTATTATTTATTATTTATTATTTATTATTTATTATTTATTATTTATTATTTATTATTTATTATTTATTATTTATTATTTATTATTTATTATTTATTATTTATTATTTATTATTTATTATTTATTATTTATTATTTATTATTTATTATTTATTATTTATTATTTATTATTTATTATTTATTATTTATTATTTATTATTTATTATTTATTATTTATTATTTATTATTTATTATTTATTATTTATTATTTATTATTTATTATTTATTATTTATTATTTATTATTTATTATTTATTATTTATTATTTATTATTTATTATTTATTATTTATTATTTATTATTTATTATTTATTATTTATTATTTATTATTTATTATTTATTATTTATTATTTATTATTTATTATTTATTATTTATTATTTATTATTTATTATTTATTATTTATTATTTATTATTTATTATTTATTATTTATTATTTATTATTTATTATTTATTATTTATTATTTATTATTTATTATTTATTATTTATTATTTATTATTTATTATTTATTATTTATTATTTATTATTTATTATTTATTATTTATTATTTATTATTTATTATTTATTATTTATTATTTATTATTTATTATTTATTATTTATTATTTATTATTTATTATTTATTATTTATTATTTATTATTTATTATTTATTATTTATTATTTATTATTTATTATTTATTATTTATTATTTATTATTTATTATTTATTATTTATTATTTATTATTTATTATTTATTATTTATTATTTATTATTTATTATTTATTATTTATTATTTATTATTTATTATTTATTATTTATTATTTATTATTTATTATTTATTATTTATTATTTATTATTTATTATTTATTATTTATTATTTATTATTTATTATTTATTATTTATTATTTATTATTTATTATTTATTATTTATTATTTATTATTTATTATTTATTATTTATTATTTATTATTTATTATTTATTATTTATTATTTATTATTTATTATTTATTATTTATTATTTATTATTTATTATTTATTATTTATTATTTATTATTTATTATTTATTATTTATTATTTATTATTTATTATTTATTATTTATTATTTATTATTTATTATTTATTATTTATTATTTATTATTTATTATTTATTATTTATTATTTATTATTTATTATTTATTATTTATTATTTATTATTTATTATTTATTATTTATTATTTATTATTTATTATTTATTATTTATTATTTATTATTTATTATTTATTATTTATTATTTATTATTTATTATTTATTATTTATTATTTATTATTTATTATTTATTATTTATTATTTATTATTTATTATTTATTATTTATTATTTATTATTTATTATTTATTATTTATTATTTATTATTTATTATTTATTATTTATTATTTATTATTTATTATTTATTATTTATTATTTATTATTTATTATTTATTATTTATTATTTATTATTTATTATTTATTATTTATTATTTATTATTTATTATTTATTATTTATTATTTATTATTTATTATTTATTATTTATTATTTATTATTTATTATTTATTATTTATTATTTATTATTTATTATTTATTATTTATTATTTATTATTTATTATTTATTATTTATTATTTATTATTTATTATTTATTATTTATTATTTATTATTTATTATTTATTATTTATTATTTATTATTTATTATTTATTATTTATTATTTATTATTTATTATTTATTATTTATTATTTATTATTTATTATTTATTATTTATTATTTATTATTTATTATTTATTATTTATTATTTATTATTTATTATTTATTATTTATTATTTATTATTTATTATTTATTATTTATTATTTATTATTTATTATTTATTATTTATTATTTATTATTTATTATTTATTATTTATTATTTATTATTTATTATTTATTATTTATTATTTATTATTTATTATTTATTATTTATTATTTATTATTTATTATTTATTATTTATTATTTATTATTTATTATTTATTATTTATTATTTATTATTTATTATTTATTATTTATTATTTATTATTTATTATTTATTATTTATTATTTATTATTTATTATTTATTATTTATTATTTATTATTTATTATTTATTATTTATTATTTATTATTTATTATTTATTATTTATTATTTATTATTTATTATTTATTATTTATTATTTATTATTTATTATTTATTATTTATTATTTATTATTTATTATTTATTATTTATTATTTATTATTTATTATTTATTATTTATTATTTATTATTTATTATTTATTATTTATTATTTATTATTTATTATTTATTATTTATTATTTATTATTTATTATTTATTATTTATTATTTATTATTTATTATTTATTATTTATTATTTATTATTTATTATTTATTATTTATTATTTATTATTTATTATTTATTATTTATTATTTATTATTTATTATTTATTATTTATTATTTATTATTTATTATTTATTATTTATTATTTATTATTTATTATTTATTATTTATTATTTATTATTTATTATTTATTATTTATTATTTATTATTTATTATTTATTATTTATTATTTATTATTTATTATTTATTATTTATTATTTATTATTTATTATTTATTATTTATTATTTATTATTTATTATTTATTATTTATTATTTATTATTTATTATTTATTATTTATTATTTATTATTTATTATTTATTATTTATTATTTATTATTTATTATTTATTATTTATTATTTATTATTTATTATTTATTATTTATTATTTATTATTTATTATTTATTATTTATTATTTATTATTTATTATTTATTATTTATTATTTATTATTTATTATTTATTATTTATTATTTATTATTTATTATTTATTATTTATTATTTATTATTTATTATTTATTATTTATTATTTATTATTTATTATTTATTATTTATTATTTATTATTTATTATTTATTATTTATTATTTATTATTTATTATTTATTATTTATTATTTATTATTTATTATTTATTATTTATTATTTATTATTTATTATTTATTATTTATTATTTATTATTTATTATTTATTATTTATTATTTATTATTTATTATTTATTATTTATTATTTATTATTTATTATTTATTATTTATTATTTATTATTTATTATTTATTATTTATTATTTATTATTTATTATTTATTATTTATTATTTATTATTTATTATTTATTATTTATTATTTATTATTTATTATTTATTATTTATTATTTATTATTTATTATTTATTATTTATTATTTATTATTTATTATTTATTATTTATTATTTATTATTTATTATTTATTATTTATTATTTATTATTTATTATTTATTATTTATTATTTATTATTTATTATTTATTATTTATTATTTATTATTTATTATTTATTATTTATTATTTATTATTTATTATTTATTATTTATTATTTATTATTTATTATTTATTATTTATTATTTATTATTTATTATTTATTATTTATTATTTATTATTTATTATTTATTATTTATTATTTATTATTTATTATTTATTATTTATTATTTATTATTTATTATTTATTATTTATTATTTATTATTTATTATTTACTAGCAAAGTGCCCGCTACTTCGTATGCGGAAAGGATATAAAAAACAAATAAACAATATATAATATAAAAATGGCGAACACTGAAAATTTTACTGTACTTATACCAATTTTAATCAATATTTATTGTTAGTTTAGTAATGTTCGTACCCCTTTAGTTCGATTTTCAAAAAGATGAGCCGTATCACACCCTTACATGTTAACAGCTAGACTAACATTGTACACCAGTACTCACACTAAATCCAAAAAATGCAGATTCCAGCACTGTTCCTACACCCAATAGTACGATTTTCCAAAACTACCTCAATCCTGCACTTCACCAGTAACCTAAATTCCAAAAAAAAAACAGGATTCCAGCGCCATCGGTGCACTCAAATTGTACCATTTGGTATATTTCGTGGCCATAAGTACGAATTTCAAAAACTACCTCCATGTCTCAATCCTACACCCCAATCTTAGTCTTACCAAATTCCAGGATTCCAGCTCTATCCGTTCCCCCAAATACCCACTGTACCAAATTTAGTATCATTTAGTACTTTTCGTACATATAAGTACCACTTTTCAAAACTACTTCCATTATACCCTCCAACTGTAGCCTTAATTCAAAATTTCAGGATTCCAGCTCTATCCGTTCAACATAAATCCAAATTGTACCAAATTTAGTACCATTTTGTACTTGTTGTACCCATAAGTTCAAAACTGATTCCATTCCACTCTCTAATTCAAATTTCAGGATCCCAGCTCTATCCGTTAGCCCAAATCGTAATTGTACCAAATTTTGTATCATTTGGTAATTTTCGTTCCCATAAGTACGAATTTTCAAAACTACTTCCGTTCTACTCTCCAACAGTAGCCTTAGTTCAGGATTCCAGCTCCATCCGTTCGCCCAAATCGTAATTATTCCAAATTTAGTACCATTTAGTACTTTTCGTACCCATAAGTACGAATTTTCAAAACTACTTCCATTCTACCCTTCAACTGTAGCGTTAATTCACAATTTCAGGATTCCAGGTCTATCGGTTCAACTTAAATCCAAATTGTACAAAATTTAGTACTCCATCCGTTCGCCCAAATCGTAATTATTCCAAATTTAGTACCATTTAGTACTTTTCGTACCCATAAGTACGAATTTTCAAAACTACTTCCATTCTACCCTTCAACTGTAGCGTTAATTCACAATTTCAGGATTCCAGGTCTATCGGTTCAACTTAAATCCAAATTGTACAAAATTTAGTACCATTTAGTACTTGTCGTACCCATGAGTACGAATTTTCAAAACTACTTCCATTCTAATCTCTAACAGCCTTAATTCAAATTTCAGGATTCCAGCTCTATCCGTTTGCCCAAATCATAATTGTACCAAATTTAGTACCATTTAGTACTTTTCGTACCCATAAGTACGAATTTTCAAAACTACTTCCATTCTTCTCTCTAACATTAGTCTTAATTCAAATTTCAAGATTCCAGCTTAATCCGTTCGCCTAAATCATAATTGTACCAAATTTAGTATCATTTGGTACTTTTCGTACCCATAAGTACGAATTTTCAAAACTACTTCCGTTCTACTCTCCAACAGTAGCCTTAGTTCAAAATTTCAGGATTCCAGGTCTATCCGTTCGCCCAAATCATAATTGTACCAAATTTAGTACTTTTCGTACCCATAAGTACGAATTTTCAAAACTACTTCCATTTTACTCTCCAACAGTAGCCTTAGTTCAAAATTTCAGGATTCCAACTCTATCCGTTCGTCCAAATCATAAGTGTACCAAATTTAGTACAATTTAGTACTTTTCGTACCCCTAAGTACTAATTTTCAAAAATTCGTGCATTCTACTATCCAATAGTAGCCTTAATTCAAAATTTCAGGATTCCACCTCTATCCGTTCCCAAAAATCATAATTGTACCAAATTTAGTACCATTTAGTACTTTTCGTACACATGTGTACACTTTTCCTAAGCCACCTCCTTATGTCAACCGTACCTTTTAACCTTGATTCTCACACCAAATTTCAACCTTTAACCTTTATCCGTTCACAAAATACAAATTTGCACCAAATTTAGTACACTTTAGTACTTTTCGTACACTTATAGTTCGAATTTCTAAAAACCTTTTAGCACATCTTTTCTACACTCCATCAGTGACCTTCATTCCAAATTTCAAAGTTCTAGCTCTACCGGTTAGCCAAATACAAACGGTACCATATTTAGTACCTTTTAGTACTTTTCGTACCCTTCCAGTTCGAATTTCCAAAAACCCAGCCTTATCTGACCCCTTCGGACCAAGAGTGATCCACACCCAATATTTCAGGATTCTAGCTTCAGTCGTTTCGTCTGGGCGTTGATGAATCATTAAGTCAGTCAGTCAGCCAATCACTTTACTCTTTTATTAATATAGATTATTTATTATTTACTATTTATTATAATTTCCGGATTACAGGGCTATCTCTCCATACAAATGCAATTTATACCAAATTTAGTATTTTCCGAAATTTCAATTTAATTCGAAATTACTGGATTCCAGCTCTATCCGTTCACCCAAATATAAATTGTTCCAAATTTAGTACATTTAGTACTTTCCGTTCCCATAAGTATGAATTTCCAAAACTACCTCAATCCTACACTCCATCAGTAACCTTAATTCGAAATTTCCGGTTTCCATGTCTATCTAAATCCAAATTGTACCAAATTTGGTACCATTTAGTACTTTTCGTACACGTAAGTATGAATTTCCAAAACTACCTCAATCCTACACTCCATCAGTAACCTTAATTCGAAATTTCAGGATTCCAACTCTATCCGTTCAACTAAATTTAAATTGTACCAAATTTAGTACCATTTAGTACTTTCCGTACCCATAAGTATAAATTTCTAAGACTAACTCAATCCTACACTCCAAAAGTAATTAAATTCCAAATTTCAGGATTCCAGCTCTATCCGTTCACCCAAATCCAATTTGTACCAAATTTAGTACCGTTTACAACTTTTCGTACCCATAAGTAAGAATTTCCAAAACTACCTCAATCCTTCACTCCATCAGTAATCATAATTCCAAATTTCAGGTTTCTATGTCTATCTAAATCCAAATTGTACCAAAT
This sequence comes from Musca autumnalis, assembly GCF_047663935.1. NCBI lineage: Eukaryota > Metazoa > Arthropoda > Insecta > Diptera > Muscidae > Musca > Musca autumnalis. Next base: position 68,964,464 of record NW_027411866.1, on the reverse strand, counting down.
TTGGTACCATTTAGTACTTTTCGTACACATAAGTATGAATTTCCAAAAGTACACCCATATCTCAATCGCACACTTCAACGGTAATCTAAATTCCAAATTTCAGGTTTTCAGCTCTATCCGGTCACCCAAATCCGAATTGTACCAAATTTAGTACCATTTAGTATTACTCGTACACATAAGTACGAACTACCAAAATCATTTCCTTATATTAACGCCACTTCCCAACCTTGATTCCCATACCAAATATGAAGATTGTAGCTATATCTGATCAAAATATACAATTGGTACCAAATTTAGTAACTTTTCGTACACTTATAGGTCGAATTTTCAAAAACCCTTTGGTACATCTTTCTAAATCTCCATCAGTTACCCTCATTCCAAATTTCAGAATTCTAGCTCTTCCCGTTTGCCTAATACAAAGGGTACCATATTTAGTACCTTTTAGTACTTTTCGTACTCTTCTAGGTCGAATTTCCAAAAACCCAGCCTTATCTCACCCCTACACACCGACAGCAACCCGTAGTCAAAATTTCAGCTTTCTAGCTTCAGCGGTTTCGTCTGGGCGATGATATGTCAGTCACTCACTCACTCACTGAGCTCTTTTATATATATAGATTACTTATTATTTATTATTTATTATTTATTATTTATTATTTATTATTTATTATTTATTATTTATTATTTATTATTTATTATTTATTATTATTGAAACAATTTAGGTTTTGCTGTGGATGGCGATGTCATCTTCTGTTTTTATGTTCTAGTGAAAGGCAGGTCTTTACTATTCGGCATCTTTATTGAGAGTGATCTTATTCTACTGAAATGCTACACACGAAACCTTATTTCTACCTATACAATGTGTGTGCATGATCCTAATTACACTTTAATTATCTCTACTGTATGTGTGTGTGTTGCCATAATGTAACTCATACATATGGTACTTCCAACACTCCTCCTCAACACACATACATACGAATCTACACAAGATCCTAGCCGAATAATTCTTTATTTCCTAACTTACATACTACTCTTGTAAACACATTACAGAGACATATTATATACAGTTTTATCATAATGTAAGTATAAAGAATTCCAATCTTCAGGCTCCTCCTGAATGGTGTCTCCCATTGACGTACAATGGCTCTCTTCTGGTTGGTTACACTTTGCACCTCTTGTGACTGTAGCTGTATCTTCGAAACTCATTCGAGATTTTCTCTCTCTTGTGGTCTACTCGTTGCCGTGGACTCTCTCCATTCGTACAACTGTTAAGGCATTGCAATCTCATTAAATTGCTTCTCTTGTCTGCCAGAAACACACTCGATGGCATGAACAACTCCTTGACCCTTTTCGCCGTCAGCACCACCTTTGCTTTACTTTACCAACCGCAATAGACGCTGCAGATTTTGGGAAAACAACACATCATTAGGCTCGATGTCTCTGTTGTTAATTACCACTTTCCCTTTTTTTCTGCGCTCGGTCATCATCATATGTCGTAAACTCATTACGATCGCTGTCTAGACACCAGATGTTTTTTTCATTAACAGTTTTATTGTTCATCGTTGTCAAAACCGTGTACGCATTCACTGTGGGGTTTTTCTTACCCTTTCTCTTTACCTGAGAACTCGGACATTGTGCTGCATTGTTTTTCTGCGTACTTGATGAACTTCTCATTTGACTCTCTCTTTTTGCTGTTGCTGCAATTTGCATGGATGTTGCTGCCTTTCCTCGATGCCTGCTTGTCTGCTTGGATAGGGATACCTGACACACTGGTTCCTTTGGTCGATGAATTTCTTCCAGAGTACTCCACGCTTCTTTTGCCGATTCGCAGTTTCTGGTATCTCTCTTCTCTGAATGACACTCCACAGCTCTTGATGAATCTACACGGACTTCATCTTCACGCTCCAGGTATCGCAATTGTCATCTGACTATTTATTGACGTTGGAAAATGAACAAATCATTTTCATTCTCGGACTCGACACACGATTTTGATTGACACACAATCGTCACGAGAATTCCTGGGCACTTCCACATTGAACACTTTTTGGCTGCTACTCACACAGTTTCACAGGAACTTTTCTTCTTCTCCTCTGAGAGTGCTCCTGGGCCCATAACCTATTGAAACAATTTAGGTTTTGCTGTGGATGGCGATGTCATCTTCTGTTTTTATGTTCTAGTGAAAGGCAGGTCTTTACTATTCGGCATCTTTATTGAGAGTGATCTTATTCTACTGAAATGCTACACACGAAACCTTATTTCTACCTATACAATGTGTGTGCATGATCCTAATTACACTTTAATTATCTCTACTGTATGTGTGTGTGTTGCCATAATGTAACTCATACATATGGTACTTCCAACAATTATTTATTATTTATTATTTATTATTTATTATTTATTATTTATTATTTATTATTTATTATTTATTATTTATTATTTATTATTTATTATTTATTATTTATTATTTATTATTTATTATTTATTATTTATTATTTATTATTTATTATTTATTATTTATTATTTATTATTTATTATTTATTATTTATTATTTATTATTTATTATTTATTATTTATTATTTATTATTTATTATTTATTATTTATTATTTATTATTTATTATTTATTATTTATTATTTATTATTTATTATTTATTATTTATTATTTATTATTTATTATTTATTATTTATTATTTATTATTTATTATTTATTATTTATTATTTATTATTTATTATTTATTATTTATTATTTATTATTTATTATTTATTATTTATTATTTATTATTTATTATTTATTATTTATTATTTATTATTTATTATTTATTATTTATTATTTATTATTTATTATTTATTATTTATTATTTATTATTTATTATTTATTATTTATTATTTATTATTTATTATTTATTATTTATTATTTATTATTTATTATTTATTATTTATTATTTATTATTTATTATTTATTATTTATTATTTATTATTTATTATTTATTATTTATTATTTATTATTTATTATTTATTATTTATTATTTATTATTTATTATTTATTATTTATTATTTATTATTTATTATTTATTATTTATTATTTATTATTTATTATTTATTATTTATTATTTATTATTTATTATTGTTGTAAGTATTTTATTTATTGTTGATTGCTGCCGACGGATAAATAAAGAAGACACACTTCTGTTCGTGGTGGTTGCTTTATTGAGAGTGATTTCCATCATAATAATTCTAGCTTACTTGCTAACAGTGAAAACTTATGCTAGGGTTATTTATGTACATCTTGTGTGTGTGTCACACTATGCGAACACATCGCATGCAATTACATGAAGTTGTGTTGTGTGTTGCAAGAGGGTGTCAAACAAAACCAATAACTCCAATACTCCTCCTCAACACACATACTCAACTATTCATACCAAAACTCAAAAAATCTTTATTTTTCTTACACCCTAATGTTGCCAACATAAAACTTAAAAATACACACAGTATTCTATTTACAATGCTGAGGTAGGTCTTTCAAAAGATTGACAAACAAATCTATTTTTCTCCTCCTGCATATTGCTTCACTTACAAGGGATCGACAGTTTTTGACCTAACTGTAAGCTGCTTTGTTTTTCGAAACACATTCGAATCTCGTTGTTGTTTTGGGCTCTCCCCATTATGGTGACCGTAACGAAACATCAGTTGATTTGTTTTTGTCTTCGGCTCATTGTACAAAAACATGTTCCCCACTCTCCTTGCTTTCAGCACCACTCGTCCCTTGTTGATTATTGTCGCACATTTTTCTCCAAATTTTACATCATCTTTTACCGCTACTTTGCCTATTGATATGATGTTGCATTCTAATTTTGGCACAAACAAAACATCGTTCAGCACAACGTCACCCTCATTTAAATGAATTCTCCCCTTCCCCTTCGCATGAATTCGTGTGCCATCAGCTAGGGAGATTTCTTCGTGATGCTTCTCAAACGTCGTAAACAAATTACGGTTACTGCATAAATGTGATGAAGCACCGGTATCAAAACACCATGTGTTTTTATTGACGTTGTTGTTGTTGTGGACCGTCGTCAATGCTGTGTACGCATGCTCACCCTTTCTTGATGCATTTTTACAATGTGCAGCGAAATGGCCTCTGCCTCCGCAATTGTAGCACTTCACATTGTTGTTGTTGCTTGTGTGCGATCCCCTTTGCCTGCTACCTGTGTTGTTGTTGGGGTTCTGTCTATTTGCGTCGTAGTTTCTTGCATTCTTGTTGTTGGGATTCCGCTGATGTGCGTTGTGATTTCTTCTTCTGTCGTTGTTGTTGTTGGGACTACTTTTACTATTCGTCATAAATGCCATCGTGGAATTACCGTATTCTTTGTCCAACGCAGATTTTCGCCTCTCATTTTCCTCAGCCAATTTTGCTTTTAGAGCACTTAATTTGGGCAAATTGTCTCGTGACTCTAACGCAACCACAAAATTTTCAAACGATTTGGGCAGGCTGGCGAGGATCATGATGACTAACAAATCCTCACTCAGCTCAATACCTGCCTCCGCCAACTTATCTGCGACACACGCGAATTGGCACAGGTATTCTTGTACAGTATCTTCTTCCTCCATTCTCATATTAAGGAGTTGTTTGAAAGTGATACCTTTCGTATTGGCCCTTTCGGTCGATGGATTTCGGACAGACAATTCCAAGCATCCTTCGCCGTCTTGCAGTTCTTTATGTATGACAACTGAACTGAAGAGATGCTTAATATAATAGTCGCCATCGCCTTTTCGTCTTTCTTCTTCCATTCGGCGTTTTCTTTTCGGCAGCCGCATCAACGCTGATAACCTCCCCACAGATCCTGGTGAACTAGTACTGATTTCATTTGGAGGTTCCAGGACTCATAGTTATCCTCTGATAACTTCTCTATGTTGAATATGGACGACATTTTGGACTGTTCTAAATCGACACACGATAAAACTGACACACAGTTACTTCTTGGCACATTCAATTCACAAGGGCTATTTTTCCAAAGACTTCAATTTCCCAACGTTGTTCTAAGACTTGTCCAGGTCACACTGCATCAATTTATTTTTCCACGATTAATATTTTCCGATACGTTTCCTTGTTGAATAGCCGGGTCACCAATTTTCACTTTATATTTTTTTCCAGTTCATGTTCCAATTACGTTTTCCTTTAGAATAGCCTGGGCCCATAACCTGTTGTAAGTATTTTATTTATTGTTGATTGCTGCCGACGGATAAATAAGAAGACACACTTCTGTTCGTGGTGGTTGCTTTATTGAGAGTGATTTCCATCATAATAATTCTAGCTTACTTGCTAACAGTGAAAACTTATGCTAGGGTTATTTATGTACATCTTGTGTGTGTGTCACACTATGCGAACACATCGCATGCAATTACATGAAGTTGTGTTGTGTGTTGCAAGAGGGTGTCAAACAAAACCAATAACTCCAATAATTATTTATTATTTATTATTTATTATTTATTATTTATTATTTTTTATTTATTATTTATTATTTATTATTTATTATTTATTATTTATTATTTATTATTTATTATTTATTATTTATTATTTATTTTATTATTATTTATTATTTATTA